>NC_135641.1:31488554-32111262 GCF_053574225.1 Canis aureus | reverse complement strand
ACTTGGCGAGTTTCATGTTGAGTCTAGGGCCGTGAATTATAAAGAATTTTAATAACCGACTAGCAAGTACTAAACAATAATGATTAAAAGCCACTAGCTTTGTAGACAGTCATCCTGAGTAAGGTTCAGCTCTTCTACGTTCTAGTCGTTTCATTTGGAGAGGGTTACTGTACATCTCTAAGTCTTGATTCCACCATTCTAAAATGGGGATAATAGTAGCTGCATTTTGTGTGGTTGTGAAACTTAATGAGATAATGCCTGAATAGCTAGCTTTTAACATAGTGCCCTCAGCAACTGTGGGCTATTATTTTTAGTGAGGATTAGAGCTAATGAAATTAACTAGCCAGAAATAGTATTTCAAAGCAGTGACAAGTATTTCCTGTTCTCAGATTGTGTCAGACTGGCATTTGGCCCTGTTCCCATATTCTTTTATGTACTCCTCTATATCTCAAGGACTCAAAGCCTGAGAACTACTTCTCCCAGAATCTCTTGTCATCAGGGTTCCAGTTTAGCTTCTGCCAGTGAGAGACACTTGCAGAGGACGTAGAAGACAGAAAAATAGCAGAAGCCATTGTTCTTCTGCTGGCTGCAGCTGGAATGCATGGACTTGGGTAGAAGTGCGGTTTGGCACACCAACATCATTTCCTGTCTTGGCTCTGTGGGTGGCTGTGACCACTGGCAGCAGTCTTTTGCAGTTCTGACCTGGGCGTTAATAGCAAAGTCCCAATTCTTCTGAAGGTTAGAAGCAAACCTGGCTGCTAGTGGCAGCCCTGGGCCCCTTCCTCCTTCAATGACTGCATCAGCACCTAATTACCTGTATTAAATCCCAAATTTAATCCTGTACTTAATCCTGAATCCAGTTTTATTCTTCTTGTCCATTTACTTTATCTCTACTTTCTTTATTATAAATATCCAGCCTGTTTTATCCTGTCCTATATCCAATCCTATATTCTCTTTTTTCTTATCCCATTCATTCCTTGGCCACCCATAACATCTTAGTCTCTTAGAAACTAGCTGGATCCAATTACATCCCAAAAAGTTTTGTCAAAAGATCCTCCTGTAGGGGTTCCTGAGTGGCTTAGTGGGTAAAGCATTTGGCTCTTGAATTTGCCCCAGTCATGGTCTCAGGGTCATGAGATCAGACCCTTCATTGGGCTCCATGCTCAGTGGGGAGTCTGCTTGAGATTCTCTCTCTCTCTGCCCTTCCCCCCAAAATAAAAAATAAAATCTTAAAAAAAAAGATCTTCTCACAATGTTCTGAGTCTACAAATACATAATACACATCAATGTTGGATTCCAGGTGCATTCTTGAATACTGATTTAAGTATAAATGTACAGACTTTGAAATAATTTGAAGCACATGGATATATCAGGCTACAAAAATGATGACCTTTCTGAATTTATACAGAGCAATCTTTCCTCAACCCCTGTATAGTTATATAAAATTATAAGATGAACTTCTATGTATACAGCATTCCTTTATCTTAATAGTTACTTTTAATTTCTCCCATTTCAAAAATAATAATAATAATAATTTCTCCCATTTCATCGTGACCAATATTCCACGCTGTGTTCCTTCTCATACCCAAGTTTCACATTATTCTTTCCTTCTTTCATCAACAAATGCTTATTAAATGCCTCCTCTGAGGCAGACATTGTATTATATGCAGGAGTTAGAGCAAAAAATATCTGCTGTCATAGAGCTTACCTTCTAATGGCAGTGACAAATATCAGATGGTAAAAATGATCAATATTTCACACTGTAATAAGCGCTATGGAGGAAATAAATAGGGGTATTTGATAAAGAGTGACAAAGAAAGATTGTTTCAGACAGGTTCTTAGAGAAAGCCTATCTGAGGAAGGAGCACTTAAGCTGATAGGAAGTCCTGAGGAGGAACACTGACGAATCAGAAGGAGCTAGTCTCTGGAGAAGCAAGAAGAGATTTCCAAGCATCAGGAGCCAAATGCACCCTGGCACAGAGAGAACAGGGAGCCCTAAGGCTTGGAATGTACGGGGTGAGAGAGGGGGAGCCTGGCATGTTCTTTCAAAACACACCGTGCAGCTGCTATAGACCATCACAAGGATTTGGGTTTTGTTCTACAGACTGCAAGAAGTCACTGAATGTTCAAGCAGGGGAGAGACCCTGGCTGCTGTGTGGAGGGTGGTTGCAGTTGAGACAAAACAGGAAGCAGTAAAAGCAAATGGGAGCTGTCATAGTCCAGACAACAAGAGACCAGGGAGGCTCAGAAGTTTGTGGCCATTACTTCACAAATTGAAAGATCAACCCATTGAAGAAAATAATCATTATTTTATTGAAAATCCATCTGAAAAGTGCATTTTTCAACTTAAATTAGAATTTAACTTTAGGGCAGCCCTGGTGGCCCAGCGGTTTAGGACTACCTTCAGCCTGGGGTGTGATCCTGGAGACCCAGGATGGAGTCCCACATGGGGCTCCCTGCATGGAGCCTGCTTCTCCCTCCGCCTGTGTCTCTGCCTCTTTCTCTCTCTCTCTCTCTGTCATGAATAAATAAATAAAATCTTTAAAAAAAAAGAATTTAACTTTACAGTTTGAGTCTAGAAGACTCCATAGAACTGTGGTTTTAACATATATCACCTTGAGAAAATGAAGATAAAGAGAGCAAAGTATAAGTCTATATGTGAGAAAATTCTCAAAGGATATAATTCATAATTATTTTCTTTTAGAAACATGAGATGAGGTCCAGTCATGGGTCAAGGTTTTAGTTTAAAATGCACAATGAATCTGAGATAATTTTGCACCAGACAGCACAACCTAGACACACAAATGTTTGCATAGAAATAATGCTTGTTAACTTGCGTCTCCCTAAGACCAGAGTAATGAATCCCTAGCTTCTCTGAGTGGATTTTAGGAGCAAAGTGAGATCTTAGCCCCAACTGCTGATACAACAGCTTGAGTGAGATGAACTGGGTTGGGCTGAGAGGATTTCCCGGTGCTCGGGTATGGAAGGAGAAGAGGCAGGGTTGTAAGACTCCTGAGCTCCAGTCAAGACAAGGGATGACCTCAGGGCTTGTTCATCCTGCAGGGATGTCAGCCTCCCCGCTGACTTCCCCTCTTCAGTAAGTAACAGGAGGTGGAGTGGAGAGTTAGAGGCAGCAGCTACAAGGGATGACCACGGTCAAGCACACTTCTGTGCATTTACCCTCAGGAGGCAGGTCCCCAACATGGGTGTGGTAGAGAGGGTGTGAGGAAAAGGAAAACAGGGAAGGACAGTTGGTACCATGACTTTCTTCTCTTTCCTGGAGAGCTACATCCATCCATCAAAGGATCCTCCTTTCCCTTGTAACATGCCTGGTGTTGAGCCTTCAATGCTAAGCAACCTGGAGGGAGGATTTCTGATAAGCTGTTTCCTCCCACCTCGTTCTTCCAGTGAACTCGGGCCTTCTAAGACTCAGGCTTTGGGTTCATTCACAAATGTAATGCCATCAAAGGGAAGAAGGAGAAATTTTGTAACTGCAGATTCTTATTTCTCGCTTTATTTGTTTAAGGGCAATTCCAGAGTACTTGTAATCAGCTCTGATAAGCTTTGCTCATCCCTTTGTGTTGATAGATGCAGCAAAAGCACCATAATTTCTATTATCCGATGGGAGACGACTTCTCCCAGAGTGTCTAAATAAGTGAATCCATTATAATTTTATTAAGCACACTGAATATAATATTACATTCCACCACAATAAATGCTTCTTGTATTTAACAAGGATGCAGTAAAATAAAAACACTCTCAGCATTTTTCTGTTAGATAAAAGGGATTGGCTTTGGTTTAGGATCTGACACTGTAAAAAAAAAAAAAAAAAAAAAAAGCCCAGCAGCAAATGTGGATACTTTTTTTTTTTCTCAATACATGCCACCACTTTCTCAGTTATTCCTCTCCTCCTCCCACCTTGTCTTAAATCAAGGCAGTATGACAGGAAGCAGAATGTTCCAAATGGCACACGAGGCCGGTGGTACAGGACTGGGTGCAGAGAAGGAATTGCGCTCAGCAGAGCTGGGAGCAATCAAAACAGGGAGGGACAAAGTAACCATTCAGGGGACCGGTTGGTGGAAAAGCGAGCTCACCCACATGGATGAGTAGACAGGTTAAAAATATACATTAAATTTAGACATAAAAATAAGCCCTCATCCCACATCTCCAAAATCTAAAAGAAACCTTTAAGGATGGGATTAGGCAAAGCCAAGAACAAAATTATTACAACTCTATTTCATCTTTTTTTTTTTTTTTTTCATTTCCTTCTCAGGAACTCTGGGTTTGTCTGCTGAAATAGTTTGCCTATGTTAGGGATGGAAGGGAGGTGGGGAAAGCACAGTGTGAACATCTTCAGGCTGATGGGTCTGGTTGTAAGACAGCAGGGGGGACAGTGGCGAAAGGTCGGGGAGGGGAAGGAGATGGGAACTGGCTGTGCTTCCTGCTCCAGTTTTCTATAAACCTAGAGCTAGTCTAAACACTAAAGTCCATTAATTGAAAAAAGAAAAAGAAGCAATGGAGTCTGAACATGATTGATTTGTTCACTTATTTGTTTATTAGTTGGTCCCGGTAGCAGTTAATGATCTATCAAAGTTGTTGTTGGAAAACTGAATTTAAAATTTACGTGTGCTCACAATACCCTTTTGTTAATAAAGGGATCATGGCATATTAATAAGAATCTATGATGAAGCCAAACCAAGTTCGGTGTCAGAAACTTCCTCCATGAAGCAGAGATTTCAAGGAGACTTTCCTACTTCCTTGATATATATTATTTATATGCCATTAAATAAGTGTATACAAACCTAAGCAAACCACTTTACCTTTCTGGAGACCGTACAGAATGCCTGTTGTAGGATTCCTCTGTAGGGAATCACTACAGAAAAGGGGTAGGAGGTCCTTATTCCTGCTCCATCGGGTCCACCAACAATTAGCCAGAGGTTCCCTGAAGGGAAGGTTCTGGGGAAGCTTCAGAATCTAATAGATTGGAGCATTCTAAAGAAAAGGATTTGGTCTTTGAAGGAAAAGCTTGTTTGCAGATGACACGCTAGATTCAGAATTCTCATCACTAGCAACTTACCGTCCATTGATAGCCTTGCTCCTTGGTGTTGACGGATGTGTGTTGCTCCTTTCATCAGCCTACTCACATGCTCAGATGTAGGGAACTCAAATATGAAGTAAAACTAACAAAGATACGGCATGAAAGAAATGCTTTATTATAAAAATATTTCCAATTACCAAACTTCCATTTGTCTTTAATTTCTGAAGTGTTTAAGATCCTTCTCCCTTTTTCTTCAATCCAGGGTTCTGAACCTACTCCAGGGCTCTGCCTCATAAACGAACATTTGGAAAGTCAGAAGTTTCTCAACAGACATTGCGTACATCCCAAAATGTTATCAGGCTCTCCTGCCCATTGGAATCTGAACTAGTTTCGGAGCCGATAAACAACTTAAATCAAGCTTAGAGTGGGCACCATAGAAACATTTTAATCAGAAGTTACCAAGACAAATCAGTCCAGACCTACAGGTATTGGAGTTAGTTCCTACCCTGTCTCTAGTTCTCAAAAATTTTTTGAAAAACCCTTAATTGTTCCTCAGCACTCAAAAGGCCATCATCCCTGACCTGTACCAACACTTTAAAAAGGCCAAAACATGGAAGGATATAGGCCACACTGTATTTATCTGGGCTGTGCTGACAGGCTGCTCCTAGCACCTTCCTCCTTTGCTCAAACTCTGTAATTTGGCCTTAGGTTCATGGATCTGGGTTCTGCAAAGTCCATGAAAGGGAGCCCTGAGCCTGGGTCACTAGCAACTGCATGAGACATGGGCCAAGTCACTTTGCCACTTAGGGCTCAGGGTCCCTATGTTATAAACAGTAAGTTTGGACTAGATGAGCCAGAAATAGAGCCTTTTCTAGGTCTAAAGTAGTTACACTCTTTTCCCAACCAATTCTAAATAGAGTACTCGGTAATTAAATGATATTCTATCTTTATTTTGTCATCTGCTCCGGGGTCTATGCCAGGACTTCAGAATGAGGTCATGGAAAGCTCTACCTGTAGCAGTGGCTCCAGAAGACCCTGCAGAGGTCAAGTGCTCTCCCAGGGAGAATGGAAAATCCCAGAATAACGGTATCTCTGATAAATATCAGGTTTGGTATCAACCCCAGAGAAGAACAGAAGGGAGTCTGTCCCTGAAAAAGCTACCAAGATGTTAATGCTTCACATGAAAACCAGCAGTCACTTTCTCTTTCAGGACAGCCTTGCTATTTAATACCCCAAAAGACCAAGGACAAAGAATGGCATTGTATAAGCTCTGTAACTCAAGCAATTAGCCAGGTAATGGTCTGTGGGGTTCATTATAGCGGAATGTCAATTAAAACACTAGGAAGGAAATTATGCAAAGCCCTTAGATTTCAAATCTTATAAACTACCCAGTAAGACTAAATTATAGTAAATGTCATATCACTACAGTAGGTATCACATAAATGAAAATAAAGTTTTTCTAATATGGACTCTTGCTTAATATCTCATAAATCCCAGAAATTGAAAAGAGCGACCAAGTGTCTAGTCTTTATTCAACAATAAAGGAAATGAGATCAAAGATGTCATGTTTGAATTGAATTTCTTCTTTCCTACCTTTGGCCTAATTAAGTCATACTTTGTATATCGCTAGTTAATTATTTTTTAAGGATTAAAAAATATAGCTATTAGTTTTAATTTGGGCTTCTGCCAATGGACTTTAAGCAGGAAGACTAGAAGAGGAAGGGATAAAATGTGAATTTCAGAAAGAATACTATTTCTCAGAAAGATCTTTAGATAAGATTTCTCTGTTTATGACTTGTCTGACTTCATTCCTACATTTAGCACACATTTTCTGCATATGTGCAGATATGCCATCAGGAAAATGGGCTTCTACAAAATAGAAAATAAATGCTAGAGTTCTTTATGAAATTTCTTTTTTTTTTACATTTTTATTTATTTATAACAGTCACACACACAGAGAGAGAGAGAGAGAGAGAGAGAGAGAGACAGGCAGAGGGAGAAGCAGGCTCCATGCACCGGGAGCCCGACGTGGGATTCAATCCCGGGTCTCCAGGATCGTGCCCTGGGCCAAAGGCAGGCACTAAACCACTGCGCCACCCAGGGATCCCCTTTATGAAATTTCAAAAATGCAAATAGCATTCGGCATCCAATAGTGATTTTAGTTAGTGATTTAGTTAGTGATTTTTCCTAAACACTGGCAGCAAGAACACGATATATAAAAATTAGTTTCTGTCCCGAAAACCCTCAAGTCAAGTTTAAGCCAGCAGTTAATTTTTATTCGTGAATTATAGATCCTTTAGAGAAGAGAGGGAAAATAAAATGACTAATAGATCTGGAAATGTAATGTTCCACTAATTCTATCATAGAAAGCTAAATGCATGTTTAAATTTGTGTTTTTATTCATAATTGTTCTGTAAAATACCACAGGCATAACACATTTTTAAAGCAAAATGTCTTTTCTCCTTACCAGATAATTGTTATGATAGAAACCATATTTTTCATGCAACTACCTACATCATCTTAACTGAAGATATACCACACTATTATAACCTAAACAAAAGCTGATTGTTTAAGACCTTCATTGCACATCATATCTGAAAGGGGATTAAATAGTGCATGGAAACAAAAATATGTAGTTCTATCCCAGTAATCTCAATATATTGCCATCTCCCTTTAGAATTTATTTATTCTACTTATCTCACAGATATTCATAAACTTAGGGGCTTTAAAATTAAAAATGATTCTATACTCCAGACCACAACCTTCCACATTTCAAAAATCAATACAAAAAAATAGATTTAATACCGTAGAGGATAGACTGCCTTCTATCAGTTGCATGCTTTTATCATTTCTATTCATATTCTTATTTCCTTGAGGCAAATTATATCAACGGGACTTTTTTAAGCCTGGGATCTTATTGCAAGAGGCCTGATGGAAGATAAAATAAATCAATGTTTGTAATCATCACCTACCTTATGGATGTTTCCTTATCAGTAATCCCTCTCCTAGAAGGCACATTGGAAAATTCAATCTCATTTATCATTAGACAGGGGTCTGTTTTATTTCTTTCAAGATTTGCCCCTGCCCAATGAGAGGTGAGTGCCCTTGATGAGGGGAGTGGTGACTTTTTCTGACTCTGAAGAAAGGCTCTGAAATCTGATGAAAGGCAAATGCCTCAGGAACACTGAAGTCTTAGCTCTTCACTGGCCTGACCTTGTCTGCCAGTCCCCTTGGTTTAAGGGATTATCTTTCATCCTAATACTTTAAGGTCATGACATCATAATGTCAAACAACTCTCCTGTTTAGTAAATACTATATTTTTCTGAAGGATGTCCACTGGAATCTTTTATTCAGACAGCATTTGGGTATACAGAGGCATCTGCTTCCATTGCTGGTGAGCCCTCAATGCTAGAGAACAACCACTTAGGTAACACTTCTGAACAAATACACTCACCACCACTGTCCCTATTACTGCATGGGCCTGCCACCCACTGAAAATTGACCAAGACTTATAGATTCTTGCCCAGGTTCATTTCTAGGAAGATACCTGTGTCATCCTGGTTGGGACTACAATAAGATGTCCCCAAGAACCTAAAAATTACAAAAGCACTATCAGCCTCTTGATAGATCACTCATTCAGCCAGCCAGCATGCAAATAAGCATACCAGAATTCACAAGAACCTGCCAAGTACTTGCTCTACGTGCTGGGCACAGAGCAGGAGAAAGATTGACAGGGCTCCTACTTTCATGGAGGTTATATCCTAATGGGAGAGACAAAATTTAAAACAAAAAGATGCAAACAGTAAAAATCAGATACTAATAAGCTAGCAAGCATTATGCACAAACTAAAATAAAATGAAGTAATGGAGAATGACTCAGTAGCTTCTTTAAACTAGATGCTCACAGAAGACCTTTCTGACAACCTGACATTTAAACTGCTGCAACCTGAATGAAAAAGAACCGTGGAGGTGGAGGAAACCAGAGGATAGGCAAGAGCATCCCAAATGGAGAGATTCTGAGATGGCAACAAGCATTAGGCTGTCAGGGTGACACAAAATGGATCAGAACACAGTTCCAAAGACAACCAAATTAAATCCCAAATTAAAGCAAAATGGTGATGTGATCAAGTATATTAACATATCTAAGACTGGACCTATACAAGAGGACTGCTCAATCATCAAAACATAGAAAAAGGAGTCCGTGAGGCACAAAAGGAATTAGAACCCATCCAGACAGTCCCAAGGAGCTGAAGCCAATGGGACTTAAGTATCACAGTCCCATTAGTAAGTTGATCCCCATTATGAACTGGATGCAGCTGATTAGCTTAACCAGAAGCCATGAAATATTTGATTAATGTAAATCCTCTCATCCTGATTCCACATTTACCAAGTGCTTCCTGTCTCTGCCCTCAGAGAGAATATGCTGTCATAAGACTTCAAATAATTCGACACAGTGATTGCTCAGGGTAAGTTACAGTGGGTTTCTGATTACCATTTGGCCTCCCTTATAACTTGCTGGCTTGGAGAAAATGCTACAGACAAACTGATGAGAGTATAGTGGCCCATGTGGTTATATTTTTCATTGTAAATTAATGGGCATTAGGAAAGCTATCTGCCTCCTCCTCATTTTTATGTTTCTGGGGTCCTGATCACTGCTGGACCCCCAAAATGCAAATTTAATCAAGCCTCTACCTAGAGTATCCCAGCCAACCTCTAGCTTGCCTTTCCTTAGCAGCCACTGCCCCTTGATGCTGAGGAGATATATGTATACATATGTCTGTGGCTCCCACATCTTCATCTAAGTTGCCTCATAAATTTAAGTTCAACCAGGCATGAGGAAGAAAGCTCATGCCCTGGAATAAGCAATCAAGCTCACTGAAGTCCATCTTTGAGTTTATCATGCTATCTGAGATCCTTGGCAAGAAAATATCAGTTTCCTCATCTATGAAATGGAGAAGTTGGGCTAGGTCTTTTTTTCATAGACTTCTAATGACACAAGTAATATATTAATACATTTTCTCTGTAAATGCATAAAACGTTATAGGGAACAACACCCCAGTTGTTGTCTCCTGCTTCTGCTGCTCCAAGGTGAGCACTGTTATCACATATGAATCCTTCCAAGTCTTTAAGGATCTATTTATGTCCACATATACCTAGCTACTTATAAACTATAGTTTAATATAGTTTTGTTCACTTTATATTTAATAAATGGTTCCACATTGTACCTCTTGCTCTGTAATTTGTTTTCACTAAGCACTATATCTTAGAGATTTTTTTCCATATCAGAACATACAGCTCTCCCTTAATCTCTTTAATCGTTGCGTAATACTCCATTATATGACTACACCCTACATTTGTTCACTATTCATCAAGTGGGGGCTATTTAGACTTCTTCTAATGTTTATCCTCTACAAAATGTTGCAACAAATATTCTTGTACACCCTTTATTGTACACATAAGAGTAGCTAGAATGGCTCCAGGAAGAGGAACCACCAAATGATGGCAGCTGAGTCTAGACTCAAGTTATAGACCCTAGACCATCTGAATCATAGGAATGTTTATTAAAAACAGAGAAGAAATATAGAGGAAGAAAGAAGAAGGACCAAACGTTCTTGGTCCCATCTCAGACCTTCTGAGCCAGAATTCATAGATAGGAGAGCCAGGAGCTAAGTTTTAAACACTTTGGGTGGTTTTCACAATAAAGTGGGAGAACTCCTAGACCACGTGGCTTTGGTGCTGTCTCTAAAAATGAACTAAAAGGCTCACCTACCAACCACCTCCATATGCAAGGTATTGCATTAGGAGCTTTACTCATATTTCCTGTTGAATCATAACTCCCACATTCCAGGACAAGAGTTGGGTTCAGTTACATCTGGATTCCAACCCAAAGTTACGTTTAAGAAAATATATGACAGCCCATGGACACAGTGCTTCACACCCAAGTACACTCCCAGAAGAGCTAGCTGTCACCTCTATATCCCACCCCTATGACTGTCCCTTCCATCCACATCTGTTTCCACCACTGCTCCCTCCCAGCATGTGCTTTGGCTTCCTAATGCACACTGCCCTCTGCCAGCGTGAGGTTGGCCTGCTGCTCTGACAGTTTGGTTTTCCTCTTATTTTCCCTCTGTTACTACCACATCTGCCAGAAAAGTCTTTCTCCTCAGACAGCAGAAGAGGAAAGAGAAGCTAAATGAGCAAAGACCCATGTCCATTGTGGTTAGAAGATTACAGAGCAAAGAAAGCCAAAAATATTAACATATTAATAATCGTATTTAGTTAAGCCTTTGCCATTAAATGAAAGCTTGAAAGGTAGGTATTATCTGTATTTTATAGATGAGAAAACTAAGCACAGAAGTGTTAAGAAATTTATTCAATATAATTAACCAGGGAAAGCATTCAAACCCAGGTCTGACTGGTAAACTCATGAGCCTGCTGTGTACTGTTTTTCATCTCTAATCCACACGTGTCTGTGATTTTTATCCTTCTTCTGCACATTTGTGTAGGACTTCATTGCTGAAGTATAAGAAACAACCTTGAGCATGCAGTTTAAAGGAGTGTGGCCTACGGAAATCTTCATCAATTCACTCGAAAGTGTTTCAGCAGGCATCACACATTATGCTGAGTCACATTAGGAATTCATGCCAGCCTATAATTCTTTATACTCTCTGGCATGCTAGCACTGGATGGATTTATGTACCACTAAACTTAGATAGCTTAAAACACCTCATTGCCTAAACCCTCAGTAATGCTGATAAAATATATGTAGCTATACTTATAAATCATTATCTTTACTTACAATTTAAAAATTGAAAATAATGTTTTCCAAGAAGCTGTTGGACTGTTGCGACTCACTATGGACGAGCTATCATAGCTTTCTACATCTTGTATCTCTATACTAGGTCACCTTTCATGTAGTTACTGTGGACTGAATTATGCCTCCCCCCAAAAAAAACTCAGATGCTAAAGCTCGAACCCCCAGTGTGATGATATTTGGGAACTTCAGGAGGTTATTAGTCTTAGATGAGTTCATGAGGGTGGAGCTCTCATGATAGGACTGGTCCCTATAAGAAAAAACACCAGAGAACTATATCCGTCATGGGAAGACATAGCAAGAAGGCAGCCATCTGCAAACCAGGAAAAGAGCTGTCACCAGAACACCCCACACCACCCCCCCCCATGCTCTAGCACCCTGATCTCAGTCTGCCAATTTCCTGAATGGTAAAAAAATAAATTCCTGTTGTCTAAGCCACTCAGTCTATAATATTTTGTTATGACAGCCCAGGTTGACTAAGACAATAGTATTAGATCACTTCATTTTGGTCATTTTTATGCATTTCTTCTAAGATAAAATTAACAGTTTTTTAATATTTATAACTTAGTTTGAATTTCGTTGAATGGAAGAATGTCCTTAATCTTAGAGTGAAAAGCTAAAGCATTTAGCTTTAGTGAAGTATCATGATGCCTACAACTTAATTTCAGTGCTCCCCCAAATACTTAGAGATAAAAATTAGAAAATGTTAACAATTGTTAAATTTAAGTGAAGAGCATATTAGTACTCATTCTATTCTTCTTTCATGTTTCTGTAGATTTCAAAGTTTGAAAAATGAAAAGTTGCCATCGTATTAGTCAGATTCTGCTGTGATATTGTTGTATAAAAAATACAAAATCTCAGCAGTTTACAACAAAAAGCTTTCATTGATTTCTTATCCACAGGTTTACAAATTGGCTAAACAGATCAGCTTTAAGATGTAGGTCAGCTTTATTTCTGCTCTACATATCCCTATATCTCATATACTGAGATAGGTAGCTACCAAGCATCTGCTCATCTTGTAGCAGATGAGAGTTCCAGCCGTTAAGAGAAACCTACAACATCTCTTCAGATTGGAATCACAATAGTGATTTCTTCCCATATTCCACTAGCCATAGTGGTCATTCCCAACATCAGGTCAAGACCTGGTCAATCCCAACATCAACAGGTCTAGAAACCATATTATACCCACATGAACATAGCAAGTATGGGGAGAAAAGGATAAATGATGACAAGCAATACAATCTATCACAGAAATAGGTTTCTCAAATATGAAAAGGCTCAGTGGGGACAAACATCAGAGAAAGAAAAGGAAGAGAATATTTGTACCTAATACAGCATAAGTTTTTTTTAAGTCAATTCTGAGGGATCCCTGGGTGGCGCAGAGGTTTGGCGCCTGCCTTTGACCCAGGGCGCGATCCTGGAGACCCGGGATTGAGTCCCATGTCGGGCTCCCAGTGCATGGAGCCTGCTTCTCCCTCTGCCTGTGTCTCTGCCTCTCTCTCTCTCTCTCTCTCTCTGTGTGTGACTATCATAAATAAATAAAAATTTATTTTAAAAAAAAAGTTTAAGTCAATTTTGAAAGATCAAAGGAGGCCTCACTGGAGAAATCATGTTACAAAGCGCATGGAGTCATATAGGTGGATAAACACTTTTTTTCACTTTGCTTGATAATGGGGTATGTGAAATGAGGTAAGTAATTTTAACAAGGAGGTGGCTTTTTGAATACCATCCTTCCAGCCATTCAAGATCCCAGAAGACAGGGAGCCCAAGGCAGCTGCTCTGATTCACTGTCCCTGCAGCCAGATATCCATGAGGAACTCTGGGATAAAATTCAAGCTTGAGTCATGCTTTGGACTTCTGACTTAGTTCACTAAAGTGTACTTTCCTTGCCACTGAGAAAATTACCCTGAAAATCAGCATTTCTTATACTAAAGCAGTCTCTAAACACTAACTTTTCTTTAATGGTCATCACGCTCACTTGAAAGAGTCTTTTCTGTCTATTAAATTTTGAAACAGAAATGTGTCAAGGTGAAATTTAAATTATGAGCAGTATAAAATTAAATATATAAGCATATTGGTATATATTTATGTTATCTTACATATGATATATGTCATAATATATATTTTATACATAAATATAAATATATTTTAAAAAACCAAATACATTCAAATACATTCATTGTGTTCCCCTTCAAGGTAGCCCAGAATAAAGCTCCTTTTATAAATCAGCTACATCACCAAGCAGATTATATTCCTGACCCTGAATTAAAGGAGTTTGTCAGCCTTCTTTCTTTCTAAGTACCTCAGCCCTGTTGGGCTTCAGTCCAGAAAGCCTCTCTGCTTTAGCTCTTACTGACCTTTACTCTCCGATGTGTATCTCATGTAACAGGTCTGTGCACTTGACCCTGACCACTTTGATCAAACACAAAAGAGAATGGAGTTAAAGGAGAAAGTTTCCCTTACTAAGCAAACAGCAGAAAATCTTTGTATTTCAGAAGGCTTTTGTTTTCAATAATACAATTTTACCTTTAAACTTCCCTATTTAAAAATTAGTTTTACCAGAAGCATGAAAGCTCCAGTTTGAAATTAATTTTATAATATTTTAATTGCTATGAAGTTTTGTTTCGTCCTTCCTCTTATTGAAAATCTTATTGCAAAAATATTCATTTGTTTTCAGCTCTGGTAAAATTAATAAACCTTCTAGTAGGAAATTTAAATGACAGAGGGCTTCCTTTTATTTTGTAATTTAATGTGTAAATAAAGTCAAATTTTAACAGCTAAACATTTCACTACACTTGTTCATCATTCAAATCGACTACCAGAAGAAAAGAAAGATTATCTTTTTGGTCGCTTCAAACCTTTTTCTAAAACCATTTAGCTTTGTTCCCATTGATTCAAGCAATAAGAAACCTAATGTTCCTTGAACAACTTATATTTGAAAATGCTTTTTGCTTCCTGAAAATATTCAAGTTTTATAACATTGGGATTTTTTTTCAATAAAGCGAAGTTCAAGAATATAGGCAAATCTCTCGCCAGGGACCTTTGAAATATTGCAATATACCAGCAATTCAATTTAACACTAAAAATAGTTTCTTTTATATAGTACATTTTCTTAAGGTCTGATAGATTTATACTTCCCTCCATGAAACCAATTAATTTTTGCTAATAGGCATCCATCACTAAGATACATTAATATCTAAGTGTTTGTTTTAAATACAAGATAAGGTACCAATTAAAATGAAATCCTTTCCCAGTCTTTTGAATTCTGTTAGAGCAGTGACTCTTCTGCATATGGAAACAGTCCTGGGTGGCCACAAACAACCCCAACAATATAATGATAAATTATAACCGAAATATGCGCATGACCTGATTTTTCTCCAAATTCTAGGTCACCTAAAAAGTAATTACTCAAATTTTACTTACTTTTTCATCTATATCCTAAGACCCTCTCCTAAGTATTTTGAGGATTCCCCATGGGTGTTTTGTCGGGTGGTCCCACAGGCCCTGCATGGTCCTCTGTGTCCCACTTCTCCTCAAGCCTCTACTGGACTCTATGTCTGCTCCTCCTCCAGCAATGGAGGGGGACAGTACTTGTGAAGCTGGGGAGATACCTCTCCCCACTGTATACACCCACTTGGACGTTCACTTAGTCTCTTGATGCCATAGAGAATTTTAACTGAAAATCATTGCCTGTTTCTCCTGGTCCACATAGAACTCAAACATGAGACCCCAGAGGGCTAGCCTGGGAGATAAATCTAAATAACACAGATAGGTTGCATTAGAATTCCCCTTTCCAAGTGGCAACTTCTATGACAAGAAAGAATTCCTCTCCTTGAGAGAGTTCTGAGTCCTCATGCTTATCAGCTTCCTATCCCTTAGGGCTAACCCAGCATTTTCCACACGACTCCAGAAATATATGGGTCCCATTTTAAATATAAGATCCCTGGTCCCAGTGATTACCTGCATCTAAAGTAATATGTAGGAATGCCTGCCTGGCTCAGCCAGTAGTCCATGCAGCTCTTGATCTCGGAGTTGTAAGTTCAAGCCCCATGTTGGGTCTACGTAGACATGACTTAAAAATAAAATCAGAAAGAAAGAGAGAGAGAGAAAGAAAGAAAGAAGAAAGAAGAAAGAAAGAAAGAAGAAAGAAAGAAAGAAAGAAAGAAAGAAAGAAAGAAAGAAAGAAAGAAAGAAAGAGAAAGAAAAGAAAGAAAGAAAAGTAGGTATGACTAAAACATTTTCAAGACTACTTCTCTTTCTTTGCATATTAAAATAAGAACTTCCAACTCTCGTAGCTTAACTTTCAAGATACATGTTGTAGTAGACACTTGTGGGTTTTCTCACTGAAAAGCTTCTTCTTTTGGCAAGGTTTTAAGCTTCAGAGTCCTACATCTACAAGGTAAAACCCAGGAAACTCATCCTCCCTTGTAGCTAGGACTCAAACATGTGACCTAGACTGTACCAATATAGGATTCACAATGAGGCTTCAATTTGGAAGTGAGCAACTTGAGAAAGGAGGCTCTGCTCACAACCCAAAGTGGTGGTTAGGCTTACAGCAGAACCATACAGATTTTTCAGACACTTAATCTATGCAGGGATCAAAGTGAGAGACAAATAGTCTCTTGTTTCTTTTTGCCTTTGTTAGCAGGATTCCAGAGCACTCCTAGCTAGGAGCAACCTCAATGTTTTATGAAGCTTTCACTGAAACAGCTCTTCCTATGTTTCTCACAGCCCTTCTGAGTTACACGGGACATAAACATGAACCCAATAGAGACTACATTCTATTCAGAGTATGTCTTCCTGACTGATGACTAAGTTTTTTTCACTGGGTATTTTCAGCAAAACTGGCTTATTCTTCCCCAAATAAGAGTCCCCAAGGCTCTTACATATAGGTACGTGGTGGGCATAACCCATAACCTCACTCTAGTCACACTCAAACCCCACTTAGACTCAAGCTGGAGTCCCTACTTTATTCATATCTTAAATGACTAAATTACAAAAGAATGAGCATATTCTAACAAATAATCAAAACATTTCACTCCAACATTTTAGGGTCACAAAAAGTTCTTTTCACTATTAGCACAATTCCAAGTCCTATCCTACAACTGCAAAAAAAAAAAAACATCTTTTTCTCCAGGGTTCTAATGAGATTCCCAAGGACCTCTAGGGTTGTTTACTTAATGAGTTAATTCACAGTTATAGTTATCTGAGCCTTGTCAGACAGCCCAACAAGCCCCTACAGTTTCTTCCGATGGGAGTCAGAACCACCCAGACAAATGCCCCATTTGTGGTTGCTATTGTAGTTCTGTCGGTACAGGGCCAGAGACATTTAAGTATGAGCCACCCTTTGTGCCCAGAACCAGCCTCTCTTGTGATTGCTCTAAGCCTGGCCAGATTCACCTTGTTGACTTTTCAGAAGGATAACTAAAGTACAAACTCTATGCTCCTGAAGGGACCATCTCAAATTCTTCCTTATTCAATACTTTAACAAACCCAGTGGAGGACACTAATAGTCCTGATTGGATATCTTTTAGGAAAACTATTTCTGTCCCCTTTTTTAGAAGTAAAATATGTACATCTAATTGACATTTACTAAATAGAACACAATGTGTTCATTCTCAGATTCAAGGTAACCTCATACCTTTATCTGAGAGCAATGGGTGAGTATTTCCTGATCTTATTGACCCAGAATGAAAGAGCCTATTCTGAAGCATTTCCTTAACAAAAGTAGTCCATTCCAGAAGTAAAGACATTTTTACCTCCCTAAAGCCAAATCGCCAGCCACACCAAAACGAACAGTTTCCTCAGTAAATCTTTTATTTTTTTTTAGTAAATCTTTTAAAAGGTAAAGTCCTTCTGTGTAGTTTTTTATAATCTAAAAACAATTCATGCTTTCTTACCTAAAAAATTATTTAAAAGCTTTTTTAAATTAAATTTTATACATGTAGTTTTTGAAAAATACTACCTGCAGATGTTACAAAACTCAATATATATAATGTAGATTTTTCTCCCACCCCATTTGCCTACTCAAAAACAACCACTCTGCAATATTTTATAATTCCTTCTAGAGGTTGTAAAAGAATCGATGTCAGCATAATACTTCTTTGGAAGCTTCTTGAGTCAACTTCCTCTCCTTAATTTGCAACTTTCCACATGTTAAGATTCTATTGTGTTGCAGTTTCTGTATCTTTGTCTGGTCCCTATAATTATTTTGATCTGCTACCTTACCATCAAGTAGGCTCTTTTACTTTTCATCTTCTTCCCCAATGCAAAATAGTGGCTATTTTAGCTCTTAATAGCAGCTTTGTTCTGCAGGGTGAGGAAGTTATGTCTTTGATTAGATTTTGCATATTGTTTTCTTTACCCAATAGAGTTGGCTGCTTATTCTGATTTTTAAAGTTTTCCTGAGACTATGCACCTTGTGCAAAAAAAAAAAAAAAAAAACACACACACATGTATAAGGCATGTCAAGAACTCTGAGGGGCCTGAGATTTTAACCTACTCGTAAATAGCACATAGCCTCCCACAGTCTGACAGATGCTGGCAGAAGAGATGAGACTCCTGGGTCAGAGACAAAGGATGGTTTGTTACTCATAGCAATAGCCAGAGTACCATCATTTGTGCCACTTCCTCAAGCCTCAGTTTACACAGTGTGACATCAAGAAGATAAAAATATGCCAACACATGAAAACAGCATAAGGATCCCAAATTGTTTATAATGGGAAGTAAAGTTGTCAGACTTCTGCCCCAAAATGAGACATCTTTATTATACTGGTCCATTTATTAAACTCCTTCCATTGCTCTGGAGGGAGACACTATATCTTTCAAGGCCCTTTACTACACAAGCATCCTTGAAAAGACAGTTCGTAATAAACATAATCCGCACCACTGCTCACAAGATGTGCAAATGTGAGAGATTATAGAGAATTACCTTCAAATATGCAGTGCCTACAATCTACTAGACACCGGTAGGAATTTCAATCCATTCATTCTGCAAGTTTTTATTGAGCACTTACTTTATTCCAGGGACCATGACCAGTGTCTATTAAAGAAAATAACATAGGTGGAGGAATTTTTTAAACTTGGGGGAGTCGTGTTGGCTATTTTTCCTATTACCATAGTTGATCTATCTTTTTAGTATTTGCCAATGGTAGAGATGACATATATGTCCATTTCTTTTGCAGGTCATCTTCCAACATCTATATCAGTTTTGAAGAGACAGAGTCCTCAAATCCCAAAGCCCTGACTTCTTTTGCACAGAACAGGCTTTTCTCTGCTCATAGCCAGTTTTCCTGGGGCTTTCAGTCCCCTTCTTTCATAAAGGGATGAAGAGAGAAACTGATTAGCCTGGCACTCAAAAATATAAAAATTCTCAGTTGTGAAATCACATAATACTTTAGCATATTTTAAAATGTCAAGCCAAAGATTGTTCCATTGGAGTGCTTTCTAATTTAAGTTAATCCATTTTGCTTATTCAGAATTTGGCATGATGTATATTTAATTATGATGTGTTGTGTAAGGAACAAAAAACTACTGGTAACAATATTTTTAAGATATATTCATGAAACAAAGTTTTCAAGATGAAGAAATCAACTATTTTGCAAATAAGTATATAATATATAGTATATGTAACACCAAAAAAAAAAAAAACCTATAGGTAAGAGAATGTAAATTAATTTCTGGAGTTTTGTTTTGTTTTTATTTTTATTTTTTCTTTTTCTTTTTTTTTTTTGTTACAATTCATTGAAATGTAATCAGCATGCAGCAAACTGCACATATTTAAAGTGTACAACTTGAGAAGGTTTAATATGTGGATATATCCATAAAATACTCCATAAAAACCTTACTCAAGAAAACATTCACCCCAAAAGTTTCCATGTTCCTCTGTGTAATTCCTCCTTCCAATAGAATGAAAAAGCAACCTATGGCATGGGAGAAAATATTTGCTAATCATATGTCTGATAAGGGATTAAGAGCCAAAATATATATAAGGAACTCCTAAAACTCAATAGGAGTTTTGCAGTCTTCTCAAGTTGGGTAAGTTCTCAAGTTGGGTAATATTTCAGCCATTATTCCTTCAGAGATTTTTTATTGCCTTCCTCCCCTTTCTCTTTTTTCCTTCTGAGACTCCAGTGGCATACACGTGAAGATACTGATGATCTCCCACACTTTCCTAGTGTTCTCTTAATTTTTCTTTTTCTTCTCTCAGTGTTTCATTTAGGATAGTGTCCATTACTGTGTCTTCAAATTCTCTAATTTTTCCTTCTGTACTGTGTAATCACCTGTTTAATTCCATTCGATGTATTTTTATCTTAAACATCATATGTTTCATCACTTGAAATCCATTTTTGGTCTTATTTATATCTTTCATTTCCCTCTTCATCATGCTCCTGCCTTTCTCTGGCTTTTTCAATATATGGTGATTTATTGTCCTTTTCTACTAATTCTATCATCCATCTTATCCCACCATCTATGTTTGTATTCATTGACTTTTGCCTTCATTATGGATATTTCACTATCTCTTTTAATGCCTAGTAATTTTTTATTAGATGCTAGACATTGTGTTTTTTACACTGTTGGATACTGGATGTTTTATATTCATTTAAATATTTTTGGATGTTTTTCAGGGATGCAGAAATTTTCTTGGAAATGAATACTATTTTTTCTCTTTATATATTTTAGGCTATGTTCTAAGATGTGGTTAGTTTACTTGGAAACAGATATCTTGAGAATTACTTTTTAGCTTTATTAGGCAGATTTAGAACAGCCATTATTCTAGGACAGGGCTCAGCAAGCTTCTTTATAAAAAGCTTTTTATAAAAAGCCATATTTAAAATCTAGGCTTTATGGGCCACATATAATTGTTGCATACTCTACTTGCCTTCAACAACTCTTTAAAAAAAGTAAAACCAAGGAAGTAGGTGGGGAGATGGGTTAAATAGGTGATGGGAATTAAGTATAGCACTTGTGATAAGCAGCAGATGTTACATGTAAGTGTTGAATCACTAAATTGTACACCTGAAACTAATTTTTTTTAAGATTTTATTTATTTATTCATGAGAGACACAGAGAGAGAGAGAGGCAGAGACACAGGCAGATGGAGAAGCAGGCTCCATGCAGGGAGCCCAACACGGGACTCAATCCCAGGTCTCCAGGATCACACCCTGGGCTGCGCCACCGGGGCTGCCCTGAAACTAATATTATATTGTATGTTAACTAACTGGAATTTAAATAAAATTGTTAAAAAAATTAAAATTAAAACCATCCTCAATTGTACAATAAAGGCCAGATTTGATCTGCATGCCATAGTTTTCTAACCCTCATCCAGGGCTAATTTGACTCTCTACTCAATTCCTTGGGAATAAAGAGGCCTTTCCACTCTGGCTGGTAAAAACCAAAAAACCATTCCTGGCACCATGTAAGCCCCATGGCTACTCTGCCTGAGACTTTCTGAAAAATATCTGAGGGCCATGTCTCTAGAACTCTCTTGCTGGGCACTGTCTTTTCTCCAGTACTCTGCCTTTTCCATTTTAAGTGCCTTGGCTTCCATGAATTCTGCACTCTGTCTCCTCAACTAAGGAAGAGTGCCAGGTTTTGGTTGGGTTCTCCTTCCTGCCCTGAAGCCTGTAGCTTGGGCAGTCATAGGGCTCACCTGGTTTGTACTCTTCTCGTAAAGATCACTTTGCTCTACTGCCTGTTGTCCAATATCTGAAAACCATTGTTTCATATCTCTTCTCTAGTTATTTAGTTGTTTAAGATAAATCTCATCTGTGGTTAATTGATCATGAACAAAAATGGTGGTCAAGAATACAATTTGTAAATATTTACATTAAATTAAATATAACACTCAAGCAAAAGCATAAGTTTTTTTCTATGACTTATGTAATTTAAATGATGCTCATATATTACATAAACCACAAGAAAATATTTTTCCCTATGACACAGCAATTGCACTACTAGGTATTTACCCAAAGCATACAGACATAGTGACCCCAAGAGGCACTTGAACCCTAATGTTTAGAGCAGTAATATCCACAATAGCCAAACTATAGAAAAAGCCCAGATGTCCATTGACAGATGAATGGGTAAAGAAGATGTGGTATAGATAGAGAGATAGATATAGATATATAATGGAATACTATTCAGCCATCAAAAAATGAAATCTTACCATTTACAATGATGTGGATGAAACTGGAGAGTATAATGCTAAGCAAAATAAGTCAATCAGAGAAAGACAATTGTCATATGATTTCACTCATATGTGCAATTTAAGAAACAAAACAGAGGAACATAGGGGAAGAAAGGGAAAAATAAAATAAGACAAAAATCAGAGAAGGATACAGGCCATAAGAGACTCTTAACTATAGGAAACAAACTGAGGGCTGCTGGAGGGGAGGTAGGTGGGGGGATAGAGTAACTAGGTGATGGGCCTTAAGGAGGCGATGTGATATAATGGGCAATGGGTGTTATATACAACTGATGAATCACTGACCTTTAGCTCTGAAACTAATAATACACTATATGTTTAATTAATTGAATGTAAATTTTTTAAAAAGAAAATATTTTATGAGGACAATATTTTTGGAAAAGAAATTTTATATGTAAGTTAAAAAATGAAATATTAAGTAATATGATAAATTTTTTATTTTTTTCCCAAAGATTTATTTATTCATTTTAGAGAGAAAGCACATGCACAAACAGGGGGTGGAGGGGTGGGAGAGAGACAGAAGGAGATGGAGAGGGAGAGAGGAAGCAGAACCTCTGCTGAACACAGAGCCCAACATGGGGCTCAATCTTATGACCCTGAGATCGACCTGAGCCAAAACCAAGATGCTTAACTGACTGAACCACTCAGGTGCTCCAACAAATTTTTTACTTAATTGTACTATTTCCTGAGGATGAAATAGTTATTAAAAATTAGCTAAAAAGAGGAATCTATAGGATATGTGTCACCTAGATGTTCCAACTAAGACATATTTATTTTCAACATTTTGGAATATGAACCTGACTTCATATTTGGTAAGTAAATAAGCTTTATATTCAAAATAGGAATAGACATTTTTAGAGTTCTAAACAATTTGGGTTTTAGAAAAAATAAAAGTTTCACTTACTTATTTAAAAACCAGGACAGCAATTTTAGTGTTATATATTTAAAGGCTTTAAATGTACAGAGTAAATAAATTCAACTTACATGGGTTTTTTAAGAACCATCAGCTAATTGCTCTGAATACCTCTAATGACTTCTTTCACATTTTGTTTAGAATGCCAATTATTCTAAATGACATGTTCACTATAATTTTAAGTCTTCTCTATTTTAAAACTATTTAAACTTGTGGTGATATTGCTTTCCAGCAATTAAGCTAAAAATGTGCCTTAAATATTCAACATTAGAACCTAAATTACATGGGCAATAACATCTCATCCATGAATTTCCAAGAAAAACTTTTTTAGAATTTAAGTGACTAGCCATACTGCTTTTACTAACCGAAAAAAGTAGTCATACTCCTCAGAAGAGTTACAATAAAATGCCACTTCTAACATGGGATAAATTGACAGAAAATAAGTCTTCATTAGAAGATACTAAGGCCATTCTAGTGCTATACTCAATTCAGTTTCATGTTCTTATTTATCAATGAAGTATATCTTTTTTAGAGAAATTAACTAAGCTTATGCTAAACTTTCTAGAAAGCAAGGATATATAACATACGTGTTTCCTGCCTTCAGGTAACTGATACTCTGGCTTAAGAGAACGTGTATAAAACATAGGAAATTAAATAATGTGGGAGGGACACCTGGGTGGCTCAGCAGTTAAGAGCCTGTTGTTGGCTCAGGTCATGATCCCAAGGATCCTGGGATCAAGTCCCATATCAGGTTCCCTGCAGGGAGCCTGCTTCTCCCTCTGCTCCTCCCACTACCTATGTCTCTGTGTCTCTCATGAATAAATAAATAAAATATTTAAAAATAATAATGTGGGAGATTTAATAAGCAATTTGCCACTTAGCAAAAAATGAGGTCATTTATTAAAATTCTAAAAAGTCAGCAATTTTACACATATTATGTCTAATCGTCTCAAAAATTATTTCAGATGAGGAGTACCTGGATGGCACAGTTGGTTAAGCGCCTGATTCTTAATTTCCACTCAGGTCACGGTCACAGGGTCATGGAATCGATCCCTGCTTCAGGCTCTGGGCGCAGCATAGAATCTGCTTGGATCTCTCTCCCTCTCCCTCTGCCCCTCCCCCTGCTCACTCTCTAAATAAATAAAGTCTTTTAAAAAATTATTTAAGATGAGCATATTAAACAGAGCTCAAGTAACATCTCTCCCTTCTCTTCCTTTCCTAGTCTCTGTTTCCATCTCTCTCTCTCTCTCTTTGACCCACTCAGTCACTTACTCATATTTTTCCTTCTCCTTTCACATTGGCTTCATTCTCTGAAGATCAATAGCTACCCAAACCTGAAACTCTGACCAGAGTCATCTTGGGGCTTACATCTTTATACTCCCACAGCCGAGAGAAAAGATAGCTTTTTTCTCCCAGCTTTATTTCGAAAAAAAAAAAAAATCTGATGGAGAAAATTCGAATTGGTCTGCCTTAGATCAAATGTTCATATCTTGGAGAGATGATTGTTGCCATATGGATGAAGAACTATAATTGGTCCAAACAGAAGGTTCTTTTACCACTAGGAGAAGGAAAGGCACAATAAAGTCCCTGGAAGATACAGCGTAATTCCAGAATGCCCTTTTCAATACACACAGACTTCCTTTTTATTACTCACTCAAGAAACATGCAGGATAAGATCAAAAAGAAAGTATTTATGGGAAAAGTAGAATGTGAGCCTTCTTTAAGCCTTTCATGGTTTTTTGCAAAAACTTAGTCATTTGTCTCACTCTGGGTTTGCGTGGTTTAAGGTATTTCTATATTTACCAGATTTAAAATCTTAAACAGGAATTGGCATAGTGTGGCTTGTGGGCCAAATGTGACCTGCTACTTGCTTTGTAAAAAAAGTTTTATTGGGACAAAGCCATACCATTTGTTTGTATATTGTCATCACCTTTTGTGCTACAACAGAAGAGTTGAGAAGTATGGTTCAAAAGACTGAAGGGATCCCTGGGTGGCGCAGCGGTTTGGCTCCTGCCTTTGGTCCAGGGTGGGATCCTGGAGACCCGGGATCGAATCCCATGTCGGGCTCCTGGTGCATGGAGCCTGCTTCTCCCTCTGCCTGCGTCTCTGCCTCTCTCTCTCTCTCTCTCTCTCTCTCTGTGACTATCATAAAAAAAAAAAAAAAAAAAAAAAGACTAAAATATTTACTGCCTGGCCCTTAACAGACAAAAGTTTAGACTGCTGATCCAGATGCTTGATTATAGTCAGATCCAGTTGTTTAGACCAGAATATTTCATAGATATGCTATGTCGTTATTTTGCATCACATTATGAGGTACATAATACTTGATTGTCCTACTTTCAGTGATAACATGTAATCACTTCAAAAAATTAAATATAAGTTACCATATGATCCATCAATTCACTGCTAGGTATATCACTAAGAGAACTTGAAAATACATGTTCAAAGACTTGTATATAAATGCTCTTAGCAGCATTATTCACAATCACCAAAAATAAAAACAACCCAATGTCCATCAACTAATGAATGCGTAAACAAAATGTGGTATATTCCTACAATAGGTTATTCAACCATTAAAAGAATGAATACTGCTATATGCTACCAAGTAGATGACCATAAAAACATTATAGTAAATGAAAGAGCCATATTACATTATTCTGTTTGAATGAAATGTCCAGAAGAAGCAAATCCATAGACAGAGAAAGTAGTTAGTGGTTGCCCAAGCCTGGTGGGAGGGAGAAATGGGGAACTATTTCTGATAGCCATGGGGATTCTTTCAGAAGTGAAGAAAATTGTTCTGGAATTAGACAGTGGTGATGGCTGTACCACTCTATGACTATATTAAGAACCACTGAATTATACACGTTAGGGATGAATTTTATCATATGTAAATTATTTCCCAATAAAGCTACTTTTTAAAACTATGAAATCAGAGGGTTCAGGTAATATCAGTCTACTCCTCATCAATGTTTTACCTTACCCTTTCATCATTTATACGTAATTGTTGCCTAGAAGCATTATTTTGTTAGAAATGGCAAAAAACAGCAATTTTCTAATTCTATCAGTCTTCTTACATCTACACGGTGCTTCTATTCTAAAGAAGAATTTTCCCTCATCAGCTATGCAGTTACATAAATATACAATTCATGCAGGCAAGACAGGATGTGCTTGGTTCTTTTCCTTTTTCAGCTTTTCAGAGAAATGATTGGTGCTCTGGCAACCTCCAGTGGTGAGTGGAGAGATGTTTTGTTTTGTTGTCATTACAAACTCACTGGTTTTTATACACATGCTGTGTTTTCATTCAGTGTGGTCAGTCTTTTTAATGTTCAACTATCCCACACACTGGGAGCTCCCTTCCACTTGGCTCCTGTGCCCTGTTAGCACGATTTCCTAGACTTTTTTAAAAATACATCTTTATTAAGATATAAGTCACATACTATGCAATTCAGCCCTTTAAGGTCTACCATTCGATTTTGATTCTATTCACAGAATTGTGCACCCATCACCACAATAAATTTTGGAACATTCTCATTCTCCTAAAAAGAAATCCCTTACCCATCAGCAGTGACTCCCCATTTCTCCCACCCTCGGCCTTTGCCCTGCCCTAGGCAACTACTAATCTACTTTCTGTCTCTGTAGATTCATCTGTTAAGAACATTTCATATAAACAGAATCATACAAGACACAGCCTTTTCTGTCTGCCTTTGTTCACTGAGTGTATTTTCAAGGTTCATCCCCCTTGGAGCATGGATCCGTACTTCATTCCTTTTAAGGGCTGAATACTATTCCATTCTATGGATGTACCACATTTGTGTCTCTGTTCCTCAGTTGATGGACATTTAACTGATTCTAGTTTGGGGATATCATGAAATATGCTACATTTGAATATTTGTGTACAAGTTTTCCTGTGAACATATGTTTTCAATTCTCTTGGGTACAGCTCTGTTCCTTCTTTCCCTTTTTTTGTGCTCTAATTATTATGTTACAAACCCAGCAATACATTGTTCTAAGTATTATGTTGTATAATTTTGTCTTTTAAAGAAGAGAAGGGCATCTGGGTGGCTCAGTCAGTTAAGCATCTACCTTTGGCTCAGACCATAGTCCCAGGGTCCTGGGATCACAATAGCCTCACTTAGGGCTTCTTGCTCAGCAGGGAACCTGCTCCTCCTTCTCCTTCTGCCTGCAGCTTCCCCTGCTTGCTCTCTCTGTTAAATAAATAAATAAATCTTTTTTAAAAAATTAAAAAATAGAGAATAAAGGGGAGCAACTGTGTATCTAGAATTTGTTCAATTATCTATTTACCATGTCCATGGGTCAAGAGTCTGAACACAGGTTATCTGGGCCCTCTGCTCAGCATCATACCAGGCTAAAATCAAAGTATTGGCCAAGTCTGTAATCTCACGTGAAGCTTGGAGTCCTCTTCCAACTTTATTGGTTGTTAGCAGAATTCAGTTATTTGTGGTTTTATAGTGAAACTCTCATTTTCTTGCTAGCTGTCAGCTGGGATGATATTACCCAGGACCCCCTCCAAAGTCCTCTCACATATGGGAGCTTACTTCTTATTACCCATGTCACTCAAGGATCAACTCTATATATAGCGGGATATTTCTCAGCTCTAAGACAATTATATAATCTCGCTCATATGTGGAATTTAAGAAACAAAACAGAGGAACTTAAGGGAAGGGAGGGAAAAATAAAGCAAGAAAAAATCAGAGAAGGAGACAAACCATAAAAGCAATCATAGCAAACAAATGAGGATTGCTGGAGGGGAGGGTGTAGGGGATGGGGTCACTGGATGATGAACATTGAGGAGGGCACATGATGTAATGAGCACTCTGTGTTGTATGAGACTGATGAATCACTGAATTCCACTTGAAACTATTAACACACTATATGTTAATTAATTGAATTTAAATTTTTAAAAAAGTTTTTAATTAAATGGGGAAAAAAGAGGAAAATGTTTCAGCTATAAAAAAGACTGAGGGGTACCTGGGTGGCTCAATCAGTGAAGCATCTGCATTCAGCTCAGGTCATAATCCCAGGGTCCCAGAATTGAGCCCTCATTGAACCTGCCTCTTCCTCTCCTCCCTGTTCCTGCTGTCTCTCACTATCTCTTTCTCTCTCTCAAATAAATAAATAAAATCTTTTAAAATGCATAAATAAAAGACTGAAATCCTGCCATTTGAGACAACACGAATGGACCTATGCCAACTAAGTTAGACACAGAAAGACAAATACCATATGATTTCACTTGTACATGGAATCTAAGAAGCAAAAGAAACAAAATACTCATTAATACAGAGAAAAAACAATAATTGCCAGAGGAAAAAGAGTGGGAGGATGGGCAAAAAAGTGAAGCAGATTAAGAGGTACAAACTTTCAGTTTTAAAATAAATAAGTCACAGGGATGAAAAGTACAGCATAGGGAATATAGTCAATAATATAATAACTTTGAATGGTGACAGATGGTAACTACAATTACCTGATAAGCACTGGGTAGTGTACAGAGTTGTCAAATCGCTATGTTGTAAACCTGAAACTGATAGAACATTGAATGTCAACTCTACTTCAATAAAAAAAAAAAAAAAACCTGAGTTCATTTTTATATACAATTTATATCATTGCTTTGAATGTTTACTGCTTTCACATAGGCAACATAGAAAAAGAAACTATTTTTATTAAAGAAATAATTTCTCTCAGGGCACTTGGTTGACTCAGTTGGTGGAGCATGTGACTCTTAATTTCAGAGTTATGGGTTCAAGCCCCACACTGGGTGTAGAGTTTCCTTAAAAATAAAAAATTTTTTAAGATTTTATTTTTTTAAGCAGGCTCCACACCCAACATGGGGATCAAACTCAAGACCCTGAGATTAAGAGTCACATGCTCTACTAACTGAGCCAGCCAGGAGCTCCTCTAAAAATAAAATCTTGGGGATCCCTGGGTGGCTCAGCGGTTTAGCGCCTGCCTTTGGCCCAAGGGTGATCCTGGAGTCTTGGGATCGAGTCCCACATTAGGCTCCCTGCATGGAGCCTGCTTCTCCCTCTGCCTGTGTCTCTGCCTCTCTCTGTGTGTCTCTTGTGAATAAATAAATAAAATCTTAATAAAATAAAATAAAATAAAATAAAAAATAAAAATAAAATCTTAAAAAAAAAAACACTTCTCTCAATATAGCATGATGGTCATTTCTATTTTTCCTTTTGATTTCCTGGACTATTAACCCCATTCGCTGCTCAAACTTACTTCCCATCGTGGAAGCCACAAAACCCAGAAGCTTGCTCCCCATCTCCTCTGACAGGGCACAGATTTGGTTCATTAAATGCAGCAGCCTGGCATTCTGGATTTGGACAAAGAAGAAGGAACGGCACAGAACCCGTTACGGTGTTGAGGGCAGTGGCAGCTAGGTGTACCATTCAGTGCCCACTGTGACAGTGATAAAGGCAGAGACATCTGGGGCCCTGTGATGGCAGCAGTGGGCCTTCCTGGGTTGGGTTCTGTGGTAGCCTCTCGGCCATGGCTCTGACTCCTAATCTGCCACTGTTTCTGACATCTTCACCAGATTCATTTGCCAGCCCTCCTGGAAACTCTGGGAGCAATCCCAGAGCCTTTCAGTAAAATCCTTTTCTGCTTTATCAGCCGTGCCTGGTACATTTTCTTTTTTCTTTTTCTTTTTTTTTTTTTTTCTCTTCTAGAAAAGAATGGTAACTTCTGGAAAATGTGAAATAAAATTGTTCACATGAAATGAAAATTAGCTTGATGGCTGCACAGAAAGAATTCTGACGTCATCTGGCAAGAACAAGAAGTTCCTATTACAGTGATCCTTGACCTAACACACTTGTCCGCTTTAATAGCCAACTTATTTCCATTTCTGGTTCCTAATAGGTGCTTAATCACAAAGACGTGAATTATTATACCCTCAAGGCAGTTGGAGTCCTCACTGTCCCCTTGATCTTGAGCTAAAATTTCCTTGTAGTCAATAATTCTACAGCTCCTGAAATCCAAAGCTCTATCTCAAGTTTTCTGCTAATCCTACACCAACTGGCATGTGCCCAGTCTCACTTCTAGGGCCTGAAGTCCGACACTGACACTATCTTAGGCCCTTCTCACACACAAACTTTTGGGACATTAATAGATTTGACTGCATGTTTTTTTCTTTGGGGGTGGGGGGTATGCCAAAAGGTCACATCAAACAATGTTCTACTATTTTACTGAGTCTAAAGATTTATCTTTCTATTAGACAAAGCAGTTATGGCCATTCTTGGAAGCTTTGAGACTCATTGATGTCCAGGTTCCAAGGAGGCTCACCTTTAACCCAGTGATAATCTTTGTACCTTATTTTTGTTTTTCTTACACTACTTCTTTTACTGATGCAGTCAGTAAGAGGCAGCCATGCTGCCTTGAAAATAATTAGAATCATAAAGGCAGGCATACAAGGAGCAAAAATCCTAATGTAAGGTTTCACTTTTGCTAGATTTCTGTCCTTCATTCACCTTTTGGTTTCTGGTTTTTATCTGCAATGGTCTGTTAAGTGGAAAATACGAAAGTCTTGAGGGCATGGAATTTATATATAATAATTTATTAGAAAGAAGACTGAAGGAGACAACTCCGATCTCAAAGCTCCATGGGAACTAAGTGAGACCTACTTGGGTAAGGAGGTGACAGGAGCAAGAGTCGCCGAGAGGAGGCAGGAGGGGCTGAATCACAAAGGGGAATGGCGGAATAGCAAGTGAAAGAGCAAAGTCACCATCAAGGGCAAGCAGATCTCTAAAGCACCCTCCTCAGGGAGCCTGATGGAAGCTATGATGATGTCCACCATCCACAGTCATTCCAGTGACCAGCACAACCAGCTCAGTGACTACCCCAAAGGGATATGTCAGCCACCCTCCCATTGCTGATGGGGTAAGACTTGTTACCCATTGACCATCCACCAGAAGGACATCTATCTAGACTCTTCCCACATCCAAAATGTGTCATATAGATTCTTCATTTCTCTTAAGCCCAGGATTTGCCAAAGTATGGCGGGGCAAGTCACTGATTGCAGCACCTAGGAAAAAACTTACAATGACGAAATCCATCCCAGTTACACATTTATCAAGGTAGGATTTCCAACAAGGACAATTCTAAGAGGAATTTAGGGGCATCCCTTAATGTTACAGTATCTTCTCTGCAGTAAATGGAATAAAAACTACCATCATTTGATCTGCCAACTTAAAGTAAACCTGTGTCAAGCAACACCAGGATTCTCTAGGACTTCTCTAGTCAAATTCTCTCTTTTATTCTCACATCAATAAAGGTATCTATGTTAGTCAAGTTTCTCCAGAGAAACAAAACCAAAAGGATATAGACATAGAGATAATAAAGAATGGGCTTGGGGCACCTGGGTGGCTCAGTGGTTGAGCGTCTGCCTCTGGCTCAGGTTATGATTCTGGGGTCCTGGGATCTTGCTTCATGATCCCGGGGTCCTGCTTCTCCCTCTGCCTATGTCCCTGCCTCTCTCTTTCTCTCTCTCTCTCTCTCTCTCTCTCTCTCTCTCTCTCTCTTTGTCTCATGAATAAATAATTAAATCTTAGAAAAAAAAAAGAAAAGAAAAGAAATTGGCTCACAGGATTGTGAAGGCTGGCATGTCCCAGGAGATCCAATGGTGTAGTTTTAACTCAAAGGCTAGTAGCTTTGAGACCCAGGAAATAACAACGCTTCAATTGGAGTTCAAAGACAGGAAGAGGCCAATATCCCGGTTCAAAAGCAGTCAGGCAGGAAGAACTCTGTCTTACTCAAAGGAGGAGGGTCAGCTTTTTTGTTCCATTCAGGCCTTCAACTGATTGAATGAGGCCCACCCACATTACGGAGGGCAATGTGTTTTACTCAATTTACCAAATTAAATGTTAATCTCATCCGGAAACACCTTCATGGAAGCACCCAGAATGATATCTGGCTAAATACCTGGGCACACCATGGCCCAGGCAAACTGACACATAAAACTAACCATCATGGTATCTTTAGCAAAGTCTGAACTGTTGATGTTATCTTTGCCAGCAAGCAAAAGACATTTCAAACCCAAGTTCCTATTTTAAGGTTATCGAAGCAAAATGACTTTCAAACAAACTTACCATATTGCCAGGAATCTGTACTATGCTCCTTCCTCAGCATCCCTGTTTCCAGGCGTCTTTGTCCAGCATCAGAAAATTCAGACACATACTTGACCAAGCCCAGCAGCAGTTTGGCCCCAGAGCATGTAATTTTCCAATAGCTCCCAACTATCAGTGCAGAACCTTGAACCAAAAGATTTGCTCAGGTACGTGACTAAAAGTATCTGCCAGGTAAGTCAGGCCATGAAGGAGCTACTCCCATGTCAAAACCATTCTGAGAGTAGATTTACTTTCTTTTTCTCTCAGCAAAGGGAAACTTCCAACTGGTATCCAACCACTTGTTTCAAGATTTGCTTTTGGAAAACCAGTAAATTGTGGAGCAGAGAAGAACTTTGTATCTAGTTCTCATTTTCTTGACAAAACCCCTTGGAAAGCTGCTAGTTGTGAATTTAACACTTTTCATAGCAGTAAGCATGACTTCTTTCAGAATTCTTGACAGGGTTTTGATGCCAACACATGCCTGTGTCAAAAACAGTAAGTCACTCTGACATGTCACCACGCAGTAAAGCCAAGTGTGGCGCCAAGCATCCAGAGACCCCATCTGTACACAGAGTGTCACAATTTTTCTTCCAGGCAAAGTTGTGCTTGGCTAAGAAGCACGGCATCATTTTGAAGCTGCTGACAACCTTTCCAGTTTCCAAAAAAGAAAGGGGACTTTTTCTTTGATGGCATCAGCATGCACATAGCAAGCAAAACGCTCGAGCTGGCTGCACTGGGAAACATCATTAGTTTTATTGAAAAAACTTGCATGTCAGCTCCATGATCAGCTGTGAAATATCGGGAGAAATGTCAACCGTTATAGAATGAGTCACATAATTTAGAAGAGACGCTGCTTCCCCACCCCCTCACCCACCCCTGCTCCGAGCTACTCCCAACTTGACCCTTCCCAGGCCATAAACTTTCATCAAAACGTCTCTGGATGCATGTGGCTTCTCTCCTTTTCCAGTGTAAATCTAGTAGGATTTAAGGGTTTTGTCTGAGGTCAAATCCAAGTGTTCCTAAACTCCTAACCTTTTCAAATCAAGATTCCTTCCTGAAAACTTCCAATGAGCTTCAGAATGGATAAGCATGAAGCATCCCCTGGTTTTACTGGATTTGGGATCTCACTGGCAAGAACTCAGCTGCCCAAGAAGCACACCAGCTGTGGTGTGGGTGATAACAGGGAGAGCAAATGAAATACGCGTCTCATTTTGCCCACGTGAGAGTCTCAATTACAAAACGTGGGCTTCTCCTTCTCATGCTTGATTGACCGACAGAGTGAGTGGAGTTTTGTTATGGAGCAAGACTGCTTCTCCCACCTGCCTGGTTTCCACCACTGCTCGGAGGCAGCAGACACGTCCAGCTCCCCATGCAGTCTTGGGGCTCCCATCCATTCCCCTCACTTTTTCCTCCAATAAGCAGGGGAAAAGAATTAAGAACTGGTCATTGGCCCACATTTTATTAGCAGAGGAGGCTGCTTTTTCTTAAAAGGCTTGCAGCCACATTTGGATGCTTCTCATCCATTTTGCTTCTCCAACCTAATTAGTACATTTATGTGACCCTGGTTCTTTGGAGCAACTCCACAACGTTCTCTGTGCTCCAGCAGCTCCTCGTGAGCCTGGAAAGATGAGTCTGGCCAAAATCTTTTCCTTTAGATCCACCTATCTTAGTTTCAAAAAAGCTTGTTGAAACCTTTAGGTCCTGGTAGTTCTGCTGTCCTCCAAACGAGCTTGCCAGAAGAGCCTTAAATGGAGGGAGGCAGTCAGGATTCAAGCAGAAAAGTAGAAAACATTCTAGTTACCTAAAACAGAAAAGAGGGGCACTTGGGTGGTTCAGTCAGCTAAGCACCTGCCTTCAGCTCAGGTCATGATCCAGGGTCCTGGAATCCAGCCCCACATCAGGCTCCCTGCTCAGCAGGTGCTCAGTGAGGAGCCTGCTTCTCCCTCTACCTCTGCCTGCTGTTCCCCCTGCTTGTCCTCTCTCTCTCTCTGTCTCTCTATCAAATAAATAAAACCTTAAAAAAAAATAGAAAAGAAATGAATGCAGGGAATGGGGCTATAGCTTCATTGGAAGGCCTAGAGGGGATCAGAAGGGAAGGAGGTATTAGCAACCAGGACCCCGAGGGGCCATGCCTTTCTGCCCAAAGCAGTGGGAGGACATTTGTAGCAACTGCTGCCGCCCCTGACGCTGACACTGACAGTGACACCCTGCGGGCACTCACACTACACGTCACCACTGGGCTGGAGCCAGAAGTCAAAGGGCTCCTGCTTACATCCACCTTCTCACCACGTAAGGCTCCCTCCCATTAGAAGATCTCACTGAACATCAGCTGTAAGGAAGTCCAGGAGTCATAGCTCTGCCCAGGGGGACAGGACAAGTATGAGGCTGAGTACCCACACATAATAAGACATGCATCATATGGACCAAAGACAAAGGACTTTATTACTTGCAGCACAGCAGGCAGCATGACGTACACGTTCACATCAGTTCTCCTTGCCACCCCCTCAAGTGCTCCAGGTCAAGGTCCAGTGGACAACGTTGGACACGACACATACACCATGGGTTTGGATCCCAGCCAGAGAGCCCCACACTTTCAGAAATCCTGAAGTTTAAAGGGGACTGCTAGCAAACCTGCTCAACCTTTGTTCCAGAGGGAGAGACGATCTTTATTCTCCTGAACAGCAAACAAATCTGCCTCCTGCCTGAAGATAGACACCATCACTATCTTCCAAGACTTTGCCATACAAACATACTGCAAAAGGGACACCTGAGTGGCTCAGCAGTTATGCCTCTGCCTTTGGCTCCGGGTGTGATCCTGGAGTCCCAGGATCGAGTCCCACATTGGGCTCCCTGCGTGGAGCCTGCTTCTCCCTCTGCCTATGTCTCTGCACCTCTGTGTGTGTGTGTCTCTCATGAATAAAATCTTTAAAATAAAAAAAAAAAATCCTGCAAAAAATATTTGGAACAAAAGCTCATGTACAACATGCAGAAATACAGGAAACCGAGAAGAATTGTCTCCCACAAAGTCAGCCATTAGATTTTTAAAACAACACTAGGAAAAATATTACAGAATCACTACCCATGTCAGAGAAAGACTTTCCTCACCTGTGAAAGTTGCTCCTTTACTGAGTGAGCTATCCTCCAGAGATCAATGCTGATAATCACTGGGAAAACAGATGTTAAAACATACTAACTTCTTTTCTCAATTGAATTACCTGACAGCGCAGCATCTTTTTAAAATCATTAGCAAATAGTCAAGAAAGAAGAGCAATAAAAAAAAAAAATGTCCATGGGGATCCCTGGGTGGCTCAGCGGTTTAGTGCCTGCCTCTCGCTCAGGGCGTGATCCTGGGGTCCGGGGATTGAGTCCCACATCGGGCTCCCTGCATGGAGCCTGCTTCTCCCTCTGCCTGTGTCTCTGCCTCTCTCTCTCTCTCTCTGTGTCTCTCATGAATAAATAAATGAATAAAATATTTTTTAAAATGTCTGGACATAAATGAGATTTCTCTTGCTAATTGATTCATTTGGCAAGGAAGTACACCAGAAGAATGACTTCAGAATCTCTCCAACAATTCTGTATTAAGAGGTAGGTTCTGTGGGGGGGGGGTTTGTATAGTTGTATAGTTGACACACAATGTTACATTCCGGTGTACAACATAGTGATTTAACATCTTTATACAGTGCTATACTCACCATAAACGTAACTATCATCTATCACCATACGTGCTATTACAATATCGTTGACTACATTCCCTATGCTGTGACTTCTTTTCTCGTGACTAATTCATTCCATAGCTAGAAGCCTGTATCTTCCACTCCTCTTCACTCAGTTTACCTATCCTCACACCCCACTTCCCTCTGGCAATCAATTCTCTGTATTTAAAGTCTTATTCTGTTATTTGTTTAGTCATTTGTTTTGCTTTTTATACTCCACATGAGTAAAGTCATATGGTATTTGTCTTTCTCATTCTGACTTATTTCACTTAGTATAATACCCTCAAAGTCTATCCATGGTATTGCGAGTGGCAAGATCTCCTCCTTTTGTATGGCTGTGATATTCCATTGTACATATATCTTGTGTCTTCTTTATCTACTAATGGACACAGCTGCTTTCATATCTTAGCTACTGTAAATAATGCTGCAATAAACAGGGGAGTAAACTTTTTTTTAATTAAAGTTTTTGTTTTCTTTGGGTAAATACCCAGTAGTGGAATTACTAGATCATATGGTAGTTCTATTTTTACTTTTTTGAGAAACCTCCCCACGGTTTTCCACAGTACCTGTACCAATTTATATTCCCACCAATAGTGCACGAGAGTTCATTTTCTCACATCCTCACCAACACTTGTTATGTCTTGTCTTTTTTATTTTGCCATTCTCACAGGTATAAGGTGATATCCCATTGTGGTATTGATTTGTGTCTCCCTGATGATTAGTGATGTTGAGAATTTTTTCATGTATCTATTGGCCATCTGTATGTCTTCTTTAGAAAAATGTCTATTTTGGTAAGAAGTGGATTTCTTGAAACCAAAGAGATGCTACCTTTTCAAAAATTTCCTGCCAACACTTATAAAGCAACTAAGCATGTAAATATACCAGACTTACATTTGTTCATCAGTTACAATTTTTCTTTTTCCATAGGCCAAGCATTGTGCTAAGTAGTAAAGACAAAAGCTAAACAAGGCAGACAAGATCCTTGCCCTCATGAATATTACATTCCAATGGGATAAACAAGAAACAAGAAAAGAAATACATGGATACAATGGTTACAGATTTTGAGAAATGCTAGAAAGCAAATGAACAGGAGAACCACAACGGAGGCAAATATTTTAATCAGATGAGGTAGTTGAGATACTCTCTGAAGATATACCATTTATATCATCATAATGGGTGAAAAAGGACAGTTCTGCAAAGTGGGGGGGGAAATGTTCCAAGTAGGACAAATGTCCTGAGCAAAGACCTTGAGGCAGGAAAGTTCTAGGAACTGACAGAAGGCCTATATGACTGCAGCCTACTTTGTAAGAAGAGATTAAAGTAAAATTTAAAATTAAAAAAACCTTTATTACCATTTCCTTTATCTAAGAACCCTTTGTTTCCATTTATAAAATAGCTAACAGAGTTTGATCATTAGGAGCAGCTAAAATTTTGATCTTTCTAAAAGATTTGAGAAAGACATGGTTGTGCGTATTCATAGTCTCTCTCTCTATCACTGCCCCCCACCTTCCTCCCTCACTGAAGTCAAAGAGGAGTCTGTGCTGACCCCTGACCCCTCTACATGTCATCAGGGTTGCTAGAATATGTACTGTTGGTGACATCTCCCATAGCCCTCTCCAGACTTTCCCAGCACCATGGGAGGGTCTGGCACTGACTGCTGTGGCTTTGGGGTTGGTTCTCCTTGGTTCTTGTAATTCCTCCACCCGTCCCACAAAACTCTGACATAACCCCCTGGCAAGGTTAAAGCCCTCTCCTCCCTGGAGGCTGAGGGTGGTTAGATGGACAGGATTCCTCTCCCCTTTGCCACCATTTGGTGGCCCAGGACCAGCTCACCAGACAGTGAGGGCATGTCCAGACACTTCAGACAGCGATCAGCATGTGGGAGGGGAAATGTTGGCATTTAGCTGGTGCAGATGCTTCTTCAAGGCTCTTCATTCCAAATACCTTCCTTCCCACAGGAAGACTTCTCATCTCCTGGGTTCTCCTCCTACCCAAAGTCAGGGGAGTCGTGGTCTTGGGTATCCTCCACCTCAACCAAGAAAATAGCTATGCATCTTACTTCCCAAGGTCTTAGATGAGGATGGGTTTTGGTCCCGCAGGTAAGTGAGCGTCTATCTTCTAAAGCAAGATCTCTTTTGAAGTCTCACCAGTGAGAGCCATGGTCCTGCAGTTTCCTTTCACAGTTCACCTGCCTGCAGATAGCCTGCCCACTGACTTTTTGGCAAGACTGACACACAAGGTGCCCTGAGCTTTTGCACAGTCTATACCTAATTCCTTAGTGCAGCCTTACCTTCAGCATCCAGGATCCTTATGAGCCCCCAGTGAAGAGTGTAGACTTTGGACCCCCAGGGACAAGCAGAAACCATGGTAAAATACCCTTGTTATGATGCTTTAAGAGGCCATAAATGGAAAAAAGAAAAAGCATGCTTAATAAAACTCTTCTCAAACTCTTTTTTTAAAAAAAAGATTTTATTTATTTATTTGAGAGAGGGAGAAAGCAAAGAAAAGAGAGCACGAACAGGGGGAGGAACAGAGGGAGAGGGAGAAGCAGACTCTGCACTGAGCAGGGATCATGACCCAGGATCATGAACCAAGCTGAAGGCAGATGCTTAACTGACTAAGCCACCCGGGTGCCCTTCAATCTCCTTTTGATGGGTACACAGACTATTTGTATTCAAAAGAATAGACAGTATGTCTAAACCCTTAGTGACCTTCTTGGAAAAAATCACTAAAAATTCTATTAAATTCCTAATATATTCCTAATTCCTAAACATACCCCACTCACACTTTTGTGGAATACACTTGGGAATAATTATGATCAATGATCTGATAACCCCTATCAACAGAAAATAAAAAAGACATGATAATTTCTTCTTCATTAAACTCTATCTGGCAACAAGAGTTTCTGTTCCCTTCACAGGTCCCTCTAGGTTGACTACGAACCAAATTGACATAGGGCAGCCCGGGTGGCTCAGCGGTTTAGTGCTGCCTTCAGCCTGGGTTGTGATCCTGGAGACCCGGGATGGAGTCCCACATCAGGCTCCCTATGGGGAGTCTGCTTCTCCCTCTGCCTGTGTCTCTGTCTCTCTCTCTCATGCTCTGTGTCTCTCATGAATAAATAAATAAATAATATTTTAAAAATTGACATGAGACAGATTAACAGGTGAAAATCAAAAGTAATAGTGTGCATACAGGGAAGCCACACAAACATGGAAATTCCAAAGACAGTCAGGAAACATGAGGTCTACGTCTTCATTCTGAACAAAGAGAAGGGAGCAGGGGTCTGAGACTTAAGAGGAAAGGAATACATTTCACAGGGTAATAAGAAGAGGATATTTTTGGTAATTAGATGTTTGCCCTGCCATTCAGATGGGTCACTCAGATAAAATGTATCTCTCCTAATAACTCTTATTCTGGGAAAGACTCAAATTTAGATTCTCATATGTAGGTAAAGGAGGGGAAATGTTTCTCTTGAGCCCCCAGGGTGTTGATGGCCTTCAGCTCAGGATCATCTTTATTCCAAAGTGGCCTATCTTGTGGTAGTCACCCTCAGTCCCTAAAACTCCATGGTGGCTTCTCTCCTGCAGAGACTGAAACTTCTCATTGCAAAGATACTGGACATATCGACTTTGGCCCAGAAGGGTTCTTTGAGTTAAACAAAAACCTACGTTCATGTTCAAGGTAACTGGGCACAGCTTTTATCGTGAGCAGTAGGAAATCAAGAAATCTTTCATAGAGTTAATTGAATCATTTCTATCCCAGTTTCTATTTTTATTGGAGTCCACAATTCCATAACAGTAACCTACCTGCTTTAGTAAAGAAAACTGGGAGTTAGGCAATAAATGAAGACCATCTAAAGAGAAAAGGATCTTGATACTGGTTTTCTCCTATTTTCAGGCACAGTATGGTTTAGTGGTGTTTCTAAAATACAAGCAAACTGATAGCTCTATACAGTGCCTTTGTTGGAACCAGCCAGTTGAATTATTAGAAAACAGATTTCTTCTGTTCTGTTTCATGTTTCTTTAAAATGGCACCCAATTTGTGGTGGTAAATTGTTTTTAAATGATAGGTTCTTGAGACCAATAGTGCATGAATCCTCCCCTTGAAGATTAATATTATTTTCCGCTCCATCTATCTCCCTGTGGAAAATGGCGGCAATGGTGGAAGTTACAGCAGGCTGGGAAGGCTGGTGAGACCCGGCCATCTGCGCCTGGATCGGTTTCAGAGCTCTTTTAAAGCAACTCTGGGTGAACAGAGGAGGTTTGTTTAAAACACTTTGTCCTGCTGCAAGGCCAGTAACTAGTTGGGCAGGCCGAAGATAGGACAGGGTTATAGGCCCCTAGATAGTTCATCAGAGAACATGTATTAGTAAATTAGAAATCACATGCCTAAAACAAAAAAGAAGGCAAGAAATGCTGTTGTAAAAGTGTTGGTTTTGTTTTTTTTTATTTAATTTTTACTTATTTATTTGAAAGACAGAGAAAGAGAGCACAGAGAGAGAGTGATGGGAGAAGCAGACTCCCCACTGAGCAGGGAACCCAACACCAGGCTCGATCCCAGGACCCTGAGATCATTTTCTAAGCCAAAGGCATTTAACTGACTGAGCCACCCAGGCCTCCCTATGAAGGTGCTTTAAAGAAACTCTCTACTCCCCAAAGAAAAGGCTTTCAATGGCTTCTCATTTTTATTCATATATGCTATATGTAACAAAATAAAGAAAAATAATGCTCAGAAGTTATGCCTTTGAGGCAAAAACACTTCACAAATCTCTCAAAATATGTGAGAGAAGATTTTGAGTAAATATACCACTTTTACGGGGTGTTATACGAATTTGCTAGACTTTGATGTATGGAGAAGTGAAAAAAGATTAAATGAAGAATCTATCTTTTTTTTTAACCTTACCAACTACCCACAAATAGGGGAAAGGTGCCAATAGATTACAAAATTAAATTAGAAAGTATAATGGAAGATGAAAGTAAATTAGATTTCATTTCATATTTAAAATAACAGTGTTTTGCATTTAAATGAAATTCTACCTTAAAACACAGCATATGCTAAAAAAGAAAAGCAAGACTTCTCTTATCTTGTGGAGAGGGTGCAGATGTGCCCACATGGAGAACTATTTATTCTACTCCTCAAACATTCATTAAGTATTAAAATTTATAATCCCTTTCACATAGTCAAATGTCATAGATGGATTTAATTAAGTTATAAATGTTAGCATTATGTAAGAATTTTGTGGGAAAATATTGGGCCTCAATTTGATTGCTACCATAAAATTTTTAGAAATTTCAAGTAATCCAAAGAGTCCATACAAGTGAATAGAAAAGAAAATCATATTTCTCACCCAAGAAAGTCCACTTGATTTCATAAATTGACTTCAGGTTATGAAATCACCAGGTTACAAAATCGCTGAAGCTGTCTTCAAGCAGAATCATCCCTCCATCCTTAAAATGGTGAAAAATAGATTATAGAACTGTGATTATGTTCTTTAGTCTCACACACACACAAAAAAAACATCAGTTTTATTAGAGACACTTCTCTCTGTCACTACAAGTTCAGACGACTACCATTCACTGTGACCTTGTGCGTACACTCACACTCACACACACACACACTCTCACACAGTCAACAGGCCCTTTGTCAAGGTTCTAAAGACTGGACCACCATTCAGCCTGTCCCCAGTACCATCTTTGTCACCCCACATTGTATCTAAAACAATAGGTAAATCTTGCATTTTAAAAAAAAAAAAAGGCGTAAGTAGCAACTTGAAATCACAATTAATGAATTTACAGTCTAGCAATTCTGAATCTGGTGATGTCTTTCAGATCTGAGTCCAAATCCTGAACTCATGTCATTTGGCCCCTGCCTCCTTTGAACCTTCACTTATTCCTCTGAGGTTCAGTTTCCTTGTCTCTGAAGTAGAATTAGTCTACTTTGTGCATTGTTGGAGAATTCTAGATAATCGAAGTAAAGTGCCCAGCACCAGACAGGCATGCATGGTACTGCTCAGTCACTTAATTTTTGTGAAGCTCTTGATGCTTTGGGAATAGGATTCTCTCATGTTTGCTATTTGCACAGAGTCTTCTTGTACCATTAAAAAAAAGTTAGCTATTTTAAAATGAAGGGATGATTTGGCCACTCTAGAGTGGTCCGCCTTCTCTTTTCCAGGTTCCAGGTTTATTTCACTGTTTGATTCCATTTGTTTCTTTTGGGGTTTTTTTAGATTTTATTTATTTATTCATGAGAGACAGAGAGAGAAGCAGAGGGAGAAGCAGGGTCCCCACAGGGAGCCTGATGCTGGACTCAATCCCAGGACTCTGGGATCAGGACCTGAGCCAAAGGCAGATGCTCAGCCACTAAGCCACCCAGGTGCCCCTCCGTTTGATTCCACTTGGATTGGAAGGTATCTTCGTGTGCAAGGGTTGCTCCAACCCAATGCCAGAAACAAATGGCTTAACCAGAAACTTAACTGTCTCCAATTCTGGAGGCCAGAAGTCCAAGAGCAAAGTACTAGCAGAGTTGGATCCTTCTGAAGACCATGGGGGAGAATCTGTTCTAGCTCTCTTCCCCAGCTTCTGGCATTTTGCTGGCAGTCTTTGGCATTTCTCACCACAATCTCAGCCTTCACATGGTGTTCCTTCCGGTTGCCTGTCTTTGTCCAAATTTCCCCTCTTTACAAGGACACTAGTAATACTGGACTAGAGCCCACACTCTTCCAATATGATTTCATCTTTAATTACATCTGCAAGGACACTTAGGACCTCAACATATGACTTTGGGTGGGGGAGGGAAGTTGTCCAATTCAACCCAGAACAGAAGGTTATAACACTCTCATTGTATCCACAAGCTTTCTGGACCATAAACTCCAAAGGAAATAAGCAGGACCTAATTATAACTCTGATTGTTGGCCTCTTCACATTGCAAGCCATCCGTGCTGAAGCACGAATGTGTCACATTATACACGTAACAGAAAGGACCTGACCTTCCTACAGAAGAGCAGATCTTTCTAGAATTCCATCCTTTTAAAAAAAAAAAATAGCAACACCACAATTAATGTCTTAAATCTATTGTTTACTTTCATCTATTGCAATTAATAGTTCAGCTAAAAATCACTTCATTAACAAGATGGGATTTCAGAAACCCTGCAATGGGAAATTAAAAAAAAAAAAAAGCATGACACAGCTTGACACAAAGCTTAACAAAGAGCTTCACCTAAATACGTGAACATTTTGAGGTGACTCGAAACAAGGAAGCCAAAACTCTGAGGCTCAGAAGTATTTTTGTTACGACAAAATTTTCTTTGGGTAGATTTTTCCTACTGCAGTTTTCTGTTTCTATGATTTGAAGAAATGATCCATAAACAGAATTCTTTTAATCCGGGAGAGCTGCATGCAAAAAGGTTGGCAGTACTACTAATAAAGGGGGCCTCCTTTGGTGCCTCTCAGCTCCCCGGGTCCCCTCCCTGGAGGCAACCCCTGCCCCCAGGGTCTTTAGTCTCCACAATTACAGAAACAAAGACGCCTGCAAACTCAAACCAAAGATACTGCTGTGGCCTGTTCTGCACCTGGTGTTTTCTCTTTACCTTGTATCCTGAAGATCCTGCCCTATCAGTAGCTGTTTCATTAGTTGTAACAGCTGCACCCATTGTGTTCCAGAGTTAAGATTCCTCCAGGGTAGGGATCTTATCTACACAAGTAATGCAGTGTTCTCACAATACTACAACATGCCCCCTCTCCCCACTTCCCACCTCCCACCCCCGCTAAGGACTGAGAAGGCAGGTTTGTGCCTAAAACACAGTATCAAATGGAAAGACTTAATCAAGGCTTTCAATGGCACAATTGTCCTGGAAAAGTTCTGTTTGATAACTTGCAGTTTAAAAAAAAATTAAAATTCAGGTTCAGGCATCGTTGCCTCCTTACCCAGCCTCCCTAGCTCCTTCACTAATGACATTTGCAAGTGAAGGAATCATTGATTCTACACCACCATTGCAAACAGCCATAGCGACTCCACCCTGGGGCTGGAATATGATTTATTCGAAATTCCCCTATAGTTGAACATCTAGGTGGTTTGTACTTGTGAAGCCTTCAACACAATCCTGGAATGCACATATCCGAGACCTTTTTTTGGGGGGGGGGGCACAAATTGCCAGTTTGACCCCCAGAAATAAATTAAACATTTGCTCTTAACATTTGAGAGTATGGGTCCCTTTGAGAAACTGCTGGAACTTTCACCTCTCCTCAGAAAAAAAAGGTAAATACACACAAAAATTTTCACACAATTTTAGGGAAACCCTCCCCCACAAAATGACCCCAGGTTGAGAACCTGTCAAATTATGCTCTTACCAACATGTAATGCCTCTTTGCTCACACCTTCACTTTCTTCTCACACTTTTTACTGATTTGACAGATGAAAAAAGTATACCACTATTATCCTAATTTTTTTGATTACTGATGAAACGTGAATTCTTTCTTTAAAAAGTTGATTTGGTCATGTATTGTTTGTATACGTTACTTATTCGAATCTTTTATATAATGACTCAGATTTTAAATATAAAATAAAAAACTTTAACTCAACACTATAAAAGTAGATGATAAACTGGAAACAAGCCAAGCCCTAGGCATTGCCTGGACAAAAATAATGGAATCTTTCATCTAAAAATTTGATTCCAAAAGTGCATGTTTCATGATTTCCACTAGAGGACAGTATTAGCTTGTCTATTATTCTCTGGCTTCTAGACGGCTCCCCCCACCCCCCAAGATTGCTCCATTTATGTTCCCTAAAAAGTATTTTTCTAAAAAATATTTACATGGAGTAAAGAGTTATAAATACTTCACTATGCATATAACACATTATTACACAAAATTAACATTTTAAATATTCTACTTAATTGTTACAAGAAAATGTACAAACGGTATTTTAATTATCATAATCAGTGTTTCAGATGAGAACTATGCCTCCATAAGTATTTACTATTACATATATTTAGTGAAATTATCATTACTGCAGAATGGTGATTACAGCATGATTTAGAATTGAAACTTCATTAATCATTAGTATAAAAAACGGAAGAAAAGCAACAGATTCCTGAAAAGCCATTCTTGAATGGCTAAACGGCAACCAGATTAATTCTTGATTCCAAATACTTATTACAACTGGCTGGCCATGCACTACCAGATATAGCCTGATTTGCTCTTTTCATTCAATAAATATTTACTGATCACCTGCAATTTGCAGGGCATTCTTCTGGGCCCTACAAACACAGTCATGAAGAAAACAGAAATCCCTGACCTCAAGGATTTTTCACACTGGAGGGGTAGAGCAGAGAGGATAGACAGATACCTATGTCTTACATACACACTGGAAGGTGTTAAAAATTCCTTTGAATTTAGGTGCATTTGAAGATCAAACTGGCATTATTAAGCAATTCACTTATGAAACAGCCCACCTAGCAAACAGAAAGAAGCTCTAGGGAGTTGAACAAAGTGGAAGGTTTTTATAGGAAGGAAGGTGGGGCAAGAAAGTCATGAACACACACAAAAAAAAGGAAAGAAAGAAAGAAAGAAAGAAAGAAAGAAAGAAAGAAAGAAAGAAAGAAAGAAAGAAAGAAGAAAGAAAGAAAGAAGAAAGAAAGAAAGAAAGAAAGAAAGAAAGAAAGAAAGAAAGAAAGAACAAGAAACCAAGAAAGAAAGAAAGATTATCTGCTTCAGGCAAGGTCACTTTCACCCTAAGAGGGGTCTTACCAAGCAGATTATCTCATCTCCTTTTGAGAGGCCCACACAATGGATTACCTCACTGGTGCTGACCCTAAAATTCCTGACTGACCTGTGAAAACCTCATTTCTGCTCCAATTTGGTGACTTGGCTTAGCCTAAGTGTCTCCATTTTGGGCCTTGTTTTCTTCCTGGCAAAGGTTATAGGGGCTAAAGAGGGCTATAAAGCTGGAAAGGGAGTTATACCACACTGAGGAAATGGAGGTGGCCAGTGGAGGCTTCATACACGATTTGACATCTGAGCAGACAGCTTAGGAAGCTCAGTCATGTGGATCTGAAAAAAGATGATGCCATGAAGAGAAGGGACAGCAAGTGCAAAGGTGTTGAGGCCAGGGTGGATCTGACTTAATGAGAAAACTCAAGGAAGCGAGGGCAGTGGGAGAAAAATGACCCAGAAAGAGGGAGAGGGCCTTGGCAGCAGCATCGGAACTGGGACTTTTACTCGGAGATGAAGAAAAGCTGGGGTTTAGCATAAGCAGGATATGATCTTGATGCACATAAAGAATCATTCTGACTACTGTTGTAGGCAGAAAGAGTTAGGGGTCCCCTGAAAAAGAAAGAAAGGCTTAGTTCCCTTGACATAAGTCATTTTAGGCTCCCAACCACGCATGGGGACCTGACACGCACTACTTGCCCAAAGCAGATTTCTTGCAGAATTTCCTGGGATATGTTGAAAACTGGAGAAACAATAGACCCCAGTAGATAATGGTTTTAAGGGAACTAAAGAATGTGAGAACAAACAGCCACTATCAGGCCAGGAGATACTCTAATCCTATCAGGGACAACAAACCAGGAGTAAATCTCCCAGTGTGGGCTCAAAAGTAAAGACTGACCTGCCACACATTCTTGAGTTATCCGAGTTATCTTTGCAGGATCTAAACCTCCTCGAGCACTCAGATACCAGGCCAACTTAAGCCAAAGAACTGATGATGCTGACTCTCGCCAGCCCTCAGGACTGGAACCTGGTTCCCTGTCACCCCAAGATGACTTTGCCCCCAATTCCATACTGAAAGCTATAAGCCCTTGCAGGAATATGCATGAACTCTAAGCTTGAAATTTCCCCAGTTTTGTTCTTTGAGGAGACACTGCTTTGGAAAATATCCTCAGGGTTTTCCTACATTTGTTGCAAGTAAAGTCCTTCCTTTCTCATTCTCTGGCTTGGTTGTATCTTCTGGCTCAACACTCAAGAGGTGAACCTGGCATCGGGTAACACCATTTTGAGAACAGACTGGAGAGGGCCAGGAGTAGAGACAGGAAGACTAGTTAGGAAGCCACTGCCATTAAGTAGATGGGAAACAATAGTGATTGGACCAGACTGATGCAGTAAGTTGGGGACAAATGGGGATAGGCAGGGGAAAATAAGGGAAAGGCCCAGAGTCAGGCTCCCACAAATCTCTGGGCTCCCATAAATCCCAAGGACACTGAGATGCAACAGAGATAAGGTGACAAAAAGAGAGATAAGGAAGTAAATCTGACCCCCCTGACTCCAAAATACTGGGGAGTATCTTCCTTTGATGGCTATCAAGTAATCACTGAGACTCAAAACAGTCCTATGTCATTTACTCAAGAAATCTTAAAGCCATCAATTCCCTAGTCAGGTTTTCTATAAAAGACCAGTCAAAAAAGCCCTCATTGGCAACCCTGTTGGGACCCCTCTCACTTCTGAGAGCTTTCTCTGCACCTTTGCTTATTAAACTTTGATCGCTTTATTCACTCAACTTTGTCCATGAGATCCATTCTGTGACTCTGTGAGACAAGAACCAATCTCCCCTGCAGCAGCAGCAGCAGCAGAAGGCTGGGGGCAGTGATGTTTGAGATGCCTATGAAGTACTGAATAGGTACCTGCGTGCAGGAGACAGGCATTCAAGGCAGACGTCTGGGCTGGAAATAGAAATTTGAGACACATCAGTGTAGAGATGGAACAAGATCATAAAGAGTACAAGTATAGAAAGAGCAGAGAAGAGGCCTGAAACCAAACCTCAACACATCCAGTGCTTAGAAGTTGAGGCAAGCAGATGACACCATCAAAGAAGGTTGAGCAAGAGAAGTCAAGTGAGGTAGGAGAAAAAACAACAATGAGGCACTTAGAAACCAATAGCCTCCAGGAGCATAAAGTAAACCATCATTAAAAGCATAAAATGAACCCTTTGCATCAAAAGGGTAAAGACAGACCCTTGATGTTAGCAGGGCTGATCATGGTGGCCCTGACAAGAGCAGCATTCCTGGGGTCATGGGGCTGGAGGCCTCAGCAGAGAGGACCACGGAAATAAAGCATACCATAGGAGATAGCAGGTATAATAGCTATTTCAAGGACTTTTTGGTAAAAAAAAAAAGAAAAAAAAAAAAAAGAACCTAGAAATGAAGTGACAGCCAGAGAGCGATACAAGGTCAAGAGAAGGTTTTCAAAAGATGGGAGAAATGACAGCATGATTCTAGGTTATTCAAGAGAGGGAAACCTGGTGGTTGCAAGAAAGAGAGGACAGGACACTTTCCACAGAAATGTCCTTGAGTAGACGAAGGGGATGGGATCTAATGCAAAAGGTGGGTACGAGGCACTTTAAATATGTGGCCAAGTATATGGGCCCAGACACCAGGAGGTGGGAGCAGTTTTGAATAAGAATTTTGTTTCCATGGCCCGTTACTCTGCATCTTTATCGGGAAATAAAGCTGTCCATACCAAATCTAACGAATTGAGTTTACACAGCAGCCTGATTATTCATCCCTCCATCGTTCAGAGTGGTCCATCCCAGAGCTGCCTGGGCTTAGGTGTCACAAGGGGGGCGTTGTGACAATATGGGTTGATGAAGCCTGCTTCGGAAGGCACTGCTCTCATCCAGTGGGGGCTTTCTCAGGAAAAATCCTCCACAAGAACAGCGGGGCCTCACCCAATTTTGATACGTCCAATGTAGGTGCTTCCTCAGCGTAATCAGGAGGTGGCACGGTATGGTGGGAAGGAGTTAGAGTGAAATTTGGGTCAGTTAGGGCCTGATGAAGATAATAAATATATAGTAAATTCTACAAGTTCATGAGCTTGTGATTTTTTTTTTTTTTTTTACGATTTTATTTATTTATTCATGAGAGACACAGGCAGAGGGAGAACAGCAGGGCCTCACTGTTCTGAAATCAGGACGCTGTTACATGTTGGTTTTAGAAAAGTTACTTTCCTGTAGCTAGAAACAAATCTTCTTGAATTATTTGCTCAATAAATACTACGGTGCCAGGCACTGGACTAGCACATAAAAGTCATTCCATGATGAGCCAAATTTCCTACATCTCACTTGGTCCTTTTACTTTATTGACAACATCCTGCAAAGTAATTACCTTCTCAAAAATTCTATCCACTCATCCTTGCCCAGAACCATGAAAGGAGTCAGTTCTTGTTTTTCTTCTGACGAATACATGATTCTTAAAAAAAAAAAAAAAAAAAAAAAGATTTTATTTATTTATTTGAGAGAGAGAGAGAGAGAGAGAGAGCACAGCAGGGGGAGGGGCAGAAGAAGAGGGAGGAGCAGGCTCCCCACTGAGCAGGGACCCTGACTCGGGGCTCAGTCCCAGGACCCCAGGATTATGACCTGAACCAAAGGCAGATGCTCAACCTACTGAGCCACCCAGGCGCCCCAGGATACATGATTCTATGGACAGGATTTACTCACAGGCAAAATGAGTCTTTCAGTCCAGCTGTACCGGAAGGACGTTTCTTCACCTTTTTCATAACCACCTCACTCTAATTTAAGATCACAAGCTCGGGGCACCTGAGTGGCTCAGCAGTTGAGTGTCTGCCCTTGGCTTAGGGCATAATCCCTCGGTCCTGGGATCGAGTCCTGCATTGGGCTCCCTGCATGGAGCCTGCTTCTCCCTCTGCCTGTGTCTCTGCCTCTCTCTCTCTCTTTGTGTCTCTCATTAATAAATAAATAAAATCTTTAAAAAAAATAAGATCACAAGCTCATGAACTTGTGGAATTTACTATATATTCTATTATCTTCATCAGCAACATACTTTGTGATATATATATATATATATATATATATATATATATATATATATTCCCATTGCCACCAGTTCCCTAGGCAAATATTAGTGATTCTTTCTGCCTTGAGTTTTTCAACATGGCTGCTTTTTCTTTCTTATCTGAGTCTTTTTTATCTGTTCGATTAGCAGCATTTTATTAACATTGGATTACTTCAGGCCCTACCAAACTGTCTACTCCAGGCCCTGTGTCTTCATGGGGGAAATAAGAGGGTGCCATGTTTGAGTAGCATAAATTCATTAGTGATCACCCACGAGATTAATAGAGTCTGAAATCTGTTAGTGAATGACCATACTTTTGCTCTCAGACTTTACAGTGAAGATGATAAGATTCTTTAAAAAAAAAAAAAAAAAAAAAAAAAAACACTTAAGAGAAAGGAGAAATGATGGTTTCTTTTTTTTTTTTTTTTTTAGATTTTATTGATTTATTCATGAGAGACAGAGAGAAGCAGAGACCCAGGCAGAGAGGCAGAGGGAGAAGCAGCAGGCTCCCTATGGGGAGCCCGATGTGGGACTCGATCCCAGGTCCCCAGGAGCATGACCTGAACCAAAGGCAGACACTCAACCACTGAGCCACCCAGGTGACCCAATAGTTTCCTAAAAACAACAACCACCACAACAAATTAGGAATGTTGCTCTCCCATGCAGCTTTGAAGAACAAATTGAAATGAACAAAACAACATTGTTTGGTCCGATTTTGACTGTCCTGTTGTCTTGACTATCAGAGCAGGTAATTATAAAAGGATGTCCTGGGGCACCTGGGTGGCTCAGTGGGTTAAGTGTCTGCCTTCCTCTCAGAAAGGATCTGATCTCTGGGATCATGATCTCCAGGTCCGAGGATTGAGCCCCACATCAGGCTTCCTACTCAGCAGTGAGTCTGCTTCTCCCTCTCCCTCTACCCCTTACCCACCCCAGCTTCATGCTCACTCACTCTCTTTCTCAAATAAATAAAGTCTTTTTAAAAAAACAAAATAAAAGATGTTCCCTCATCACAGGAAACGGCCTCATGCTCTCTGTAGTGGTGGTTGACGTTATTGGATCATTTGAAGGTTCATCTGAGAGGTCCTTGTTCTGGGATCACTGGGCCCAACCAGCCCATCAGTTTATGAATCACATTCATCGGCCCCAGGGTGTGTGGGCCAGACTGTATGGCAGCCTTGCAAATTTTATCATTCTGCATATATTTGTACCCTCTGTTTATTTACTTCCTGTAATACTTGATATTCCTTGTGGACAAAGGGAGAAAAATGCAAACACAATCAAATTGGTAAACTCCATTAAACATACAGTGTCTTTGAGTAATGTGGGCTTTCTGAGGAGAAGGCTGAGCTCTGTTGGTTTCCTCCACTTCCCTTGCTCTTCTCCAAGATGGCAGCTCAGGAGTGGGGGTGAGCCCTGGATACAAATACACCATTCTCTGCCTTCTATCTCCTATTCCTGGTCACCAGAGCCCCCACCTGCCATCTAGTCTTCAAATCTGGGCCTGAGAAACCATGAGATGTTTCTCAGCTGGGTCTGATGAGGTCTGATCTTCAATTTCCATTCAACCTCCAGCCCAGCTGGACCAGCCTACCCTTGATTCAAGTCACTTTGCCCAAACCATGTTTATATCCCTCCCCTTAAGGTCACCGGCCATCTGCACTCCACCTACCTGACCTGCAGTTGCCCACATTGTTTTGGGAAGAATCGTTCTGTGAGATTTCCTCCTCTCAAGAAGGAAATAGGGCAAAAACCTTTCACCTCCACCCTCATGCTCCCTAAAATGTCTCCATATTCAACACCTTGGCCTAGACAGAGTCACTTGGACACGCTTTGTCTCACCATCCACTCCCTCTGCCTCTGTTACCTCCTTCCTCCCATAAGGATGGGCTCCCTTCTTTCTCTTCTGTTCTGACCAGGACATACCTGACAGAATGTGGGTCATGCACTCAATCCAAAGAGTCCCCAGATGGAACCTTCCCTACCCTTCTCTGAAGCTTTTGAGTTCATGGCTCAAGCTTAAAGATGAAGGAAAAGGAGGGGAAAAATTATTGTAGGACAAAACAAAAGCAATTCCAAATACTTCAACATTTCCCAAAATGTGATTCCCTCAACCTCTATCTTCTCAGAAGCAGCATTTTTCAACTCCTTTCTAGAGTTCTTCGCCAGCCTTTGGCTCCCGAAGTTACCAGGACATTCCAAAGACAAGTTATTATCTCATTTAAACAAAACGAAACAAATCCACCCAACCAGTTCTCTGAGGTTTGATGTCAAGTCAAAGCAGTGAGCAGCAAGGGCTGTAGCTGCAGAAAAGCCAAGTGTGAGAACATAGGACAATATTCAATTGAGAAAGAAAGTGACTCACAGAATTTGGGGCACGTAAAAGTATGTTTGTTAAATCAAGGCCAGCATTATTAATGAAGCAGACCTTGTTTCATATGGTGGTGAACACACACCCATAATTACCTTAATGATCCTCAGCATCACATAGGGAGGACATACCTGCCAGATTGAAAAGGTGAGCACTGCCCTATGAAACTCATCATATAAAACCAGTTTTATCTAGCTTCTTTTAAAAATTAATCTTCTAATGTGATTGCCTAATTGAATAAAGCTTTGGTATGACTCAATCGTATTGGAGTTTTTTTAGGAATTCAGTCCAAATACTGATGTAATTGTTGGCACACACAGTCACTTGCAAGGTCAGGGGGGTTCGATCAAAAAGACTAAATTTCTTATTACTTGTCATTTCCAGATAGTGTATGTCTCTTTGAATATCGAATGGATCTCAGGGGAAAGTTGAAGATCATTTTTAGAGTCTTATTATTAAAGTCTCCAGTAGATGCCAAGTAAAGAAATTTACATAGTGACTAATACAGGCATTATTTTAAAAAGGCATTCCTAAGCAAGATCAATTTTATTCAATTAAATGGATAAAATACCCATTGCCTATTGTTTTTAGTAGGTTCTCTTCAATATTTACATAGCAGCTTCATTGTCTTTCATGTGTGACTTAGATCCCCAGTCAAAGAGAGGAGGGCCACCGGGGTGGCTCAGTCTGTTAAGCATCACCTTCTGCTCAGGTCATGATCCCGGGGTCCTGGGATAGAGCCCCGTACCAGGCTCCCTGCTCAGGGAGGGGGAGTCTGCTTCTCCTTCTCTCTCTGTAGCTCCCCCAGCTTGTGTTCTCTCTCTCACTCATTCATTCTCTCTCAAATAAATAAAGTCTTTAAAACAAACAAAAAAGATTAATTAAAAAATTAATTAAATTTAAAAAAAAAAAAGACTGTCTCTGCTTTGGTGCCACTGTCATTTTAAAGGGAAAAACAGAAAAAGTCAGGGAAACGTGATGAGAGGTGTTGGAAAATGTATATATGAAGAAACTGTTGGAAAAACAGGCATAAATAGGGTGATAAAAGGAAATGTCAAGTCTGCTTAAGCTCCCTAAACTTGCCTGAAATGGAATATGATCGATAACTGGAATAGAGAATGTCACTAAGAAAACCACAGCTTTAGGAACTGGACCCTCTTCAGTTCTTTTGTTTTTTTCCTAATTTCAAAATCCACTTTTCTATAACAGCAACAACAAAAAAGGAATATTTACAAACTCCCGCAGCTCATTGTTGGTGTACATGTTAACATACTGCTCATCAACAAACTTCTGCAAATGTTTCTCCACTTCCCCACATACACACCCCAGATTATAAACGAGAGCAAGGATTATGTCCTAATCTTCTTTAATCTCCCACAATTCTTATTTTAGTTCTTGCAGAAGTGGGGACTTAGTAAAGGTTTATCGAATTGAACTGGAGTTTGCGTTAATGGTTTAAAACTGTGGCCCATGTTTTCTGTAGAGAAACACGGAGCTAATAGATGCTGAACCTGACAGTCTAAAGCTTTAAAAAAAGAAAAAGAATTTCTAAATAAGATATTTTGAAAACTCCATTATTTTATGGTACACTGGCATGGCGTACAGACTAACATATTTTTTTTCATCAGTTCTATTTTATTTGGGTTCAGCAGAAATTTTGCTGATAAGTCAATATGGTAAATCTCCAGGGTTTTAGATTGTCAATTCAAAACCGAAAGCTAAAATTTCTACTTCCATTAAAAAAAAAAAAAAAAAGAAAGCTGTGTTGACAAAAGATATATCATAAGGACTGAGTGTACTGGCTTCTGATTAAATTAGTGCTGGATGAGCTTTATCGCCCACCTTCTTAATATCTCACCACTGAAGACTCAGTGCAGGAGGGTAGAATTTAATTGTTAAATCAGGTTTCAGAAAGTATGACTGTTTTTCCAGATTCTACCCACTTTTCCCTCTAGGACAATTTCCTTTAATTAAAGAAATAAGTGTCTGCTCCCCACCCCTTTTTTTTCTCTCTTTTTTTTTTTTTTTTGTATCAAGAGTGGCTCAAGATTAAAGTGCTAGGACCAGCAATGCACACCCATGGGATAAAGGCAAATACAGCTTTGATGAAGAAGAGTAACTGCCTCTGAAGAGAAGGAAGGAAGGAGAGAGGGAGTGAAGAAGGGAAAGAAAGGGAGCAAAGAAGTGAAAGACACTCCAATGAAAATGAATAACAAAAATAGATGGAGAGGTGAGTTGTTGTGAATTTAAAAACACTCCTTAGGCAGGGCCCAGACAGCGTGTCTTCTTGACTTGGTTACCCCAAGCACTTAAGTCACACTACCAAGCCCTCTGTAGTTCTCAGAGAATGTTAGTCATCAAAATTGATGGAGATTCTAACCATGTGTCTGGAGTGGGTCCTAAGAGTCTGTATTTCTCACAAACAACCAGGTGATGCTGCTGTCATCTGGGACCAGCCTTTGACCAGTAAGGTGTCAGCTGGCACAAGAAGCAAGAAACTGGTTTTCTCGTCTTAAAATACAGAACGCAGATTCTCAACCTCGGCATTTTTGCCATTTAGGGCCAGAGGATTCCTTGTTGTGAGGTGCCATCCTGTAGACAGTTCAATGTCCTGCACTGTAGGATGTTTAGCAGCATCCCTGTCCTCCACTGACTAGATGCCAGTAGCAAATTCCCCAGTTATGGCAACCAAAAATGCCACCAGATACTGCTAACTGTCCACTGGGCGGCAAATCACCCTAGCCAAGATCCACTGAAGTCAATGACATGTAGGGGCTGTCACAGGGAAAAGGCTGCTAGGTAAAATGCACCCATTTTTGTAAAAGCAGCCCTGTATTTCAGTTCTTTGCCAGCCCTGACCCTTAGCCAACCTTGGCCTTCCTTTAGAAATGACAGGGGAGGAAACAGTGGTGGAAGCCTTCATGCCAACACCTCAGATGAAAACATTACAACTCGGCCAACTGCAGCCTGGCCTCCCTCCAGGGAAACCTGCCATCCAAGAACCACCCCCTCCATTCGCTGCAGAGCTGGCAAGATCTGAGAATATGCCTAGCATTGAGAAGAAATAAAATCCCTTGGACCTATTTTTAGGGTTTAGATAAATGTTAAACTAGTAGGAATATTCACTATTTCAGACACAATAAAAGTGTAGTTTTAATATCATCTATACAATGCATCTCGGAGATTCAGTCCTTCCTTGCATTTAAGGAAGCAAATAGTAACTATTTCCTAGACTGTTTAAGAAACATAGGAGAAGTTAGCATGGCCTTTCGGGTGAATTCTAGTTTTCTCTCCTGTCAAAAACACCAGTAAAATCACCTCTCTCATCATTTCAATGTTGATGCTCTCTTCTCCACTTAACTCCCAAATTGCTCAAATCCTGGTTCAAAATAGTTTCCTTTACCTTCGTTATTTATTCTGTGCTGTTCAATTATATTGAATAAATTCAATTGTATATTTATTGGGCTCTTCTAAAGTACAAAATGTGGGGAAGACAAAAAAAAAAGACAGTATTTCTTATCTCAAAGAAGTTAACTATTTAATTAAGGTAAGACTAACACACACACATAGACTAGTGAACAATACAAACAATTCTATCCCTGACTCCTGAACTATGACCTGCACGTAGAAGACTCCCAACTAATCTTCGTGGAGTGAGTGGATGAACAACCAATTCTCCGGTTTCCAAATGCCATCAAAGTTGACAAAGAATTATATTGGTCAGAGAAGCCTTCATGGTGAGAACTGCAGAAATCTAGCCCACCTCTGCACTAAGAGCCCAAACCCTAGGATGGCTTTTAGCAGCGCAAGGCTGTGTCCCTAGATGACTGCAGCACTACCCACCCACCCCCACCATAAAAGCACCTACCTGAGGAAGCTCACAACTGCCTGAAAAGTTGACTGCTTTTCTAGCTAACACCTGAGGATAGGCCCAACCTCCCTTTCTGGTTTTTTTTTTTTTTTTTTTTCAACCTCTCTTTCTTAGAGCATTTACTAAAAAGAATTTACAGCTGTGAATCCTCCCTCCTTCCCTTGGAGATGTATCTCCTACAACTCAGGAGGGTCCTTCTTAAGGACCTGAGAGCCTTTGAAATGTAACCTTCAGGGGGCACCTGGGTGGCTCAGTGGTTAGGCAGCTGCCTTCAGCTCAGGGCGTGATCCTGGGGTCCTGGGATCGAGTTCCACACTGGGCTCCCTGCAGGGAGCCTGCTTCTCCCCTTGCCTGTGTCTCTGTCTCTCATAAATAAGTGGATAAAATCTAAAGGAAAGAAGGAAAGAAAGACAGACAAGGAAGGAAGGAAACCAACAGAAAGAACAGAGCCTCTGCCTCCCAGTGAGAGGATAGATCCTCACTTCCATCCACCCACAGCTAGCACGCAGGACTGGCCTCGAAGCATTTATACTGACCAGCTCTTTGTCCTTCTGCACGTGAGCACCACTCTCTTCCTCCATCCTTCCTCCCTCTGAACCACACCCCCCTCACCGCTCCCCAGATCAGCATGGAGCTCAGCGCACTCCCCTACTGTCAGTAGTTACCCAGGAAAACCTGTTTGCACTGCTTTAACGAATGCCCCCCTTTGAAGTTGAGACTAGGACAATAAGCAGAGTCTCCAACCCCCCCTCCCCGCCCACCCTCCTATCGACCTCTCCTGGGGCCTTCTTCTAGCCCACTTCAGGGACATGGATGGTGCCCCACATTCCCACCTGGCTTCAACCATCCTTGCCACCCACCACCAGCTCCCATTTACCAGTTTCATCTTTCCCCAACCCGTGACACCATGTGGGGACTGCGGCCCTGGGCAGACTGACTCTATTCCCCTAGAGGGAGGCTAGTGTCTGAAGTGGCCCTTCACTGCATCCAACTCCACAGAGTACTCCAAAACTGTGGCCCACACCAGGAGCCCCTCCTGACAAATGAACTGAAATTCCTGCTTCTCCCAGGTGTGGTGGGAGGGAAGGGCTTTCCCAGGTGGGCAGAAATGAACACTGCTGCTCACACTTCCTCCTTTCCCTCTCATCCTGCATCTAGGGGTAGGAACAAAGACATTAAAATTCTACAGAGCTCCTCTGCTACAATCTTCCCACGTAAAATAGAGGCGAATAAGACCCAGTGGTTACTACTATCCAACCACCACTACTACTTGATTTTTTAAAAAGATTTTTATTTATTTATTCATGAGAGACACAGAGAGATTGGCAGAGACACAGGCAGAGGGAGAAGCAGGCTCCATGCAGGGAGCCAGATGTGGGACTCGATCCCGGGACTCCAGGATCAGGCCCTGGGCTGAAGGCGGCACTAAACCACTGAGCCACCAGGTCTGCCCTACTACTTGATTTTTGTGTGCACACTCTGCAGCAGGAATTGTTTTGTGTGTTTCACAAATTGCATCCTTCTCCCCACTTTGGAAGAGAAACACACTGAGGCTTGAGAAAATGAAGCCTTACCTGAGTTTATGATGCCAATAAAAGGGGCAGGGCTAGAATTCAAACTCGCTTTAAAAGAAATTTTTTTTCCAAATGTGTCACAAATACAAAACTTAAAATTAGCCACTCTCGTATTCTCCAAATTCAGTAAAATAAGACTACCATCCCACTTTGTTAGATGCACTTTTTTTTTAAAGATTTTATTTACTTATTTGTGAGAGACACAGAGGCAGAGATAGAGGCAGAGGGAGAAGCAGGCTCCCTGTGGGGAACCCTATGTGGGACTCCATCCCCAGGACTCTGGGATCATGCCCTGAGGGGAAGGCAGATGTTCAACCACTGAGCCACCCAGGTGTCCCTGTTAGATGCACTTTTCAAAAAAGAGGTGTGAAATTAATTTAAAATAAAAAATAAATAAAATAAAATAAAGTAAAATAAAATAAATAAAATAAAATAAAATAAAATAAAATAAAATAAAATAAAATAAAATAAAATAAAATAAAATAAAAATAAAAAAGAGGTGTGTGCAAAACGATCAGCCCTGAGGATACAGGTGAAGGGGGGTGAGACATATAGTTACAAATTTGTAGAATTTTCTGTACTTATCCCAACCACATGTTCCTTGAATTTGGCAAAATTTCAGTAGCAGTTTATTTAAATACGAAAATGGTAAGATAACATGTTATCCTGAGAGAAGTTAATGCTCACAAACCTTGTTTTATTTGTCTCCATTTCATGAAAGACTAGTCAGTAAAGAATTTTGCAAATATCGAAAGTTCCATTAGGGGGCAACATGGGGCCATCAGATAGGTGAGGCACTACTTCACCAAAAAAAAAAAAAAAAAAAAAAAAACCTGATTTGCCTCTTTAACCTCAAACACTTTCCACAGCCCAAGCTTACTCCAAAAATAATATGCTAAAAATTGATTTTAAGAATTACTGCCAGGAATTAGAAGCTCTGTGACACCCTCCAAAGGCAATGAGAGCTAAATATCAGAATTTGGGAGTATAAGAACTGAAGTTAGACCCTGGGTGGTTCCCTGCCCACTTTGGGTCTCCAACTTCATTTTGCTAAGCAGGGCTAAAATCACCTCCACTGCCTACCACGGAGGGCAGACGCTAATTTCCAGTGAAACGCTGTGCCCGCACAGGTAAGATTTGATTGAAAACACAGTTAATTCCAACAGATTGTTGAGTTACCTGTTTGGAGCCAAGATCCTGAAGACAACATATGCCCAGGAGCATAAAGTGGGGGATAACCTCCCGCAACCTGAATCCCTAAGACCTTGGTGTAGAAGGAAATCAGGGCCTCGGGTAAAAACCCTTCCTCAACTGCAGCCACCTCTAGCAACGATTAGGCACCAAATGGTGACATTACTCAAAACCAGTGGGGCCTGGCTGGGTGAGCTCCAGCAAGGATGGGGGAGTTTCCAGCGGGTCTCAAGAAACCAGTAGCCTGTCTCCATCCCTAGGGCCCGTAGCTGTAGGCACATCCATTAATTATCAGCATTTTTAAATGCCTCTTGCTATAATTTTGCAAAAATGACTGTACAGGCTTTTATGAAAACGATGTTGTGCCAATAGGTTGCCTAATGACTTGTCTGATCTTCACTTTAAAGAAACTTTAGGTATTTTTAAGTCATTGCACTCCCTGAGGATACCGGTGGTTGTTAATGATTCAACTATACGTACCTTGCTTTGCTTTGTTCATATTTAGGAACAACTATGTCTACTGCCTGACAGTTTAGATTTGATGCAAATACAGTATTTCACAGTTTAAGATCTTACTACATGTTTATCTCCAAAACTAATCCTGAACATTTTGAAATTCCATCCTTCAAGTTTCTTTGCTTATAAGAGGGCAGATTTTTCACCAGTCTCAAAATGAGAATACTAAAAATCAAATGAATAAAACGACTCAGCAATTCCCATCAAATTTCCTAGTGACCTGACTTAGGTCACCAGCAGGGGTCACTAAGGAAGGGATGGAGTGAGACTAGGTATTTAGCGTAAACCATAAAATGAATTCTCAATGAATTGAAATTCCATTTGAATCCGAATTTTCAAAATCTATTTAGCATTTTCCATAGATGTTATATATTCTGGGTGGGAAACGATCCTGTTTTGGGAAATCCATCAGCTGGGGAGGAAAAATATAACCTTCAGTCAGAGTCATAAGAGGCCCAACCCTTGGGGAAAAATACAGGATGAACAGGGGTTCATCCACCGATGGTGCCCACATTTGCACATTCCAAACTTGCAGGTACCAAATATACATATTTGTTTTGAAAAGAATTTTTGAAGCCAGAAAATCTACTCTTAGTGACAACCATTTGACATCTCCTGACTTCTGTTCTACCATACATGAAGATGTCTCAAGAGAAATCTTATTTCTTACCACCCTAAGTGTTCTTCTGTGGTGCTGGAAAACCCATAGCTAGAAACAAAAGAATTCTCACGTCTCTGGGTCCCCCACTCCTCCACAAAGCTTCACTGGAGACTCGATTCTGAGGGCTGAGCCTCTTGCAAAGTGCAAAAGAAAGTCCTGAAGAAACAATGGAAGAAGGCAAAGTGGCAGAGGGAAAGTAAGGAAAGGCAAAGAAAGGAAAATGTTCTATTTGTATTTTTTTAAGATTTTATTTATTTATTCATGAGAGACACAGAGAGAGAGGCAGAGACACTGGCAGAGGGAGAAGCAGGCTCCATGCAGGGAGCCTGATGTGGGACTTGATCCCGGGTCTCCAGGATCACACCCTGGGCCAAAGGCAGGCACTAAACTGCTGAGCCACCCAGGGATCTCCCTGTTCTCCTTGTATTTAAAGAAAATCCCATGACAGTGGTGTTGAGATAGAAAAGTGCCATGTTTGGGCACCGGAAATAAAGACATAGAGTAGGATAAATATGCATGCTATTCTAGGAAGAGTTAGCAGAACGTAGGAAATCTGAATTGTCCTGGACCCACGTTCTGCTAACCCAGGACTCAACAGACCCTTCCTTTCACAAGGCCCTTTGGTGCATGGCCACAGGAAGTCCTAGTGTCACTTAGAGCTTTCTTTGCTTAGCCTGTGTGCACACACACGCACGCACACACACGCACACACACACACACAGGAGCATCTGAACTTAATGCATACCAAAATATTCAAACCGGTTTTGCACATAGATAGGGCTTAGCTGCCTGCAATCCCTGCTTAACCAGTGTTTGCCCTAAAAAGGCATACTTGTCCCCAATCCGGAAAAGCCGGTCATCAGCCTGGTTCATGCGTCCCAGCTCTCAACCTAGCGACCTGTGTGCTAGTTTCATAGGGTTTCTACCCACCGATCTCTCCTCCTGATGTTAGTTTGAGTCCTTTTCTGTACGTTTCTTTCTCATCACACGCCAGTCTGTAAGTCTGCTGCTTCACCATACCAGCGAACATCAGGATCGCCTCCAATGATCTGACACTTCCAGGGAGTTTGAAAAGGTAAACTGTGCCTCCAGCACCAGCTCTCCCATCTTACCCCCCGACTTGAGTTATTCCCATATTCTCTAATGTCCTCAAACCTGTGCCCCAGCATCAGGGACAGGCCCTCTGCATCCCAGGCCTGTATGCTGCACCTTTCCTGCCATCGGACCCCGTGGAGAAGCTGAAATTAGGGCACCTGGGTGGCTCAGTGGCTGAATGTCTGCCTTAGGCTCCGGTCGTGATTCCCAGGTCCTGGGATCGAGTCCCACATCAGGCTCCTCACAGGGAGCCTGCTTCAGAACCCTTTGTCTATGTCTCTGCCTCTCTGTGTCTCTCCTGAATAAAAAAATAAAAACTTAAAAAAAAAAGAAAAGAAAGAAATCGGCATCTCTGGTGGGCACTGCCACAGGGGTATCTGCTGTGTTGGAAGGTGAATTCAAAGATGTATAAGACACACAACCCCATCCTCAAACTGATTACCATCAAGTATCAAAGGTAACCTCACAATTCAATAGAAGGTTCTCATAACATTTCCACAGGCATGAGGAAATGTTGTAAAACAAACTAGGTTGGCAAGAATGTAGGTTTTATGTCAGTAGCTTGGTAGATAAGTCCCAAAAGTTGGGTTAGGTGAGAGCAGGAAGATTTTCAAAACCAAAGAAAGAAGTTCAACTGGATTTGATGGGTCACAGGCCATTGATAAAGGTTTGGGGGCCAGAGGTAAGCACAAGTGATGTGTGAGTTGTAATACTACCCCACAGACAGTCTATCAGAATATCTGGAGGGCAAGTGTCTAAAAGCAGAAAAACCAGCTGGAAACCTAGTGTAATTCTCCGGCAGGGAGAACACCAGAGCCTGAACCTGAGAAGGGCAGAGGGAATTCAGAAAAGACCTCGCAAGGGAAGAAGCCCCAGGAACAGAACACAGAATGATCAGATGCGGTGAAGAGGAGACTTCAACCCCCAGTTCCAGGGAGAGGAGGGGTACCGGGAGCAGAAACCCTTTTTGAGTTAATGTAAAATCTGTTCCTAAGGTGCTGAGATCCTCTGGTTTCCCCAAATAGAAATCATTGTGGCCTGAGCTGTGAACCCTACTTTATCCAGTTGTTCATTCAACAAGCGTTGATTTAGTGCTTCTTGTGTACTAGGCATTAAAAAGTCAGAAATCATTAAATGAGGTCCCTGTAGATGCTCACCAACCAGTTCCATGACTTACAGGTAATTATTTTGGTTTCCTCAGCCCTTAGATATGGAACTGCCACTCGGTTTTCATTCCCAATCCCCGTCCCCCCCCCCCCCCCCCCCCCCCGCCCAACCGATTATGATGCAGCTGTCATTACTTCAGTTTCAGTGCGTGCTCTCTTGGAGGTATCACTAAGCCACTGCTAAGGTGTGAATCATTGATTAGCTCCCCTTTCTAGTTGCATTGTCAAGGAGAACACAGAGCTTAAAGAACAGCATTTCAAATGGAATTTCAAACATCACAGAGGCCCAGAGGCAATGGTTCTGCATAGCTTTTAGCAAAACGTTGCCTTTTCTGTTATTTCTCAGATGGAGTTTTGTGCGCCACCGGAGTGTGGGCAGTACGCTAGGCTGTACTCGCAGCCACAGGTAGCAGGACACATTATTCTGGAGCATCTATGTTACTTAAAGATTTGGGGTAATTTTATTGACTTGAAGTAGCTTATATTAAAAAGAGCATTATGCAGTTCAATATAAGTTTTGCACCGATTTTTCATTTTAAAAAAGACTTAAGTTAAATGCTGGGTCGTTGGGAGCATGTGAAAGAGACCTAGGGGAAGGGAGAGGAGGGCAAATAAATGGACTTTTGGATGCATTCCAGGGTAAAGTTTGGGAATCCTGGCTCACATGCCTTAGGGTAAAAAACAAAACAATCCAGGACCGCTCAATGAGACCCAAAACTCAGCACATTATTAAAATTTCCTTCCTGAGGCACCTGGGTGGCTCAGTCAGTTAAGCATCTGTCTTCAGCTTGGGTCATAATCTCAGGGTCCTGGGATCCAGCCCCACATCTGGCTCCTTGCTCAGTGGAGCTTCTCCCTCGGCCTCTCCCCTTGCCCCAGACTTGTGCATGCTTTCTTGCTGTCTCTCTCTCAGATAAATAAATAAACAAACAAACAAACAAACAAATAAATAAATAAATAAATAAAATCGTTTTTAAAAAATAAAACAATAAAATTTCCTTCCTTTTCCCCTATACTTACTTTCAGTGGAACTTATATGCTTTATACTTCTGAGCCTATTGGCTATGAGTTAGAAACTCAGTAACTGAAATGAAAGAGCAAGCTGTGAACAGAATAACCATCAGAGCTGACTGACACTGGCATGTCTGAGGTCAGAACCTAGCCAGCTTCCTCACGAACCAGTGAGGAGGGTTCACTGGCATGTCCCAACCAAAATTTCAAATGCAAGGTTTGTACACATGCTTTGCTTTTGGTCTCCTCCACCTCTCAAAGCTTTTAAAGAACTCAGGAGCCCAGAATCTTTTTTTTTTTTTTTAAAGATGTTATTTATTTATTCATGAGAGACACACAGAGAAAGGCAGAGACACAGGCAGAGGGAGAAGCAGGCTCCATGCAGGGAGCCCGATGTGGGACTTGATCCCGGAACCCCAGGATCACAACCCAAGCCAAAGGCAGCCACCCAACCGCTGAGCCACCCAGGCGTCCCAGGAGCCCAGATTCTTTGCCCTCTGGGTTGTTTATATAAAGTCTTGACACAAAGACAGTTGTCTCCATGGTAACCATTGATCAATCTAGAGGTAAGAGTGGCTTTTTATCACTTACACAGAAATGAGAAGATCTGGTTCAAACTGACTTTTGGTGCTAAAGATGATGGATTCAAAAGATAAAGTTATTTAAATCTGTCCTCTGTGGCATTTGAATAAAGTGGACATATGATTTTCCCAGAGTTGAGTAGCTCTTGTGACTGATTGCTGGGACTTCTTTGCTGCTGGCAGTGCTTGGGTGCGCAGCAGGGGTGCCTTCAGCAGGCAACAGCTGAAACATCACACAGCTTAGAAAGGCCCTCCTAGTGAGGTCCAGAGCAAAGCAAGCCTCAGTCCCATTTAGAAACATCTGCAGGGAGGAGTAGGGTCTCAGCAGACTGGTTTACCCAGAGGACTGTGCCCCCTCCCACCTGTACTAGAAGGCCAAATTTTAGGAGGTGTTTTAACTGCCTGGAAATGATAACTTAGAGAAGCAAGGTGAGGGGCAGGTCAAGCTGAGCCCTTGGCTCCCTGGGGAGTTTGATCTAGTCCCACTCAGTTGGTGCAGGCAGATCTAGTCTTAGCCAGGAGTCCCAGGCCCTGTCCCCGACTCCACCCTGCCTTGCCCTGACAGATCTTGGCAGCCATTTGGGCAAGGTTTGTCTCCAGGAGTACAAAGCTCCTTCTACTCCAGGAAAAAAGGGACCATGGGTGGAAATGGCTGGCTGACTGTGGACATGGCTTAGCTTATAATTTTAAAATATTAAGATATATGATATATGGTCTGCTTTCATATTGCTGAATCTGAGCAAGTGTCAATAATCAGATGAGATCGGGCACGTTCAGGGTGGTATGGCCGTAGACAAGTGTCAATAATCAATTTCTAAGAAACTCCAAGTCAGGAAAACACATTAACCAAAGCCCAGTGGGGCAAGCAGCAAAAATTCAGAATATGGAACCTCTATGGGACAAATAAATTGCAAAGAAGGAAGGGGTAAAAGGCTGTAGAAACTATAGATTAAAAGAGATGTGAGAACCTATTCAACCAGCTATATATATGGTGTAGCCCTTACTTGGAATGGAATGAGCTGAATGGAACAGTCATTCATGAGACATTCCAGTGAATTTAATACTGATTGGATATTTGGCAAATCCAAGGAATAACTGTCAATTTTTAAAATATGTGGTAGTGATATTAAGGCTACACTTTTTAAAATTGTCTTTTTAGAAATATATACTGAAATATGAATGGATGACATGATATAACGTCCAGAATTTGCTCCAAATCCTCTAGTGGCAGGGAGAGGAGTGGGGGGACAGAGATGAGTTAAGAATGGCCAGGAATAGACCCCTGGTGAACCTGGAACATCAGATATGAGGGTTCCTGATACTATTCTCTCTAGTTTTACATAGATTTCTCTTCTTCCCTCCCTCCTTCCTTCCTTCCCTCCAGCCATGTCTATACACCAGACTAAAAGAGAAATAGGAGTGAGGTGCCTGGGTGGCTCAGTGGGTTAAGTGTCTGCCTTTGGCTCAGGTCATGATCCCAGCATCAAGCCCTGCATCGAACTCCTTGGTTGGCAGGGAGCCTGCTTCTCCCTCTAACTCTCCCCCTGTTTGTGCTCTGTCAAACGAATGGACAAAAATCTTAAAAAAAAAAAAAAAAAAAGAAGAAAAGAAAAATAGGAGTAAGTTCGTGCAAATAAATGCAACATTTTCAGATATGTGAGGAACTTAATCTTTTGAGCCAAATGCTTTCCACACGTTAAATAGAGGTATTACCTATTTCAAAACATTTACTATATCAAGGCAGTGTATGAAAGAAAGCAGCTCTGAATCCAGAATGAGCTCTAATTTAAATCTCACCTTACCAGCTGGGCGACCTTGAGCAAATCATTAAACCTTGCAGCACCTCCCTGGCAGTTTTCTCACTTGTCAAACAGTAATAAAACCACTTTGTGTGCTTTGTTGTGAGGATCATCAAGAATGTTTGAGAAGTGCCAGGAATGTGATAGGTTCTTAGCCCACAGAATTTACAACAATTGATTATAGACCCTGTTATTCATATTATTTCTACAAAGAAATGAATTCTTTGCCACAGAAGACATAATCCTTGATTTTCAAGCTTTTACATTTCACCCTTTTATTAAAGGTTTTGTTGCTTTATTTTGATTAACTCCTCCTCTTAGTCTGAGATAGCAGCTATAGAGAATAGCAAGCAGTTTAAAGTTCAATATTAAATGTTGGTCTGGTAATGAAATCGACTTTGACTATTAAATTTTACTTTATTCTTATGCTAGCTCCTGCCTGAATATTTTCTTTGTACATATTTATCCATAAGAATAAACTTCTACGGGGTTCTGCACACAGAATCCGTCAGCTCTTGGGAGTTTAAAGGATGGATGTAAAGGAGGAATATTTGGGATCCCTGGGTGGCTCAGTGGTTGAGCACCTGCCTTTGGCTCAGGGTCCTGGGATTGAGTCCTGTGTCGGGCTCCCTGCAGGGAGACAGCTTCTCCCTCTGCCTGTGTCTCTGCCTCTCTCTCTGTGTCTCTCATGAATAAATAAATAAAATCTTTCAAAAACAAAATAAAGGAGGAATATTTATCATCAGCACCCCACCCCCTACCTCCCCTGCTAGAAGGTGGGAGAAGTGTCCACCCTGCTCCACCATGGAAGGGTGAGCTCAGCTTCCCTCTCCTCTGCCTCCTCAAGGACACCACCCAGCCATTCTCCCTTCTCTCCCCAGCATCTTCGGTTTCTCCCTCACTGGATCATTCCCTTGAGTATAAAATACAAATACTATCATCTACTTAAAGAACCCAACTCTCCCCTGACCCTATGACCCCATTCAGCTCCTGCCTCATTCCTCAAGACTCTCTTTACAGCAAAACTCTAACGTTTTCACTTTCTACTCTCTCGCCCACCCCTCTAATCATCTTTCATCCCCACTTCACTTGAGAAACAAGTCTTGTCGGGGATCCCTGGGTGGCTTGGCAGTTTGGTGCCTGCCTTCAGCCCAGGGTGTGATCCTGGAGTCCCAAGATCGAGTCCTGCATCTGCCTCTCTCTCTTGTTGTGTCTCTCATGAATAAATACGTAAAATCTTAAAAAAAAAAAAAAAAAAAAAAGAACAAGTCTTGTCAAGGACCTTCAGCCACACCAAACCCAATGGCCGTTCTTTGTCTCCATCCAACTTGACTTGGGACTGTCTGTCTAGACTCATATGTCTAGACTTATCTTTAGAATTCACTTTTTTCTCTTGGCATCTGAGGCTCCTTACTCCTTATTTTCCTATTCCAACCCCCTTTTCCTTCTTCTCATCCAGTTGCCAACCATGGAAGCCCAGGGCTAGGTCCTCAGCCTTCTTTTTTTCCAACGTTCTGCTCCCACCCGCCCCCACACCCACCGTAGATCTCTTCTACCCCATGCTTTTAAATGCTATCTATTCATGACAATCTTATTTTTATCTCCAGCCCTGACTTCTCCTCTAAGCTCTGTTCCCATAAATATATTTTTAAAAATTCAAGCATAATTAACATAGTGTTATATTGGTTTCAGGTGTACAACATAATGATTCAACAAGTCTATACATTTCTCAGTGCTCCTTACAGTAATAGTACTCTTAATCCCCTTCACCTATTTCCCACATCCCCCATCGCCACCTCCCCTCAGGCAACCACCAGTTCTCTGTATTTAAGAGTCTGGTTTTTTTATGTGTCTCTTTTTTCCTTTGTTGGTTTCCATAAATACAATTATGTAATTAACATCCACATTTGGGTGTCTGATTGGCATCTCAAAGCTAACATTTCCAAAAGAGATTCCACATGTTTCCTTTATAAGCCCCATCTCTTGATTATGTGCATGGAGGGGAAAAAAGATCTAAGGACACTGGTAGTTTTGCAAAAGTCACTTTAAAAACATGTGGGTTCTGTAAATCATTCAATAAATATTATATTATGGACGCCGAGCTGAGGGCGGAAGATCCAAGAGGGATGAGTCAGGACCTCCACAGTCAAGAAACTCCATATAATATATAGCCATTGCTACTCACAGTTGTCTAAACTTGGCAGCGTCTTCCCTTGGGTTTCCTTATCTGTAACATAATACAAATAATAATTATACTCATAATATATGAATGAGATACCATATATCTCATATGATAGTTATGTGAATCAAATAAAGTATTATATATAAAAGTGATTATTCCAGTGCCTGACACATAAAACCACTCAATAAATGTTAATTTTTAAATAAGTGGCTAAAATCACATGTCCTGTTGTCTCCTGAAATTCAAAGCGTCGTTCTCTCTATGCTTCTAAGAGAGACAGGCATATAAATAAATATGGAAATTATGCAATGCACTTGAGAGTAATACATAAATTAGTGTAAGTCCTGAAAGAAAATATTCTCCAACAAAGAGCCCAAACGAAACAATTGCTACATAAACATCCGCTGTGCATAGGACATCTTTTTCTCTAGTTTAGGCTTATTCCTTTTATTTTATTCATCTTTGTCTTCTGGTCATCTCTTCCCCCTCAAGTATCCTTCATTAACAAAGACACTCCATGGTTAGAGGCATATCCACTTTTCTTCCTCCTACACTCGAGGGATCTGCTACATTAAAAAGCTGAGCCAGCAGAGCGATGGTGTTTCAATGCCAATTATGGAAAGCCATAAATGAAGCCTATCGTTTCATTTCCTGCATAAATACTTGGCAAGCACTCCGATTTCCAGACTTTAGGATTGTTTTTCCTCCCCAAACACAAGCACAGAGTCCTTAAAAAGTCTCTCCTTCCCTTGGAAATGCCGGGGGACCCAGGAAAGGGAAACGCTGCAAAGCAGGGCTGTTCTGCGGGGCTGCAAGTACTGTTGAATCACTTGACATCAGCTGTTTTCAACCCTGCTTGAGAAAAAGCTCACTAATGTCATGCACTGGTTGAAAATTGCCTTAGAAGCCCTTACTAACCAGGTGTGTGGGTGGCTCAGATGGTTGAGCGTTTGCTTTTGGCACAGATCACAATTCTAGGGTCCTGGGATTGACCCCTACATCAGGCTTCCTGCTCAGCAGGGGAGCCTACTTCTCCCTCAAATAAATAAAAATCTAAATTAAAAAAAAGCTCTTACTAAGCTAATCATCCAACTGCAGATTCTTCTAAGACTTGTCCCCATTTTCGCTAGTTTAATGTATCCCACTATTAGGTCATCCACATAGCAATTTTATAGATTGTAAGGTTTTCTTGGAAGCCTACTTAACCTTATATTACATAGTATCTACAGAAGTACTTTTTTTTTTTTTTTTTTACCAAAATCTTTGCATGCATGTAAATTATTAGAAAACTGAGCTCCTCGGGGCAGCCCGGGTGGCTCAGTGGTTTAGTGCCGCCTTCAGCCCAGGGCATGATCCTGGAGACCTGGGATCGAGTCCCACATCTGGCTCTCTGCATGGAGCCTGCTTCTCCCTCTGCATGTGTCTCTGCCTCTCTCTCTGTGTGTCTCTCATGAATAAATAAAAATCTTAAAAAAAAAAAAAAAAAAAACCTGAGCTCCTCAAAATCCAGATTTCAAATCAAATCCTGAAGTGTGGGGATCCCTGGGTGGCGCAGCGGTTTGGTGCCTGCCTTTGGCCCAGGGTGTGATCCTGGAGACCCGGGATCGAATCCCACATCGGGCTCCTGGTGCATGGAGCCTGCTTCTCCCTCTGCCTGGGTCTCTGCCTCTCTCTCTCTCTCTGTATCTGTCATAAATAAATAAAATATTAAAAAAAAAAATCCTGAAGTGTGTGATAAAGAATGGTGGTGGTGTTGTTGGTTTTTTCTGGTAGAGAAACTGAAACATTACTAAATGTTTCAGAGACATTACTAAATCCATAATGCGGTGGGAATGGGGTGATGGAAGCCTGATCTAAAACGTTTTCTCAAAAAATAATTTAAAAAAATTAAAAAAAACGTTTTCTCCTGTTTTTCCTACAGGCCTCCTTTACCATAAGGCCTTATCAGCATCCCTAACAAAGGGGGCTTCCTTCTGAAGATGTTCGCATTTTTCTTGAGAAGGGATGACAAGGATGTCTTCAAAGGACACATTTAGCTTTCTTCCTTTTCCCAGCCCTCTTAGCGAATGAGTCCCTCTTTTGCCTCCTTTGATTTATTTTTTCTCTTAAGATTTTATTTATTTATTCATGAGACACACAGAGAGAGAGGCAGAGACACAGGCAGAGGGAGAAGCAGGCTTCCTACAGGGAGCCCGATGTGGGACTCGATCCCAGGACCCCAGGATCACACTCTGAGCTGAAGGCAGATGCTCAACCACTGAGCCACCCACACACTCCCCTCCTTTGATTTATTTTTGTGAGGACTTTACTAACAACAAGTAAACGTCCCATCTCTGTTCAGAGTCTATAAATAATGAATTACTGTCTTCAAGATAAAAGGGAGGGTTAGCTCTTCCACACAGTGGGAACCCCACAGCAAGGTCAATAGCACATTGTAATGCTCTCCCAAGCCCACCCCGGATGGGGTACAGGAAGGGCAGGTCCCATGTCAGAAACCTCTTCATCAGGACTAGGAAAAAAAGCATTAAATTATGTCTCTTATAGACAGAAACAGACTCAGATGTTGAGTTGCCCAAGCACCCCCAGCTAGCGTGCAGCCGAGCGAGAAGAGAACAGAGGCCTATTCTACTCTGCATCCATCCTTCTTCCCCTTTGTACCGTGGATGGCAAAGCTGCTCTCCTGAAGCATCTTCAGGACATCTGTGGATCTATAGGCTAACTCATCCAGACCCCCTGCTCTGGGTCATGTCTTGGGCCAGCCTCAGAAATCCATCCACTGCACCTGAGAAACTAAAGCTTGGCCAAGGACTACCCCGGACTGGGCTAAATTCCTGAATTTTGATGTTTGAGTCTTTCTCCATCAAATATGAGTCAGGGTCAGATCAAAGCAAACTGGCCTTAGAAAATGGGAAGGAATACACAAAGATAAACTCAAAATGGATGAAAGATCTAAATGTGAGACAAGATTCCATCAAAATCCTAGAGGAGAACACAGGCAACACCCTTTTTGAACTACCCTTTTTGAACTTGGCCACAGTAACTTCTTGCAAGATACATCCATGAAGGCAAGAGAAACAAAAGCAAAAATGAATTGGGACTTCATCAAGATAAGAAGCTTTTGCACAGCAAAAGAAAACAGTCAACAAACCTACAGAATGGGAGAAGATATTTGCAAATGATGTATCAGATAAAGGCCTAGTATCCAAGATCTATAAGGAACTTATTAAACTCAACAGCAAAGAAACAAACAATCCAATCACGAAATGGGCAAAAGACATGAACAGAAATCTCACAGAGGAAGACATAGACATGGCCAACACGCACATGAGAAAATGTTCTGCATCACTTGCCATCAGGGAAATACAGATCAAAACCACAATGAGATACCACCTCACACCAGTGAGAATGGGGAAAATTAACAAGGCAGGAAACCACAAATGTTGGAGAGGATGTGGAGAAAGGGGAACCCTCTTGCACTGTTGGTGGGAATGTGAACTGGTGCAGCCACTCTGGAAAACTGTGTCGAGGTTCCTCAAAGAGTTAAAAATAGACCTGCCCTACGACCCAGCAATTGCACTGCTGGGGATTTACCCCAAAGATACAGATGCAGTGAAACGCTGGGACACCTGCACCCCGATGTTTCTAGCAGCAATGTCCACAATAGCCAAACTGTGCAAGGAGCCTCGGTGTCCATTGAAAGAAGAATGGATAAAGAAGATGTGGTCTATGTATACAATGGAATATTCCTCAGCCATTAGAAATGACAAATACCCACTATTTGCTTCGACGTGGGGGACATGGAGGGTATTGTGCTGAGTGAAATAAGTCAATCGGAAAAGGACAAACATTATATGGTCTCATTCATTTGGGGAATATAAAAATTAGTGAAAGGGAATAAAGGGAAAGGAGAGAAAATGAATGAAAATATCAGTGAGGGTGACAAAACATGAGAGACACCTAACTCTGGGAAATGAATAAGGGGTAGTGGAAGGGGAGGTGGGCAGGTGGTTGAGGTGACTGGGTGATGGGCACTGAGGGGGGCACTTGGAGGGAGGAGCACTGGGTGTTATGCTATATGTTGGCAAATTGAACTCCAATAAAAAATAAAAAGAAAATGAAAAAGAATTTTGCTGAAGCATAAATAAATAAATAAATAAATAAATAAATAAATAAATAAATGGAAGTAGAGGCCCTGGCACCAGAAGACCAGGCTTTCTGCCTGGAATCATCACTTGCCAGCAGTGAAAACATGTGCCTCACATCTCTGAGCCCCAACTTCCTAATCTGGAAAATGGAGATGGTAAACCTTCTGCTTACCCAACATCAATATCCTGGGAATCAGAACAAGCAATGGAGGGATCCCTGGGTGGCGCAGTGGTTTAGCGCCTGCCTTTGGCCCAGGGCGCGATCCTGGAGACCCGGGATCGAATCCCACGTCAGGCTCCCGGTGCATGGAGCCTGCTTCTCCCTCTGCCTGTGTCTCTGCCTCTCTCTCTCTCTCTCTGTGTGACTATCATAAATAAATAAAAATTAAAAAAATTTAAAAAAAAAAAAAAAAAAAAAAAAAGAACAAGCAATGGAGATAGCACAGGGTTCCCTCAATAAGAAAGTTGTAAACACTCTGTGGTGCAGCCACACGATAGAACATTACTCATTAACAAAAAGGAACAAATTACTGATACGTGCAACAACACAGATGACTCTCAAAAGCATTACACTAAGGGAAAAGAGACAGAGCCAATTTATATGAAGTTTTCTAGCAAGGAAAGCTAAGCAGTGATGATAGAAATCAGGATAGTGGTTGCATGGGGCTGGGGTGGGAGGAAGTGACTGAGAAGGGGCATGAGGAGACTTTCTGGGGTGATGGAAATGTTCTATGCCTTGAAGGAAGCGCATATGTTTGTTAAGACTCCCAGAACGCACACTTAAGACCTATGCATTTCACCATATGTCAGTTGTGCCTCAATAAAAAGGATAATAACATTTAAAAAGTGGCATGGTCCTCCTTCTGTCACTTCTTGGTCAGACAACCTCATCCCTCATACAAGTGAGGTATGGCAAATGTGATAGCTCCCACCAAAAATGCACTTCACTGAGGTTGCTTTCTTTTAATATCCAAAGTTTATGATTGGATCTGAACATAGGGATTTCTGAGAAAAGCAAATAGCAGACAAGGAAAGGAACACTAAGTTTAGAAATAATGATTCATATTCTAATAGCAAAGTGGCATATGGGCCATTCCACAGCATACACACATTTCCTCTAAATCAGACTTCTAGATTTCCATAGGAAGGGGAAGTTGCTATTTAAAATTTAGCTAAGGGACGCCTGGGTGGCTCAGCAGTTGAGCGCCTGCCTTTGGCTCAGGTCATGATCCTGGAGTCCTGGGATCGAGTCCCACGTCGGGCTCCCTGCATGGAGCCTGCTTTTCCCTCTGCCTCTCTCTCTCTTTCTCTCTCTGTGTATCTCTCATGAATAAATAAATAAAATCTTTAAAAATAGATAAATAGATAGATAAATAAATAAATAAACAAACAAACAAACTAGCCAAGATAGCAAGCAGCAATAAAAAGAATAATAGCCATTTGGGGGATCCCTGGGTGGCTCAGTGGTTGAGTGCTTACCTTTCGATCAGGTCGTGATCCCGGGATCTGGGATTGAGTCCTGCATTGGGCTCCCTGCATGGAGCCTGCCTCTCCCTCTGCCTGTATCTGCCTCTCTCTCTCAGTCTGTGTCTCTCATGAATAAATAAAATCTTTAAAAATAATAATAATAATAGCCATTTGTATTGAGTACACCAGCCTCTTTCAAAATGTTGTTTCTGCTCACAACAGCTCTGCACAGTGAACAGCATTATCTCCATTTCACAGCTAGAAAAATAGAGGCTCAGGAGCAGCTAAGTTACTGGCCGAATGATACATAACAAGAAGTCAAACTAATGTGTGTCTAACTCATTGGTTCTTCACTCTATTGTGACAGATTATAGGTTTAGTCCAGTCTCACCTACTGTTCTAATTCGTTACCTTCACAGTTGTCGGTAATTTTATATCATTACAGAACAGTCATAATAGTGATCACTAATATTTATTGAACATTTATTACGCGTCAGGAATTTAACATGTATTAACTCACTAAATGCTTAAAACTTAGTAAGAGGTACATATTATTAGCAGCTTGGTTTTACAAATTGAAAAAAATTGGCCATGAGAAATAAAGGAATTTCCCCAAGGTCATACATGTAGCAAGTAGCAAAGCCAGGATTTGTGCCCAGGCAGCCTGACAAAGGCCACATGATCATCCCAGTCACCGAATGATCTTTTTCCAATGCCAGGTAAAGGGTGGCTTACCTCTGAGAAACCCAAAGTGCAAGGCATAATACAGTGAGATTAAAACTTTTTTTGGAGAAGAGTAGATAATTTTTCAAGGTCCCTAGGAACAATCTGCAACCAGATGCTAGTCCTAGATTGTGAAACAATTGGACATCTCCTATTTCTGTCCAACTCGTAAGAGTAGTTGGCGCTATCAGTATTTCTATAGTAGATGCAATGACAACAGAATTTTACAAATCTTTATTAACAAGTATCCTCAAAAGCTTATCAAAACTGACCATCTCTTGGAAAATTTCATTTATCCATCTAATGATTCACCCCTACTCCTCCAAAAGGTGTGTTCAGACTCTCAGAGTAATGGCTCACTGTGCAGTAAGGGGAGTAGAAGGAAGAGTATCAGAAGGGGAGGAGAGATTGTGAGCTGGACAAGAAACTCCAGAGTTTCTGACACTCTCCACCTTCCTCCTCCTCTAGAATTAGGGATCTCAGGCTCATTCCTATCACAGGGTTCCCAAATGTTAGCCTGCATCACAACCACCTGGAGCAAGGGGAGGTTCGAACAAGTCCCCAGGTGAGGCTACTCTGCTGGCCTGAAGACCACTTGGAGAACCACTGTCCTATAATATCCATTGCTAAGGAGACTCTGTTTAACTATCTCCAACCCCAGGGGACACGCAAGTGACATTAACACTGCCCACTCAGCAAAGCAGGAAGTCACAATTTTACTTACCAACAATGAGGAAGGGCTACCAAAATGTCACCCTGAAAAACATTTTGTAACTAATACATTCTAAACATACATACTTCTGAATCAAAAGCAAAAGAAATTTTTATATTTCACTAAAAAATAAGAGGGTATACTTAATTTTTTTTTTTTCCTGAACAACAAAAATACTCAGCCTAAAACTGTCAAAGAACAATGTTTATACCTGGTCAGGAAGATGAAAAAAAAAAAAAAAAAAGCCCTGCAGACACAGAAGCTAATGTTAAGGTTCTGCATAAACACCGGCAACCCGGCAACCTGAGTCTCAGCTGAGCTCATTTAGCTTAACAAGTCTCTAGCTCCAGTTCACAGTCAGAAGCAGAGATCAATAAAGCTCCATAATGCTTTTCTGTTAGTCTCTGGACTTTCTTTGCACAGAATGATAAAAGATGAGCAAGGGTCAATAATGCAATAGATATAACCCACCCCCGCCGGATCATTAGATCTCACTATGGTTACACAGAGTCAAGCAGAAAACCTTTTAAGGGGGTTTCTGTGTTTTTCTGTGGTCATTTTGGAGAGATCCCTCCCTTGGTTTGTCCATGTCACCAAATCCTAGATAGGGAAGAGGCCTTAGAAATCTTTGGGCTTCACTTCCCATCAGCCTATATTGCAAGAAACTTTCCTGCAATATTCTTAGGAGATGTAAATACCATAGTCTTCAAAAAGATGAAGACAGATCTACCAGAGTAATTTGCAGAGTAACTTTACCTGGATCCCTGACCTAGTCACACAATATGATTGCTGTTTATAAAATAAATCCTTCAAAACTATGGTATCTAAACGACCCTTGGGAGGGAGGCCAGACTGCTCAACTAATTTCCCAGCACAAAAATTAAAAGCTCCACGAAGGGAGGAAGTCACCCTGTGTTTGTTACCATCGTAGTAGGCCAGAGTGGGCACTGCCGGACTTAGGTGCTCCCTAAATGTTCACTGGATAAATTAATGAGTGAATGAGACCATCATAGGCATTCATAGCTGTAATGATATTTGTAACTTTCCAGAATAACCCTAAATGACTTGTTCCCACAAGGCTGCAAAGACATAAGTTTTGGCTTCATATCAGAAGAAATTGTATTTCATACCTAAAATACCAGCTAGTGATACCAAAGAGACGAGCTAATATAGTCAGAGGAAACTTAGAGTGTGTTAAGCCATAAATGCAAATATGAAACAAATTAAATATTAGTGTTGTGAAATTTAATTTTTTTTTTCATTTTAACTGGATCCTAGCAAGGCTTTCTGTACCTATGAACATGAAACCTACTCAGAAAGAAAACTGGAGCTTTTATTAACTCATTTAGTCCTAAGTTGTAATTTTGATACTTAAAAAAAGATCTTTCATAGGGACTCCTGGGTGGCTCAGTCAGTTAAGCACCCAACTCTTGATTTTGGCTCAGGTCATGATCTTAGGGTATTGAGATGGAGCCCTGCATTGGGCTCTGAGCTCAGCAGGGCATCTGCTTGAGATTCTCTCTCTCCCTCTCCTTCTCCCTCTCACTCTGTCCCTCCCCCTGCTTACTTTTTCATTCTCTCAAGTAGATAAATAAAACCTTAAAAAAAAATCTTTCCTAAACTTCACTATTAAGGAAGAAAACTAATAACCACTGAGTACCTGCTGTGTGCAAGGCAATGGGAAATCCTTTTACAAACATCATCTTACTCATCATATCAATAGGCTCTAACTTTCAGCTTGCCAGGTAATCTAGATATCCAGATAGCCACCGACAGTAAGCCACTCAGGCAACTTCTGTGTCAAATTTAAATTAAGTGATCCAACAGCTAAGTTGAAAAGTAAATTTCTAACACCTTAGATGTGTCAAATGATTAGCCTTGGTGAAAAGAAACATTAGCTTTAGTAAATAAGAGTAGGAGAGATATTTCCCAGTCAAGTCGGGAATACTATTTTTTTAAGAGTTTTTTTTTAAAGTTTTTATTTATTTATTCAGGAGAGACACAGAGAGAGGCAGAGACACAGGCAGGGAGAGAAGCAAGCTCCATGCAGGGAGCCGGATGTGGAACTCAATCCTGGGACTCCAGGACTACACCCTGGGCCAAAGGCAGATGCTTAACCGCTGAGCCATCCAGGGATCCCCAAGAATACTATTTAATATCACCGGAGAGGACATGCATTTCCAGGGACATTGATAATTTCCTCATGAACAGCAACAACAACAGCAAGTCAATCTTTTAGGGCTGCAAAAGTGATATTTTTAAAAGGATACTGGGAAGGTGTGGATTCCGTCCTTTGCAAGGGGTACAGGTTAAAAACCTGAGCCACCTTCCTTCTCTTTTCATTCTAGGGGACATCTGTGGTGTGCGCCTCCCCCCCATCTCTGCGACACCCCATCCTCATTGTCCTCCCTCCCTCTCTCCCTTAGTGGCCATGTACAGAATTGGAGTCTCCAATTACATAGTCCTTGATTGGAAATTTTTATAGTGCTCCCTTAAGAATGCCTCAGTTTTTTTTTTAAATGAGCTCCAGTCTTATTTAAAACGTCAAGGTTCATAATTACTAAAATCATCTTGAAATCTGCTAAATCCAGAAAACCACTTTCTATGCCTCCCTGAAAGATCATGTTAAGACGAAATCAGGAAAAGCATGATTTCTGCCGATCTGGAGAAGGAGTACACACCGCAGGAGGATATGTATCTAGGAATCCCTGACCTCTTGTAAAAGCTCATCATTGCTTTAGAAACAAAAATAAAAGTCACCAAAAAAGGGGAGGAAATTCCAGTAAAGAAGATTTGGGACAAATAAAACATACCATCGTTGAGATACAGTGACTCAAACCATTGTGTTGTTTCAGTGTAAAGAATGAAAACCTGAAGCAGAAAGAAAAGAAAAAACATTTTAAAAGAGAAAAAGAGTTTGTCTTAATATAAGACATTTTTTTACAGTCCAGGGAAATTCCTAGTGTTCATTCCGTTTCAGCTATTGATCCACCTCTTAATTGCTCTGTCCTTGGCTACTATTGATTTCAAAATCAGAAGGAGGGTTTTAGCATTATTCATTTGTTTAATCCCTCAAATGCCTGGGAGGAGAAAAGGCTGCTTGGCAGAAAGGATAATATCTTCTTGCCCTAAACTTAAGGGACAGCCTCTGAGCCAAATGCCTCAAAAGGGAGGACACAAATGTTGATATATTGCCAAACTGAAATAACTTGTCCAGCCTATAAACATCAAGGAACAACGATCTGTGCTCCAAGAGTCCTTGCAGCTTCCGAGTTACTACTGTCAGGTCCGACCCTGAACTCACAGTTCTGCATGTGCTTCTCCCAAATCAGGTCTCTGGTTGCTCAGTGCCATGAGCCCAAGTCTGGCTCTCTTCTCCTGGGACTCAAAATATCCTTAGTTCTTAGAAGGACTTAAGTTTGAGTTTGTCGTTTCCAAAGACCCGTCAAAGAGATTTGGGAGTCAACCCTCCGTGAAATTGTGCTGCATCCCAACAGCGACTGCAGTAGAAATAACTTCACCCTTATAACCTGGGATTGATCCCATATTATTCATTCACACAACACTTGGAGGGGAATGCCTCGGTAACCTATTATTCAAAACTGTCTCTCAATTTTCCTTAGCAACAACCGTAATCCAGTTCTTCTCTTTTTAAGAAACCCGTAAGCCCCCTTGAAACTAAGATGAAAAAATAAACTCTTCCAGTTTTCCTTTAATATTCTCCTCCAGTAAACCTGGATACTTACTTAGATATTTGCCATATCTAAGAGATTCCTAACTAGAAATGTGGAACTGCTCTATCTCCTCCGAATAAACTCTATTATCTAGGTTAATAAAAGACAGGGATAATGTGAAATAAAATGCAAAGAATGCAAATATTTTACTGCAAATATTCATGTTACCTCCTAGTGGTTTTTACCAGAGCTTATGGCAAATTAATAGCGAAAGCAAAATAAAATAACTTCTTAAAGATTACATCCCACTCACGAGGTAGGTTACTTCCTAACTTAGGAACATGCTCTCTCATTCCAACTGCAAATTCAGGATTCAAGCCTGTGTGGCTCAGCAAACACACAAATTTTATGGACCTCTAAGATAATTTGAATAGAGTGGCTTAAAAATGTTATCACACCCAAGGGCACCTGGGTGGCTCAGTGATTGAGCATCTGCCTTTGGCTCAGGGCATCCCAGGTCCTGGGATGGAGTCCCACATGGGGATCCCCACAGGGAGCCTGCTTCTCCCTCTGCCTGTGTCTCTGCTTCTCTTTCTGTGTGTCTCTCATGAATAAATAAATAAAATCTTTAAAAAAGAAAAAAAGTACACCCAGGGACATCTGGGGGACTCATTAGTTAAGCATCTGCCTTCAGCTCAGGTCATGATCCCAGGGTCCTAGAATCAAGCCCCTCATCAAGCTCCATGCTTAGCAGCGAGTCTTCTTCTCCCTCTTCCTCTCCCTCTATGATCTCTCTCATTCTCACTCTCAAATAAATAAAATCTTTAAAAAAAAAAAAAAAAACCAATGTTATACCCACATATGCCCAGGGTCTATTTTGTGGCATTCATTAAAATGTTTCCCTCTCCTTTATTCCATTGGTTAGACTCTCAAACAATTGATGAGATAATAACTATGTGGCCAAGAGCAGGTCAGCATGCATCTTCCTCCGCAAGTTCTTTTGTGTTTCACTCCCATGTCCTTCTACTTATGTTTTCCTACAGAGAAGAAATCATAGATTTTAGCCTGGCTTCCTTGGGGAATACTTCCTGGAGACTAGATCATTTCTTTCTTAACCATTTGCAATTGAAAATTTCTTCCTCTTGCATCCAGGCAGCCATCATCATTCATCAAGGTCAGACCTGAAAGGCATCAGTCAATCATGGCAGTTCCACAGGCCACAATGTCTGTTACCTTTTTTTTTTTTTTTTTTTTTTTAAAACAGTTTTTTTTTTAATTTAATTTTATTTATTTATGATAGGCACACAGTGAAAGAGAGAGAGAGAGAGGCAGAGACATAGGCAGAGGGAGAAGCAGGCTCCATGCACCGGGAGCCCGATGTGGGATTCGATCCCGGGTCTCCAGGATCGCGCCCTGGGCCAAAGGCGGGCGCCAAACCGCTGCGCCACCCAGGGATCCCTTGATGACAGGCATTGCTTTTACTTATTTTAAGTAGGCTTCAAAAAAAAAAAAAAAAAAGTAGGCTCCACACTCAACATGGAGCCCAATGCAGGGCTCAAACTCATGACCGTGAAATCAAGACCTGAGCCAGGATCAAGAGTGGGATGTTTAACCAACTGAGCCACCCAGGGGCCCCTGACAGGCATTCCCTTAATACACCTCCTATTTCCATCATCAAAACTCTCAGCTGGCTTGCTTGCTTGCTTGTTGGCTTCCTTCCTTCCTTTCTTTTTCTCTTTCTTTCTTTTTTTAATTTGAGAGAGAGAGCATGAGCAGGGGAAGTGGGAGAAGGAGAAGCAGACTCCCCACTCCCCAGGACCCTGGGATCATTAGCCCAGCCCAGGGCAGATGCCTAACTGAGGAGCCACACAGATACCCCTCCCCTTTCTTTTTTTTTTTTTTTTTTTTTTTTTTTTACCCCTCCCCTTTCTAATGAGAGTTCTGTAATTAGTAGTATCTAGCCAGGTCCAGCACTCTCCTCTTGGTTCATCTGTTTGCCTCACCTTGACAATGTCTTCCCCCTACCTCTGAAACACAAGTAGAAGAGACAGTCTAGAAGATTTGCTATATGTTTAACTCCATCTCTAGTAGTCAAACTTTAACTTTTATTAAGTCAAGAGTCTTGCACATTCACATCAATGAGTCTCTGAAATGTGACATGGAGATAACCATAAGTCTTTTCTCACTTTTCTAATTTAGAAGCTCAAAAACGAAATTCATCTTCCGAGTTAAACCCTTCTTTTAGCCCTAAAAGAGCTGGTAATATGACAATATACGTTAATGTAATTCAATAAAAATCACAATGTGCCATCCTCCTTTCCCTCTGATCTTCTCCATGTTGGCTTATAAGCTTTCAGAACTAATATAACAGTAAGGGAATTGTTGAATTGTGCTCTCATTTTATATTTGATGTGGACTGAGTATCTTTGGCCTTGCCAGTTAACCTTCTTGGCCTTCATATGTTATCCATTAGTTAACTTTCTAAACTTTTCTCTCTCTTTTTTAATGATTTTATTTATTTATTTGACAGATTGAGAGAGAGCACAAGCAGGGGGAGCGGCAAGCAGAGGGAGAAGGAGAAGCAGACTCTCCACTGAGCAGGAGCCAGATGCAGGGCTCCATCCTAGGACCCTGAGATCATGACCTGAGCCAAAGGCAGATGCTTAACCGACTGAGCCACCCAAATACCACCATTAGTTAACTTTCACATTTAGGTCAGTTGGGAGGAGTTATGTCTTATTTAGCCATTTTGCTCTATTTGGGTCTTCAACTGACTGGATGAGGCCTACCCCTACTGGGGAGGACAATCTGCTTTACTCAGTCTACAGATTCTAATATTAATCTCATGTAGAAACACTCTCCTGGACACATTCATAATGTTTGAACAAATTTCTGGGGACCCTATGGCCCAATCAAATTGACACATACAATTCATCATTGCAGTGGCCAACGTTTTTTAATGATCCAACCATTTTACTTTGGATTTTGACATGTAACTAAATCTCTGCCTAGAACAAATTTACTTTACCTGTCTTTTGCTAAGAGATTGACTGCTATTTTTTTTTTTTTTTTTTTTTTTTTGGCTTTTGATTTAGCAACAGCCTTCTCTGACTCCTTTTCTTATCCTTAATTAGTTGGAGTAAGATTCTTCGGCTATAATTAATACCTGTGTAATGAGAAAGGGAGAACTCCAGCCCATCATTGCCCATTCCTCACTGAGTTAATTGTCACCTTTCTTCAGCAAAACATCTTCCCCTGACTTTTATATACTATGAAAATTCATAGCCACTCTAGCATTGTGACATTTTTCTGTGAATTTGGCATTCGTTGTAAAGGTATTATTTTAGTCACCATCATATTTAACTTTGGGGTCAGGGTTGCTGTTAAGGATAACAAGAACAAACCAACCCATAGTGAAAATAAGAAAAAGGCAACAAGAAAAATCAGATGTCAAGCGTAAACAACAACGGGAAAAGAAGCTCATGGAAACATAATGGCAACTAGAAAGAATCCAGGGTCCGTTTTTTGGGCAGTCTGTCCCAGCCTTCAATATTTGATCTAGTGACCTAGTGACCTATATTTTAAATTTATATGATAGCTTTATGGGAGGCATCGGGGGAATTTGGTGAAGCATCTCACAAACCACATAATAATCACCTGGGAAATTCTTTCCAGAAAGACTAGACTTTTTAAGATCAGGCTGGTCACAGCATGCCATTGCCCGTGTAAATCAAAACAGAATCTTACCGTAAATAGCAACCAAAAGTTTATATTGATCTCCATCATTTTATTTTTAAAATGGCTGTCATACTCTTTAACCTATCATTTTTAAAAAACAGCATTATTGAGATATAATTCACATACCGTGCAACTTGCTCATTTATAAAATGCAGTTCAGTGGTTTTTAGTATATTCACAGAGTTGTGCAACCATCACCACTGTCTAATTCCAGAATATTTTCACCTAATTCCAGAATCATTTCATTTTCATTTACGATTTTCATCATAAAATCAACCATTTTTTAAATAGGTTTTTTTTTTTAATTTTAAGTAGACTGCATGCTCAACATGGAGCTTGACCTCATGACCCTGAGATCACGAACCCCACACTCTACGGACTGAACCAGCCAGGCACCCCTCTAAATCAATGCTTTTTGAGTCTGGAGTCTATCAACTTTTTTTTTTTTTTAAAGATTTTATTTATTTATGCATGAGAGACATAGAGGCAGAGACACAGGCAGAGGGAGAAGCAGGCTCCATGCAGGGAGCCCAACGTGGGACTCCATCCCAGGCCTCCAGGATCACGCCCTGGGCTGAAGGCGGCACTAAACCGCTGAGCCACCCGGGCTGCCCTGGAGTCTATCATCTTTTGGACTGGAATTTATACCATTGGCTCTCCTGGTCTCCAGCTTGCTAACTGTAGATCTGAGACTTGTCGACCTTCATACTAACGCGGTCCAATTCCTTACAAACTCTCTTCCTCCCTCCTGCCCCACCTGCTCTTTCTCTTTTCCTCTCTATCTCTCCATAATTGGTTGTTTCTCTGGAGAACCCTAAAACAGTCACTGTATTTCTTTTTAAAGATTTTATTTATTTATTTGAAAGAGAGACCACAGAGAGAGTGGGAGAGGGAGAAGCAGGGTCCCCACTGAGCAAGGATTCCCCATGTGGGGCTCCGGGATCTGGGATCATGACTGATCATGACCTGAGCCGAAGGCAGCCATTTAACTGACTGAGCCACCCAGGCACCCCTAATACAGCCACTTTAGACCAATCTGTATTTCAGACATTGAGGGTTCTATCATTATTACCCTTAACTGACAAATCAATTTCTCCCATAACATAGGAAGCTGTTATCTTTAAGCTAATTTCTACTTTTATTTATTTATTTATTTATTTATTTATTTATTTATTTATTTTTAATTTCTACTTTTAAAACCTGAATTATTTTATCTTATTTTTTGTCAACTACTGTTTTAGTAAAAGTCTTTTAAACAGATGAGGAAACGAAGGGTTCTATGTCTGAATATGTGACACCTAATTAAAGTATGTTCTATGTTGGTCTGGAGCATTAGGGTAAACAATGGGTTTCCCTGAAAACGTGGTTCATAGAAGACACAGTTGAGTAAGTCATAGTTCGCACAAAAGGGGAGAAAGGGAAGAAGATAGGAAAGGAGATTGGGAAGGATGGAGGGAAGCAGAGAGGAAGGAGTGACCAATCACATTCCTATAAAACTGGTTTAAAACTGTATATGTTATAAAAGGTTTTAGTAAGTAAAATAGATGTATTAAGCATTTTCTAAGGGTCAGAGACTTAGTTAACTGCTTTATATGCATTATAACCTCATTGAACTCTCAAAACAACAGTAGAGAACACTTATGAGACATTTACTCAGTGCCAGGCATACTTCTGAGTGCTTTTTTTAATACTAATTTAAGTAACTCAATACATTTATTATCCTTTGTGCAGATGAGGAAATTGAGGCTTTGGAGAAGTTTAAGTTGTCCTCATTCACAAGTTAAGTGATCATGGATTTAAATATGGGAGGTCTCGCACCAATATCTCTTCTCTTAACCAGCACAACACAGCCACCTTTTTTTGAGAAATGTGATATATGAGAAGTCATGGAAAGGTTGTTTACAGCGAGCCAACAGAGTATAGGGTAAATGATAGGTTTTGATATCCAAGTCTTAAAGTTGTGTCACTTTAGAAAAGTTACAACCTCTCTGATTCTTGGTTTCCTGTCTATAAAAATGAGATAAAAGTTCTTACCCTGCAAACTTGTGGCAAGACAGAGAGATGAGGATGGAAATCTTGGTAGTAATAGTTTAATAAATTATAGTTATGTCACCATTATTATTATCTTTATCATTGTTATTATTCTTTTGAAGCTTGACCCAGAGCTCAAAGACCCCAAGCCATATGACTTTTCTGGTTGGTTGGTTGGTTGGTTGGTTGGTTGGTTTTCAACCTAACAGTTCTAATTAGTGAAAAAAATAAAATTCTATGTTGATAGTGGAAAACTGAAACACAACAATTGATAGTAATGGAGGATATCAGGTTCATCTTTATAACAACATAACTAGGAGGGGAAAAAATGTTTTCCATTTAACAGAACAAACAAACAACAAAACCAGAATTACTCACTTATTCAGAGAAAACAAGGATAAATCTAAAATTACTAATGAGGTTCCTTATACTAACCAGAAGGAAATTGAGATGGGTTTCTTTAATTGATTTATATATTCCGGTAATTTATCCAAGTACCTGGGTTTAAACAGGATATGGTTCTGGAGACATTAGCTGGTTCAACCAAAGGTACAGAGTTGCTGCAAAGCTAGATGGTGACTCAGTAAAGACTAGTACATGTCAGCCTCACAAACCTTTAGAATTCTGAGTGTTATAAAAGAGTTCTACTCTGGGAGACCAACAGTATTTTATGCCATCATAAAAATAAGTCATACTAACCTATCAGTGTTTTTTAAAAATAAGACTTAAGCGTGTGCCTGTGTGGCTGAGTCAGTTAAGAATCTGACTTTGGCTCAGGTCCTCATGTCAGGGTTCTGGGATTGAGCCCCACCTCAAGCCCTCCATCTGGCTCCATGCTCCACAGGGAATCTGCTTATCCCTCTCCCTCTGTCCCTCCTCCTCACCACGCCCCCTGCTCAAGCTGTCTCTCTCTCTCAAATAAATAAACAAACCTTTGAAAACAATTTTAAAAAATAAAAATAAGAGTCAATCTGCACATTGTGAAAGCAAACCAAAAAGAAGTCAACACAATTTGTCTCAAATTTCTATTTTTGCTTTTAAATACTCACATCTGTTACTGGGTTTCTTACTTTTTCTCCTCCTGGTAATAAAATGAACATAAGAGAATAAAGGTTGATAGATAAAGGGAGATGTTGCTGATACAGTTATTTGGGACTTTATTCTTTTCTCTTGATTTCACTGGCTTTCCATTGTCTTCTTTGTCTTCTTTATCCAAATAGCTGTAGATACACATTGGGTGGTGTATGTAAAGACAGTGTTTGTGGCCGCTCTAGAATAACTGCTGCAGAAAATCTCTTGTGACTGGTCTTACAGCAGCTCTGGGGGTTTCTGTATTGTTCTCTGGGAGTCTCTTTATTGCTAACAAGTACCTTTTAAGGGAAAGAATTGTGCCAATTATGATACATCTGATGCCTGTTGACAATTAATGGGATGGTTACGTTAGTTCCTTAATGAAACACTGCTTTTCCAGGTTTTAGAACTTGGACTCTCATTATTAATATGACCTTTATTCTAATATTAAAACTGAGAATGTTTAAGGGTTAGTTAGGATCTTCCCACAAAGAAAGACTTCAGCCTAAGCATATGCATATCTGCGAAATTGAATTGGAGGAATGTCACTCATGTTGCTAGAGCATAGCCCCATAGGAACTTCAAAGATAAGAAGGGGAGGGAGGAAGGGAGGGAGGAAGAAAGGAAGGGAGGGAGGTAGGAAGGGCCAACTGGCAGGTGGGCAATTTTGCTTTTACCGAGCACCTTGGAAGAGAGGGGCTGAGTTAATTTTCAATTGCCTTTCTAAATACTTTCTAAAGTATTCCAAAGGTGCTCAGTCATGACACTTGGATTTCTGGCTGCTAAAGAGTCACGGAGAAGGTAGCTGAGTCACTGAAAGAAAGGGGAGGAACACAGAGTCCCACTAACAAAACAGAAGAAATGTCAGAGTACAGAAGAGAAGTTCCTGAAAGAGGGGAATTTAGAGAAGGCAGAATGGAGGAAGAAGGGAAGAGGAGAAGTGAGGGAGGAGGGGGACAGAATCATATGAGAACTTTGTAAATGGTGGTTCGTTCCATTCTTCAGAAGAACCCAATAGTATTATTCCCACTTCGCAGATGGGAAAACTAAGGTATAGAGGCACTAGATAATGGTCTCAGACTACAGTCTGTTAGTAGAAAAGCTGGGATTTGAACCCAGGGCTAGTTTATCCCAAAGTCCGTAACTCTTTCTCCCATGCCACCCTGGTTAAGTCTGGGAGCTTGAGAAAACTCACATTTCAAACAGTGAATTTTGCTCCCCTAGGAGTAAGAGCATTCTCAGCAGATGCCTACCAGCTCTGGTAACTGACAGCTGGTTATTTTAAGTGGAGTCCTCACGTCCCTTCTCCCTCCCGGTACGCTCAACTCCAGCTACATTCCAAACAACCTTTCTGCGTCACTAGGTACAGCTTTTGCAAAGTGATCCCATGCCCTCCCCTGTAATATTTGTCCCCAAACCTCCCAGATGACCTAAGGGAATATGCTCTTTTGTTACTGTTAACTTTTACCATGTCTACAAGATTTCGACCCCAGGAAGCATGTGTTCTTGAGGTATTCGACAGCTGCTTCATGACAATGACGACAAAAGGCCTGGTTCAAAATGTCCAGTCGATGCAATTAGCATTACTTCAAATTCTCATACTATCTTATTCTAAACAATTCCACCTGGTTCTTTAAATCTCATCCCCCTTTCCACAAGCTGTGGTGTGTCTTAACCATTTCTTATCTCACAGTTTGTAGTTATCAGCATAAGGGGAAAATCGTCTTCATGGGGCATGAACAGCATTTGAGGCTTTTTCTTTTTTAATATTCTCCTTATCTGTGGTTATATATCGTTTTTCCTTCCTAATGTTACTTGTGTCTTTGTTTCTTGATTTTTTCTTTTTTTAAAAATTTATTTATTTATTTATTTATTTATTTATTTATTTATTTATTTATTTATTCATGAGAGACGCAGAAAGAGAGAGAGGCAGAGACACAGGCAGAGGGAGAGAAGCAGGCTCCTTGCAGGGAGCCCGATGTGGGACTCGATCTCCAGACCCAGGATCACACCCTGAGCCAAAGGCAGATGCTCAACCGCTGAGCCACCCAGGTGTGCCAGTTTCTTGATTTTTTTCAATGAATAAGGTTTTTCTTTCATTAATCAATTCTCCTGGATTTTTACTTTCCCGTTTCATTAATTTCTGCTGTGATCTGTACTAGTTTATACAATTCTTTTGTAATTTTTTCAAAGTTTCTTGGTTTGCATATCACTTCTCAATAAACACATTTCAGATTTATGATTTCCACTCTAATATACTATCCTGACTTTGTTAGGTGGGATTTTTTTCCTTCTGTTTCTAAAGATTTTGCAGTTTCTCATTTGTTCTTCTCTTTAATCTAGATTTAAGGCATTTTTTTTTATTTAAGGCATTTTTAAATTTCCAGTTGCGTATCAATGAGAAGGAATTTTTCTTGTTAAATTTTCTTGTTCATTTTATCCTCATTGTGCTTCGATAGATGGTCTGTATGATTCTGCCTTTAAAAATGTGCTGATCTTTATTTCATGGTCTAGTTAAGTTTTGAGAATGTTCTATGTTTAGATAGAAAAAAAACCATATATTTTCCATTCGGAGGTAAAAAGATATAGATATCTTTTATGTGTGTGGTTATATTACACATATGTCATTTAAGATTCTTTTTAATGGTCCGGATGCTTCTGCCAAATGTACTAGTTTCTCCCAACCTCCAGTTGAAGCAATTGCAAAGTCTCACATCCATTTTTGCAAGCTTGGCAGGCCGAAGTGAGACCTGTGTCTGTACTTCCACGAATGCACAATCACATGGGGGAGAGGGAGTCGAGATCTAGTAAGGAAACTAGACAATGAAGAATGAGACCTAAAACCTAGTGCGATAGTTCTGGTCCTACCTCACAGCGGGCCTGGTGACCCTGGGCAAGTCACTTCTCGAGTTTTCCATTTCCTTGTCTATTGCCACACCTCAATGATGTGGTCTTCCTTGTGCCAAAATTACAAGGTTTGCCAGAAGCAGCGAGATAAGGAATGTGAACACCACCAAGTGATAACGAAATAATTAAAAAAAGAAAATCCTAGCAGTGGTTGCTGACATGTAGATACGGTACAGGAGAAGGGAAAGACAACCGGGTGACACCGGCTACCGGGGCGCTGGGCTGGGGGCGCTGGGCTCCCGGTGCCCCCTGCCCTGGCCCCCACCGCCGTCAGCTTCCTTTGGGGACTCACTCCCTCCTGCGTCGGGAAAATCCCTCCCAGTAACGTAAGTCGCCCTCTTCTTCCTGGCGCCCGCAGCTTGGAACCTGCTGGAAGTGTTGTGAAAATGAGCAGAAACCTGCCAGCAGCTCAAATTGGCGCTTCAGCACCGTCAGCCCTGGTCGAGCATGTGCAGTGCTTCCTCCTTAAGTGGGGGGGTGGGGGGGGTGGGGGGATGGGGGGTGGGGGGATGAGGGGGTGCTGACTGGCAGGTGTTGCCCAAACGCTCATTAATCAAAGAGGCGCTGGGCGCGGGACGCCCCCTGGTCGTGGGCAGGCGGCGCCAGTCGCGGAGCAATCAGGGCTGGGGTCCTCCGGGGCCTGCTCGCGCCCGGCCGGCAGCCGCGGGGTGCATCGAGCCCCGCGTCCGCGGTGGGGAGGGGTCCGCGGCGCTCGGGAGGCGGGCCTCGGGGGGGCTGGGTGCTCCCCGCGGTGCGGAGGGGTCCTGGGGAGGGGTGCGGGGGGATGCTCCCCGCGGTGGGGAGGGGCCTGCGGCGTTCGGGGGCGGGCCTGGGGGGATGCTCCCCGCGGTAGGCAGGGGTCCGGGGGGGATGCTCCCGCGGTGGGGAGGGGTCCGGGGGGATGCTCCCCGCGGTGTGGAGGGGTCCGGGGGGGATGCTCCCCGCGGTGGGGAGGGGTCTGGGGGGATGCTCCCCGCGGTGGGGAGGGGTCCGGGGGGATGCTCCCCGCGGTGTGGAGGGGTCCGGGGGGGTTGCTCCCCGCGGTAGGGGAGGGGTCCGGGGGGGATGCTCCCCGCGGTGTGGAGGGGTCCGGGGGGGATGCTCCCCGCGGTGGGGAGGGGTCCGGGGGGGATGCTCCGCGCGGTGGGGAGGGGACCGGGGGGGATGGTCCCCGCCGTAGGGGAGGGGTCCGGGGGGGTTGCTCCCCGCGGTGTGGAGGGGTCCGGGGGGGATGGTCCCGCGGTGGGGAGGGGCCCGCGGCGCTCGGGGGCGGGCCTGGGGTCCCCCCGCGGGAAGATCCCGGGGAGCGGAGCGGAGCGAGCCTGCGCCGCCGGCCGCCGCCCGGCCCTCTCTCCCGGGTTGGCTCTCCTGCCGCAGTCGGGGCCCGAATGAACCCCCTTCTCGTGACGGAGCACACACGAGTTCCCGGCACGGTCCTTCCGTGTGCTCGCCCGGGGGAGCCCAGGGTTTCCGCGACGAACCTCGCAGCGGAGGGGCGGGGGGACGGCGGGGGGGGGGGCGGCGTTCCGCACGTTCAAAGGCACCCGAATTCGCTGCCGACGCTACAAGGGTTCACTTTCTTTGATTTTTTTTTTTTTTTTCTTTTTCTGGACGACCACAGGCAGTGGGATGCCCGGAGCCCGCTGCCGGGTGGACCCCGCGGTCCCGCGCCGCGGCCGCCGCTTCGCCCCCTCGCCCGAGTCCGCAGACGGACGGATGCGGGGCGCAGGCTCCCCCCGCCCGGCGGCGCAGGCCCCGGCTGGAGCCCCGAGGCCCCCGCGCCCCCCGCGCCGCCCGAGGACGCGCCCCCGTGCAGGAGCCGGGGCGCCCAGCCCGAGCGAGGGGGAGGACACCTCCCTCCCCTCCCCCGTCCCCGCCGCGGCTCGGGGTTTTGCTGCAGCAGCCGGAGGTGACAGCGGCGCCGGAGCCTCCTCCGTGGCTCCCGGAGCCCCGGCCCCCCGCCCCCCGCCCCCCGCCCCCCGGCCTCGGGAAAGCGCCCCCTCCCGCGAGGCCGGTCCCCGCAGACGCGCTAACGAGCCGCAGGAAAGCCGGAGAAGATGTTGGAGCCGCTGGGCTGCCTTCCTCGGAGGACGGGCCCGGCCGCCCAGGACTGAGCGAGGCAGCGTGTGGGAAGTTGGGACCGTAGAGCCGGGCCCGGGAGGGGGGGGCGGCGCGGCCGCAGGGCTCGGGGCGCAATCGCCGGGCGAGCGCGGGGCGCGCAAGTTGGCGTGGGAGTGCTCTGCTCTGGTCGATCATTAATCCCCGACTGGGCCCGGCGGAAGGGAGTTTTAGCAACAGTGCGGAGGGCGGGGCCGAACACCTAACTCCGGGGCTGCGGGGCGCCCGGCGCAGTGGGAAGCTCGCGCCGCCGGGGAGGAGCCAAGCTCGGTTCTCACCTAAGCCGCAGCGCCGTCCGCCCGCGGGAGGTAAGCATCTTCCCGAACCTGTGCTGGCACCTCCAGCGGCTTCGGGAGGCTACGGTCCCTGTCTCCGCCGGGGGTGGGGGTGGTGGGGGGGGTGGATTAATCCTCGCCTCAGTGCAATTTATCAGCCTATTATTTAACTGCATTTTTGACATTTTAAGAATTGGATGGGTTTTTCCATTTGCCTTTGAGTGTCTGAGAAACTAAGGTTCCACTCAACAGAAGCCAAACTTTATTACCGCCACTTTCCCAGCCCAAAGGAGAGAGAATTACTCTGTGAATTACTTTCATTATTTGTCTTTTGTGTAGTTCAGCAACTATTCAGGGAAACATCTTTGGGGAGGCGCTTGGTTCCATTCGTAGTTCATCCTAGTTGTAGGGCCTTATATAATACTTTTTGCCCCCGAAGCGACTGTTTGAGGCCGTAGGACACACAAGTCAGCTGCCCCAAAAGCGAAGAATTTCCAACAAGGAGTTAAATATATTGTAACATTTTCTCGAGATTGTTAAGCAGTGTGTATTTTCCCAAAGATGCTTATGGGATCACCAGACTTCTTAACCCCGGGAGAAAGGACTAGTTAACTTTGCCATGGGGGTGGGAGGTGGGATATGAGGAATGGGAAGAAGAAGGTTTTAGATATGAGCAGAAGTTCTAGGGCTGTTTCAACTAAAGTGACACGCAACTGGTTGGCAATTAACATATATGAGTAGAGCCCGTGATTCAATAGAATTTGAAGAATTGTTAAATGTAAATCTTGGCCCGAAAACTACAGATAAATTGATCAGGGAAATTGGGAAAGTTGTCTTTCTAAAAGATGTAGTGGGTGTGGTCGTTCCTTTGAATTAATTACAAAATATATGGTCATTTTTGCCTGTGAACCTTTTAGATTAATGCATAAAACTGATGAGGTTTTAATAACTTAATTTTCACAGTTTAATTTTTCCTGTGTTTTTAAAGACAGGCATGATTTTGATAACTTTCAATGGCTGTGATGGCTTCGTACATAGATGACTAGAGCAATAATAAGCTCTCACATGACATGCACTGCCACCCTCATTATTCAAATATTTCTAGTCAACCATTTAATAACGATAAATTAAGAATAGTTTGTCAAACCAAATGTGTGAGCATTCTAGAATTTGACTGGATATAAAGTTAAAAGTCAACAGACCTCAACTACAATCAGTTTTCTTAATCCACTGTTTATAAATTTGCAAAATTTACTTTGATAAAAATTGCATTTCATAATTCTATATCTACTATGTCAGCATAAATTATTTTACCACTACGTATACAAAATGCAACATTTTCAAAAACAAAAAAGGGGGGGTGCCTGGGTGGCTGAGGCGGTTAAGCACCTGCCTTCAGCTCAGGTCATGATCCTGGGGAGTCTGCTTCTCTCTCTGCCCTCACCTGCTCATGCTCTCTCCCACATGCTCTCTCTCTCTCTCTCTCTCTCTAATAAATAAATAAAATCGTTTTTTAAAAGATACAACATTTTCATTAAAAATTATCCAAATAGAACTCAACTTCCAGAATAGTTGAATAAGGAGTTCCGTGAACCCACTCCGTAGCAAAACAACTGGTGAAAATTATAGATAAACAACTAGTTAGTCTCTGGAAATTGTCCTGACAAAATACAACAAATGATGAAAACTTTACTCAAGACAGTGCTACAATTCAGTAGGAATAGCAAGAGTGTGAGGCATTTGAGCCACAACCCACTTCTCTCTGCATACCCACCCCTCTCCAGCTAGGGGATAGTGCTCCACTCCCAGTGGGTGCAGCCAAGAGCACAGGGCTCCCTCTCAACTTAGAACCTAGCCTAGGGCCTATGGCATAACCCTGGAAAAAGCAGGCTACCATCATCTTATGTAGAAGCTCTCTTCTAATCAGGAGCAGGCAAGAGGTCTCAGGCTTTTCCTCCAACTATCCCCCATTCTTAAGGCATATGAAGAAAAATTCTACATCTAAAATATAAGCCATTCAAAAGTTAGCAAGGGAATCAAAGAGACATTTCTCCAAAGAAGACATACAAATGGTCAATCAACACATGAAAAAGTGCTTACTATCAGTAGTCACTAAGGAAATGAAGATCAAAAGCATAAGATACCATTTCACACCAACCAAAATGGCATAATAAAAAGACAGATAATAACACTTGTTGGAAAAGAGGTAGAGAAATTGGGATCATCATACATTGGTGGTGGGAATACAAAACAGCGAGTTGCTGTAGGAGATAGTTTGGTAGTTCCTCAAAAAGTTGAACATAGAGTTACCATATAACCGAGCCATCCCACTCCTAGCTGTACATCCGAGAGAATGAGAACGTATGTCCATGTAAGAACTTGTATACAAATGTTCACAGCAGCATTACTCACGATAGCCAAAAAGTGAAAACAATCTAGGTGCTCATTGACTGATAAATGGAGAGATAAAATGTGATATGGAATGGCACAGTGGAATATTATTCAGCAATGAAAAGGAATGAAGGACTGGTACTTGCTGCAGCATCGATGAACATTGAAAACATGCCAAGTGGAAGAAGACCATATATTGTATGATTGCATGTTTGTAACACATCAAAAATAGGCAAACCTATAGGGACAGAAAAAAAGGATGGAGTTGTGTAGGAAAGACGAGCGACTGTTAAGGGTAGAGGTGTCTTGTTGGGGTGATGTTTATATCACTGTGAGTAAACTAAAGACCATTGAATTATGTACTTTAAATGGGTGGATTATATCTCAATAAAGCTGGTTCTTAAGAATAAATTAGCCAAGATATTAAAAGAACAGACGGATTTAGAACTTGGAGTTCATGAATCCCCATACACCACCAGACCGATGGTTCACATGAAGCTTTTCCCCAAGGGCCACACTGAAATATATGAAATAATTAAGAGCGGCACAGGTGTCACACAGCTATGTGATTTGCTCGTGTTTACACGCCCACCCAGGCTTTCCTCTGTTGAGAAATGAATCAAATGTAGGGGCGTCTGGGTGGCTCAGTCAGTTGGGCGTCAGCCTCTTGATTTCGACTCACGTTATGATCTCAGGATCCAGCCCCAAGTCCAGCTCATGCTGGGTGTGGAGCCTGCTTAAAATTCTCTCTCTCCCTCTCCCTCTGCATGTGCACTTGCTCTCTCTCCCTCTCAAAAAAAAAAAAAAAAAAAAAAAAGGAAAGAAGTCAAATGTCATTAACGTAGTCTTCTGGAGAACTGGCTTGTAAGTGCCTTATTATCTTTTAGGACTCACCAATTTACTATGTTAATTTAAGCTCAGTGAGGCCAGCTGTTCCTTTGACTTCTAGATAACTCTAGTCCTTTATCAGTTCTTCAGGTCAGTTGTTGAAAGAGGCCACAATAAGTGAGAGAAGGAGGCTACCTAAATCTCACCCAAAAGTGAAATTTGCCACTCAGATGAGCCCAGTTTCACTTACACTAGATCGGCCCCATATGTAGGAGTGTCAGGGGAAAGGAAGAGCTGGACTAGCCACTATGGTCCTCAGGGTACACTGATATGTCACGGCTGGAAAGCATCTCCTGTGATTATGACAGTCTCAAATACAGGAGAAGATCTCCAATAATTAATATGCTCTTCTATTCATCTTTTGTGTTTTGTGTTCCCAAAAACTGCCAATCCTGTAGTAAGAACCAAGAATTGGATGATAGTGCTTTGTCTAGAAATAAGAATATAGGGGATCCCTGGGTGGTGCAGCGGTTTGGCGCCTGCCTTTGGCCCAGGGCGCGATCCTGGAGACCTGGGATCGAATCCCACGTCAGGCTCCCGGTACATGGAGCCTGCTTCTCCCTCTGCCTGTGTCTCTGCCTCTCTCTCTCTCTCTCTCTCTCTCTCTGTGACTATCATAAATAAATAAAAATTAAAAAAAAAAAAAAAAGAATATAAGATTAGTGAGTCTCTGAGTTTAATGGGGCTGGTAAGCAGCGCCTAAACTTGCTGCTAGAAATGGTCATGAGTGCACTGAGCCAAACCATACCCTTTGCTTTAGGGATTCAAGTAAGCCTGCCTGCATCAGGAAAACTCAGAATTTTCTCTGCTCATCAACACAGGCTTATCCTTCTATGTACATGTTTACAAGAGCTTACCATGCTGATGAACATGGGTTCCAGGTGGCTTTTGACCAGCAAGACTTTTGTAAAGTTCTCACTGTCCTATTTTATCCAATTAGAAGATTTATACAAAATAATGTTTAATGTCCAACCAGTTGATTATAAATTAAATACATGTAAAGAAAAGCTTGATCACAGTTATTATTTATTAATATTGCTTTGGTCAGGATTAATAATTCATTTATCCAAGAGATATTTATCGTGCAAGTATCCTGTGCCGGAACAACTCTACGCCCTGAATGAGTGATAAAATAAGCTCCCTTGAGGAGCTTAAACTCTAGGGGGACATCGACCATTTAAAGAATGATTGAAAAAAAAATTATTGTAATAAGTGAATTACAGTGTATGGTAGGAGATGAGGGCTCTAGAGAAAAATCAAGCAGGGAAGGGAATGAGGTACAGTTTTAAACTGTGGCACCAAGCGAGGAAGTAAAATTATGTAATTAGATAATGTGAAGATGGTGTGCAAACCTGGCCATGTGTCTCTGAGCTAGACCATGAGGAGTACTGGCCCCTTGGGAGTCGTGGTTTCCTCTACCCCTCAGCAGTATTTTGCTACCTCGGATTTGCTGCTGTTTTGCTAAGGAAAATATTAGCCTTGTGGAAGAGATAGCTTAATACCTGCTCCAAAGAACTATAACCCAAATAAAACACCACCTTATGATAACAAAAAGTCTTGTTGAGGGAAATCATTAGCCTGGAGTTTCGGTTTTCTTTTGCCCCTCTCTCTTGCTTCGCCCTGGATTCCTATAGTCTGCCAGAGGACTGTGTGGTAAATAATTAAGAACTGCTTTCCCAAAGTTAACATCTTTTTGAAGAGTGAGAGAGGAGGGGGGAGAGGTTGAGAGGAAGAAGACTTTCCAGGTCTTGGAAAGGAGAAGGGAGAACAGAGCAAGGAATCCCACAGAGCACTCGAAAAAGGGGGGGGGGGGGAGCAGAGTCTCCACTTTTCCTGGACCGTCCCAGAACCTCTGTTCAAGGCACCTGTTTTAAGAGACACCTGAAGACACATTGTTCTAGTAAAATGCAATGGGGGTGGCAGCTTTCCTGGAATAGAGCTTTTAGAAAATGGCTTAAAAGGGAAAAGGGACTTGATTTTGTTTTTAAGATTTTATTTATTTATTTGACAGAGAGAGTGAGAGCATGAGAAGGGGGAGCAGCAGAGGGAGAGGGAGCAGCAGAGGGAGAGGGAGAAGCAGACTCCCCGCTGAGCAGGGGGGCCCAATGCGGGGCTCGATCCCAGGACCCTGGATCATGACCTGAGATGAAGGCAGGTGCTTAACCGATTGAGCCACCCAGGGACTTGGGGACTTGATTTTTTTTTAAGTCAAAAAAGAGCATTTATTTCACGCACAGAGTAGAGAAGCATTTAAGCATGTTCAGAGTGAAGTTAGAAATAAGTCAAAAAAAAAAAGAAATAAGCAAAAGACTCGCTGTTATAATGGGGTTACTATGGAGTATTAGAATTCTAATTGATTTATTCCACAGATATTAATTGAGCACTCACTGTGTGCCAGGCACTGGGGGAACAGTAGAGAGGAAGGCCTTGCTTCAAAGACCTTCCTTTGTAGAGGTTACATTATATGCCTTTTGCTACAAAATAGTTGAAGCACACAGTGATGAGGGTGAGAACTTCTTGACCTGCCTGTCCTGACACAGATGGGGTTAGAGTCTCCTTCCATGCCCCAGAGTACCCTATGCTTCCCTGTCATAGCCCTTACCACACTGTGTGGGGATGCTAGCATAACTGTCCTTTCTCCTCCCTAGAAAGTGGCTAGAGGCCAGTGAACATGTCAGTCTTATTCATAGTTTACATCTCTAGTACATTGTTTTAAAAGATGTATTTATTTGTGTGTGTGTGTGTGTGTGTGTGTGTGTAGCACAGGGTGGGGCAGAGGGAGGGAGAGAATCTCAAGCAAACTCCATGCTCAGCATGGAGTCCCACACAGGGCTCGATCTCACGAGGTGGACGCTTAACTGACTAAGCCACCCAGGTGCTCCTCTCTATACATGTTGGATGGATATTTGATTGGATGGATGGATGGATGGATGGATGGATGGACGGATGGGTAGATGAATGATTTGTTAGGTTAAGATCAAAGTTCTTTGCATAGATAGGCAGTCTGGCAGAGTGGTTAAGAGCTGTGTACCCTACATTAGTTGTGAGACTTTGGGTCAGCTTTTAAATTTCTCATGTTAGGGGCTCCTGGGTGGCTTCATTGGTGGAGCGTCCAGCTCTTGATTTTGGCTCAGATCATGATCACGGGGTCCGGAGATCGAGCCCTGCCTTGGGCTCCACACTCAGTGGAGAGTCTACTTCTCTCCCTCCTACTCTGCCCTCCCCCTGCTCACATCGTCTCTCTCTCTCTCAAATAAATAAATCCTTAAAAAATAAAAATAAATAAATTTCCCATTGTCTCAGCTTCCTTATTTACAAAACAGTTATAGAAATAGTGCCTCCTGGGCAGCCCGGCTGGCTCAGCAGTTTAGCATCGCCTTCAGCCCAGGGCCTGATCCTAGAGACCCGGGATCAGGTCCCACACTGGGCTCCCTCCATGGAGCCTGCTTGTCCCTCTGCCTGTGTCTCTGCCTCTCTCTGTGTTTCTCATGAATAAATAAATACAATCTTTAAAAAAAAAAAAAGAAAGAAATAGTGCCTCCACTATAGTGTTAAATGAACTACATAAGGTAATACGTATAAAGCAGTTAGCAAAGTTCTGGGACATAAGTCATTCGATGAGTACTCTACGCTATTATTGCCCATACAGAATGGCAGTTATCTGGGGGACAATTTGCTATTCAAACATTGCATCCCTGCCCTTTCAGCTGCATTATAAGATCAAAGGGTGTCAATTAGGAATTCCTAGCTAACATTATCATTTTGAGTTCAAGATCTCAGAAAAGATTAAAAAGAGAATTTGGGAATTAATATAAGTAGGATATTGAGCAAGAAAATTAAACAGACTAGAAAAAGAAAGAAGTTCAGGATGGCATGTCCAAAGCAACTTTTCTGGAGCAGTAATAACCTCTTCTGCTGTCACACCCAGACCACCCCTTCAGAGAGCCAAAGTACCAGGACATCCCTCTTCTGGAACATGCTCGTGCCTCATAGAATGTCATGCCCCTTAGGTATTAATAAATGTTCACTGATGCAAAAGAAAGAAAAGTGAAAAAGAATTTATTTGAAGTTGAGTCTTATCCAAACCTAAGAGTGTTCTAGTATCCTTTTCATTTCTCTTGCAAATTGAATAATCTTTTTGTGAGAGACCTTTGGTCAGAATTATCATAGCACCTCCTCACAGGTAGTTCCTTATTACCTTCTGAATGAGACCAGATGCCTGTGACCAACCTATGGAAAAGATACTTTCTCTACTCCACAAGGGAGATCTTGGTCCTTAAATTTTTTATAAGATGTTTCATTGCCTAAAATTTTAAACGAAATTTTAAAAAATCAATTGGGCTGGCCTAGTTCTGGTTTTGATAGGCAGGAAAATCAGGTTATAATTTAGGACAAAGGAGTTGTTGCACAGGTTTCCTCCATTTAGTAGAAAACAAACATTTGAGGCAAACACAAAAGAGGTGATATGGTACCCCTGTGACCTTTGGAGTGGATTCTTTCTCCTAGACTCATGGAAATCACCATTTTACCCACTTACATCATATGTCTCTGAAGGATTCAATAGAGTCACCTGAAAGGAATCTCTTCGAAGTAGAAATAAAATGCATGTAGAAAAGAAAAGGAACAAATAATAGTTGTGATAAAAGTTACTCTGAGCCCTTACTAAGACCAGGCATGGTTAAGAATCCTTTACCAATGTGCTGTGTCATCTTCACAGCAACACAGAAATAATCATCACTGTGTTACTGACAACATAACTGATGTTCCCAGAGGTTAAACAACATCCTGAATATCACAGAGTAGCCAGCTCCAGCTTGCCAATTTCAAAATCCACACTTTTATTACAACCAAAAATAATAATAATAATGAAGCAAATCATTCTCCAGTGGGATATTGAATTCTGTTGTGGAAATAGGATCTCAGATTTGATGAAATCTTAGTAATTTCTTCTTAAAACCTTCCTGCTGACTGATAGCAACTCTGAGAAGGTGTGGTCCAGTCTCTGCTTGAACAGTTTCTCTAATGGAAATTTCACTACTTCAACCAGGCAATCATTTTCCCTTTATATAGCTCTTATTATTTAAAGTTTTTCCTGAGATTTGCCTCTGGAAACAATAAAACAATTCCAACCCTTCACTTGCGTGACTGCCTGTAACACCACTTAAAAACTTTCAGATCTTTTAAGACCTCCAAGGTACATTTCTCTCCTCAAATCTTCTCTTAACATTGCCCTTGAAAACCTTCCAGACTTTTCTCCTTCTAGCTTCCTTTGGATATACTTAACCTATTGGAGAAACTGCTTTAACAGCTGGAAGAAGGATGCTAATCAAAGCCAAGGGCTATAGCCCCCTTCTGTCGTCTGTGGTACAGTCTTCCTATAAATATATAAGAATAACTGGCACTGTGGTCTGAATGTTTTCTCCCAAGACCATGTTGAATCTGAACCCCCAAAGTGATGGTATTAGGAGGTGGGGGGCCTTCAGGAGGTACATAGTTGATGAGGATGGAGCCTCTTCATGAATGAGATTAGTGTTCTAGAGGGGCTCCAGAGAGATCTCTTGCCCCTTCCACCATGTGAGGACACAGTAGAACATGCTGGCTGTTAACCAGGAAGAGGGCCTTCACCAGAATGATAGTGATGCTGGCTGGCATCTTGGTCTTGGACTTCTTAGTCTCCAGAACTATAAGAAATAAATTACTATTATTTATAAGTACCCAGTTTGTAGTATTCTGTTACAACAGCCCAAGTTGACTGAGACAATTAGATCACTTATTTATTTGTCCAACATTTCCCAACATTAATGGCTCATAATGAACTTGAAGTCAAATTAAGTTCTTTAGTCTTTTTTTTTTTTTTTTTTTTACTAGAACTGATCATAGGCCACATTTTCCCCCATCTGACCCTTGAACAATTAACTTTTTGAATTGAAGAAGCAAGGCTTCAATTTAGGTAAAACTTCAATTTAGGTAAAACCCTTAAAGTTTTACCATACCTGGAACCCTGTAATCTGCTAAGTCTCTTATAACTCCACCCTATAACTTGGGCTTACCTGCAAATGTGATCATGCATAATTTCTATGACTTAATTCAGATGGACAAAAATGCTACGGTGGTCAGGACAGAATGCAGGCCTGTGAGCCTCACCACTAAAGACCCACTCCCCAACTTTACGATGCTTTACCAATTATGAAGCACTTTCGCAATCATTTCACTTGAATTCTTACAAGTACCCTGTAAATCAGATACTATTGTCATTCTATATGTGAGGACACGAATTCAGAAAGACTATCTGACTTGCCTAATGTGACACAGCTAATAAATGACAAAATAGGAAAAAGCCTTAGGGCTTCTGTTTCCAGTGCCTTTTCAAAAACAGATTTTTCATTTTTTCCCCCACCTTCCTACCTTGTTAGAAGTGAAAACCCTTCTCTCTGTAGCGTTCCAGCTGTTGTCTCTAAATCTCAGGTCGAATTTGTAGGTTTTCAGGATGGTTTGAAAGTAATCTAGGTAAGTTGGTGGGGACAGGTGAGTTGAGGACCCCTACTCCTCTGCCATCTTGCCCTGCCCCCCCCAATTTTTCATATTTTTTTAAAGATTTTATTTATTTATTCATGAGAGACACACAGAGAGAGGCAGAGACACAAGCTGAGGGAGAAGCAGGCTCCCCATGAGGAGCCTGTTGTGGGACTCGATCCCAGGACCCTGGGATTACGACCTGAGCCAAAGGCAGATGCCGCTCAACCACAGAGCCATTCAGATGTCCCCAAAACAGATTTTTAAATACAATGACTAGCGTAATATCTTTTTCCCTTTTCTCCCCTGCCATGGATATCAACAAAGACTAATTAAAATCAAAGAAATTTTTCTACAAACAAAATCTCACTTAAAACCCACTCTATAAAACAGATTAAAAGCTGGCTGTTCTAATAGAAATGAGGTGCAAGACTCTCAGCCTCCATCTCTGTCCCACTTGAGGCCTCCCCTCAACCCTACTGTAGATGGTAACTGGCACCTCATAGTCTTCCACGTACATTCAGAAGTCACTAGCCAATGGCATGTTTTCAAACTGTACCCTTCTCTGAAAACAATTTTAAAAATATGACTAACTTGTCATACCTTGTTTTCATAATATATTCTAGAATTTTGTGGGAGATATCCATTTAAGAGTTTTAATAATCTTTTACATGGAACAGATTTGTTTTAAAGTTTGAAGGCAACTTTGGGTTAATTCAAATCTTTATTTCACAGATGAAGAAACAGCAACCCAGAGAAGAGAAGTAACCCACCACAGGATCATTCCACGGAGGCACAAGGATAAGAACCCAGATCTGGACTCTCCTTGGCAGGTACATTCTTCTAATTATATCATAGAATCTCACTTTTAGAAATCTGACTCTTTTGATGGCAAGATGACATCTTTAACAACACGGAGCTTCTGGATCTCACTTAAGCAACCAACAAACGTTATACCCTTGATATTATAATGGCATTTAAGATGATATGAAGGAATAAAATGTGGCAGTTACTTCAACCAGCGGTTCTTAGCTTACAGACATCACAGGCTCCTTTGAAGTGTGTGCAGAAAAATGTTTATGCACAATTTGCAAGCATCTCAAGAGGTTTATAGATGCACCCTACCACCAAGTGCTTGGCCTCCAGGTTAAGAAGCTCTGGCCAAGCCCAGTACAAGTGCCAGGGTCAGGACTGCATAGTGCCAGCTCCTTTCTTATTTATGGGTCTGCTGGTTAAAGGCTGCTTCTGTTTCAGCATCCTTCATCTTTTATTTAAATGGAGCAGCATCTTATCCTAGAAGACCTTTGATACAAGAGAGCACTAAATGTTTTAATAAGTATTTAATTAACCAGATGGGACATACTGAGAAATATGATAAAATGAAAACAGTTCTCTTTGAAAAACGTTAGCAGCGAAAGTGAGGTTGATCCGTGCTTTTAATAGGACATTCATTTTCTTTCTGTTTCTTTTATTTTGAAGAAAGTAAGAAAAAGTAAATAAAATGAAAAAAACCTAGAATACCACTAATTGCCTGACCACTTTGATGAACTCTGTGGTAAATGGGAAAAGGAGCAGGAGTTGGGACAAAAAGAAACAGACTTATCTTCCAAATTGATTGTTTCTTAATCCTTCTCTTTGTCACAATGTCTTAAGAGATTTATGGTTCTGAAATGGTTGGCAAAAATGTCTTCACTTCAAAATAGTTTGGGAAGCTCCAGTATTACATTGAAGTTACTGATAATGAGGCCTGAATTTTACGGATTCAAAAACATGCATTGGATACTTAGCGTTTGTAAGCACCGTCATGGGAGGCAAGTATGGCAGTGATAGAAAGATCACCTGGAGTGAGAATCCTGGGGCTGAGTCCCCGTGTTGTTTCGTCTTTGGCTTTTGCCAATGGGCGAGGTACAAAAAGTTAATGAACTTCAGTTTTCTCATCTTTAAAATGAAGTGATATTTTTTTATCTCCTTTAGGACAGCCACAGCAGAATTGAATAAACATACTAAAGAAGAATATCTCTAAAAGGGCCTCTAATTGAATGAAGTTCAGATGCCTTGTCTTAAAGATGAGATCATTCTGAAAAAAAAAAAAAAAATGAGCTCATTCTGTTAACCTATACCTGGTATTCATAGCTCAGGCTACGATTAGTAGTATTGATAGAGTGTGCAGCGTGTAGTCACGTAGTGTGTAAAACAATGTATAGTAACCATAACAGTTAATATCATTTAGCTCTTCCTATGTATTATTGCAAATACCTTACACATTTTAATCTTTCCAGAAATCTTATGAAGTTCTGTTATGATGCCTAATTCCCATTTGAGGAAACTGAGTCAGGTGGTTGAGTAACTTAGCCAGGGCCAAACCCAGACCTGATCCAGGGCCAGAGCTCATCACTACTCAGCACACACACCACCTCTTGGGAAGATTTTCACCCAGCTCCCCATGTGCTTAATGTTATTTCTGTTGCCTAAAGAGACTTCCACATTATAAAATTCTAGTGTTTTTAGAGATCTGAATTTGTTTCCTAGGGCTGGTATAACAAAGCACTACAACATTGGTGGCTTAGAACAAGAGAAATGTATGCTCTGATAGCTCTGGAGGCTGGAAGTCTGAAATTGACGTTAGCAGGACCACGCTCCCTCCAAAGTTTTAGGAGAAACTTTTCTTCTGCACCTCCCTTGCCAGGATTCATAACTTAATTACAGCTACAAAGACTTTTCCCACATAAGGTCAAATTCACAAGTTCCAAGATGTGGACATATCTCTTTGGGATCCACCGTTCACCCTATTACGATATCTTTTTTTTTTTTTAAAGATTTTATTTATTTATTCATGAGAGATAGAGTGAGAGAGAGGCAGAGACACAGGCAGAGGGAGAAGCAGGCTCCATGCAGGGCGCCTGACATGGGACTCCATCCCAGGTCCCCAGGATCATACCCTGGGCTGAAGGCGGTGCTAAACCGCAGAGCCACCCAGGCTGCCCCCTATTACGATATCTTAATTGAAAAACACTATGTCTTGGGAGATTCCCTCTGGTATTCTTTTTCTTTTTCTTTTTTTTTTTAATTTTATTTATTTATTTATTTATGAGGGACACAGAGAGCTAGGCAGAGACATAGGCAGAGGGAGAAGCAGGTGCCCTGCAGGGAGCCTGATGCGGGACTGAATCCTGGGATCACACCCTGAGCCTAAGACAGATGCTCAACCACTGAGCCACCCAGGTGCCCCTCCCTCTGGTATTCTTGACCAACAAACCCACATTTATTCAAAGACGGAAAAGAACATTTTATCTCACCCAATTTAGGCCTATAGTTAAATTGGTTATAAAATCTGCTGGCTGATTAAGAAATGACAAATACCCACCATTTGCTTCAACATGGATGGAACTGGAGGGTATTATGCTGAGTGAAATAAGTCTATCGGAAAAGGACAAACATTATATGGTCTCATTCATTTGGGGAATATAAAAATTAGTGAAAGGGAATAAAGGGAAAGAAGAGAAAATGAGTGAAAATATCAGTGAGGGTGACAAAACATGAGAGACACCTAACTGGGAAATGAACAAGGGGTGGTAGAAAGGGAGATGGGTGGGGAGTGGGGGTGACTGGGTGATGGGCACTGAGGGGGGCACTTGGCGGGATGAGCACTGGGTGTTATGCTATATGTTGGCAAATTGAACTCCAATAAAAAAAATTAAAAATAAATAAATTAATTAATTAAATCTGCTGGCTGAAAATATTTTTCTTAATATACCCAGTTGCCACTAGCCTTCTCACATTTACCTGGAACTCAAACTTCTTTTAAGTGGGTAGCACTTGTTTGTTTCCTAAGAACTTTGTTGAGTTCCAGGTAAATGTGAGAAGGCTAGTGGCAACTGGGTATATTAAGAAAAATATTTTCAGCCAGCAGATTTAATTAATTAATTAATTAATTAATTTTTAATTTTTTTATTGGAGTTCAATTTGCCTGGAGCTCAGCACTTGTCCACTTTTCACTAGAATCATGCAAGGTAGCCATGAACTTGGGAGCAGGTGAAAGAGAATGAAGCCGGCAATACTATATCTACACTGTTCTTGTCAGGAAAACGAGAAACCCACTTGGCTAAATTGTCAATGAGACTTTTTTCTTTTAGTCTATCATTTAAGTAACCCAATTTTAAGTACAAGATCATAAGATTTAGAGTAATTGCCCAAAAGCAGCAGCATGTTTTGACGTATCTCTGTTAACACCTGCCTTTCTTTTTCCCCTTCTTCCTTTGCCCCATCTATTCCCTTCCCCAGAAACTAGCTGACCTAGAATGCCAACCAACCCAGTAGGGAAATGCCCCCTGACCTGTGGGTTAGCAGAGAAAACACCTCAACAATGCTTTATCTCCATGACCCTCGGAGTCAGCCTACATTTCTACTCATTTGCCTAAAAGCAGTAATAACTGAGATACAGAGCAGTTCAGTTGAAGGCAGTGAAAAAGCAAAGACTATATTGCTACTGTCACAAAAATCATGCCTATAGGAGTTCAGTGTTGCTGGTCACCAAAATAAGAAAAACACTGAACTCATCACCAGAAGCATTCCAAACAGTGTAATAAGAAGTAAACAATAAACCAGAAGAATGAGAAAGAGGAGGAAGGATAGAAAAATAAACAAAAACAAAAAAAAAAGTTTTATAAGCAAATATTCAATGTTATCAAAAAAATAAATTTGCAAATAAAACCACTGTTAGTACATACTGTTGGATATGTCAGTTGACCAGCTGCCTATCAAACAGATTTCCATCGACAGAATTCTAGGAGCAGGTGCTCAGCAGGTATGATTGTGACAAGTCGGTGTTGCAGTAACTCACCTTTTTTGGCATCAAATTGTTCTTGGAAAGAAGTTTCCTGTTTCTAAAGACACATCAAATATACTGATGATAGAGATGAGATAGAGGCTTAATTTTTCATGGTCAGACTTGCAGCTCCTAAGAGAACTGAGTCCTTAGAAAGAAACAGTAAGCACATAGTTCCTTTACCAAATCGTGGGTTTGAGGGCCACGAACTGGGGAAGAAAAGACAAAGGTAGGACTGTTAGGATGTGCACGGAACACAGTTGCCTAGAAAGGGCTTTGTAATGACAGTAGAAAACTTTTGGCCAATTTAACTGCCTTTCCACTCTTACTTCTTGTTAAGTGCTCTGGATACTGGGGTTTTAGAAGCCCCATATTTCACATCCTTGAATAAGCATATCATGGAATTTACAATTCCCACAAGTACTGTATTCTATATACTGAATTTCACTGAAGCCAAGAATACACAGTAACATGTCATCCCTCCTCTCAGAAGGCTCTTTATAGTTTGGCAGTCTCCGATTTTCCTACTATATCCTAAAAGTCGAGAAGAAGGGAACTCCACTGGGATCTCAGAATTATTATTTGAAGACTTTTAGGGTTATTCATTTACTCAGCTTTGGATGGTACATCTATGTGATTTTGCTCAGCTAGTCATGGAGAATCTTAATAACTTTTAATGCCAAAAATATGTATTGTTCAGACTTTTTTTTAAGATATTACTTATTGATTTGACAGAGAGAGCGCAAGCATAAATGTGGGGGAGGGCCAAGGGAGAGGGAGAAGCAGACTCTCCACTGAGCAGGGAGCCTGACACAGGGCTGGATCCCAGGACCCCGGGATCATGACCTGAGCCAAAGGCAGATGTTGAACTGACTGAGCCACCCAGGTGCCCCTGTTCAGATTATTTATAATGTTTAGAGGCACTCATTGACATTTAAAAATTTTAATTGTGGTAAGATAAACTGGATGTAACATAAAAATTTACTATCTTAACCATTTTTAAATGTACAGTTCAGAAGTGTCAGGTATATTCACATTGCTGTGCAACCAGTTTCTGGAATGTTTTCATCATGCAAAACTAAAACTCCATACCCATTGAACAACAACTCCCAACTTGCCCCTTCTTCTAGCTCCTGGTAAGACCACCTTTCTACTTTTTTCTCTAGGAGTTTAACGACTCTAGATATCTCCTGTAAGTGAAGTCAACAGCATTTGTCTTTTTGTGACTGGCCTATTTCATTTGTCATAATGTCCTCAGGTTTCATCCACATTGTAGCAGGTGTCAGAACTTCCTTCCTTTTCAGGGATGAATAACATTCCTTTATGGGTATAAACTACACTTTATTCCACCATTCATTCACCTGCCAGTGGACATCTGAGTTCCTTCCACCTTTTGGCTCCTGTGAATGATGCTGGGTTAACATGTGTGTACATTCACTGATTTTTTAAAAAATTATTTGTAATGACTTTAAAGCCATGGTTAGTGCTGCAACTCTGTTTACATTTTTACCTCTAAACATAGCTTGGCAGACCCTGGGAATAGTATCTTCAGAAGGAAAAGACTACCCAGGAGCTATACTCTTTCCTTCATTATAGGATAATAGGGTTTTTTTCTTTAATAAAAATAGTAATGAAGAGGTTCATCCTAAGAAATGACATTCTAGTTAAAGCTTGGCTCAGAAGCCCTACTCTCTACTCCAGTTTTGGCAGAAATAAACAGGGGTACTTGTTCTTTTTCTGTAGGAGTGAATGAAAGACACCAGGAACGACACAAGATATATCATCCCACTTGTTGCAAATGTCTCTTCCTATTCATAAACCTATTCAACATTAATGTACTTACTGATTTTTTTTTTGGTTTCAAAATATTTATCTTCTTTTTGATGACACAACATAGAGACTGATCCAATGTGAACTTAGTATTTCTTAAACTGTTATGAAATTTTCTTTTAAAGTCAAGTTCCAAATTTTCTTTCCCAGACAGAAGTCCTTAATTCATAAACCCCTCTGGAATCTGTCAGAAAATCCCAAACAACAACAGTTCCTTTGAAATTACACTTATTGAACACATGCCATGTTGCCCAGTGGTCTTAGTTGATGGGACTAGAAATACATGGTTTCTATTGTTCAGCTTTTGTTAGTGTCAATGAAAATTGGAGACAATTTAAGGTTGGTTCAGACAGTCACAAAAACACTGCTCTTGCCTCTAATTCAAACCAATACTGTACCCACAACAACCTGGTTAAATTCTTGGTGAGACTTTTTCCTTTTAGTATTATTTATTTCAGGAACTCACCTCAAGTAAAAGATTAGAAAACTTAGTGTAACCTAATTGCCCAAAGCAGTAATATGCTTTGATTTAACAATGGTTTGTTTCTTCCTCTCCAAGGAACCTAGAATTGTTGAGATCTGTCACTTGTGGTCTGATTTCTAATATCAACCCTGGTATCAGCATGAGGAATTGGTTGCCAAAGGATGGCTGGAGAGGATTCTAAGATGGAAAGGAAATTCATAGGAAAATGTTAAGCAAGCATGAAACTTTCTGTGAGGCACAGAAAACATTGGCATCATCCACGGAAAACTTAGAGCTGGATATCTGGAAGATATCTGGAAAGTGGGAGGCCAATAAACTGCTACTATGCCTGATTCTTACATAGACACAATATGAGATTTTGCCACTGATCATAGGAACTTTGTATCTTTTGTGAATCAAATTGTGTTCACATAAAGCAGCAGCTTGCAATTAGGTCCCCAAGACAAGAACTATTACATAAAGTTGTGCAGGGCACAGCCCACACAATGGTATGTGGTAGCCCTGCCTAAGACTCATTTGAAAATGTGCTCAGAGACTGCAGTGCCTTTCAGGTAGTGGTTTGTGGTAATCGCTATGTACATGTGTTGTTTTATTTTTTCAAAAATATTACCAGGCGATTCAACTAGCAAACCCAAATGAGGGTTGAGGTTTTTTGGTTTCTTTTTCTATAAAATATACATAGCACTCCGTTATAGGTAACCATTGCTTCACAAAGGCTCTTTGGCTCTGTAACTTAGGAAAATCTTGCAGATAGTTTAAAGTTGTACCAATCCACAAGATACAACATTACTATGACCATGACTATGACTTCTAAAGAGCTCAAACCTATCCCTACATTCCCCACCACATCGCCGAGACAGGCTTAGAGGCAATTAAGAATTATTTTCATTTTATATAGACAGGCTGTGACCCAGAAAATTTTGGAACTTGTTTAAGGACATGAAGTAAAAATGAATGAATGAATGTGTGAATAGAAAAGAGTAAAGCTATAATAGAATTCAGGTCTCCAGATGTTCCCATCCTGAGATTTTTCTCTATTAGAACAATTTTTTCTACCTGCTAATCTTATATTATTACTCACCTAGAGTAAGCGCTTGTAAAAGCCATTTTAATGGGCTTTAAAATCACTTCACAAGTGTTTTTTTTTTTTTTTTTTTATTCCCCACAGAGTCCATGAACTTTTAACAGTATGAGAAGAAGAAGAAAAAGCATTGGTTGCATTGAAAAAAATTTAGTACCAACCTCTTTCCTTCCTATAAAAAGACAGATTGTACTGAATTTGCAAAAACAATCTGCCTAAAACTCATTGCCTGAAAGCAGACAATGAGAATTCATAAGTACCTTTTATGTACCCCACATTGTGCTGTGGAAATATTATATAAGTACAAGTGTCATTGTGGTCCCTGTCCTCATACCATTTACAATTCAGTCAGCTGGCCAGCCAGCCAACCAGCTCACCAGCCAGCATACAAGTATCCCACATTCCAGGCACTGGGGGAAAGAGATGACTGGGCGTATCCCCAGTCCCCAAAGACCTCATAGTCTACTACAGAAACAGACTGTACATGAGAAATTATAATATAAGTGCTGAAACGTTGCTCCAATTATGACACACAAAAGAAAGCAATATATTTTCCTCAGGAAGGGTAGTTTCCTGAGAATATTTCATAGAAGAGAGGATATAGAAGCTAGGTCTCAAAAGTAAACAGGATTTTATCCAGAAGAGAAAGGGCACACGAACATTTCTAAGAAAAGAAAAGAAAAAAAAAAAGATGAACAAAAGCATGGGAGCTTAAGAGTGAATGGAATTCAGCAGGAGAGTTCAGAGATGCTTCTAGAGAAGTAGAAAAATCATACCGTGAAGGGCCTTACAGGAATATTCCATATCATAGGAAATGGAGAGCCACTGAAGGGTTTCAAGCAGAGAAATTAATCTGTGATTTTAGAAAGTTAATTCCAGCATCAGAATAGAAGGTTGTAAGATGAATAGGGATACATTGGTAGGATATTTCATTAGTCCAATAAGACATGGAGAGAATCCACAGCATTGCCCAATAAAATTTGCTGCAGTGAAATCTTCTATATCCATGCTGTCCAGTATGGTAACCGTGAGCTACATGTGGCTACTGAGCACTAAATATTTAAGCTGCCCCATGTGACTAGTGGCTGCCATAGTGGATAGTGCAGAGGCATCTTAGAGAAGCTGGCACTTGAGTTAAGCCCTAAAGGAGGGTGTTTCCAACTGCAGGTTTAAATTGCTGTAGCTCACGATTGGGATATTTTTTAATGACCTAAGAGAATAGCATAGAATGGAGTAGAATTAAATCAAATCAAATAGAACTTTTTTTGTTCTATTTGAGTAGCATGCACCTTAGAGTAATGCTGTGAGGGATATTTCTTGCAGTTATAGAGCTGTGTGTGTGTGAGAGAGAGAGAGAGAGTGTGTGTGTGTGTGTGTGTGTACTGTGGATCACAATGTAAAATGTGCTTTTCCTCTCTAGTCTGTTTAAAAATGTTTGAAAGCCATTCCTTTATGAAAGGGTATTATTTAACTGTGTTCAGCGTTATTAGCAAGACATCCCCAGAAGAGCAGAGTTTTGTTCACTGGAGTTTAGAATAGGACTAACTCTGGATTTTCAAGACTTTCCTAATTACTATTTTGCCTTCAAAAAATTAATAGCCTTTATTGTTTGGAACAGCTTTAGGCTTACAGAAAACTTGAGAGGATAGTACAGAGTTTCCACATGCCCTGCACCCAGTTTCCCCTATGAAGATCTTACTTTAGTATGACACGTGTCACAATTAATGAACCAATGCTGATATGCTATTGAGTAAAGGCAATACTTGACTCATATTTCCTTAGCTTTCACCTAATAGCCTTCTTTTCTGTTCCAGGACTCCATCCAGGATAACACATTACATCTAGTTGTCATGTTTCCATAGGCTCCTTTGAGCTGTGACGGTTTTTCACACTTTGCTTGCTTCTGATGACCTTGAGAGTTTCAAGGAGTACTGATCAGGTATTTTGCAGGATGCTACTCTGTTGGAATTTTGTCTGATGTTTTTTTTCTCATGATTACCCTGAGGCTGGGGGTTATTTGGGGGAAGACCACAGAGGTAAAGTGCCATCTTCATGCCATGATACCATGGATAGATACCATCAACATCATTTATCACTATTGATCTTGGCCTTGGTCCACTGGCTGAGGTAGTGCTAATCAGTCTTCTCCACAGTCAATTTACTTTTGTAACCCCCTTGTCAAATAGTACCCTTTGAGAGGAAATCACTCTGCTCCTTTTAAAAATGAATTACTTAATTAAAGGGAAGCTTAAACCTGAGTAAATCATATTGAGTTCTTTCCAAAGAAAGCTGCTTCCGAGTACAGACGCAGTCTCTTTTTAGATACAGCATCTATCTCTGCAGCAGGCAGGACACTTTCTTCACATCTCAGATTTTTCAGGTTCCAAATATGAAGCGCTCTCTCTCTCTCTCTCTCTCTCTCTCTCTCTCACTCACACACACACACACACACACAAAAGCTGAGTGATTGACGCAAAGTTCCAAAATAAGTAGGAAAGGAATTAACCCAAAATCAATTTCAGATCCTTCTGACTTTTCTTCTCAGCCCCAGATTCTGACGTTTTAGAAATAAATTTAACCTAAAATGTGTTAGGATTTTTATTCCCCCACGAGAGAAGATTCATTTTTAGCTAATGTTTAGAAAGGGAGATCCCACACTGAGAAAATCTGGTAATTTGGAGTACCTTCTTTAGGTGGAAGAGGGCTGCAGGATCAGGCCTCTGCATTATCTGCAAGGTCAATTCCAGCCTGCCAAAACCACCTGATGCTTTCCCCTCCTTGCAGTTGCCTAACCCCCGCCACTCCGGTTCCCGTGGACAGAAAACAACAACACAGAACTTCCTGAGCAAGCCCAGCCTCTCCTTTCGTTCCTTCCCTGCACGTTTCCCGTACAATGCTCTCATTTCATGACTCATACACGTGGGTTCATGGGAACACGTGGGGTTTTCTTATTGCTCTATTTATTCTTTCTTGTCCATACAGGCCAGAACAAAGCCCTGCCCCTGAGTAATGTGGGTCATAAGTCCCAGGTCCTCTCCATTCATTCTGGGAGAAGAGGTGTAACTTCATCTCCTTCCTCACTGTACACAAATCTAGTGAGAGGAAAAAATCATCACCTGTTGATAAAAGGGCAATGACATTTAGAAATAGAGGGCTGGGTGGTTCAGTGGTTGGGCATCGGCCTTTGGCCCAAGTCGTGATCCTGGGGTCCTGGGATTGAGTCCTGCATCAGGGTCCCTGCAGGGAGCCTGCTTCTCCCTCTGCCTATGTCTCTGCCTCTCTCTGTATGTCTCTCATGAATCCATAAATAAAATATTTTTTAAAAAGAAATAAAAATTAGTCACTTACTCCTTCATCAATTAAAGATAACTTTTTAGGGGACTCCCAGGTCCTTACTGTTTTCCACCACCCATTCATTTACTGGTTCCTTTAGGATTCAGTCTCTTCCTGTGGTTCCCAGGACTCTAATGTTCCTTTTTCCTCTTCCACCCCTAAACTGGGTAAAACTCTGCTTTACCAAGTTGGGTGAAGATATTTTTCAGAATTTCTTTAATAATAGAAGAGTTTATTATTTTGACATCTTAGCATGGTTTTACCCATTAGTACGTCGCTAAGAACCTTAATTTTTGCCGGTTCCCAGAAACATTTATAATAAATAGGTATTCAGATTCTCACTTGGTCAGAGGAGCATCTGAGCTGTGGGAATTCAGGAAAGAGTCTTGAGTAAGGGAAGAGTAGATTCTGGGGAAACAGAGGGTAGGGCTGAGCTCTTTCAGATATCCTACACACCTGATTCCACTGTCCTTACTCAACTTTAAGTCTTCTAAGATCACAGAGACCTTCACTGGAATTTTCATCCATCTAATGTCAGTTCTCAAGATACAGGATGTTCCCTGCTTGGTCTAGTCACTTGGATTCAGTTGGACAGACCAATTTCAATGTCAACCAATTTAATATCAATTTGACGTCAGCCGCATAGACTTGGTCCTTTGCTTTAAAATGAGTGATTTGGTCCAGGGGATCTCTACAGTCCATCCAGTCATTAACATTCTAAATTTCACCTTAGCCACCTAATACATGTGGTAAATATTACCTCTAATGTATATCAGTGGAATGTACTCAGCTGAATTATAATCCTCAGGGGCAATGATGACTGTTTCTGTCACCATGGCATCTCCAGTTCCTAGTGCAAATACCAGCATGACAATCATTATTTTCAGTAAATAAAAGGGAAGGAGGGAGGGAAGGAGACTAGGCTTTCTCCAGTTAGATTCTGTCTTCCTATCTATGTGCTTCCTCCCTATGCAAATCTTTTGAACTGATCCTTTACTTGCATTTCTGCTAATCCTTCCAGCAACCTTAAAACAGTAGGGATTATTATCTCCATTTTACAGGTGAGGAAATTGAGGCCCAGAACAATTAAGTAACTGGGCCAACATCTTACAGCCAGTCTGTTGAGTAGTCAGGACTTGAACCAACATTTATCTTTATTCCCAAACCCATACTCTGCATTATGCAAAGCACTTTCCAAACTATAAGTGATTCTCTGAAAATATAAATTGTTTTGCTATTAGTATTAGAGAGACTCTCTTAAATCAAATCCATTAGGCACCTTAGCGTATGGTCCCACACTGGTCCTCATGTTTTTAAAACAATGGCCCAGAGAAAGCCTTTCCTTGGGCTTCACAGTCCATTCCTCCAGGTAACACTTCGACCCTTTGCTTCACCCCCTACTTCTTACCTGGAGTTTCAATTGCTTCATGTTCCATGGGGGCTCCTGGCCCTCCCATTCACCCAGTGGTGTACCCATCACTCAGCATCAGCGGTCATCCTATCTGCTGAAGCAATCCCACCCCTGAAAGCACAGCCTCCTTAAAGATGTAGGAAAGTTTTAAAAATCATCAAGCTTAGAGGGAATTTTTTTTTAAAGGCAACAGACTACTGCCTCCCTCACTACCAAATATGGAAATCATCTTACAAAAGCAAGTAACTGAGAACAAGGAGATTTGTTGTGTGCTTGAGTAAAGTTACCATTTCAAGTCCTTTGTTTAGCTTTGCCAGGATAGGGCATTAGGTCTTTAAGGAAGTGGGCAGCCTAATTGCACATTTCATTGTGAGAAATGAAGACTTTAAGATGTTTGCTGTCATCCAGGTCTAAGTTACCTGTGGGTAATTCATTTCATGGCATTTCTGCCATCCTATCTCCTCAAATTCAGCCTTTTCTCCTACTTTCCTCCTTAGGACCTTCCTGCATCCTTTCCCCAGGTATTGCTCATTCCTGACCCCTCATCCACTGTGTGTTTGTTACTTGGCCCAGTGTGCTGCCTATAAGAGCACCTCCTGTCGACAATGCCGACAAGACAATGCCGGCAGTTTCGGGGACAGATTCCTTCTGAAGCCATTGCTGTTCAGAAGAAATCACACAGTAGTACTCAAAATGCATTTGTTAATGAATGAGTGAATTCTTCTACCCACATTACTCATCTTAAAGAGTGTTTTTTGTGTTTTTTTCTTTTTTTTAATTTTGGATGTAGTCCCAAAGGAAATTTTAAAATGGGCTCAAAAGGAAGTAGAAATATATTACCTAAGCAAATCTAGAACCTAAATATAGTATTATTCTAACAATAGACTGCAGCAGATGGTTTACCAATAATAACCAACTCTCTCTTCTCACCTTTTCTTTTTTTTAATGTTTTATAAAATTTTATCCCACTTTATTCTGCAAAAATGCACGTAGATTCTAGAACATACTATAATTCTATTTTCTTTTTTTTTTTCAACTGCATCAGTAATTTTTTTAAACTATGGTTGACATATAATGTTATATTAGTTTCAGGTGTACAATGTAGTAATTCAACACACTCACCGGTGCTCAGAAGTGTAGTCACCATACAAAGTTATTAGTTATTATTGACTATATTTCTTATACTGTACTTTTCATCCCTGTGACTAATTTATATAGTTACCTTGCTACCTAAGAAACAGTTAATAAACCATATTTAAAAGCGCTTGTCATCAATAAGGGAAAAAAGAATCAAAGTGAGGGGAGAAATCAATGGCTTTTATTGACTGTTGGACTTCAGGAGACTGATGTGAGATGTGACAGTACCAGCACTTTTACGAGTCCGAGCTGGCTACTGAGAGTGCTGGGAAGTGACACCAGGGGCCGGGAAAACTGGCAAGGAAAGAAAAACTTTTAAAAATCTTGATTCTTTAAATTGTTAGCAGTATCCAACCGAAGTCTTACCAAGCATCCACTGGCTGGTATAACGCATGTTGGTGTGCTTCAGATCTATTGTCTGTTTGATTGATTGCTTTTTACCGTTGAAAACAGTGACCATTGACCATCTCATGGTTTCTGTGGCTCAGGAATCTGGGCACTCCCATGATTGGACAGACCAAGTGTGCTTCTTTCTCCACTAGCAAAAAGTGCAGTGATACATACACAATATTGCTGCCCAGAGAAGCTCATTAGAGACTCAGCACCAGGGTTTTTATCGGGGCTGGTTCTGTGGACACTCTTTGCCTGACAATTGCCAAAATTTCAGACTTCCAGAATAAAGTAGGTGTTCACCATAAATTACGGTGTTTGCACAGTTTAGGCATCGTGAATCATCCTTAACCATCAGGGAATAGAGAGAACATTCCAAAAGCCAAGTTCCCAGATGCCAGCCAAGGGCCAAAAACTTGCAAGCAGACCTTTCTAAAAATAGCAGCCTCAGGCTTGCTATATCAACTCTTCTCTGTACACCGTTCTTTAAATCTTTCAGAATACATGTTGTAGGAAATAGAATATTCACACTCCTCACTCTTTGTATACATGGCTAAGGAAAATGTGGTTATCCTTCATTTTTAGATATTTTCACTAGACTAGCAATTATCATTTTTAGATAAATGTTACTATTATTTCTTTTTAAGATTTTATTTATTTATTCATGAGAGGCAGAGAGAGAGGCAGAGACACAGGCAGAGGGAGAAGCAGGCTCCTGCTTCTCAGGAGTAAGCAGAAGAAGCACAATGCAGGACTTGATCCCAGGACCCCAGGGTCATGACCTGAGCCAAAGGCAGATGCTCAAGCGCTGAGCCACCCAGGTGCCCCAAATATTACTGTTATTAATAATATGGTTGCCCTTAATCCTAGTAGTAATTCTTATTCATAGTGACAATGTTATAAATTCCTATGATTAATATACTGTGAATTATTTCTACGTAGGAATCCTAAAAGTGATCCATCCAATGATCATTAACATTCTGAGATCATGAAAATCTAAGGAGATTCTGTGTTCGGCTCCTTATTTTATTTTTCTTCTAATCTGTTAACAGGACAGACTTATTGCAGCTTGAAGGAGCCAACCATGGATTTCAAGCGTGTGAAGGACTATTTCTCCTGGCTCTACTATCAATACCAAATCATCAGCTGCTGTGCCGTGTTGGAGCCCTGGGAACAATCCATGTTCAATACCATCTTACTAACTATTTTCGCTATGGTGGTATACACCGCCTATGTTTTTATCCCAATCCACATTCGTCTGGCTTGGGAATTTTTCTCCAAAATATGTGGCTATCACAGTACAATTTCTAATTGATCTTGTTTGCATTCTGTGACTCGGCATTGCCTATGTATATGTTGCTTATGACTTACAATTTACGTGAATACTGATCTGAAAAGCTCTCTTCTCTATGCACTCTTATATCTTGCCTGAAACGTGGGATAGAGGTCTCTTTAGGTTCTTTTATACATGCTACATTGTGCATCAGTCCATACATACAAACACTTTACCTCACATACCAACCATATTCTCTCAACTTAGACTTTAGATTTTGTTTTTAATCAAGAAACTTCATATAAAATTTTTCTGAAAGGTAGGCTTATAAGAGACCTACCAGAATCATATTTAAAATGTTCCCTTGATACCTATTCTGTACTAAAGGGTATATTTTTTAAAAGAAATTGTTCATAAGCTCCTGTCAAAAGTATCCTATCCTTGTTTACAACATATAAAAAGATGTGAATAAATTATATGGGCCCCCTAAAGTCTTATTTTCTAGTAAACTGCTGATACCTAAAATTCTTTTACTTCAAGTGCAAAAGAATAGGCTGGAGGCAATTATCTCTTTTCAGACATGGTTCATGAATTATTTCAAATGCCTCTAAAAGTCTGGCTTTATAACAGTTTAAAATCAACAATGTTGATTTTAGATAACCCAGTAAGTATTATAATACAAAAAATATTAAGTGTAAGGAACAAAAAATATAATCAAAGTAAATTCAGATATTGTGACTTGCAATGCTGCCTTGCCTTGCATGATGCTGGGGGGTGGAGGGAAGAGAAAAGAAATTGCTTTCTTTCTGTGGTTTCACTCAGTGGAGCTGGGGTGGGGGGGGGGAGCACGTATTAGGCTACAGGAAGAAAAGCTAATAAATAGGCTGGAAGTAATACTCTACCAGCAGGAACTCGACAGCTCCAGTTAAACGCTTTGATATAGTGGCTCCTTTGCAGAGCAAAAACAAGATTTATTAAATTTCCTTCAAAGTGTTTATCTTAAAACAAATACAAGTTTTTAATTGTACTGCTGAATCAAATGTGAATGCCAAAGACCAAACCTTACAGTTTGTCTTCCCTTTCAATAAATATTAAGGTTCATAATTCTAGAAGGTAAAATGTAAATAGTTTTTGGATAATATTTGCACCCATGTTTGTGTTATGGGGAAAAAATTTCCAAGGAAAGCTAGAGAGAAAGATGTTTGGCATGCCAAATTAACATGCATGTTTCTTAACACAACAAACGTGTTTTGAAGACAAACCAGATCTGAACATGTACTTGTTGATTTTTGCAAAATAAAATTAGGTTTAATTTTGTAAATAAAATATTCACCTCTAGATTTGGTTTTTCATACTGCACTAAATATCTAGGTGCTTACATCCACATCTGTCTCCAAACTTATCTTTTTCTTACTAATCCAATGTGGCAGCTGATCTTAAAACAGCAGGATATAACAAACACTTATCAAGGGTCTTCTCCATGGTGAACACATTTTACATGTTGGAGTAGATATTAAGGTCTCCCGGTTATATGTATGGAATGTGGAACCTGGAACAGAGGCATTTCTTGTTTAAAGTCCTTTAGCCACTAGTGGCAAAGCCAGGAAGCAAATCCAGGGCAGGACCTCACTGGCCCCTGAAATATTGGCCACATGCAAGCCCATGGGAGGACAACGTGAGCAAATGAAAGATGATGGGATGGGGTCAGTGACATGTTTCAAAGCAGAACCACATTGACTAAAAGGGTCAAGGGCGTGAGGAGACATCTGAGGTCAGAGGACCGAGAAGCCCAGCTGCCAGCTTTCACCTTTGCTGCTTACCCAGGTGCTGTGTTCACCCATTTCTATGCTGTCCAGGCCCATATGCCTATTTTGAAAGATTGCTTTCACTTTTAAATATTTAACAGAGGATTCTCAGCTAAGCATGAACTTGGACGCATTCCCAGCTCGCAATGATTCAACACCCCTATAGACATGGACCCCTGCTAAGTAGTCTTGGAATTCAATTACAAAGGTACTGCATTGACCTTCTTAAAAATCCTCCTTCCAAAACTGAGAGTTAAAATAAATGTGAATAGACACAGTAAAGCTTAATAAAAGATATTGCAAAGCACCGCCCCAGGATGTCACTTTGAAGGTAAGCATTTCCTCTGAGCAATCGAAGTGATAAATACAGGGCCCAACAAATAATCAAACATAGTTCAGGGAAAAAAAAACCCATCTGCATGCAGAAGGGAAGAAAGCCCTACCTGCTGTGCTTGCTCTGTCAATTTTCTAGACGCAGAAATGCTCTCTACCATGACCATAGTTAGCCTAGATTACAAACACGTTTTATATGCTTTTTCTTTTCTTCTATTATTTGTATATTTCAATGATGGTCACGGATCTTTTAAAAATAGAATAGCCAAAAGTTTCATGGTTAAAATGGGCTTGCGTTTGTCACTCACTAAACTTGGAATCATAAAATATGTGGCCAAGTCACTGATATTGGCCAAGTCAACAGCTGCTTTTACAACAAAAAATACAAAATGCAGGGAAATTGGGCAGTTTTAACATCATGATAACACTGGTCAGTTGTTGTTAATAAGTTGTGTGTACCAAAAAAAAAAAAAATCACTAGTTCACATTTTCTACTTCTTTCTTCTTCCATCATTACCATATTTAGATTCTCTCACTAGGAGAACATGTCCCCCTGGAAGGCAGAAAATCTGTTCTTATTTCTGAATCCCCAGTATTAAGCCCGGTACACAAGACAGAGTTTAGCAGATACACATTCTAGAACACATTACATGGTTCCCCATACCCTGTATCCACACAGAAACAAGGAAGCTCAGTATTTGTATTGGGCCAACCTCAGAATGAAGCTTCCATCTATCAACCAAAAGAGGAATGTTCATTCATCTGTATATTCACTTATTCAACAAAAGTATTAAAAGCCAACTGGGTACTGATAGAGGAATGGAGAGGTGGATAGACATCCAATGAAGAGAGCATAGTAGAAACTAGGTGGTAGGTATTCACCTATCTGTTGTAAAATCCTCTTAACTTTACTGCGTGTTTGAAAGTTTTTATAAAAAAAAAAATGCTGTAGGAAAAATCTACCACGTGCTAGTCGTTGAGCTTGCCACTAGGAAACAAAGATAAATATGAGACAGAAACAGTAACATCCCCAAATTCATGAATCATACAATCTGGTGCACAAGAAAAAAAAAGCAAACAAAATATTTATGAGTTGTGGTAAGGTCTTATGAAAGACACAGCAGAGTACTGGAGAAGAAGCAACAGGGGGTCGGCGAGGGTGGAGCAGTTGGGGGACACAGTGAGACTTAAATCCAAACGTCTCTTACTGTAGGACGGTAAGCAGGGGGACAATGTGGGAAGGAGGTGATCTTACGCTGTAAGACGGGGACACTGGCTGTTGTGTGAGGCTGGATGGGCTGGGCAGGGGTCAGGGCAGGGAAGCCCCATGAGGAAAGGCCTGCACTAAGAAGGTAGGATCAGAAGCAGAGAGACAGATGGTCTGATTTGACTCGTATTTTGGAGCTAGAAAGTCAACATGTCTTGCTTCTAGGTTGGATCAAAGGAGAAATTCCATTCGGTAATACTCAAAACCTTTTTCTTTAAACATCTAACCCACCCAAAAGAAACCTCCTTCTCATTTTGGTAAAGTTATTTCCAGGGCTAATTAACTATCCTAAGAGAGGTTGAAGGAAGCCAATTTCATATATTTTTCTATTTTTTCCAGCTTTTAAAGCTTCACTGTATCTCATCAAGAGTCCTTATACTTCTGGCTGGAAGAAAGGACTCTGATTTTTTTTTTCCCACCATGAAATAGAATGTTGTTCTCTCGGTATTTTGCATCATCAGAACGGACTAACCAAAATCTCAGTAGCATGGTTGTTCTAGGGATTAAATGATCCTAAGACTAATTCTGGAGCTTGAAAAGGCTGTGAAAGCACACTTCAGGGCGGGTTCTCTTTGATTCATTCCCGAATTATTATGCTGACAACAGTGAAAATAATAATATCGAGAAGATTATGGCAGTGTTATTGGAGCAGGGCTGACTGATTTTCAATTTCAGTTATTTGGTTTGAAATTATTAGGAAATAGGAAGTGAAGGAATTTCAAAATGAAATTAAGTTGCCTTTACTATAATGGCAAAGCCTATTTCTGTAGCTTTTTTTGTGAACAATGATGACATATACCATTAACAAAATTCACACTTCTAATCATTTCCAGATGGAGTTCAAAATTCAAATTGCTGCTTTTTATTATTGTACTTTTGTTCCTAAGAGAGGCAGCACTTAACCCAGATGTCTGATTGTGGGGGAGGGGAGACTGCAAAATAGTAGAGAGAGCACCCCAGGTCCCTCACAGGCACAGGCACGCGTGCACACACACACACACACACCTGGCAGTAGGTAGATTCCCCCAATGGCATCATCTTGATCATTAGGGATGCAGTGACGGAGGAGAGCCCCAAGTTGGATTCCCAGTCAGCAATGAGACTGGAGAAAGGGACAAGGAGGAAGAAGAGACAGAGATTGGGGGAGAGAAGGGAAGAAGGAAAAAGGAAGAAGGCATATATTTTTGTTTTCTGAGTTTATACTAGGAAGCTCACACTTCCAAGTACAGTGTCCCTCCATCTCACCCCTCAAAGAACTTCCCTGATCTCATTTTTTTTTCCTGACATGAGCCATATCCAAATGTTTTACATCTCGTTCGTGTTAATATTTGTTTCTCTTGTTAAAATAGTTCACCTTTGTCCATGGTTAAAATAAGTTTTCTGAATAACCAGGCAACTGATCCCCACCCCCATCCTCCAGTGGGTCTTATGTCTTCCCTCCCCTATGGCCTGGCTTCTAAGTTTCACTGCCTCACCTCAACCCAGCCCCACTATATCACTATTTTTCAAAGCTCAATAACCTCCTTAGACTATGGACTTGGGTCTCTCCATGGAGTCTTCAAAGTAAGAAGTCTACAGTCTAAGAAATCCTCATGACTTTCAGCATCTCAGCTTCCTGAAGCTGTCCTGGTTATGGATAGGAACCCTTTTTCTGGAATTCTATGGCCTCTGTAACCTTAGCACTGACCATCATTGCTATGGGAGGAAGGTAACACAGTCCATAAATAAAAACAAACACACACACAAAATCCCAAGGAAAATCAGTCAGTCCTTAACCTCAGGGTCAGCTGAGAAAAATTCAGTTCATTGCATAAGTGGTGGATTTATAGGCGAGGCCTTCCAGGGGGTTCTACAGCCCCGCCCCCATCGCGCCCCACCCCTCTTCACGGCCCTCCCCCTGCCGACTCTTGCAGCCCCAGGAGAAAGGTTCACAGTCCTTCTCAGCAACCTCAGTTTTCACCACTGGAGAAACACAAAGGACCGGGAGAGAGGAGGACCAGTTCTGAGTAGAATCTAAAAAGTGGGAAACAGTTTGGTTCCTGTCCTGGTCTGGCCAATGGACAAGTAACCTCTGATAGTTTATCTTTCGCACCTTATCATGCAAAGGCACTGCATCCTCCCAGCCCAAATTACATTTCCCTGAGCCAGAAAAAGTAACTGGCTCCTAGCTCCAAAGGAGAGGGAAAAAGGAAAGTCTAGTTACCCACATATGCATATTCTGTGTCCCTCCTAGGTCAGTTCCCAAAGAGTCATGTGGGACTTGCTTCTGGAGAGCACAGGTCATGTGTTTTTTGTGTGTTTTGTTCCCCACATAATTTTATAAAAGCTCATTAAGTGAACTGATTGATGAATAAGCCCTTTTACAATTCCAGGTTGGGAAGCCTAGAGTCTTATTCCAGATATGATCTGTCATTAGATTTTGTACTGAGTGATTCACCTTAAAGGAGACTTTTTAAACTCTGCTCGAGTAGATGAAGGTTTTTGAGAAATTGCTGACCCTCTGTTAGGTTCTCCTACCTGTTACTCCTCTTCCGCTCCTAAAACCTTTCCTTCACAGCCATCCCCGCATGCTCATTGCTAAAAGAAGGAGGATTTTTAAAGCTTAACTGATGAATTTGCTCAAGTTCCACACCATTGGTTCTCCTCTGTGGGTATACGTTAGAATCATCTGGGAGCTTTAAAAAACCACCAGGTCCTGGCCCCACCCCCGCAAATTAAATCAAAATTCCTGAGGGCAGCCCCAGCATGGTAGTTTAAAAAGCTCTCCAAGTGATTCTAATATTCAGCCTAGACTAAGAACCGCTTTACCAGGGCTTCACTAGATGCTAATTAAGTCCCTTAACTCCAGCTTAAAGCTGGACACTCCACTTATCTCTCCCACTTGTTGGGTTCCCCAGACATACCTAAGACATGGTCCAGGCTCCACTGTTTCTCTAGATACAGTCCTCATCGTAACTAATATCACTTCCCTACAGTTTTTCTGTAAAAGCACTTAACACTCCCTTAAGAGCCTGAAGTGCTAAATAGTTAAGAACATCATACTCCCCACCAGATTTTGTTCCACGTAATGATGTCTTCAATCATTTCATCATGCATCATTTAAAAGCAGTAAAATATCACAATTTATGCTTCTAGGCTTGAAGCTCTAAGTACACTCAATCTTCTGCTGATGAGCTTGGTGGAGCTTTTTCATTTGCAACCTGAGTACAAGATCATGTCACAATAATTTGGTTAAGCCAGATAGATAGTGCCATCAGCACTGCTGCAGAGCGTGCAAGGCTTCCACATTTCACCGTACCGTGCTGTAACGCATCAAGGCGTCTTGTGGATGTGTGATTGTACCTTTTGTTTTAATTACTTGCAGTTACCCATCCGTCTTCCGTATAATTTATACATAATATAGGAGATTGCTAAAAATCAAAAACAAATGGGGACCAGCCTTAAAAATTCCCTGAGCAGACAAAACCAGTTTAGTCATATAATAAGCAAAGCTTAAGTTAGCTTGTTTTGCAAGATTAACTTGACTAGGTCATTTCTTGCTTGTGCCTCTGGAAATCATAAGCAAAATAGTTTCCCCAAGTTATATGAGGTAACCACAAACCAATTCCCTATTGTTTAAGAAAATTATAATATTATAAAACCAATCACTGTGAATTGTGTATATAAATTATAACAATACACCCCTGAGTCTCATTCTGTGTATTAGTTTGAGTGCTCTCAGTTTGAGAACCATCTTTTTTCTTTTTTTTAAGATTTTATGTATTTATTCATGACACACAGAGAAAGAGAGAGAGGCAGAGACACAGGCAGAGGGAGAAGCAGGCTCCATGCAGGGAGCCTGATGTAGGACTCGATCCTGGGTCTCCAGGATCAGGTCCTGGGCTGAAGGCTGTGCTTAACTGCTGAGCCACCCGGGCTGCCCGAGAGCCACCTTTCTGGTATGTGCACAATAACCTTTTACTAATTACTACTTAGGTGATCCCTGGTTTTCTGCTATTATGACCTTTTGACAATACACACACGCACACACATTTTAAACCATCTAAAGCTATACCAATATAGTTGGTGACAGAAGCCATTCTAATTAGAAACTAAGTTAACCAAGTGATAATGAATAATAGAATAATAAAAAAAGAAAAAAGAAAAAAGAAAAACAAATACCAGTCGTGAATGATGAAGAGATAAATGCCAACCAGAGAGCAGAAAAATCCAAGCTCTAGTTCTTGCTCCGGTAGCTGTGTGTCATGTTGGGCAGGTCACTTTGCTTCTCTAGGCTCCAGGTTTCTCTTTTTTTTTTTTTTTTTTAAAAAAAAACTGTTGTGTGGTTTTTTTTTTTTTTTTTAAAGATTTTATTTATTTATTCATGAGAGACTCAGAGAGAGAGAGAGGCAGAGACACAGGCAGAGGGAGAAGCAGGCTCCATGCAGGGAGCCCAATGTGGGACTTGATCCGGGGACTCCAGGATAATGCCCTGGGCCAAAGGCAGGCACCAAACTGCTGAGCCACTCAGGGATCCCGGCTCCAGGTTTCTCTGCTGTGAAATGAGGCACTCACCTGGGATGGAACATACGTGTTTGCCTTTTTTGGGTTCTTCAGTCACTAACAGGGCCTTCCTGGAGGGTGTGTTGAGAAGCATTCTGGGGCTGTATCAGTTCACTGGAAAGAAATCCATGATCAACCTATCAGTGCCTCTCAGGAGAAGGAAAGTGAAGCTTAATTTTTACTGGGTTGAACACAAGCGAATTATTTCCCAACCCAATACAGTGGATGGAAACAAGTAGAAATCAAATGAAAACTATTTACACCACCCTAGTGCTAGTCTTTATAGCCATATACAGACATGTGTACACACACACTGGCATATAGCTGTCTTTACCTGGTCACACTCACCTGTCAGCTCCAAGTCAAATTCTACATCTTTTACTAGGCCAACCACATACCGTAATAATAAATCGTAACATTTGGGCAGCATGTATTAAGTGTTGGGCACTATTGTAAACATTTTGCATAGGTAGTTCACTTAATCCTCACAGCAATCCATTTAGGGAGCTACTATTATTAGCCCCATTCTATAGAGGGAGAAAGCTGAGGCTACCAATCATGTCAGGGACTTGTTCAAGGTTACATGGTCCCTGAGAGAGCTGCGATCTGAACTGAGGCAATCTGCACCAGAGGAAAAGTGCTGAACCATTGGATGAAACAGTGTCTTCTTCTGAATGTCTGCGTCAACCATCCCCCTACACCATACTCTTTTTTTTTCCATTCTATTATTTACTGACTCCATGTGGCTACCAGAGATCAATCCATGTGGTAAAGCACTTCGAGATTTAGACAGAATTTTACAGAGGGTGACCATACATCCTGGTTTGCTCAGCCAGTGTCTGGGGGGGTGGGTGTTGGGAAAACTCAGAGGCTTTCTACCTGAGATGATGCCTGAGTTACTTATTAAAGAATAAATAGCAATTGGCCACCTTAAAATCAGCAATTAAAGTCAGTTTATCCTCCATTGTTAACATTCTTCCATTCCAGTTGGTCATATTGCTTGGACCCCAAAATACATTCTTTCTTTTTAAAGATTTTGTTTATTTATTTGAGAGACAGAGGAAGGGCAGGGGGAGAAGGAGGAGCAGATTCCCCACTGTCCCCATGGAGCAGAGAACTGGACACGGCAGGGTCCTGAGATACATTATTTCATAAATGGAGTTGACCATCCCTCCCCAAAACTCAAAAAAAAAAAAAAAACCATTAAGTTATGGGCAAGAATAAAGTGCAGTCCTGTCACAACTGTGGTTACTTACTTTACATACGGAAGGCTTAGAATGTCACTTCCAGGTGATGTCCTTGGGTTGTTAGAAAGGGAGGGAAAGATTTAATAAAACTCTTGATTAGGAAAGGAGAAAACATTTCAGGGTAGCAGAGAGTGAGGGAAATTGTTCCCTTTTACAGGCAAGAGCTTCAGACTCTCCAATAAATCAAAGGTAATGAGCCGGTAACTCCTTGAGGATGTGCGGGTAAAAGATGCTAGATTTTGGTGAGTTTCAGACAAATATGGATTGGTTCCACCTAAACACTCTGAGCCCTAGTTTAAGGATGGTTGAGCCAACAGGACAGCACACTGATCAAAGAAAATAAAAAGGGACACATTGAAATCCTGTTTTTATTTGTTTCTGTTTCAGTGATCATGTCTTTTATTTAACAGCCATAGTTTTCAAATTAATTATAATAATGATTAACTTTCAACCTGACCATGACAGTGACTTTATTCCACAGACACACAAAGACACAAGCCTCGTAAGACACATTTACCTGTAAGACCTGAAAGCATTGAGAAGCTCAGAGAAGATATCTCAAGGAGGACATGGTTGCTTCTCACTTCTTCAAACCCTGGGTTATTCTAGGTTAATTACCATAATGGGACACTCAAATCAAGCTCAAAAGTTGATCTGATTTAAAGATGGTCATAAATCCTGGAAACTTGAAGTTTCCTGCCTCCCAGATAAGATGTAGGAGAAAAAATGGTAAAATCTATCAAGATGGTGCGATCCTGACTCTTCCAGAGACAGAAACAAACTTAGAAAAAAACAATAAAACCAGTCAGAGGTGGGGTGCCTGGGTGGTGCAGTTGGTTAAGCATCTGACTCTTGGTTTCTGCTCAGGTCATGATCTCAGGGTTCTGAGATCACGCCCTGCATTGGGCTCTGTGCTCAGCATGGAGTCTGCTTGGCATTCCCTCTCCCTCTGTCCCTCCTCCTCCTCTCTCTTTCTCTCTCTCTCTCTCTCTCTCAAATAAATAAATCTTAAAAAAAAAAAAAAACAGAGGTGATATCAGTCTATTGGGAGGAGTTAAAAACCAAGATCAAGATCTGGGCAAAAAGAAAATAATCTTGCCAATTGTTTGGATTGGCAAGAGCCAGGAGAACAGAAATAGGGTGTCAAGACCAAGTGGGAAACTCCAGAACCTGGAGTGGGAATAGTGCCTGGAAACTCCATGGTTCCCACTGTTGGTAAGACATGTCTGCAAGTTCTAAATTCCAGGCTGCCCCTTGGAAGTGGGGAAGAAGGGGCATTTGGTCAACCTGATCCAGCCTCCCAGGCTCAGTGCTCAGCACCAGCTCCACTACTTTCAGAGCACACTCTTGGCATAATTTTTGGCTTTGATGAGGTACTTCGGATGAATCAAAAGATTCAGGAGGGCAGCAAAACAAATTTCCACTTGAAGTCACTTAACATCAGTGCCTACAATTAGAGCGGCCCTAAGAGTTACAGCAAACCCAGTGTGCTCATTTGCACACTTCTCTGCAAATTAGAACATTTTTCATAAAGATGTCATGGCCTTCCCTTTATTAATTTGTTTAGCAAAATTTGTGTTCACAGGACAAAGGTGAACTGGAGCACAGCCCCATTTGAATTATTGCAAGTCCTATAACAGTACACCTTGTTCCTTTTTCAATTTTTCATAATGCGTGACATAATTTATTTAATGTCGATTCTCCCCTTAGACCATAAGTGCCATGGGGGCAGGAATTGTCTCTTTCTGTCCACTATTGTATTCCTGTCACCTGAAACACTACTTGGCACCAAGTGGCCCTCAATAAACGTTTGCTGAAGAGATACTACTCGCTCAAAAATTGTCGGGAATAAAAGAGAAAACATGAAGTACCCATCACAATGCCTGTCAACTGAATCAACATTTTTTTAATGGAATCAATGAATGCAGAAGATCTTATATCACTCTCTCTTGATGCCCTGTCTGGTTACTTTCCCCCTTTTTTAGGTTTCTTTTATTACTATACATTTCACAGGAGCGCTTCCTGCTTTCACTTCCTCTCTAAGCTCTTCTCCAACTCCTGCTATATTGGCTTCATTGAAACCATCCCCTTAAAGCTGCTCCGAAATCCAAACAATTTCCTTGAAACTCATCAGTGTCTGTGACACCACTACATATTTTTTACACAACCGTTCCAGCACTTTCTCCCTGTCACTGACATTTGATTTTCTCCTATTCTCTCTGTGTCTCAGCGGGACTCATACCTTGACCTTCTGCCTTTTTGCTTTCATTAAAATTGGATTTAGCCAATCTTGGCTTCCACTTATCACTTCTTGCAGATGACTTCAACATTTCCAGATCTTCCATATTTTGTCTGACTTGTAGTTCCATATTCCCAACACCCTGAGAAACTAGCCCTTCCCTGATGCTCTGAGAGTCTTTTCATGCTCCCTACAATCATAGCTTATATGTCTGTCTCTACCAGCCTCCCCTGGAATAAGATATGCAGCACTTAGTGTAATTCTTGACACAAAACACATGATAGTTCTTTGAATGAAAGAATGAATGAGTTTATAAAACTATTACTAAAACATTTTCATTCAAATCTCTTAGAATATCTCAAACTTTATACCAAATTGTGTCCTTTTCCCCTGAATTCCTTTGCGTCCTGAATTTCCTGCTGTCGGTAGGACTGACATCCACCTACCTGATCCTAAAATTCTCAAGTCCTCTATGATTCCTCTCCATTTCCCTCATATTTATCAAATCGTGTACATTTCCTATGATATTCTGCGTCATGTCCATTCTCTATCCCCACCATCAACTCGCAAACCTAGCAAGGCCTCAGGTCTCATCCGGATCACTACAACAGACTCCCTCTTCCCCAACATGCAACGATTCTCTATTATCTGCTACAGGCTTGTAATCTAATATTCTTGACCTAGTTTTCAAGAATTGCCATAATTCAGTCCCCCTCCTTCCCCTACTATTGGCTACTGATCAAACTTCAGGTCAACATCCACTGCCTACTCCAGGCAAGCTGTGCTTGCCATTGATCACTCGGGTGGTGGCTTGCTGGCTTATTCTCTCCCTATCTGAAATCCTTTCCTTCTCCACCATCTATGGACTTCTACCCACAATTCAAGACTGAGATCAAACGATTTCTTTTTATTAATGGCTCTACTGATATATCTTTGACATATAAAAATTGTTTGTACTTAATGTGTATGTCTTGACATTTTGACAGTGAAATAATTGCTTATGCAGGAAAGTTCTTGTGACCATTCCAACCACCCACCTCCTTTTCTCCCATAGCACTTAAATTCTGCACCACAACCTCATTCAGAGCTTCATTTAGGGTTTTGCCCTGCTTTTTCTATGTTTACTTGTTTTCCCAAAGAGATTGTGAGCTTACTGAGGACTGCAGCTATGTCCTGAGTTTTCAGCAAGTGGTCAATAGACATTTGCTGATTGATTAATTTTATCAGATTTGGATACAACTGTGACTCATTTGAAAGATGAGATATAATCCCTAAAAGCAGACTGCCACAGATAACTGGGGGAAGCAAGACTCATTTTATTTCCCTGTAAAAGTTTGAAATGAGTTTTCCGAACAGGAAAAAATGTGTGCTCAGAATTTTATAATGACAACATTTAAAATACAACACAACTTTCAAATCACACTTACCAAGGATAAGCAGGATATTTTGGCAGAAAATGGGAAAGGGAAGACCAAATAAAATCAATGAAATCCCTCATACATCCTCACACAAACTACAATATACAAATGTTCTCAAAGATCTATATCCCATCAACTTGCCTGACACTATAAAGATGGTCCTAAAGATTGAGATTTTTTCTTCCCTTCTCAAGAGAGAGTCTCTCTCCCGAGTACTTTTTCTTTTTGTTTTTAACTTTTTATTTTAAAAATAATTTTAAACTGAGACAGTCAGTTAAGCAGCCAACTATTGGTTTCAGCTCAGGTCATGATCTCAGGGTTGTGAGATCGAGCCCCACATTGGGTTCAGCACTCAGTGTGGTGTTGCTTGAGCCCCTCTCTCCCTCTTCCTCTGTCCCTCCTCCCATTCTCTCTTCCTCTCTCTCTCTAAAATAAATAAATAAATCTTTAATAAATAACATGATTTTAGACTTGCCAGAAAGTTGCAACAATAGTACAGAGCATTTCCATATACCCTTCTTTTAATGTTAATATGTTGTACAACATACGTTGTACAGTAGCACAATGATCAAAACCAGGAAATCAATCATGGTACAATACTATTGACTGAACTATAGATTTTACTTGAAGGTATTTACTTTTTCCCTTTAATGTCTTTTCACTGTTCTAGGATTGATTCAGGATCCTGTATTGCATTTGGTTTCTCCTTAGTTTCCTCCAACCTGTGTACTTCCTCAGTCTATCCTTGTCTTTCCTGACTTGGACTTTTTAATGAGTACTAGACAGGTATTTTGTAGAATGTTCCTTGACTTGGATATATCTGGCATTTTCTCATGATTAAACAGAGGTTTTATGCCTTTTTGACAAGATTACTATGAAAGTGATGTGTCCTCAGTGCATCATATCAAGAGGTTTGCAATACTGATATGTCTCAGTACCAGTGACATTATCCTTGGCCATTTGGCTACTGTGGCATCTATTGGGTTTCTCCATTGCAAGTTACTATTTAACTGACAAATACAATGGGAGAGATACTTTGAGGTTTTGCTAATCATCTGTTTCTACTCCAACTTTCACCCACTGATTTTATCCATCAGTTGATTTTGCCTGCGACAGTGGTATTTGCCCCGATGGCGGTTTTAGATTTCCCTCATTCCTTCTATGTTTATTAATTGGAATTCTGTAAGATTCAGTGTTGATTAATATATTATTGATTTATGCCCCTTAGCAAATTCTTAGTATGACAAGCACAGTTCTGGGAGTCTATGAGATCTTTGTCTAGCGATAGCTCTGCCCCAATGAGATTTATCAACTTGGGAATGTCTGTTTTATACTTCCAAGTCAAAAAAGGTAACCTAAAGGATATCTTGCAGAAAAATGAAGAAGGAAGAAGAAGACAAGGACCAAGGAGAGGAGAAGAAGAAAGAAAGAAAGGAGGGAAGGAGAGAGGAGAGAAACAGAAAAAATTAACCTTTTGTATTTTTCTTAACTATTGGTTGAGGGGACACTTTTATTTCAATGGGATATACCCATATTGAATCACAAGAAAAGATCTAGAAACAAAACACGTTTCTGGCACCATGCCACCTGGGTGAGTTATACAGTAGGGTAATACATTGATGAGGCCATTACATGCCATACAATAACCACTATGGAATCCCTCCTACCTCTACACCTTGAAACAAGAAACAAGGGCCTCAAGCCACAATACAAACTAGTGGAGTGGTAATTTGGAAGGTTGACATCAATCTTTCAGGGCTTAGACATCCACAGAAAAAATTTAGTGTAGCCTGTCTGAAGAAGGGAGAAATATCTTCTTGGGTTGGGGATTGGGGAGGCAGAAACCCACAAACCACAGTACCCCTTTCTTAACACCAACTTCCTTGCCAGTATCAGACAGAGACTCTACAAATTCTTTGTTCTAGTAATTCTTTCCTCCTTTTTTTTTTAAAAAAAAGATTTTATTTATTTATTCATGAGAGACACAGAGAGATAGAGAGAGGCAGAGGCACAGGCAGAGGGAGAAGCAGGCTCCATGCAGGGAGTCTGACATGGGACTCGATCCCAGAACTCCAGGATCATGACCTGAGCCGAAAGCTGACGCTCAACAACTGAGCCACCCAGGTGTCCCGCAACTCTTTCCTCCTTGCCCCCAATCCTGATTGCCTTTCTTCCCCATGCAGGAACATAAAACAATGCACAGTGGTTCTCAAACTGTGAATGTTCACTTACACATAACTGGGGGGAGGGAGGTATACCCACAAATACCTTGGGATTATTTTAATTCTTTATTTTCATATGGCTGACACTCTTAAGAAAATAATAGGCATTTTCTGGATCGATCTGGATGACCACTTAATACCCACAAACTGCCACTAATTCCAGCCTCTGCATATTTGCACGGCTCTTTGTAAGCAGCTTATTATCACCTGATCATTTGAAAGGACAGCATTTAACTTTAATGTGTTTATAGACAAAACTGGATGCCTTTGAGCTTGCATATCTTAATACCCAAAGGACAACATATCTGCTATTATACTTAAATGATTGGTTTGGGCCAATTATAAAGATAAATCTTGATATTTGCAATGATCCTCAAAATTGAAAGACATTTTCGTGGACTAACACTTTAGTTTCTTAAGTTACTTAATAAATTGGGATTTTGATATGACATCATGAAAACGTACAGTAACATACTCTGTGGTAGGAAGCTAATGAGGAAAGAATTGAGACGGACCTAGGATGGAAACAAGGTACCAAGTTCAACTGGAGACCAAATTACCTCATCTGATGCTGTGCAAAAGCTAAACAACTGTTGGAGAATCAGGTCACACTATACACTGTAGTTCAGATGTGGTGGTATGATTATTGGTACCGTTCAGGAAACAAGCTCATTTTTTGTATGTATCTCCTTCTGTACCAATTGCAAAAGTTTATTGTCAGAACATGTCATTGTAGAGATACATGGAAAATATTTTTGTTCAATGGTCCTTTATGAAATTTCCAATATGTTTGGCATAATCTATTACATTGACTGGTCATAGGATCAAAGGAAAGTATAGTGTTTATTGTTTAAAAGGAAAAATAAAAATAATGATGATGATATAACAAAAATGGGCCATCATGCTTAAAATCAAAAGGATCAAGTCAACAACTGAAAAATAAAACATCATCCTATTAAACGCAGCCATCTATAATTTCATTTCAATTACATTAAACTGCATTACACTAATGATGATTTTTTATCTTGAAATTTTGTTGGTCCTTAATTCATTTGGGTTTTATAGTTGTGTACGACCTAGAAGCACAAGGGGGGTTTGTACCTAATTATATAACAGTATGTATTTAAGCCATCACATAAAATAATTCAAGTCATTGTGGTATGGAGGGGTTCAAAGTAGGGGAAAAAGCCAGAATAAAAAGAGTTAGCAAAAGCAGTGAGGGAGAGTGGGAGGTTCAGACTTCCAGTTATGGAATGAGTAAATCATGAGGATGAAAGGTACAGCATAGGGAATATAATCAGTGATATTATAATGGTGTCCTATGGTGACAGACAGCAGCAAGACTTGTGAGCTTAGCATAATGTTTTGTTTGCTTGGTATTTTTTTTAAGGTGGGGAGGGCCAGAGAGAGAATCTTAAGCAGGCTCCATACCCAGTGTGGAACCCAACATAGGGCTTGATATCACAATTCTGAGGTCATGACCTGCGTGGAAATCAAGAGTCAGCCAACTAACTAAGCCACCCAGGCACCCCAAGTATGATGTATAGGAATATCAAACCACTCTTTTGTACACCTGAAACTAATGAACTAATGTAGCATTGCATGTCAATTCTACATCAATAAAAAATTAGATTTTTGAAAGTTGAAGGAAATTATAAACAAAATGATCTTATTTATGTGAAAATAGACTAGCTGCATATGTACATGTAAATTTGTAAATGCATAGCAAAAAAGAGTTTGAAAGGAGACATACCACACCATTAACGGACTCCTGAGAACTTCTGAGAAGGGAAGTATTTTAAGGGACAGTGATGAGAAGGACTAAATCGAACGTTGACTTTACAATTTCTGTACTATTTCAATTTACATGTAAGTAAATTCATCTAACTGAGTAGAAAATACTTTAAGTGAATGTGTAAATAAAGGGGATCATTACTCAAGTGTAAAAAAGGCATGGTCTTTGGCTTCAGAAATCATATGGGGCTGCATTTTGATTCAGGTGCTTCCCTTGCACTATGGTACTCTGGGCTAGTCAATTAATTCTCTAAAGCCTATTTTCCTAATCTGCAAAATAGCAGTGACACTAGCTGTGCGAATATTGTGAAGATTTCACGAACTTAAGTGTGCGATGTGCTGAGCACAGTGCCTGGCACAGAGGATGCTCAATAGATAGAAGACACATTTCTACTATGCTGATTATTACTATTAACATTAATCGTAGCTGTTTTATGAGATTATGTTGACTCCGAAAGTAGAGAAATGGGCTGCCTGGCTGATGCCACGGTTTTCTATTTCTGTGGGACATCCATTACTTGCCCCTCCAGGTCCCTGCCTCTGGGGTCTCTCTCCACCTGTTCTGTGATGGGAAGGCTGACCTTTATGAACTGCCTCAGTGGACTCCTGTGCCTTCTGGCTTCCAGACAGCTTCCGCCGATGGGCATGGGCAGAGTGGGGAGGGTGGGATAAGAGGAAAGACATTGCCAGTTCCATCCATTCTCACAGTTCCCTCCTTATCAGGGAACCATTGGCTGGGTGTCCCATGTAAGAAAGCCCACAGCTTCTGTCCTCAGCCCTCCCTGGGTTTTTGTAAGTGCACCCACACCCTACCTTTGTTATTTCTCTCCTAATTCTGTAAAATGCTCCTTTTCTTAAACTCTTTTCAAATTATGCAGCTGGAGTGTAGCATCTGTTTCTTCCCAGACCCCTACATAGTCACCGTTCTGTAGTTTGGCTCCAGCAGGATAACCTAGAACAACAGACAACCTCACTGTCAGAAATTTCCAGTGGAAAAGCCTGCAAATCTCAATAGACCAGGGAACAGAGGGAGACTCTTACCGTGTGCCCTTTCAGTGGGATGGAAAAAAAAAATCCCTCCTCTGCTGGTCTGAAATCCACCTCTCTAACTACATTATTCATTAACTGATGGTTGTAAAAAATGAAAGTTTTCTAATTACAGGTCATAATTCCAAACCACCCATTTACAGTTTTTCTGCTGAGGCAGAGGATGAAATCTTTGAAATATAGTTTTGTCATCCCCATTTTCAAGTTGTTTCTTTGCATGTGAGTTGCTCACGAGGGTTTCTTATACAGGCAACACCCCTTGGGTCCATGACAATCAGCCTCCTGACAAGAACAGTAGCTGTAGCCCGACAGCTGGCCCTGCCATTATGACAGCCTTTCACTTTGCTCCGACAATGCCACTTCCCTGTTCAAAAACCTACGGTGGACCCTCATTCTGCTTAAAATCACTGCTGTAGAATTTGCCATGTGCTGGATCCTGGTCCAAGTCATTTCTAACTATTAACTCATTTAATCTTTACAATCTCCCTAGGACACTCATTTTTTTAGATAAGGAAAGTGAAGCACAGAGATAGGGAACTTTCTCCAGGTTACACTACTAAGTGCTAGTAAGTAGAACTGGCCATTAAACCCAAATAATCTGGCTCCACAGGTCAAGATTTTTTTTTTTTTAAGTGAACTTCACATTCAATATGGGGCTCGACTTTACAACCTCAAGGTCCAAAGGGGCATGCCCTACTGACTTAGCCAGCCAGGCACCCCACCCTCCCATTTCATGCTTTTAACCTGTTCTCCTTAAAGCTTCTCACCTAAGAAATTAGCACAAACTTTTTACCAGACTTTTATACATCTCCACAATAAAGCCTTAATTAGCTTTTCCAGTATTATCTCACGTCACCTACTCAGTATCCACTCATCCAACAAAAATCTGCGTGGAGATGCAACCTAGTGAAATGACAAACATTTAAAAAGAATCCATCAGTAATAAAATGGATAAATTGTGGCATAGTCACAGCATCGAATGCTATTCAGCAATGAAAATAAACAAACTGCAGGTGCGGCAGTAGCATAGCCCAGCTAAGACCGGGACTGCCAACACCGGTGCAGGAGCCGCAGTTTCAGCTACAGGTAAAGGTACTCCAGGGAGGTGCTGGAGAACATGGCCTGGGTAGGTGCTGCTTCCCGTATATCCGATGCCATTCCGCCCCTGGGAGCATGCGGTGTCAGAATGGCTTTCCTGCCTCGCCTTGGTTATCACCTGTCCCAGTAGCCAGGTACACTACGTGGCTACCTTGCGATTCATCCATTCCACGTGGAGAAAAAAATACCAGGGGAATGGCATGATCCATGTCAGAAGAAAAGAAGGACCTAGTAAATGATATCAACATTGAAATCCTGGGTCTTACTAAAAGCAGCCTTTGGCAGATGTTGGCATTCAAAACCTACCCTGCACACCTGCCTGCGTTACGGCTCACGTAATAAACCTGATGAACTGATAGGAGATAACATAGATCCATCACAACGGAGAAGAAAGGGGTGTTGATGATGATGAATTAGGATCAAATGCTTTCATATGCTGCAAAATCTTATGACAATATTTTCCCATTCTTTGTGTACCCAGAATCTTTGAAAACGGAGTCTGGATTATTACAGCTGGTTAAAATTTTTTTTTCTTGTTTCTAGTTTCACTGAGATGTAATTAACAGTATTGTATAAGCTTAGAATGTGCCACAAAGTAATTTGACTTACGTATATTGTGAAATGATTATCACAATAAGTTTAGATAGCACCCATCATCTCATATAGAATAAAAAGAACAATTGTTTTCCTTCTGACATGAACTCTCTTAGAATTTACCCTCCTAAGAACTTCCCTATATATCATAGAGCAACACTAACTATAGTCATCGTGTTGTACATTACATCTCTACTAGTTACTTATCTTATACCTGGAAGTTCTGACCACCTTATTTATTATTTATTTATTTATTTATTTATTTATTTATTTATTTATTTAATTTTTTTTTTTTTTACCACTTTCTTCTAATTCGCCTTCTCCCCCTCTGATAGTCACAAATCTGACTGTTCTTTCTGTAAACTTGGTTTGGGTTTTTTGTTATTTTTTTAGATTCCACATATAAGTGAGATCATACAATATTTGTCTTCCCTGTTTGACTTATTTCACTTACATTAATCCCTTCAAGTGTCATCCAGGTTGTCACAAATGACAGGATTCCCTTGTTCTCTTATGGCTGAATAATATTCCATTAGGTATATGGATACCACATCGTCTTTATCCATTTACCCATCAATGGACACTTGGGCTGTTTCCACGTCTTGACTATTGTAAATAATGCCACAGTGAACATGGGGACACAGATATCTTTTCAAGTTAGTGTTGTTTCCTTTGGATATATTTCCAGAAGTGGAATTGCTGGATCATATGCTAGTTCTATTTTTAATTTTTGCAGGAAACCCATGCTGCTTTCCATGGTGGCTGTACCAGTTTTGCAATCCTACCAACAGTGCGTAAGGGTACCCTTTTTTCCACCCCCTTGCCAACATTTGTTCTCTCTTGTCTTTTTGATGACAACCATATTAACAGGCATGAGGTGATATCTCATTGTGGTTTTGATTTGCATTTCCCTGATGATTGGTGATGTTGAGCATCTTTTCGTGTACCTGCTGGCTATTTGTATATTTTCTTTGGAAAGAATGTCTATGCAGATATTTTGCCCATTTTCTTTTCTTTTGCCCATTTTTTATTTGGATTATTTGGGTTTTTGCCATTGAGTTGTATGAGTTCTTTATATATTTGAGATATTAACCCTTTATCAGATGTATGGTTTTCAAATATTTTTCCTGTCCCATTGATTGTTTTTCACTTTTTTCTTTTGCTGTATAATTATTTATGCCCATTTATTTTCTTGCTACACTACTGTTTATATTTGATATATTGTATAACAGTCATTTATGTAGAAATTAAGTCTCAGTTAAGACTTACAAGAATTAATATTTCTTATAACAATAAAGTCAACACCTGATTTTGGCAAAATCTAAATTTTAAAATCAGATCCAAAACTATTTCTTTGCATACCAATATTTTCAACAGAATTTATACACTTTTTTTTTTTTTAAGGTTTTATTTACTTATTCATGAGAGACACAGAGAGAGAGGGGCACAGACATAGGCAGAGGGAGAAGCGGGCTTCATGCAGGGAGCCCGATGTGGGACTCAATCCCGGGTCTGCAGGATCACACCCCGGGTTGCAGGTATACACTTTTTTTTAATTCCCATACATTTCCATGATTTAAATACGTCATTTTTCAGGAAAAAGAAGCACAAAAGAGTACATATTTTATACTTTCATTTATATAAAGTTCAAAAAACAGACAAATCATTCTCTGCTGTGAGAGGAAAAATAATTACCATTGAGAAGTGGCTAACTAAAAAGAAGCACGATGGGACTCTGAGAGTTTGAGTCATATTCTGTTTCTTGATCTGGAGCTGGTAACATGTATGTGTTTTTTTAATAAAATTTCACCAAGCTGGGACGCCTGGGTAGCTCAGCAGTTGAGCATCTGCCTTTGGCCCAGGGCGTGGTCCCGGGGTCCCAGGATGCAGACCCATGTCGGGCTCCCTGCATGGAGTCTGCTTCTCCCTCTGCCTGTGTCTCTGCCTCTCTCTCTCTGTGCCTTTCATGAATGAATACAATCTTTTTTTAAAAATTTCACCAAGCTATAGGGGCATCTGGGTGGCTCAGATGGTTTAGCAGCCAGCTTTTGATTTTGGCTCAGGTCATGATCTTGGAGTCCTGGGACTGAGCCCCATATAGGGCTCCCTGTTCAGTGGAGAGTCTCCTCAAGCATTCTTTCACTCCCTCTTCCTCTGCTTTTCCCCCATTCTGCTTGTTTTCTCTTTCTCTCTGAAATAAATAAATAAATCTTTTTAAAAAATTCACCAAAGGGACGCCTGGGTGGCTCAGCAGTTGAGTGCCTGCCTTTGGCTCAGGTCATGATCCTGGAGTCTCAGGATAGAGTCCCATGTTGGGCTCCCTGCATGGAGCCTGCTTCTCCCTCTGCCTGTGTCTCTGCCTCTCTCTGTGTCTCTCATATAAATCTCAATAAATAAATAAAATCTTAAAAAAAATTCACCAAAGCTATAGACTTTTGATTTGTGCTCTTTCTTGTATATGTTGCAATACAAAGTTTACTCAGACACACAAACTTGTAATCACTAATTTTAGTGCTGAGTGCCAGTCACTCTATTTAGCTCTTTATGTATATCATTTTTATTATCGTCACAAATCCTCTGAAGTAGGTACTGTTATTAGCAGAGTTTATCTCCTGCCAGCCCCCAGGGGTCTCCCAGATTACCCTTATTTCCTTCGTAGCATTTAACACAATAGGTAATAATTTTATGTTTGTTAATTATCTGTCTTATTACCCAAATGCACAGGCATGAGTCTTGACTTTTTTTTTTTTTTTTTCTTAAACTCACAACCCTGAGATCAAGACCTGAGCTGAGATCAAGAGTCAGAAGCTTAACCAACTGAGCCACCCGGGGACCTCTTGACTTTTTTATTCACTACTATAGCTACTAAATGAGGCCAATGCCTGGAATACAACAGGTCTTCAATCAATAATTACAACTGCTAAACAATGAGCAACTAAATTTTGTAAAGCCTAAGAATACAGTACAAGAGAAAGAATGGCAGGTGGGACCTACTTGGCTTTGGTTACCCACAGATATCCGAAGGAAACAATAGTCCCAGGTGGCCAGCATAGAGGAGAAGAAGGGAGAGCCATGAGCAAGAGAAGGAGCACATGTGAGGGTACAGAGCTGGGCCTGGCTTGCTCACCAGAAGAGCTAGAGAGGCCAGTGGGCCTGGAGTGTGGGAGCAGGCAGCTGCAGAACCCACGTTCTCAAACATGTGCTGCACTTTCTACCTCCATGCCCTTACTCCTACCAGTCCCTCTTTCTAGAAGGCAGTCTTCTAAAATTTTATCCAACATTCAAGACTCATCTCAAATTCCACCTTCTCCAAGAAATCTCTCCTGATGACTCCAGCCAGGAACTTAGTGCAATGGCATTTATGTCACCCCCACCTTGAACACTCCATAACGACCTGCACATTGTCCTTATTCTACTTTGTGTTGCAATTATTGCATACATGTCTCTAATTCTCCCTTCTAGATAACAAGGTACCTTAACACAAAGAATTTGTCTTGCTCATCTTTATAGGACCCCTCATTCCAAATGCTAGCATCATTCCTTGCAAACATTGTCCAAGAGGAACTGAATTGGGGTGTTGGCATAATTTGGCAGCTGTAGGGAATACCAAAATAGTGGGAAGCATTGTGATCTATGAATGGAAGGGAGGGAAGAAGAATGAGTCAGTTAGGAATGCCCGTGTCTGCAAGTAACAAAAAAGCCAAACAACCATGATGTAAACAATGAAGGATTTATTTTTCTCATATAATCAAACCTAGGCAGTTACCGGCAGTTGGTTTTCCTACTCACCTGCTCCCAAGGGCCTAGACTCTATTACTGCTCAGTATCCTTCACAAATTGGCTTTTGCTCCATGGCGGTATTTGGGTGGGTACAAGATAGCCTTTGCATCTCCAGAGAACTTGTCCATTTCAAAGCAGGAAGAAAGGGGAAATAATAAAGGGCCAAAGTGACTGCACCTGTTCCCTTTTACAGGGAAATAAATTCCTCAACTCGTCAGGATGTTCCGCCTACATCTCATTGGTCAGAACTAGGTTACATGGTTAGCAACACAGGAAGCTGAGAAGTTAGGATTAAATGTGGTTAAAAATTTTAGCATAGATCCAGCTATGGGCACTTTACTACCATAAAAAGTCAGAGTTTCACTGAAAAGAACGAAAAGGGAACTGTCTCTTGGAATAAGAAACATATTATTTTAGCCTCAGGGGTGATCTGTGCCCAAAGATGAGATCACAGGTACAAAAGCTAAACCAGGCATTTTAAATCCAAAGTCTGCAAGGGAACAAATGAGTAAAACAGGCAAGTGATTTCTTACAGATTTATTTTATACGTATATGAATCCCTAGGATACTCTTCCACAAGGAAATTTGCTTTCTCGCATCATTCTTGAATTATGTGGCATCTTGGTCTACATCACACTTTTGATATAGACAAGGTAATAAGACATATTCTAATATCTTATTACGTCTACCATAAGACAAACGACTGTGCAGTTGGATGGATGGATGGATGGATGGATGGATGGATGGATGGATGGCAATTGGCATATAGCCTCCATGTCTGAAGACAACAGAGGGGTAGGAAGGAGGTGGACAACAGGGAGCTAGTCCTCTCCCAAATGAGCAGCAGCTATTTGGTCCTACTCAGAGATAGTTGCTATGGTGGAATGCTATTAGATTTTTCAGGAGAAATCAGAAATGTGGCTTTTTATGTGAAATCTCATGATTCAATGTTAATAATGACTATGGAAGTTTCAAATGGGTTGACTGTTCTGTGCCCTCTGTGAGCAGCTCAAGGATGAGGGCTCTCACTACAGCCAAGCCCAGTCAACCCCGCTGGAGCCTCTTTTCCCACTTATAGATCCCAGCACCTTCCCCTTCCATAGGCATGTTCTGTTCCCACCTACCAATATCGGGATATTCCTACCAAATTTGACCAACGAAAACATTTCAATGAGGATATTTTTCATTTTAAAACTAGCCTTTGTTTATTTTTTTAAAGGCTTATTTACTTATTTGAGAGAAAGAGAGCATGAGTAGGGGGAGAGGCAGAGGGAGAGAGAATCCTCAAGCAGATTCCCCGCTGAGTGCTTGCCCTCACAGCCCTGAGATCATGACCTGAGCTGAAATCAAGAGTTGACCACTCAATCCATGGAGCCACCCAGGTGCCCCTGGAGTTCATTTATAAGAACAAACCCTGTCTACTCTTAGAAGGTTTTTCCAATTGTGTACTTTGTTTAACCTTTAGTAAAAATTTAGAAAATTTTATATCATCAGGGTTAAAAAACAAAACCAAACTATTTCTGGTCACCTTACAGAGCAAATACTGACTTGCATAATGATGAGATGACTGCTTCTTTGTTGATGCTTCCTTTTACTTGTATTCATTCAGAAAGTGCTCTTTGCTTTATGAGTAAAACCGATGGTCTATTTTCAGCTCAAAAAAAAAAAAAAGCTGAGCTTTTTTATTTTCTCAAAATTTTCAAAGTAAAAACCTTAATAAATAAAGCTCTGCCTTGTTCTCAAGCATTTTGGTTTTTTTCTTTCCACCTGTTGTTTTCTGTTTTCCCATTTCACTCTGGCCCTAGGCCTTTTGTTAAGCCTGGAACAAAACCAAGAGTAATTTGACAGAGATTATCCTCCTTACTTCACAAAACAATATTCTTGCTGATTTATGTCCCTGTAAACCAAGGTGATCATTCCCCAATCTCAAATGTAATACTGTTTCTCTCTCATTGTTAAAGAGGAGCAACTTTCCTACTCTGACCTTCATTCGTGCGTGTTACATCTGCCTTTCTCATCATTGGACCACTGGGCAGCTTTCTCACCAGGTTTATAAGATTCCTTTTCCTCTGAGAAATCCTTTATTTTTCTGTACCCCCTTTTTTTTTAAGATTTTATTTATCTGACAGAGGAAAAGAGAACATGAGCAGGGAGAGGGAGAGGCAGGGTCCCCAGTGAGCAGAGAGCTGGATGCAGGGCTCCAGCCCAGGACCCCGGAATCATGGCCTGAGCCAAAGGCAGACGCTTAATAGACTGAGCCACCCAGGAGCCCCCTGTGAGAAATCCTTTAGATTTCCTATGTCCTTTTCTCTTTCTTGTAGATATTAAGCAACAACAACAACAGAACACTATTAAATAACTAAAAGTGGGACACCTGGGTGGCTCAGCGGTTTAGCACCTGCCTTCGGCCCAGGGCGTGATCCTGGAGACCCAGGATCGAGTCCCGAGTCGGGCTCCCTGCGTGGAGCCTGCTTCTCCCTCTGCCTGTGTCTCTTCTTCCCTCCCCCTCTCTCTCTGTCTTTCTCTCTCTGTCTCTCATGAATAAATAAATAAAATCTTTAAATAAATAAATAAAAGTAAAATAAATATTTTCAACAGGATTCTTCTAGCTACACAACACCCACCTGTGCCAGACTGAATCACACTCCCCATATAAATGCACCTGTTTGTAGTTTTACATCAGCAGTCAGTTCTTTGAATGATACCTTTGTCTTTCCTATTGATAAACACAATATCTACCACCTTCCCATGTTTATCGGATAGTTATTGCTCCTTGATTTTTCTCACTGTTTCCATCACAGTGATTAGGCTCACTATGGTGAAAGGCATTGGTTTTCCTTCAACATAAATGCAAGATGAATAAAAATTCGCCAAATATGTTATTTATAAGTTAGGTTCTTAGTAGTTTTAAAAAGCATTAGGCATTACTCATAATAAAAATATGTAGTCAGGTTAACTTAAGGAAAAATAAAAACAGAAGTAAAATATCTTTTAGAATTAAGATAGTTTTTGTCACAGAGCAATCTGGCTTGAAGTTTTCTGGCATGTAAGGGAAAAGAAAATCAGAAGTGATTTTATAAAGCTCTCATCATGTAATCAAATAAAGTTCTTCCTTCAATAAATGAATGCATTTAACAAATATTTGTGGAGGACTCACGATACCTCAGATGCCATGTTCACTGTGTGAATACAAAGATTGAAGATGTAAAAATGACCTGAAGAGCCCCGCAATCAATAGCATAGTGATAGCATAGCATTTCTTCTCTTCTGAAGAAAAGCAAGTAGCCACATGGACTGAATTCACAGACAGGGTTTCCCAAGCTAGAGGACAACACATACACAAAGAATTCTTGGGGTTTCAGATGAGAAAAACAATACAGTTTGTAATAAGTAAACACGATCAGTTTGTGTAAAATTTTGTTTCCTCTTTGATGAGGGTCATCATATTCAAGGTATTTCGAGTTCAAATTTTATTGAATTCAAAATGGCTGGATATGTACCTAGAGAAATAAAAACATTCTGGGCTATGTAAAACAAAACACGGGCCATGCTGCTTTATTTAAAAGCAATTCACACAACTGCAATGTTAAGACTGTGTGTGCACCACTAACTGACATTTGGATCAATCTGACCAAGAAGGAATTTGATCAATAGAAATTCAGCAATTATCCCAGATTATCCCGGATTATCCAGATTAGCCCAAAACAATCACAATGGTCCTTATCAGAGGGAGACAGGAGTCAGAGTCAGAAAGAAGGCAATGCAATGTCAGGAACAAAGATTGGAGTGATGAACTTATATTTTTTTAATATAAGCTCTACATCCAATGCAGGTAGAGATCAACCCTGAGATCAAGAGTCACATGCTCTACTGCCGGAGCCAGCCAGGTGTCCTCTGGAGTGATAAGCTTTAAAGTTGAGGAAGGGGCCATAAACCAAGGAATATAGGCAGCCATAGAAGCTGCAAGAGGCAAGTAAGTGGATTCTCCCTACAGAACTGTCATAAGAAATCAGGCCCCCCAGTGAAACAGATTTGGGCCTTCTGACCTCCAGTACTATAAAGCACAAAGTTGTGTTGTTTAAGTGTGTGGTAGTTTGTGACAAATTAGGAAACTAGGAAACATGGCTGTGCTCTCTCCCTCTCTGACACTGTGGACTGTCTTACACCTTGGGCTCATGTAGGAACAGACGAGGCCGATGACACAAGTTTCTGTATCAGCACATGTGAGGAGGAGCAAGACACCTACTCCGTGCCTGTGATAAGAACTGAACTAGGAATACAGAAAATTGAAAGTCACAGTTCCCTGAGTAGCATGGGTGCTCCGGGTAGAAAGGCTCTCAGGAGTCTGATTCATGAGCAGGGGAATAAGGAAATCAGACTGGGAGCGAGTGCGGACCATGTGTTCACACTGCTTGATATGAAAGGAAACTAATTTATAGAAAAATTTTACAAGCAACAAAGCATTGATTCTTTTGTTTGTTCATTTGTTTTTGAGTAGGCTTGAACTCACCACCCCAAGATCAAGACCTGAGCTGAGATCAAGAGTGGGACAACTGAGGTACCCAGGTGCCCTGCATTGGATTCTTATATAAATGGAAATTCATAATATAACAGGTAATGTCTTCAAGCAGCAGAGTTATTTATTTATTTATTTATTTATTTATTTTTAAAAATCTTATTTATTTATTCATGATAGACATAGAGAGAGAGAGGGGCAGAGACACAGGCAGATGGAGACGCAGGCTCCATCCCAGGAGCCTGAAGCGGGACTTGATCCTGGGACCCTAGGATCACGTCCTGGGCCAAAGGCAGGTGCTAAACCTCTGAGCCACCCAGGGATCCCCCAAGTAGCAGATTTATAATGATGTTCTTAAAACCTCAAGAAAACAAGAATATACCCTTCAATTACAGCCCAGGGGAAGCAAATTTTATAGAAGCAACATAAATTGAGTCAGAATATATTATTTGTGGCAATCCAACTTGATAAAAAAAAATAAATGCAGAGAGTTTAAAGCATGTGGATGAAGGACCAACAATGAGGCCAACAGAAATGGCCTCATGCCTTAAGAAAAGTTGGCTTTTAAAACCAACACTTAGCAGTGACTTCTAATTTTTTTTTTTAACAGAGAGAAATTGAACAGAATTAATTAACAGAAATTGTCACCTGTGTGGACAAACCTGCATCTGTTTATGCAACTACCAAGTCTCTGGAGTATAACAAGTAGGGTTGATTTGAAAATCTCTTTTCAGCGTGGGTTGCTGAGGGCACTAACTCCACGTCGTTCAATTCTAACCTGCTAATTGCAGGATTTACACTGTACTGAAGATCCTGGCTTGTGGTTGGTGACAGAACCAAATAATCTGATAGATATATTTGTACTGATTAGAGAGTAATATTGCACAATATTGCACACTGCATTTTTTTGGTGGCACGTGGAATTCTAACAACTCTTTTCTCTTAAGTAAATTAGTGAAAATTCTCACTTGATTGGGCTTCCATCTCAGCAGTCATGAAATCCTAGGTCCCCTTGTACAGTGCCCCAATTCCAGGGGGGGATGTGTGAAGGGATTGGGATTTTTAACTCCTCCCATGAGAAGCACATAGCTTCCTCTAATTCCCACACTTCCCGGAATGCATGGCTGGATCTTAGGCTACAGACTCAGGATTACAAAAATACTTATTCTCTTTCTCTTATTATTTTCTGTCATTTATTTGTTTATTATTTGTATTCTTGTAACTCAGCTTAATTTCTGTTTTGGGCTTCCATCCTGCTGGACAAGGAGGCAAGGCAGCCTTGGACCAGGGCTCCTCCCCTCTGGTCGCGCTGCCATCCCCGAATTTGGGGCAGTGGAGCACAGTCAGGGGATGACTGACTCCGAGACACCCATCATCACAGGAGGCAGCACCTAGAATTTCAGGGTCGTTTCGCTGCTTCCCTAACCTACCTGGGGCATGGGAGTCTCCGTGAAACTGCTCCAAGCAGGTTTCTCAACTCTAGTGTCTTGCCATCCTCCCCAAGCCCTGCCCGGAAATTAAGCAAGCAGTTAAGAGAAATGAAGCCAGCTTGTCTGGGTTCAATATTCAGCTCTGATACTCACTACCTATGAGATCAGCAAATTATGTAACCTTCCTATGTTGCAATGTCTTCACTAGTCAGCTGGGACTATAGAGTCTAATTCAATGGGTCCTGAGAAGTAAATACACCAGTGCCCTTAGAATAGTGTCTAGAATATCAGAATCCCCTATGTTTTGATAGTCATAAAATGTAAACTCCACGAGGGCAAGGGTCCTTAGGTATTTGTTCAGTCCTCTCAGAACAGGGCATGGCATATACAGGAATTGAGTGACTGTTGAAAGATTCAGGGCATGTTTTTTTCCCTGTCCCAGGACTTTAGAGCTCTCCATTCTTCTTGTGTTCTCTCTTTCCAGTCCTGGGAACTCTCTCTCTCTCTCTCTCTCTCTCTCTCTCTCTCGTCTTGGAAAAAAATCTTTTTTTCTTTTGGGTTTCTGGCCAATATGTTGTTCCTGTGCTTTTTGACCCACACCCTCCCCACTTCCGCTCCCAAAGCCAGGAAGACAAGCAGACCAGGCTTGCTCTTCTTCTTTCCACCATAACCCCCCACCCCCACCCCATGGAAGCAAAGAACAGACTTAACTACTTGCTTCAATAGAAGGAGGAAAAAAGAGGAAATAAAGAAGAGCAAATAAGGAGCAAAGAGGAAATAAAGAAAGAAGAGCAAAGGTTAAAAATCCTGAAACAGTACCCCCCACCCCTGCCAAGAGCTTTGACACTTTCTTTTTAAACAAATGTCAGTTGCTCCTGAATGAATTCTAGGGTTGCGCAAAATTATAGGGCTTTATCTTATAATCATTGAATGAAATGCAAGTCGCACCTGCTCACATGCCACCTGAATCTCACCATGTATGATTCACAGCCTCCTCACCACGTTGCTGGTCAAAACAGAGCTTCCTCCCGGATCCCTAGGATGGGATGGGGCTGGCTTTTGGGTGGCCATGTCATTGGAGTCATATCAGTGAGCAATTTGCTTTCTTTGATAAAAGCTCGACTCTAGTTGTTAGGTACACCCACAGCCCACACCCAAGCATACATACCACACACACTTTCTAAACAGAGGTGGGGCAAGCGCTGTAATGGTAGATTCCTGCCAAGTCAGACCTCAAGTAATGTTCTCCTTCTCCACCCTTCCTCCCACCTGGTCCTCCATCTTCAGCTCTAGGCAGAGCAGATAGTTACCAGCCTCCTATTTGCTAAAGCCGACTGGGTTTCATTGCCAAAAGACACACCCAGAAACACTTGGCCCATACCTAGTTACACCTGCCCTGCTGCCAGCTGAAAGCTGCCTCGACCTTCACTTTCAAGAAAAGGCCTAAAATCTGGGCCCAAAGTGAACGGCTTCTTCTGGGACGGCAGTTGCCAGGCCCTACCATTTTTCACTATCATTTCTGGTGCAATTGATAAAACTCCATTTCAAAACAGACCTGAAGTTGGTGGAGGGTTTTGTTTCAAGCGAGATGTGTTTTCTGGTTCTTTGTCCAGGTATGACTCAGATTAGATTTTCATCTAATCTGTCCACTGCCTACAGCTGAAGATGGTGAACTATCTTCCTGGCAAGGACATCTCTCCTTCAGCCTAAATATTATCCGGGGTTCACTATTCTACCATACTCACAGGGTAAATATTGACGAGGATTGGAAAGACATAATATGGAGATGAGAGCCCTTGATTGAAGTCCAAATATCTGTATCCCAAATTACGGCCTTGTCACTATTTGCCCTTGGAAAAGTCAGTGACCTTGTCTGGAGCCAGTTTCCCCATCTGTACAAGATATTTTTGAAATATTTTCCGATCCTAGAATTACCTTTGCCTGCATTAACCTATTCATCGACTCCCTTTGGGAGGACAGCTATCCTCTAGAACAATGGGTCAGCATCCAAGCCCAAAGCAGCTTCTTTTTAAAATCATAGTGATGTAATAATTCAAAACAAACCTCTAAATTTCTTCAGCCTCAAAGCAAACCTTGAAATAGGGTGACCAACTCATCTCGATTTGTCTAGGACATTCCCAGTTGTAGGACTGAAAGTCCTGCATGTTAGGAACCCGCTTGACCCCAGCCATATGAGGGTAATTGGTCCATTCTACTTCAAGGTCTGGACCTCTGGCTCAATTCTGAGCCATAGTGTACAGGTTACTTAAGGTAGAAGAAAAATACTGGTAAGAATGTGAGCTCCAGGAGGAGTACTCCAATCATCTATCAACGAACTACCCCAAAAAGAATGACTTAAAACAAGAGTAATCATTTATTTTGCTCATAAGTCTGAGCAATGAATGAGCTCAGCCAGGTGCTTCCTGCTCAGATTGTCCCTTGAGTTTGCTGTCAGACAGTGGTCAAAACTGACATCATCTTGCAGCCTTCTTAACTAGCACGTTGGTCCCTGGTCTGATACTTGAACAGCTAACAGCCCAAGCTCCTCAGATTTCTCCTTCTCCCCTCTCCCTCTCTCTTTCATCTCTCTACCTATAAGCTCCCAAAATGGTGGCCTCAGGGCAGCTGGGCTTCTCCCAGAGTGAGTCTCAAGAGCCTCTGGCAGAAGCAGCGCAGCCTTTTCTAATCCAGCCTACGTCATACTGAATCACTTCTACCATGTTCTTTTCATTAAGGAAGACCCAAACCTCTACCCAGTTTCAAGGGAAGTGACGTAGACTCCACCTCTTGATGGAAAGAGCATCAAAGAATTTGCAGATATGTTTTAAAACGACCATGAAAAGGAAAAGGATACCTACCTCTTCGAGTCAGAGAATTTGCTAGAAAAAGAAGAGAGGTGGAGAAAGCAGGTTGTCAGATGCATATGTGTTATGGATCACCATCACCACCCCTCCCTGGACCATAACATCTGTGTGGCAGGTATCAGACAGGACAAGGGTCAAGAAGAAAGTCAAGAGTGCAGGAGCTGCTGCCACTTCCCATTGACAACTCTGAGAGGATATCACCACAGAGAGCACCAACAATGAAAGACCACAACAAAGCAAAAATGGCAGCACAGCCCAGTTGGGTAGTGAGAACACTTAATTACCCCGAGACTTCCTTGGCTGCCATATGGCACAGTAGAGCCCCAGAGGTTCCCACCGGCCTCATGAAGGATGTGAGATCATGTTGCTGCTGTTGAGATGCCACAGAACGATGACGAGGTGACTCAGAAGTGCCTTAAGTTGGGAGTCACAGGTGTTCTCAAACCTCAGGGAGAAGGAACTGTGGCATCAGAGCAAACGGAAATAGGGTTGAGTCTGTTGGAAAGACCTCCAGGCTGCCTGAGCGCAGAGAACAGACTAAGAGTTCTCCAGAGACGTGTCACCTGACTGGATAGACAAATACAAGACAGGAGTTCTGGCTCCTGTCCCGATGGAGACAAGGGGAGCTAGAAGGCAGGACACAACTGATGTGTGGACCCGAAGTCTCCCCACCCCAGCACCTTGCAAAGGCAACAGAGTTATCTGAAAGCAATGAATATACTACAAATTGGCAGGTTAAAATTTCTGGTCCCTTCTTTCAGTCTCCACTCCTATTCAGGGTAGCAGCTGTGTAGAAAATCAGGTCAGTGATAGAGGGGGGGAAAAAAGCAGTATTTCTTTTTGCACATCTAAGTTACAGTGTTAAACTTGTTCCTGAGCAGTACGAAAAATAGAAACCACTCTTTTGATTATCTCACTCCCTGCTCTGCAGTCACAATAGCTCCTTTCACTTACCTCTGGCTTGCTAAGCCATTTCTTCCCTTGTGCCTTTGCACTTGTGGTTCCCTCTATCTGGAATATTCTCTCAGCTGGCCCTTTGCGCCTTTCAGATTTCACCTAAAATGTCAACTTCTGAGTGAGGCCTTCATTTATTGCTCTACCAAAATGGATCTACTCCTGCTTTCCCCATTCTCAACACTGCTTTTTTTCTGAAAAATGATTCCTCCCCCCACCCAGACTCTCCCCCAACTTCTTTCCAGAATTCCTCATCTCAGGAAATGGTCCTGACCAATTACTCAAGCCAAATACCTCAGTCCCTCTGATTACTCTCATTTGGCCTCACATCCATATTCAGTCCAACTGTAGTCCCAACAGTTCTGTCTCCAGAATATATCCTAAATGCAATCACCTCTCTCACTCGCCTCTGCCACCACCCTATTCTAGCCCATAACCTTCTTGCCTGGCCTGACGAGTACTAGTCTCCTTGCTTCAGCTCTTGCTTCCCTACCATTCATTCCACATCACACTCAATGATCTATTTTAAAAATGTAAATCCGATCCTGCAACTCTTTGGCCTAAACCTGCAACATCTTAAAAGTCTTCCCCTAGGCCTACAAGGCCTGTAGGGTCTCAACCCTCCCGCTCTCCACCTACCAGCACATCTCTCTCCTTATGAACTCAAATGCCTTCTGCTCTTTGAAATTGCCAGGCACCTTCCTGCCTCAGGGCTTCTGCTCTTCCTCTATGAGTAACAATCTCCCCCAATGTCTTAACACAAATGGCTCCTTCTCATCATTCAGGGGTCATCTTAAATGTCACCTCTTCCAAAGGGCCCTCTCTGAGCTCCTCCCACCGCATCAGAGAGTTGCTCTCCTAGGACCTCTCTCTTTACACCACTTCACACTGTGATGAAGTTGGAAGTTCGCTTGTTTACTTTTTAATTTTCTAGTCCCTCCTTTGCAAACACTTACATAAGCTCCCTGGGAGCAGGAACCCCTAGTCCCCATACCCAGAACAGTATCTGGCCCACAGGTGCTCAGAATGTATTGAACGAACAAATGTGTGAATGAACAGTTTGAAAACCACTTAATCTGCAACAAAGAAGAGTTTTCTTCTGGTCTCGGTTTCCTCACCTACAAAATGAGGCTGTTTAACAAGGTAATCTCCAGGGCTCCATTCAGCCAAACATCCAGGTTCTGTCTGTAATTGCAGGTGCATCCCAGCGGTTGGCTCTGTACAGATAGTGGAAAGGACTCTCAATCATCTTTCTAGAATACAAATTCACGTTTGCAAAAATAGAGTAAAACTTCACTAGGCAAATAATACAGTTAAACTTTGCCAATAAGGTAAGGCAGGGCCAAGTAAAATACCAGTTCCTCATTACAACAAATGATAGAATAAATTGCCTTATGTGCTCTGGGTCTATTTATACCTGGCACATAGCTTTCCTTTGCAATTGGGCTTCTCTGGGCTGGAGCCCAAATTTAAGTAAATGCAAGAAAATACAGAATCAAGACTCTATTAACTGCAAAAGGTCTGTTGTGTCCCTATCTGAGGCAATATTCTTTATTGTCAGCAGCACTTGGTTTTTAATTTTGATTCATTTTTTAAGTTCTTCTTGATAAAAGAAAAACTACGAGATTGGAGAAAATACTCTTATTTTGGCGGGGTTCCCAGTTACATGACTGCAGCTTGGTACCTCTAGGCATAGGGCTACAGGACTCAGCACTTCAAGTTCTCTCGCAAAGTGCTTCTCTTTGAAGAACTATATAAAGTGATGTTAAACACTCTTTGAGCCTCAAAATAGGCACATTTCAAGCCAGTCCCTGTGGTGCATTTTTACCATAAATAAACTCATCTAGTTTCATAGGCTCAAGGCACGAAAGAATAAGTTTGGGGGAAAAGTGGAAATTTGATTTTAAAAATACTAACCAAAATAAAAAAAAGATCTAAAATGTACATAAAAAAATTCCTTTCTCTCTTATGTACCTTCAGAATCAGACCCCTCCTTCAAGGTTCATATCAGAAATCACCTCCATCAGGACATTTTTCCCAGCCTCTTGGGCCACTTTAAAATCTCTTTCCTCTCAATTCCTGCCACACTTTGCTTGGAATTAATCAGTGTGTTTGATTCAGAGATTATAGGTGGCCATGTACATGCTCACCTCCTATTCGACGTTGTGCCATTCACTGAACTATCTTCCCCAATGCCTAAGCACCTAGAAGGTATGGACTCTATCTAACTTGCCTGGAATATTCAGCAAGGCCTAAAATCACACTTTCATTTGTATGTTTAAAATACAGGTATTTCGAGGGATTTTTTTTAACAAGCATTTTTACTCACTACTTAATTTTCCTTTTTTAAGTTTGCATTTTGAAATACTTGTAGTACCCTTCATCCAGTTCCCCCCAAAGGTGACATCTTATATACAATATCAAAACAGGAAATCCACATTCATGCAATGCTGTTAACTAGACTACAGATCATATTCAATTTTCACCAATTTTTACATGTGCTCATCTGTGTGTTTGTGTTCCTATCAAATCCCAAGTATGTATATTTATGTAGCCACCACCACAATCCAGATACCAGACTGTTCCATCATCACAAAAGAACCCTCTCATACTCTTCATATATATTTACGTCTCCTTTTAACACCTGTCCCTGCCCCCACTGTAACCTCTAATCTGTTTTCCATCACTATAGTTTTGTCATTTTGAGAATGTTATATAAATAAGATTATAAGGTTTTAACGTTTTGAGATTGACTTTTTTTCAGTGAGTATGATGCCCTTGAGGTACATTAAGGCCGTTGCATGTATCAATAGTTCATTACTTTCTTTAAAAAAGATTTTATTTATTTATTCATGAGAGACACACAGAGAGATAGAGAGAGAAAGAGAGAGAGAGAGAGAGGCAGAGACACAGGCAGAGGGAGAAACAGGCTCCATGCAGGGAACCTGATGTGGGACTTGACCCCAGGACTCCAGGATCACAACCTGGGCTGAAGGTGGCACTAAACTGCTGAGCCACCCAGGGATCCCCAATTCATTACTTTTTATTGCTGAGTAGTAGTCTATGGTATGAATGTACCAGATTTTGGCTGTTTTCAGTTTGGAGTGATTACAAACAAAGCTGCTATAAAGCATGTACAGCTGTTTGTGTGAATATAAGCTCTCATTTCTCTGGTATAAATACCCAAGAGTGTGATCACCAGGTTATTATGGTAAATGCATGTTTGGTTTTAAAAGAAACTGCCAAACTATCTTTCCAGAGTGGCTATGCCATCCCCACCACCAAAGTATTGAGAAATCCAGTTTCTCTGTATTCTCTCCAGCATTTGGTATTATTACTATTTTTTGATTTTAGCTCATCTGATAAGTGAGCCCTGGTAGCATGCTATGATTATGCATTTTCCTAATGGATAATGATATTGATATTTTGGATATTTTGTGTGCTTGGTCACCATCTATATCTCCTTTGGGTGAAATATCTTCCACTCTTCCACTCTTTTGACCAACAACCCCAATAGGGTTGTTTTCTTACTGTTGAGTGTGAGGATTTTGTTGTTGTTGTTTATTCCAGATATAAGACTTTTGTCAAACATGTGGTTTAAAAGGTTTTCTCTCAGCCTCTAGCTTATCTTTTCATGCCCTTAACAAGGTCTTTGGCACCAAAAAGTTTTTCATTTTGAAGCAGTCCAATCTATAAACTTTCTCTTTTGTGGATGGTAGGACACTTTTGGTGTCCTGTCTCAGAACCCTTCGCTTGGCCATAGGCCTGAAAGATTTTCTCCTGTAAAACTTCCTTTTAGAAGTTTTTTGTTTGCTTGTTTGTTGTTTTGTCTTTTTTTTTTTTTTAAAGATCTTATTTATTTATTCATGAGAGACAGAGAGAGAGAGAGAGAGAGAGAGAGGCAGAGACACAGGCAGAGGGAGAAGCAGGCTCCATGCAGGGAGCCCGACATGGGACTCAATCCTGGGTCGCCAGGATCAGGCCCTGGGCTGAAGGTGGTGCTAAACTGCTGAGCCACCCAGGCTGCCCTCAATAAATATTTCTTAAATGAATATACTTAGTAATTTATTATCTTATCAGAGCTATTTCTTGAACATCTGTTATGTGCCAGACACTGTTTTCTGTGAGGGAATATAGCCCTTTGCCAAACAGGCAAAGCCCTTGCCTTCTTAGAGCTTATACAATAGTAAGGTAAAGAGACAGACAATAAATAAGTACATGGATAAATACATAATAAAGTTTCAGGCAGTGATAAAGTGTGTGAAGAAAAGCCAAACAGAGTGAATGAATGAGTGAATGAATTAAAACCTCCAAGCTAGAAATCAGGCTATTCAGACTATAGCCACAGAAGCCAACTGTACTATTATAAATTTAACCTGGAAATTACATGGATTTATTTTTTTATTTGTATACATCTTACAAATATTTATTGTCTTCTAGATACCATCCTTTGTTCTAGGTCTAGGATACCACAGAGAGCAGAACAATGTTTATTAGGAACTTTTATTCCTGTTCTTGTGGAGCTTACATGCAAGTGTCAGCAAGTAAATATATAACACATCAGAGGCTAATAAGTGCTTGGAGAAAAATAAAGCAAGAAGAATGCAAAGAAATTCTCGAGTATGTGTTTGGGGGTGAGGGTAACTGGTATTTTAAATAATCAGGGAAGAACTCATAAAGAAAATAGCATCAGAGCAGGAAACTGAAGGAGATGAGGGAATAAGCCAAAGGGATGTCTGTGAGATGAACAGTCCAGACAGAATGGAAAGTGCAAATATCCTGAGGCAGGGATGAGGCCTCTACACCTGAAACCTGCTCCTCATATACAGTAGATGTGCAAGTTATAGCTGAGAGTAAACTAGACTGAAAACCAGATAGGGCTGGGTGTGAGAGTCGGGGACCCTACTTACTGGTTGTGTGGCTTTAACCAAGCTTTAATCTCCTCAGCTCTCCAGTTTTTTGTTTGTATAATCATGGTCTGCCGGAAAGTGTGCTCATGCTACTTCAGCAGGATGATGGCTTCTATAAACTTAAAGGATTATAAACGTCAATTTTAACTACTTTCTCATATACTTTATATCCTAAGATTGCCAGGAGTGTTAACTAGATAGTTTGATGATCGAGTTATAATGATTTAGTTATGATGAAGCAGCACTTGTTACATCTAAATGCAACATAAAATTACAGAATTTTCAGCTTCTTATGGTATATTTGCATTATGTAGTTATTTATATAATGTGACGTTTTGATCTCAGTATTTCTTGAAAGAGCTATCACATTTTTCAAAAAAGATTTTATTTATTTATTCATGAGAGACAGAAAGAGAGAAAGAGAGGAAGAGAGACACAGGCCGAGGGAGAAGCAGGCTCCCTGTGGGGATCCTGATGCGGGACTCGATCCCAGAACCCTGGGATCATGCCCTGAGCCAAAGGCTGACTCTCAACCACTGAGCCACCCAGGCATCCCTTTTTCAGATTTTTATATATTTATTTGAGAGAGTGAGAGCATGAGTGGGATGAGGGTCAGAGGGAAAAGCAGATTTGAGGAGCCCAACGTGGGGCCCAATCCCAGGACTCCAGGATCACCACCCAAGCCAAAGGCAGATGCTTAACCAACTGAGCCACCCAGGCACTCCTGGTCAGATTATTCTTATCATAATTTTATGACTTAAAATTGAATTTAGCTATTCCTAAGTGCTATGTGGAAAAAAAAAAAAAAAGCCCCTGTCATTTTTAGATAGTTTAGATAAACATAGCACAAAGGAAGTTTAAGTTCAAGGAAGCTCTCAGGTCTGAGTCCCTTAGAGTCTGGGACAGCTCTGACAGGGATAGCTGCTTTTTGGTGGTGGTGGTGGTGACTGGAATAAGGGGAAGAGTTCATTATGATCTCTCATTGGGGTTTTATACTATATAACATTATATGCATTATATGAATCACAATATAGTTACATATGTGAAGCTACATTTGTGTATGCTATGGGTAACAGAAGGGATTTTAAAAAATATTTTATTTATTTATTCATGGGAGACACAGAGAGAGACAGAGGCAGAGACACAGGCAGAGGGAGAAGCAGGCTCCCCTGCAGGGTGGGACTCAATCCCAAAACCCAGGGATCAACACCCTGGGCTAAAAGCAGGCGCTCAACCGCTGAGCCACCTAGGCGTCCCAGAAGGGTTTTTTAAGTGTAATTTTGTATTATATGGGTCCTTCAGGAAACAATGCAGACATATATAAAAAGACAAATCACATGTGGCATGTGACAAGTAACAAATGAGTGGCACAGACAATAGGAGATTTGTTTACTAAATTGAACAATGAGGGACACCTGGGTGGCTCAGCAGTTTAGCACCTGCCTTCAGCCCAGGGCATGATGCCGGAGTCCCAGGATCCAGTCCCACATCAGGCTCCCTGCATGGAGCCTGCTTCTCCCTCTGCCTGTGTCTCTGACTCTCTTTCTGCGTCTCTCATGAATAAATAAATAAAATCTTTTAAAAATAAAAAAATTAATTGAACAATGAGGCAAGGCTTTGCAGAGGGGTTAGGACTTGAATTAAGGAAACAGGATTCAGAAATACAGAAGAGGAAGACACTTCTAAAAAGGAGTGACTAAGGCCCAGAGATGGGACCTATGGAAGATATCAGAGACACTGAACAAAACAATGTAACTAGAGCTGAAGGAAGATCTGAAGTAGAGGCTTCCTACAGGAATGTATTGGGAAGAAAGGGTGGAGAGAAAAATCTGTTAGGAGAAATTGTGGAAGGCCTTGAATGATTTGCTCACTAACACAAACACTATTGGTAGGGGTCGTAAATTGACACAACTTTCTAGGGGGCAGGTCAGCAATATTTCTCAAAGGCACAGTCCTTTTGACTTAGCAATCTCACTTCTAGGAATTAATTTTTTTAAATGTATTCCATTTCTAGGAATTTAAGTAATTTATTTATGTAAGAATTGATAGAATCAGACAAGATCTCAAAGATTTGTGTAAAAGAATATTTACTATAGTGTTACTTATAATAGAAAATAAAATTAACTATCCCACATACCAAACTGGTAATAAATAATAGCATCTCCACATATGGAATCCCCAATGCAACCACGAAAGCATATTTTTCAGCATTACTAAAGATATGGAAAGACAATGTAAATATGAAGTGAAGAAAGCAAATCACAACACCTAAAACTAATGTAATATTGTGTGTCGACTATAATTCAATTAGAAAAAATATATCTATGGAACAGTTCCATCACCACAAGAATGTTATTTCAATAGAACCATGACATCTGTGACTTTCCTAGATAGATTTTTTCATTCAACATAATATCCTTGAGGCTTAATCAAGTTATTGTATGTATTAATGGTTTGTTCATTTTTAATACTAAGTAGTAATCCATGGTATGAACATATCATGTTTATTTAACCATTCGCTCATTGATGAACATGAGGTTTCTTTCCGGTTTTGGGCTATTATAAATAAAGCTGCTATGAAAAGAAAAGAAAGCAAATCACAAAAAGTCTTTATACAATATGAGTCTGTAGGGGTGGAAATCTTTTCCCTTTTATGCTTCTAGGTTCTTTGGCTGGCCTGATAATTAAAATGACATAAGACAGATTAACAGGAGAAACCAAATTTAATTTCATACATACAGGAGCCATATAAAAAATATGAAACTCCAAGAAGGAAACAAAGCAGGCAGCTTTTATACCTTTCAGACAAGGAAATAATGGATTTGTGAGGAATTGACAAGATAAAGGGGTTTGGACTTGGGGTAGTAAATTAGTGAAGAAGTAACATGTTCTGTCGATATAGCCTTCTTGACTCTAAATTCCCTATCTCCAGTGATAAGGATGCCTTCTGGTACAGGACGAGAAAATTTCATATGGGAGACTTATTTTCTGCTTTCAGGAGGACAGAGGAAGGTCAGAGTGTTCTTCTTGTACTGGCTATTTCTTAAGTAACCTTAAATAATCAATAGGCCAGAGAGGCCTATTTTGGGGTACCATATTCTGTTCTCCTTCTGCCCCACTTTTAAAATTCTAAGAAGTTTCACAATTCAGGAGCTGACTGCAAAATGCTCCACTATCTCATTTAACTAATATCTTAGTCTTTGAAAATAGGTCAATTTGATTAAACAGTTATGTCTCATTTCAGGAGGCAGTGTTGCAGGTAGGCTCCCGAAGTTAGGCCTACATGGTGTGAGTATCTGCATCAGGTATTTAATAGGAGACAGTTCTATGGAAATAAAATAAAAACAATAGTTAATGGTTGGAGTAGACTATAATCCCAGTTTCTGAGTTCTGAAGACAGCTAGTCAAGAAGATTTTTAAAAGTCAGGTTCAAAACATCTTCAAAAGGAGTATGGACAACTCGGGATTTACCCCAAAGATACAGATGCAGTGAAAAACCAAGACACCTGCACCCCAATGTTTATAGCAGCAATGTTCACAATAGCCAAACTGTAGAGGGAGCCTCGGTGTCCATCAAAAGATGAATGGATAAAGAAGATGTGGTCTATGTATACCATGGAATATTCCTCAGCCATTAGAAACAATGAATACCCACCATTTGCTTCGATGTGGATGGAACTGAAGGGTATTATGCTGAATGAAGTAAGTCAATCGGAGAAGGACAAGCATCATATGATTTCACTCATATGGGAAATATAAGAAATAGTGAAAGGGATTATAAGGGAAAGGAGGGAAAATGAGTGGGAAAAATTAGAGAGGGAGACAAAACCTGAGAGACTCCTAACTCTGGGAAATGCACAAGGGGTGGTAGAAAGGGAGGTGGGTGGGGGATTGGGGTGACTGGATGATGGGCATTGAGGAGGGCACTTGACAGGATGAGCACTGGTGTTATGCTATATGTTGGCAAATCAAACTCCAATAAAAAAAATATACAAAAAAAAAAAAAAAAAAGAGTGAGGACAGGCAGTGGCATTCTGACAGATTTTCCTAGTTTACAGTTTGAACATCTCTGGTGATCTGAGTGATCACACAGCAACAGTCATAAAGATTGTCCATACATGGGCAGCCCGGATGGCTCAGCGGTTTAGCGCTGCCTTCAGCCCAGGGCGTGATCCTGGAAACCTGGGATCAAGTCCCATGTCGGGCTCCCTGCATGGAGCCTGCTTCTCCCTCTGCCTGTGTCTCTGCCTCTCTCTCTCTCTCTGTCTCTCATGAATAAATAAATAAAATCTTAAAATCTTTAAAAAAAAAAAAAAAAGATTGTCCATACATGAGCTAGTAGGGTGATTTCCCTGAAGTTTATAACAAGCTGTCCAACTTTAGGATTCATGGCTTTGGGAAAAGGGCAGTTTTAGTTCTCAATGATTACAAGTCAAAAGAGTAGGAGAAAATTAGAAATGTTAGTTTCAAGAGTTATAGTTACACATTGGAGGAAACTAGACATATTCAGGATCCATTCCAGTTTACAGGTAGACAATGAAAGCTCAAGACAATTAATAGAACTAGAATCTGATGTCCACAAGTGTGTACAATAGTTTTCCATTGAAATACCATCTTTCTCTTGATAGGCAACCTCATTTGTATTAGAATAATCAAATTAAGATTAATTTGTTTGCAAATAAGTCTGGTATTAATAAACTTGGCCTGATTACATAAGTGCAGCAAGACTAGTGATTAACTATAGTGACTCTTTTAAAGTCTGCTTTGCTGGAACTTTTCATAAAAAAATCTCAGATTGCATTTTTAAAAGCCTCTTAACCTAAGAGGTCAAACCAAGAATTGTAATCAGATTTTTACCTGCAATGCCTATAGATTTGGGTGAATTCCTCTCTTCTCAAAGTCTCCAAAATATTTTGAGCTATGACCTTTCTCACTCACCTGGTAGGGCTACTGGGTATCCCATGAGCAAGGTACCAGGCTGCTTTTCCAAGAGGCCTTAATCTACCCCATAAGGTTAATATGGTTCATTAACCATATTGTTAAGGAATAATATGATTCGTTCCTTAAAGCTGCCTTTAGTTCTTTAAAGCTGCCTGGTCTATGCACATCTCCCTCAAACGTGACACTCTAGTCAAAGCCTGTATAATATAACCAATGTTTCCAATCATGTTATCAGAGATTGGATTCTTACTGAACTATGGCAAGAACTATATTGCCATAAAAATAAGAATACTCACTAAGAGTTTTCAAATTCTGGAGGGATCAGGTAGGAAGGAAAAGTAATTGTTTCATCTCTGTCACAAAGTATACTTACCAAATTGCTGATAACCTAAAAGAGAAAAAAGTTTCCTTAAATCTGGAAATGTTTCAAACAAAAGTCATAAAAAATTATAATGAATTTTGTTGATCTCGATGTTTTGTTAGCAGTTTTATGAAACCTATACCTTCTCCACTGGAGTTCTGTAAGTTCTTACTCAGTTCAGTAGTATTATACAAAAGTAATCCAAAACCTATACTTGTTAGTGTCCTTTCCATAAATCTCCTTGAAGATGAAGCACTTTTGCAGGAACACTTTTGCAAAAGCATCTAACTAAAATAATAACTGTCTATAAATGACAGAAGACTTCACGAAGGTCACAGTGAAAGATCTGATGAGAATTCTTTATGATGCAATCAACAAGGAGATTTGATTCTTTCTGTGACACACTTTTTAAGATGATACGGATTTATGACTAATTAATTACATATCAGATTTTTAGGAATTTCATACAATTTCTAGAACATGTATTAATAATATATATCCATACAAATACAACCTAGAAATGATTTAGCATCACTTCTGACTTAATAATGCTTTCCTGCGTAATTTAACATATCAAATAGGCCTAATTAGTTTATCATCTCTCTTTTCACAAGGAGAGAGAATAAATCTTTCAAGATGGTTCAGGGGACCCTCTACTAAATCCCAAAGTTAGTTTGAGGTCAAAAAGACTTCAGCTAGAATTTTATTTGGAGAATGTTTGTCAAAAATATCAATAGGTTTTAATCACTTGATTAATGACTCATGGGTTACTGTGAGTTACTGTGAAACAGTACTTAGTTGCCCACTTAACCAAAGTGACAACTCAAGACTTTGCAGGAAGATAGAAAGTTACATAGTAGGGAAAAAATGTAGTTCTTTTAATAGAGAAGATTCTGTTTTCTTAAGTAATCAAAGACCTGATAAAGGGAACATGAAGCACAGGGAATTATTTTGACAAAGCACAAAATCTTTGCCCTCAAGACAGATTACTTAAAAAGTAAAGAAAAATATTCCACAATCTTATCAAGAACAGACCAATAGTCCAAGAAAACTGTCCTTTTAGGGCAGCCCTGGTGGCCCAGTGGTTTAGCGCCGCCTTCAGACTGGGGTGTGATCCTGGGGACCCAGGATCGAGTCCCACATGGGTCTCCCTGCATGGAGCCTGCTTCTCCCTCTGCCTGCTTCTCCCTCTGCCTGCTTCTCCCTCTGCCTGCGTCTCCCTCTCTCTGTGTGTCTCCCATGAATAAATAAAATCTTAAAAAAAAAAAAAATTCTAAAAAAAAAATCAAAACTGTCCTTTTAGCAGATGAAAGAAAAATATGTTTTTGCTTACATAGGTGCACTACTGATATTAAACTTTATTTTTTAAAATGCTTACAAAAATGTTATTCTTTTTTAGCTAGCATGACCACACATGAAAAATTCTTTCTGTATTTCTTTCTTAAATAACCAGCCATTATACTACTTTCTCTTAAAAAAAAAATACATCTCTATATTTCATACTTTTTCTGAGCCCAAACACATTTTACTTTGCTTGCAGTGTTGTTTCCTTTACTATTTCATTTATTAATTAGAATTTGTAACTATTAGAAATCTTAATTTCTACTAAGCAACTGGGAACTGTTATACCAGTATTCTATACATTGGCAAACCCATTAATGCATTTCATAACCTCTAGAAACATATGTTTTCTCACAGTATAATTTTTTAATGTGGCACAGATATGTTTACTGAAATCCAAATATGTTTAGTTTCTCTGCTATAAGAAGTCAAAAGTCGATAAACCTAAGTTCAATAATTAATGTTTCTGTATTTTATCTTACTTGGAAATGACCTAGATATTCAATGACTTTCCATCACTTAGCAAAACTCTGAAGGTATAAATTACCAAAGAGATTTGGGAAATTTTAAGTAGGCATATCATAAAAAAATAACTATTGTTGAAAAGTTCACTTAAAAATTTTTATCTTGCTTGCATTTACTTAATTCACTTTTTTTTTTTTTTTTTTTTTTTTTTAGATTTTATTTGAGAGTATGTGAGTCAGAGAAGGGGCAGAGGGAGAGAGAGAATCCTAACCAGACTCCATGCTAAGCATGGAGCCCTACGTGGGGGGCTTGACCTCACGACCCCAAGATCATGATCTGACCAAAATCAAGAGTCAAACACTCAACTGACTGAGCCATCCAGGTGCCCCTAATTCATTTGTTCTTAATAATCATATTAGATAACTCAAAATTTCATGAGATATTAAAGCAGCAAGCCATCATCTTTAGCTATTTTTCCTGCTGACAAATGTTGTAACAGAGATAAAATGAACTTATTTGACTTTTAGTAAACCTAGATAGAATGCCACTAGCTGTTTTTAAATGCCAATAACTCTAGAGACATTCCTATTTTAATTAAACCAACAAACTTAAACTAGCCTTTATTTAAGAGGTTATCCTAGATGACATGAACTTGAAAGCACTTGGTTTGATTTCTATTTTACTTCTGAGAGTTTAGAAATATTTAGTTTGATAAGTGCTTAGCTTATCTTTCTTTAAGTCAATTAAATAGAGCTTTACTACAAATTAATTTTGGTAATACCATCTGGAGGTACGAAAAATAGACCATACATTTATAACATACATCAATAAATATACATAAACACACAGGCAGATACAAACTGAGATTTTAGAGCTTTCATTCTAAAATGTTAACCATGAATCAGGTATAATAATATAAAACTCACTAGTTTACAAGTAACAGTTGGACCCAAATTGTGTTTCTGGCAGTTAGAATAAGTTACATTTACCCACTCATACGACTAAATTTTTTTACTATTTGTGAAGACTTTTAAGATTTGTATTTGCCCTTGATAAGTAATCTTATGAAAGCTGTAGACTAGAGCTTGAACAAGGGAGATTTCCTAGCATATTTTATATTTTTAAAAGCTTCCCCCTGCACATTTTTTTTCTTTCAGTCTCATGTGATTGTGGACTGTATTTTAGTTATCTCCTCTGGTGTTTATATTTCAAAGACATGCTAAGATTTACATCTCAAGGGATAGAAAAAGAATGCAAGTTTTCTCCCAGGAGTTTTGGGGTATGCTTGTCTATTATTTGAAGTCTAAGGTAATTGGTTATTTAAATTTTTCTTTTTTTTTTTTAATTTTTATTTATTTATGATAGTCACAGAGAGAGAGAGAGGCAGAGACACAGGCAGAGGGAGAAGCAGGCTCCATGCACCGGGAGCCCGATGTGGGACTCGATCCCAGGTCTCCAGGATCACGCCCTGGGCCAAAGACAGGCACTAAACCGCTGAGCCACCCAGGGATCCCAAATTTTTCTTTTTTTTAAGTACAGGACAATTGTGCTTCCAAGGTCCTGATTTTTTTACATTTGAAAATGTCTGGAGGCAAATAGGAAAGGCTCTCAGTAGGCTTTAAGTTATTTTCAGAGTTATGCTTTTGTTTCTTTAAAGATTCAAGTTGCAAATCAAAAATTGTCAATTTCAACTCCTTTTTTTCTCCTGCATTCCTGATAGCTTTCTTCAAAGAACTGGAAAGTTTCTCCCATGATAGTGCTTAGAGGTTGACTAGCCCACCCAATCACACTATTTTGAATTTTCCTTTTCATATCAGGGAGAAATTTTCCTACCAAGGCAGAAACTAAAAGATTTCTGTGTTCCAGAGCTGCAGAGTGCAGTGCAGTATGCCTTTGAAAAATCTGTATAAAGCATTCAACAAAGGCCTTTGGATGCTCTCCTTCTTTCTGAATGTACAATTCAAACTTAGACCAGTTCACCTTAGGGGGAAAGTTCTATGACTGCTTCTATCAGCCCCTGAACATCAGCCTCCAGCTGTTCCATTTTCTTGATCATTTGTAGGAGGGCCTGAGAGAAATTCTGGTCATGTGTTTCCTCTTTGAGGGGGTTTTCTGCAGGGGGCCACCCGACTTGTCTGTTAACTCCATAAAATCATGGGTGGGAAGAACACCCTAGCAGCTAATCAAGGTCCTTGTGAGTGAGGTTGTAAATGGCTACTCATCTTCCTTTCTTCCTCCCTTCCTCCCTTTCTTTCTTTGTAATATTTATCTATTCATCTGAGAGAGAGAGAGAGAGAACACACGTGCATGAGATAGCTGTCAGAGGGAGAGGGTGAGGGAGAGGGGAAACAGACTCCCTGTTGAGCCGGAGCAGATGTGGGACTTGATGTCACAACGCTATCATCATGACCTGAGCCAAAACCAAGAGTCTGACACTCAACCGACTGAGCCACCCAGGCACCCCTCACCACTGATCTTTCTAATTTCTTTCTAAATTTGGTAGTGTCTTCTGAAAGTGGAGGTAAAAGGGATTTATAGTTTAAAAGATCTGTTGCTGTCCACAGAACATGAATTCTTCAGGTAGGGCTGGAGGGTTCTGGATTACATCTGCAAAGGATATTGCTTAGAAAGGCCGAATACGGGAAAGTGGAAGCAGTCTGAGGGGACAGCAAGACAAGTCTTCTGCTAAATTCACTTCCTGGTACTTGTTCTAAATATACTTCTTGGCTTTCAGCATGTACATGAGTAACCTTATACCTTGGGCCCAGAGACTAGGCTGGAAGGCTGTATGTAAAATCTTGCAGGGAAAGGGAGGTTAAAACAGGCAGGTAGGTGTTTAAGGGATTTTCTTGGGAAGGTGGAGGACTTTGGGAAGCTAAGGGAATTTGTTGAGAAAATGGAGCTAGACTTTAGCAGGGGAATTTATGTTGAATGTGGATTTTAATTTTTTTCTAAGTCTAATTTCTGTTCTTTCATCTTGTTAAGGAAGTCCCTAAAGCTTTTTTTTTTTTAATCCACTTTTTAATTTGATCTTTCCATAGGTACCAATAGGACACCTGTTCAGAATAACAGCTCTCTAAAATTTTTTTTCAAATATATAAGTTTTTCCAATTCAAAGGACCCAACATTGATAAGTAGGATCTCATACTATTCTCAATGGTGACTCAAACCAATAACCCTTTTATGGCACATGAGACATAAGAGGTGTATCAAAAGAGAGTACAAAAGGTGCAGGGCTCACCAGACCCAGAGAGTTCACTTCCAGAGTTAGCCTAGGAAAGCAAAGACTTATGATCACAGGCAGTAAGAATGGTATAATGAAAATGGCATCTCCAGTTTTCCATGAGAACATGAGATGCCTCCAACTACAGACCTAGGCAGGTGCTAACCAAATGGGACTTTTCCAGCACTGAGACAACAAAGGTTGAGACAATAAAAGTCCTTTATGGGCTGGAACCTCTTATGACCAACTCCCCTAAGAACTTGCATGGCCAGACAAAGGACGAGCTGCTTCTGTGTTTCTCTGAACCCTATTCTATTCAACTGGACACCAAATGCAAGCTGATAAGTGCATCTTCTGGCTGGCAGAAACTAGAGAGAATATTCTCACTAGTTATAAAACCAAACTCTCAAGACATAGAAAATGATAAAAGAAAAACTTCATCCAGTTTTTACATGGGGGACCCCACAGCAAAACTTGTCTAAACAGGTGTTGGTCTGTGAGAACTATGAACTTACCAGTCTGTGAGGGGGGCTCAAACAACAGGTTTATAGGACCCATGCCCGTGTTGTACTCTACGGTTTTCTTTGTTATGACAAATGACACAAAAGACAGAGACAAAAGAAAACGATAACCATCTCCTGGAGGAAAAGGATCAATAGAAAACAAGAGTACTCATAACAAATCTGTACCAGAGCGCCTGGTGGTTCAGTTGGTTAAGTGTCTGCCTTTGGCTCAGGTCATGATCCCAGGGCTCTGGGATTGAGGCCTGCATTGAGCTCCCACCTCAGTGGAGAGCCTGCTTCTCCCTCTCCCTCTGCTTCTCCCCCCAGCTTGTGCTCTCTTTGTCTCTCTTAAAATAAATTAAAAAAATAAAAAAAAATAAAATAAAATAAAATAATAAAATAAAATAAAATAAAATAAACCTTTATCAGAGTTGCTATACCCAAAGAACTAGTTCCCACAAATATTTTCTCCTGCTAATCTAAATTTAGAAAAAGGAAAGAATTCTCATCACTCTCATTTCCACCAGACCCGGCAGGCAGAGAACTGGGAGGCGGATATGGTAAGAATTCTTACCTTCTGCTGGGCCCTGTCAGAGATTCCAGGATCTCTCAGCTGCTGCAGCCAGTGGAGAGCTCTGCATTAGGCACCAAAACTACAGGAGTGAAAAACTTTTCCCTTCTTCCCTTCTAGGTTCTTTGGCTGGCCTAATAATTAAATTGACATAAGACAGATTAACAGGAGAAAACAAATTTAATTTTGTACAGATGAGAGCCCCATAAAAAGTATGAGACTTTTTCACCTTTCAGACAAGGAAATAACTTTGTGAAGAATTGACAAGATAAAGGGGTTTGGACTTGGGGTATTAAATTGGTGAAAAAATAACAAATTTTGTTAATATAGTTTTCTTGGCCCTAAATTCCTATCTCTAGTGATAAGAGTGCTTTCTACCCTTTGGATATAGGGAGAGTACCTATCACATGGGAGATTTATGTCCTGCCTTCAGGGAGACAAAGGAGGATCAGTGCTCTTCTTGAATCATCTGTCTTTTAAATAACTTTAATTCAAAATAATTAGTATGCCAAAGGGGTATTTTTTGGGAGTGGGATATTCTGCTCTCCTTCAATTCTAGTTTCTTAAATACTATACAGGATTGGTAAGGAATACACCAAAATTTTAAGAGGGGTTAATGACTTATTTTTTAGTTTTAGTTTTAGTTTTTTGGAAACAATACTCACCTGTCTTGGGCTCCATCGCCTTGGGGCCAATCTGATAAACTGTGATAATGTGGTCAAGGATGCTCAGTGCAGGGCAGTGCAGTGTTGATGCCTATGAAAGACAGTTCTTTACAACAGAGCCCTCCTGAAACCAATGCCTGAAGTGCAAGGCACAGTGAAAGGCCAGCAGTGCAGATACCCTGATGGAAGGGAAGCTTACTTTCTCTGATCACACCAAGTAAGAACAAGGGCTTTAATATTTACTTGGGTGCCAGGCTTTGTGCTAGCATTTATCACAGATGGTCTCATTTAAATATCCAATACTCCTGGGGAGCCTGGACTGGTTAAGGGTCCACCTTTGGCTCAGGTCATGATCTCCAGGTCCTGGGATCCTGAGATGGAGCCCTGTGTCAGGCTTCCTGCTCAATGGGGAGTTTCCCTCTCCCCCCGCCCCCATGCTTTCTCTCTAATAAATAAAATCTTCTAAAAAAATAATAAATCTCCAATACTCCTATGAGTTAGTTATCAGTACTATTCTCATTTTATATATGTAGAAACAGGGATGCCTGGGTGGCTCAGCAGTTTAGCCTCAGCCTTCGGCTCAGGGCATGATCCTGGGATCTGGGACAGAGTCCCACATCGGGCTCCCTGTGGGAAGCCTGTTTCTCCCTCTGCCTATGTCTCTGCCTCTCTCTATATCTCTCATGAATAAATAAATGAATCTTTTAAAAAAATATATGAAGAAACGGTCACAGAGTGGTTAAGTAACTTCCAATGACACAATTAACAAGAGACGGAACCAGGATGCAAATGTATACAATGACTCTAGAGTCCATATTGATTATGAAAGTCTCCCACCCATTTAATGGAAGACAGGGAAAAAGAAAATCCATTGTGTACATCTCATCTTAGAGACACCTGAAAAATGTCCTTGGTGGAGAATTAGGCAGCATACTATCCAATGGGAAAATTCTGGATGAGGCCTATAAGGGCTCCAGTACTGGGCCTGGCACTTACTAGCTTTGTAACTTTGGATGAGTCATAACCGCTCCAAGCCTTGACTTCCTCATGTATAAAAGGGAAATAATACGACCTGACCTATAGGTCTTTAAGGATAGCTGTGAAAATCAAAGGAGACAAATCACATGTAATTCCTGTGAAAACTGTCAAGTGCAATACAAGTAAAACTTTTAACTCTCTTTTGGCATAGTCCTTCCAAAATGAAGATAATTAATAAATCATATTTTCCTAGATTCCTGTTGACATGTTAGATAAGTAAAATTTACATTGACTAAAAATATGACCAAAAATTCTTTGTCACTTCCTCAAAAAGAGATGCGGCCTATTTTACCACCTTGTGGAAACTGACCTGTGACTGCTTTGACCAAGAGAGCATGTTGGAAGGGACTCTCCCAGTTTCAGGTCCAGCCTTTAAATGGACTGGCAGCTTCCACTTCGTCCCTCTGGAATCCAGCTGAGTAGCCCACCTGGAGCAGAACAAGGGCCCCGGCCAACAGCCGCACCAAGTTGTCAGTCATGGGAGACAGTTACCCAGGCAGTAGGTCCTCCAGTCCCAGTCAAGCAACCCCAGCTGGGTAACATCATGTGGAGCGAGACTAATTGCTCCCCCCTCCCCCCACCGTGGCAAAACTGTATGCAAATGAATGATTGTTATTGTTTTAAGTGACTGGGTTTTTTGTTTTTTTTTTAAGTGACTGGGTTTTAAGTTTTGAGAACATGTTACATAGCAATAAATATCTTAAGATTAACCCAATAATTTTACTTCTAGAAATTTATCCTAATCACTAATCAGGAACGCAGACAAAGGCTTACGTTCCTGAACATTTCTTGCAGAGTAGTTTCAGAGACCTTTAATGTCTAAATTAGGAAAATGATTATGTACCTCATAGTATATCTGTTATGAAAGTCATTTAAATGTTAGCAATATAGGAGAGTAATTATGATACACTTTTAGGCGGAAAAAGTCATATAAAGAACTATGCATATAAAAAGGAATAAATTAATAATGGGGTTTTTTCGGGGCAAAAGAATTATGAGTGATTTTATTCTATCTTCACATTTTTGTGATAATTGCATCATCGAAAAAAATAAATTTAAAAAATAAGAAAACTATCAACTTGCAAAATCTATCCATAGATAAAATAAATTTTAAAAAATAAAGTTCCAGGATCTCTGGGTGGCTCAGTGGTTTAGCGCCTGCCTTCAGCCCAGGGCGTGATCCTGGAGTCCCGGGATTGAGTCTTGCATTGAGTCCCACATCAAGTCCCACACCGAGTCCCCCATTGGGTTCCCTGCACGGAGACTGCCTCTTTCTCTGGGTCTCTCTTGAATGAATAAATAAATACAATCTTTATTAAAATAAATAAAGTTCCATTTATTACAGTTTCAAAGTTTTTCATGACCATTTTATTAAGGTATTTGGCAATACTGATGTTGAATCATCTGCTATTTCTCATAATTGACAAGCCAATAGGCAGTTACATTGTAATTTTATAAAAGTCAGCAGGAAATAGTCCTATTGGCAAAGAGACTATTAGCTGTGGGGTCCTATTAGCTTTGATAATCCATAAACTAGATGTAAAAAATCTTGAATAGTTAAGCAGCTCTAATGATGTGACACGAAAGTAAAATAATGAAGGAAAAGCTTCCCAAAAAATCAGACTAACATCACGAAAAGTCTGTTACCAGCCAGGAGCTTTTTCATGGCCGCGTCACTTGATCCTCTCAACAGCCTTGTGTGGTCAGGTACTAGTCCCATTTTACAGAAGAGGATCCTGGGGCTTGGCCAAAGTTCTCGCAGCTGCAACTGCGCAGTTTGCAGTTGGGAGTCAGTCCCAGAGCGTATGTCCTTCCCATAGCACCACACCACTCCACAAAGGTCAGGGTTCAACAATTTTATGAGATGAAACAAAAATCTACCAAGCATGCAAGGCTGTTTGAAAAAGACTTTCTTTTATTCTAACACAATGAATGAAATATTTATTTGGACTTTTTAAGCCTCTTTAGTGGGATCACTTTCTTCTTGCAGAACTTGAAGCAATCCTAAAACAGTCAAAGGCAATTTTGTGAGAAGCCAAGACTTTTCTTGAGCAATTGAAAGGGGTTTAGGGGGAGGAAGACCAGCTTACAAAGCAGAAGTCCTTACAACACAGCTCCTGTCCTCCTTGTCCTCTCTCCTGTGGAATCTCTTCAAAGCCCTATCTTTAGCATGGCTGAGGCTTTTAGTAAGCTGGAACCTGGCCATGCTTGTTGGTTTTATTCGCTATTCATATTTATTTTATTTAGTTTCCAATAGGCCATATTCATTTTGGGATCCAAGATGTGAGGAATCACTACCACAGAGGGGTCCCACAGGGCATTTGACACGATAAAATGGAGACAAATGTCAACCAAGCCCAGTGCTTTTTGTTTTTTGTTTTTTTTTTTTTTAAGGAGAGAACAAGGGAGCATAGGGTTGGCAGGGAAGGGTAAGGGAGACGGAGAGAGAATCTTAGGCAGGCTGGAGCCTGACACGGGGCTTCCTCTCACGATCCTGAGATTAGACCTCACCTGAAATCAAGAGTTGGATGCTTAATTGACTGAGCCACCCAGTCATCCCTGGTTTTCTGTTTTTTAAGGAAGAGTAACTAATAGTAACAACAGCTAAGATTTCTGTGGTATTTATATACATCAGCTCTATACCATGTACTTTATGTGTGAACATTATCCTATTTAATCCTGACAACTCTAAGATGTACACACTAATTTTGATCTTTGTTTTACAGATGAAGATGCACCGGACAGGTGGTGGTCAAGGTATGAATGGTCTGATCTCAGTCCCTGCTTCTAACTGCCGCATAGACTGCATCAGTCAGGGCTGGGGTTTCAGAGAGAACCCTGCTTCCTTTTTCTTCCATCAACTCCAGAAGGAACCCTGAGTATGAGCAATGGGAGAAAGACCATGGCTGGGAGATGGAGAAATGAGAATCCCAGTTGTGCAAGTCCAGGCTGGATGGTGCTTTTCCCATAGCCAGGGCTGCTTGCTTTCCAGTAGCAAAGTGCTAAGTACCTGAGCCTTCTTCTAAAATGTATTTCTATGGGACACCCGGGTGGCTCAGTGGTTGAGCGTCTGCCTTCGGCTCAGGGCGTGGTCCTGGCTCCAGGGATCAAGTCCTGCATCAGGCTCCCTGCGAGGAGCCTGCTTCTCCCTCTGCCTGTGTCTCTGCCTCTGTGTGTGTGTGTGTGTGTGTGTGTGTGTGTGTGTGGCTCTCAGGAATAAATAAAATCTAAATAAAAGAAAAATAAAATGTATTTCTATTCATTCACCTTTCCCCTCTATCTAGGAGATAAGGGAGTCCATAATGATAGACAAAATATAACATGAAGCAAGAAAAATGAGTGGACCTCTAAATATTCAATGGCCAATATAAAATCATGACCAGCAATTGTCACAGATCACAGTGTTCATTAGATTAAAAATAACCAGTAACTCAAGGCCAGCACAACTATTGCCAATATTAAGCTCAGAAAAATATCTTCTCCTGAAAGCAAAGTGGCACAGTGCAATGTGATGAGCAGCGTCCTCACATCTGCAAAGGATTGTATATTACGCAGCAGAACAGTGTGGTTGAGCACACAGATTCTAGAAGCAGACTACTTGGGTTCTACCACTTTCCAGCTGGGTAACATTGGGCAAGTTTTCTGTCTGTGCCTCAGTTTCTTCATTTAGAAATGTAGACTGGGAAAAACATGGAGGATTAAATGAGATCACGGACTCAAAGCCTTTAAAGCAGTGCCCAGCAGGTAACGTGCCTGTGTGCGCTAATGCTACCATCAGCCTGGTTTGAAACACAGCAGATACTTCCCACCTCCGCACCCCTGTACCCACTGCTTCCTCTGCCTGGCACACTTTTCCCACCATCACACGTGTGGCTCACTCCAATCCTTCTTCAAGCTTTTGCCTTCATATCACTTTCTCAGTGAGTTTCCAAACAACCATATTTAAAATAAACTGAGCTGCTTTCCCTACTTGTCTCCACAAACTAGCAGCCTAGATCTGCTCTAATTCATTTTTCTCCTTCTCATGCTCAAATAACCAATCACATTATTTCCTTTCTATTTTGTCTATTTTCCTCCCCTAAATGAAGGCAGGTTTCTGTTCAATGCACTGCTCTATTCCCAAGACCTAGAATAGAGCATGACATGTAAACTCCCAATAAACATGTGTTGAACGAATCAATGAACAAATTTAAAACTGTATAGTCAATTATAAGGGTCCCTTTGAAACACCCTACAAGGGTAAATCAGCCAAAAAGTGAACCTGTAAGCTGTCTGGACTTTTCAATGATCTGGTAATAATTTGAGAAAGACTTCAAAAGTCTTATGAAATTTTTTGGTAACAACGGTAATAGCACTGAGATTTTAGGTGACATGTCCTATTTTATATGCTTAGATGAGTTCAGAATTAGCGATTAAGAGTCACTTTCAGCAGGGGCACAGCTAGATGCAATAGTCAAACTGCAGAGTAAAAATTAAGCATTATTACTGGAATCACATCGTCACTCTTCGGTCCTTAATGGAGCCAGTCAAAATAAATCATAGATTTTGTTATCCAGTTCTCTCCTGACAGCAAAGCAAGGACAGGAAAGCCAGTTATTAATGAGAGCATCTTATTTTATGCATCAAAGGATCTCAAAATTCTATGCTTCCTAACACAAAGGCAAGTGTTAAATGTGCAGAACTTGGGGAGAGACACCAGGACACGTAATGCTCTTGCTTAGGACTAACAGTTACGTGCTTACACAGGCCTCCGTGGTGAGCAACCATCTTTGCAATCAGTAAAAGGCAATCTAGCAGAACGGAAAACATGCCACAAAGAAAATAACAGAAGTGAACAGATCAATGAGCTGAGTCAAGGTCCAGGTGGAGCTGGGAAACTCTCCCAGTCCCAAAGGCAGACTGACCCCTCGTCATCCACTTGCGGTGATCCACCAAACTCAAAGCAGTTGCCATTTCTGTATGCCACTTTTTAGCCAAACGAAAAGGTTTGGGGAGGTTTTGGCTTTCCCATGGCTAAAGTATGAGAGTTAAGAGTATCTCCATGATAAACGAGATTTCCTTTTAAAGTATTCAGAAAAAGAAAGTTGAACTAAGGCTGCATTCTGAGCATTCTGAGGTTGTCCTTATCTTCATTCATGTAATTATGGCCTGAGCACAGACCACACCAAGGTTCCTGACATGAGAGAGAACTGTGTGACTTGATGGCTGTGAACAAGCCTATGTTTCAAAGCCTATAAAGCCATCGCATGCCCGTAGCTCACACCAGCCCAACCTGTTTCCACTTGGGCCTCAACTAGATCTAGTGTTCTGATCTTTAATTAAATTCAACCTCCTCTTACTCTATTCTTTTTTTCCCCCCCAAGTGTGATTCTTTTCTCACAGCTAAGCTGTAGGTTCCTTAAGGAACAGGACTACATTTTACAATTCTCTTGCACCCAAAAAACTGGGCACTACTGAATTAACATATAACATTGTGTAAGTTTAAGGTATACAACATGTTGATTTGATGCACCTATATACTGTGATTACTACAGTAGCATTAGTTAACACCTCCATCACTTTTATCTTTTTTTAAAAAAATATTCAGTTTCATTGACTTTCTCTATTGTTTTTCTAGTCTATTTATTTCCCTCTGTTGTTATTTCCTCCCTTTTGCTAACTTTGGGCTTTGGTTTGTTCTTTTTGTAGTTGCTTGAGGTATAATATTAGATAAATATTTTTCCTTAATGTAGGTCTTTATTGTGATAAACTTCCCTCTTAGAAATGCTTTTACCACATCCCCTAGGTTTTGGTTTATTTCCATTTTTGTTTGTTTGATGATTTCTTTTTTATTTTGCTTCTGATTTCTTTCATCCATTGGTTGTCCACAGACATGTTAATTTCCACATATCTGTTAATTTTCCATATTTCCTCCTGTTGTTAGTGATTTCTAGTTTCATACCACTGTAGTCAGGAAAGATACTTAAGATTTCAATATTCTTAAGTTTGCTAAGATTTGCTTAGTGACTTATCATATTATCTATCCTGGAGAATGTTTCATGTGCACTTGACAAGAATGTATATCGTGCTTCTGTTGGGTGAAACATTCTGTATATGTCTGTTGGATCCGTTTGGTTTAAAGTATAGTTCAAGTTCAGTTTCCTTACTGATTTTCTCTCTGTATCCATTGTTGGAGGTGGCAAACTGAAGTCCCCTACTATTATTATATCATTGTCTATTTCTCTCTTCAGATCTGTATTTGCTTAATATATTTAGGTGCTCCAATGATGAGGGCACACAGAATTGTGATATGTTGATGAACTGACTGACCCCTTTATAATTATATAATGGCCTTTTGTTTCTTGTTACCATTTTTGGCCTAAAGTCTATTTTGTCTGATGTAAGTACAGCTGTTCCTGTTCTTTTTTGGTTTCCACCTTCATTAAATAGCTTTTTCTATCTCTTCACTTTAAGCCTATGTGTGTCCTTAAAGCTGATGTCTCTTATAGGCAGCATATAGTTGGGTCTTGTTTTTTTTTATCCACTCAGCCTCTCTCTGTCTTTTGATTGATGAATTCAATTCATTTACATTTAGAGTAATTATTGGTAGGTAAGAACTTACTAATGCCATCTTGTTTATTGCTTTTTGGTTGTTTTATAGTTCCATTGTTCTTTTTTTCCTTTTTTTCTCCTAACTCTGTGCATTATTTTTCTATGGTAGTATGCTGATTCCCCTCTTTTTATCTTTTGTGAATCAACTATAGGTTTTTGCTTTGTGGTTACCATGAGGCTTACATAAAATATCTTGTAACTACAACAGTCCATTTTAAGCTGATAGCAACTTAACTTCAATTGCATACAAAAAGTCGACCCCTTTACCCCTCCCCTTTTGTTTTTGACGTTATAATTTACCTTTTTTTTTTTTAAGATTTTATTTATTTATTCATGAGAGACAGAGAGGCAGAGACATAGGCAGAGGGAGAAGCAGGCTCTCTGTGGGGAGCCTGATGCAGAATGCCATCCCAGGACCCCGGGATCAGGACCTGAGTCAAAGGCAGAGACTCAACCACTGAGCCATTCAGGTGCCCCTATAATTTACCTTTTTATATTGTCTTCACTAACAAATTACAGTAGTCATAGTTATTTTTAGTTCCCTTGTCCTTTGATCTTACACTAAAGTGGTTAATACAACCACCATTCTACAGTATTAAGAGTAATCTGAATTTGACTATATACTTAGCTTTACCAGTATGTTGTCTACCTACAACTTACTAATTAGCATCCTTTTGCTTCAGCTGGAAGAACTTTCAGCAGTTCTTGTAAGGCAGGTCTAGTGGTGATGAACTCCTTCAGCTTTTGTTTGTCTGTTAAAGTCTCTATAGCTTCTTCTTTTCTGAAGGGTAACTTTGCCAGATACAGTATTCTTGATGGTCAGGTTTTCTTCTTTCAGCACTTTGAATATATTATCCCACTCATTCCTGGCCTATAAGGTTTATGTTGAGAAATACACTCATGGTGGGGGACGAGACATGCAGAGCACTGGGGGTGCCTATGGACCAAATGACGGGATTCACTATCATCCACATCCCTTTAATGCCCTTCAAGAGTTCAATTTGCTGTCCTCTCAGCTTTTTCTTGTTTCCTCCCCCCGCCACTCCCCCCGGTCATGGAGTTCATGACTCACCAGTCTGGATAGGGTGAGAGAGAAATGAGCCTCTTTGGCAGGGTCCCACACCGCTGGGGAAACCGGATGCTCACTCACAACACTCCTTTTCTTCCAAAGGAAAGATCACAGGCCAAGAAGATCTTGGCCTTAAGCTGTGTTGCCTTGGGTTAAGAGTGATACAGGTAAAGCCAAACCGTTTCTCTTACCCCTGCCAATGCATCCAAACGCATACATAGATTTTTTTTTAATTTTTTTTTTTGTTTCAGTGGCATATTAGAACTTTTCCACTGGAAACTTGGTTCTTTTGGTTCTTTTGTTTGTGGGTGATTGTCAAAGACAGTGTTTTCCAGGGGCTTCTGGACTGCAGCCAGAGGGACTAGAACCAGTTCACAGGCCACTGCAGAGTCCACAGCTGGGATCAACATCCATATGGCCTATTACCTGTGCATGGATGGGCAAGACTCTTCCCAGATCCTGTGGCATACTGTACTGGATCCCAAAGCTCCTAGAAAGGCACTCTGATGGAGGCTAAATTGTTACTGGGAAAGAGACACAAATAAGGGGCATCTTATTCAGTCATAAAGCTGACATCACTCCCCAAACAGAGCAGCCCCTCTCAGCAAGCTGAGCAAATTCAAGAACAGAAAACTTTAGACATCCCAGCTTTCTTTACCACAAAACCCTTGGATCCATCAACCACCTAACTCCTAACCTCTAGCTCTATTTCTTCAACTTTCAGCTTCCTCTCTGTCCAGCTTTGCTTCTAAACTTTGAACTTTGTCCTGTTTTCTATCCTATGCTTGCTCTTTGGATTTGAAATGGACTTGGTCTCTCTGATTTGATCCCCTCCTTATTCCCTGGCTCCATTCATCCTGCAGGATGTCAAGCCTAGGCTTCCAGGACCCAACATGTCATTTTCCACTGCTATTAAGCTCATCTAGAGTTCCCCTTGGGGACAGCTGGCAACAACAGACAATGGTTGGACATGCTACAATTATCATAAACACAGTCAGGTGGGGAAGGTACAATTCTGCTTGCTGCTTGCTACTCCTACCACCAGCATCAGCAGCACATTTCCACATCCTGGATGAGTGAGAAGGAACAGTATGGCTGAGCTCACCACCATCAGGGGCAACAAGGCATGTCCCCTATGTGTCTTACTCATAATTGCTTTTTCAGCACATACCAGTGTCTAACATGTTAGTAGGTTCTTGATAAATTTGTGGAAATAATTAATCAGGAAAAGAGTGATACTGTCTTTGATCTCCATCACATTGTCCTTTAAAATAATTTAATAAACATGTACATTCCAATCAGGATGTGGGCCCTGCAAATATACATATAGATCAAATGAGTTACATGTAGTCCTTCCCCTTGGGAAGTTTACAGGCTCCCTTTAAGCACAAAGCCAGATACATTTTAGTTACTGTGTGAAGAATTTCACTAGAGGTGTATGATAAAGTACTATGGGCACACAGATGGCACTGTACGGTACAGTATGTATGTATATGTTTGTATAGTATTTTATTCTATTCAAATGGGAGCCTGCAGGGAAAAAAAAGTGACATTTGAGTTGGGCCTTGAAATATGAAGCAGTGTTTCAAAGAAACTTATAATGATGGGGATGAAAGTGACCACGTTAGGATAGCCCCAGCCTGACAGCAGAGTGAGGTTCGGGGATGCTAGCATCCCTCTGGCCGACAGAGCTAATTGCTGACAGCAGTCTCTATCACAGAGAGTCCAGGACACACTTGAGATGTTCTAGGAGAACTGTGGGGAGCACAAGGTTTATGACAACTGCAACTCCCCCCCCAACCCCCCCAAGGCTGACTAATGATCCATGCAGCTCAGTCTGGAAAATGACTCAGGACACTGATCAGTTCTAAGGCTCTCTCAGTGGTTTCTGAGATACTCTAAACAGGCCATGGGGATCTAAGTCAGATGAGGACAAGTCTGGTTCCTCAGAGAGGGCCTGGAACCAACTGAGCCTCCAGAACACGGCTAGCTCCATGTGTTCACTTCAGAAAAAGGATCTCCTGTAGTAATTCCTCAGCTCTTGAGACCACCAGAAAATAGCTTCCCTGGAGACCCAAGTTGGTCTGTACATATTGATGTAGACATAAACTAGGGGATACCCTCTTACCTGTAGCACTTATACAATAGATAGGATATAGGCTGCGACCCAGATACTGATGCCGATATGGGAAGAAAAAGTCCACGACCAGTAAGAATGTGATGGGGGTATATTAAAGCCAGAAGGTTCTCTCGTTTGACTAGTTAGAAAATAGCAAGTCCACCGAGCAAGAAGCTAGTTATACGTAATTAAAGAGGAAGTGAGACCCCAAGCAGCAATGAATACAGGTGACCTGGAGGCCCTAGGAAAGCACCCAGGCTATGAATCAGGATTATTTGTATCTCTCCTCAACCTTCATCAGGGCTCTAGAGGCAGCACAGTTACTTGCCGTTTGCCTATGGATAAATCATGTTTCTGTTAATAAGTATTGTCTACTTAAAAAGATAAAAATCTTTAAAAAGGTGGGAGGTGCCTACCTGACTCGGTCAGTGGGGTGTGCAACTCTCCATCTTGGGGCTGTGAGTGGAGCCCCACGTTGAGTGTAGAGGTTACTCAAAAAAATAAAATCTTTAAAATACATAAATAAATATTATCAATAGTATTATCATAACTGAGGAAAGATTCCACTTGCAAAGGAGAAACAAGCCTCATTTAAATTATCTTTATTATGAACTAGAATTAATGAGTAACAACAGCCTCTTTAAAAGTACCTAAGTTTCAGTTTTCAAGACAATTTCCCATTCATCATTGTATATGATGCTCATTAGCCCTGGTAAGGAGGTGGGGCGGGTAAGACACTAATAGGCTACCTGGACTTGCCACTGTTTCACAATCAAGAGTCAAGCCCAAGAATTCCCAATTCTGTGGTTTCTTAACCTTCACTGTGTGGCCACCGAGAAAACCACTGTGATCCACTCATTTTATTTAGCCATTTCCTGATTTCATCTGTCAGGTGCTTTCCATGTGAGTTTCTTTGGTGACAAATCCCTAGGCTTAGCATTCCAAAGCACCTAACTTCCTAATATCTACTATATACTTTATGAAAATGTTTCGTGGTAGTGTTTGAAACAAATAATACTCATCTTTCTTCTGTGTGTTCCCTTTTGTATGTGGTAAGAAGAATGTAAAACAAACAATCTTCATCTCAGGCTTGTCTGAAATCACAATTTGGATAAGTGTACATTAAGGTTAGGTAAGACATGCTTGTTAGGGAGTTTTGAGGAATAATGCATCACAATTCAGACTTTTAAAAAATTCCATATATTGTCTTATTTTAAAATCTGAATTCAGGAATTAGGAAGGATGCCAGTGAAGTCTTTAACTGTTTACCATTGTATGGAAAGTGCCCAGTGCCCAACGCTGAGTAAGCAAGGCTCTCGGTGCATGCCCAATTGTCTCCAATGTTTTTTTGGCTGGTCCCACCCACTGCACCTGACTCACCAGCATGTTCAGCATCATCTCCAAGACAGGATATGTGCCCCCTTACCCACCTGGTGTTCCATTTGCAGCTCTGTCTTGTCCAAGTTCCAGCTCTGGTCTCTGTAATCAATTAGCATTATGCTGAAAAGAAGCATTGGCCCACATGTTGGAAGCGTAATAAATTTACACCAAAATCACAGAGGGAAAAACGGAAACCCCAGCAAAACAGCTTAATGAAACTTGGCACAGCAAGCATCAAATAAAAATGTCCTGCTCCTCTTTTTAAATCTGTTTTCCAGGGACCTTGCTGCTGCTATTATTTGGAGGGCAGCAACAGCAAGGCAAAGAAGAGCAGAGGAATGGAATAGGGAAGGAAAGAAAGAAGTTAGCTGGCCAAGGAGGTTCTAGTCTCGCTCCATTAGTCTTGCTCAAAACTACTAAGTCTCATCTGTCACTTAGTTTACTACATTAGTCTTTTAGGAATATTTAACAGTTGAACCCAAAGAAAACTCAAAAGGTTTGATATATTAATAGAATTTAAGAGACTGTGACACCTAAATAAAGAAACTTGGAGGTAGGAAGATCCTTGTAAGACCTCTTATACCATGACACTCTTTTTAGACTTAAAAACAAAGCTCAAACTTGATTAAAAGTTTTCAATAAAAGTTTTTGCAACACTCATGCTATTTATATATCTCTTTATTACATTTTTAAAAAGCAAACTCTGCCCTCAATGTGGTACTCGAACTCATGACCCCAGGATCAAGAGTGATATGCTCTACTGAGCCAGCCAGGCACCCCTTATAACACTCATCCTAAATGAAAATCACAAGACTCCACCTGTCATGTTCTGACTATACCACAGTCCAATCGTCTTTGGGAATCCATGAGCTTTCCTCTGATGCCAGACAGCACAGATTCCAATGTCGGTTCTGCCGACATAGCTGAACAACTTGGGGTAAAGTACTGAGCCCTTTTTCACCACTTATAGCAGTATAATCTCGAATAAGTGAGTGGGATTTAACCTTCTTTCACCTCAGTTTCCTCATCTGAATGAAGACAATATTACCCACCTCAAAGTTTTTGAAAGGTTTACATGAATTAATGTACATAAGGAACCTAGAATGATGTCTGACATGCAGTAAAAGCTGTTTGCCATTGTAATTTCCTCTTAAGAACAGACATCTTCTAGGCCTGTTATCTCAACTAGTGTTGGTTATGCAAATACCAACCATAAGCCCCAGGAAGTACAGAAAATGAGAAAACAAATACAAAGCCATGCTGAATCACACAAATTCCACATTCCATCTGCTAGCTTCAACCAGTGAGCTGCGGTTTCGCTTTCTCTCCTTTCCTTTGATCACCCTTTCGATCTAGAGATACAAGAAAGGTGATGAACTTAAAAGGCAAACAACAAGAAGTAGGAATCGGGAAATAAGCTGGTGGGCTTCAGACTGGACAGTCCACCCGTTAGCATGCAATGCCTCACCTGCCCCAGTGCTGCTCTGACGCAGTTCCATCTCTGTCCTGCCTACTTCCTGGCTACAGACACATGGAGGAATGGAGAGAAGTCTATGCTAGGATTGGCAAACTTTTAGAGCCATAAGATGTAGGAAAAAGGGCATGAATCAGCAAATCGGGCCTCTTATCTGTGGCTTGTCACACACCTCTTTGAGTGTCCCAGGGTAAGTTACCTGAATTCTGTTCTATTTCATCTACAGAATCAGAACACCTATGCTATGTACCTCATAAAATGTGGAATTAAGTTGAAATAAGGCATGTAAAAGCATTTTGAGAAATACAAAGTACTATAAAAAGTTTCATTAGTGACAGGATTTGCATTAATATAGCTTTTTCCCTACTGTTAACAGATGTTATACACAAAAAAGGTTCTATTATCAAATTAACTTAGCAGATGATGGGTTAAGAAAATTTTCCAGATTTCTCTACTTAGGATAGTGACCCCCCAACCCTGTTAGATCCAATGTGCCTTTGTTGTAAACAAATTATCTCCGTAGCATCTCCCTACCCTGAAACAAAATTCACAGACACAGCCTATATAAACAATTTCCAAAAGGACCACCACCAGCAAAATACTTATTGTAATACACAAATGCTTGGGAATAACTAAACCAAAAGACATAAGTAGTCAGACACTTATATGAAGAATCATGGTGAATATGACAGCTCAAACAAGGCTACAAAGTTCCGCTATATCAGTGACTTAAATACAACCAGTGGGGTTTGCTCAAGTGTGCTTTTCTGAAATAGTAAATAATTCTTGGCAAAGCTCCAAACAAAATACAATGTTCCCTTGATTTGCATGGTCACTGTACTAAGACAATCAGTGTCCATTATAAAATCACAACTACTTTGTATTCATGTGTAAAACAGAGTTGGGTCCTAAGCTTAATTATAAACAGATCTTTCAGCTATATGACCATAATGACAAGGGTAAGTCCTTGAGGACCAGAGATAACTCTTGCTTTATGTGGGACTCTCGGTGCACTATAAGCTAGCTAGTGTCCATAACCTCTAGGCCAATCAGTATGACAATAAAACACTCCCATAAGTTTATAATTTAGAAAACATTCCCTAGGGGACAGTACCACTCCACTGAGAATCACTGATATAAGGCTTTGTTCAAAGAGTCTTTAACATGACAATGTGACTTAGAAGAGGAAAACATTAGAACACTTTACAACAGAACACTTTTCTCTCCCAAGTAGCTTCTAAGAAGACTATTGTTTCACTAATCACACTTTGGGAAATACTGATATTATTATTTTTTAAAAATTTAATTTTAAAAAAGCATATTAAGTAACCCACCACAAGTGAACCGCAATAAGAAGGTTCTGGAGATATGTTTTCCTGGGAAGTCTGATGCTTGGCTATGATTTGGGAAACAAAGACAGAAGGAAACACAAAATTAAATGTCCTTATAACATGCACGCCATTGACAAATACTTGAGGCAGGCAGTGTAACCTTCCTCCAGGAAGCTTAGTATTATTGCCTTGCTGGAAGGAAAAAACATTGGTTTGACTATAACAAGGCCTCCGGTATCCTAAGAGTCTTCTTTAGCATATGAAGAACATTTTGACACTTCCCTTATCTTTACTCCTCCCCCCAGCCCCAAAGTATATAATCAGTTGCCCCTCACAATTCCAGAGCAGTAGGGAGCAGCAGGCAGCAGCAGCAGTTCTTTCTGCCCACAGGTCCTGTCTCTGTGGCTTTAATACAACTACCATTTTGCTGAAGCAGGTCTCAAGAATTTTTTTGGCCATTGGCTCCGGACCCCAAAGAACCTCATATATATTCAAAAAATGCATCAGCTGGACCTCTCCATGTGTGTTACCAACTGGGGTCCTCGGGCTCTCCGAGCAATTGAACTTGGGGCCAAGCAGGAATTTCAGGGAAGACTTTTACTGAGGTTTATGCTCAAGCATGATGAAGAGGGTTCTTCAGTTGACTCCCTAAACAAAGGCTGGGGAAAGTTTTTAATGAGGCTACGGCAGGAAAAGGAGTGCAGTCTATCCATGCAGGGGCAAGGAGAGATCCAAAAGTTGGATGCACAGGTGCAGTGGACAGCACAGGCTTCCTCATGCATCTCATGTCTCATTAGCATGTTAAATCTCCACTCCTGGGCATGATTTTTAGTATTATAATGAGGGAAAAAGTTGGTGAAAGATCAGCACTGGGGTCCAACGTGGCATAGACTGGCTTGGTCTGCACCAGTCATCCTAATCAAGTCTCCTACTGCTTCCACATTCCTACAAGTTCTGCTACTAAAAGGGGAGTAGTGTTTCTGCTACCTAGGAACCCCGGTTTTGCAGTCAAGATTGAGGAGACCGGACTCCACTCCCTGCTCTATCTCAAATGTGTCAATAATACAGAAAAAAATATCATCTCTCCAAACGCATGGAAGAAGTTCATGGAAACTTTTGTCAGACACTCAGACATCACACACACAGCCTGAATTTTATTAGTGCCATTTAGAAGAAATGGTAAGAAAGTTTGATATTTGGAGTCCAGGCTATTGCTTGGAAATAACTTTTATGGTCCTTGGACATATTAACACATATATTTATTTTTCAAGGCTTATACATTTCTCTTATGTTCATTTCCCAAAGGCAAATCGGATTTCTAGACCAGTCCAGTGAATGAGGCAGATAATAACTATTTTTTCATTATCAACAGACAAAATGAAAATATTTATTTCCATGGTTTCTCCAAACCTGCAGATTTTATAAGCATTGAAAGATATGTTTAAATTGTAAAAATCTTCATTTTCTTTTTTAAAATTTCCTTTGAATTTTTAGATTTAAATTGTTAATTAACATGCAGTATATATTAGTTTCAGAGGCAGAGGTCAGTGATTCAGTCTGATATCTATATCAGTGTTCCTTAAATCATGTGCCCTCCTTAATGCCCATCACCCAGTCACCTCATCTCTTCACCCCCTCCCCTCCAGTGACCCTGTTTGTTTCCTATGATTAAGAGTATCTTCTGGTTTGCCTCCCTCTCTTATCTTGTTTTATAAAATCTACATTTTTAGATTTTACTTCTCCCAAATAACGCTTTAATTCATAACCTAATGACTACTAGAAAAATAACTGACAGCCTCACTACTCAGGGCCTGGTGAAACTAAAAATGTCCCAATCTCTACCTGAAATGGAAGAGACTCCAATAAATAATTACAGAGCAATCAGGTGGATGCTATGAGCTGCAGGACCACAGAGGAAAATACCTCACCCAACCTGGAGGCTCAGAAAAAGTTTCTTAGAAACTAATTAGTAGGGAGCCAACATCATCTCCTTAATGACATGGTCAATACATAATTAACAGATTTAAGAGAAGTGTGAGAAAAGTAGATCTGATTTTAAAAGTACTTAGTGTGCATTGGTGCCATCTGGTGGACATTTTTAAATAAAGCTAAGGTAAAGAATTTGGGGCTTTAAAAAAAAACAAGCAAGCAGAAAAACAACGTTTTTATTATTTTGCAACAGTCTATCTTCTAGTTTCTGTAATTTGGGGACCAATGTATCAATTCACTTCTAGGTTTCCTAACTCAGGTCACTTACTACATGGTCACACCTCATCTTCATTCAGATTTGTGAATGGGTTAAGTTATTGCAGTGTATGTAAAATAAGTGTTTGACAGTGGTGTTGCAAAGGAAATTCAAATGAAATGGACAACAAAAGAGCAGGGTTTTTCCCATTTTAAAACCCGCTTCAATTCATCCAAGAGTTTTTAGAGAAAAGACTTACTTAAAACTAAATTATGGATATCAATGGCCCTACTTAAATAAGATGCAGAGAAGCACAAACCTTAAGGAGAAATAAATTATTATAACAACATCGGTTAAATATTTCTATTTAATAAAGGACATCATTTGCAAATTTAACAAGTAATAAAATGAGTGAAGATAGTGATGTCTGAAGCCGAGGGTTATTTACAAGACATTTCTTCAATCCAAGACAGAAAAACCAAAGAAAGAGGAGGAAAGAAAATGAATAAGCACGGACCAAAAAAAGAAATGAAAAGATACTCAGCATAAATCTCATAAATATAATTAAAGTGAGATACCACTTTACACCTCTCAGGTTGGCAAAAAATGATTTACAAAGGATATTAGCAAGTGCTAGTGAAAACATGAGGAAATGAGCCTCAAGTATTTCTGTTGGAAAGAAATCTGGTCAGTACTTAGTTAAGTATGCGTGTATTCTACAACCCAACAATCCCGTTCCTATATGTATTAGTTACTTATCACTGTGTAACAAATTAACCCAAGGTTTAGAGGCTTAAAATGACAAATGTGTATTATCTGTTTCTGTGGGTCAGGAATCCAAATGTGGCTTGGTTAGGCACCTCTGAGTTCAGGTTTCTCAGAAGATTCAGTCAAGGGTCAGCTGGGGCTACAGTTATCTCAAGGGTAAAAGTGGAAACTATCTGCTTGCTGGTTACTCTCACAGCTGTTGGTCAGAGATAGAAGTTCCCTACCACATAAACCTCTCACAGGGCAGTTTACAATGTAACACTTTTCTCCCTCAGAGAAGAGAGAATGAGAAATGGTGAGCAAGACAAAAGTCACAGATTTTTGGTAAACTATTTAGAAGTGACATCTCATCACATTTACCCTATTCAATTCATTATAAAAGAATCAGTTGGTCCGGACCATATTAAAGGGGAGGAATTTAAATGAGGGCATGAATATAGGGAGGCAAGAATCATTGGGAACCATTTTAAAAGCTGCTGACCACAATGGCTACATATCCCAGAAACTCTCAAAAGATCAACAAAACAGCATGAAGCTGTTCATTGCAGTATTGTGTGAAGGATAGCTGCAGGCAACTTAAGATGCCCATCAATGGGGAAATAGATGAGAAGACAAAATGTGATGTAAGCATATGGAAGGATACTATGCAATCAGAAACAGTGAACCAAATTTATACACAACAACATGGATCCACTTTAAAAACATAAGGATGGGGATCCCTGGGTGGCGCAGCGGTTTGGCGCCTGCCTTTGGCCCAGGGCGCGATCCTGAAGACCTGGGATCGAATCCCACGTCGGGCTCCCGGTGCATGGAGTCTGCTTCTCCCTCTGCCTGTGTCTCTGCCTCTCTCTCTCTCTCTCTGTGTAACTATCATAAATAAATAAAAATTTATAAAAAAAAAAAATTAAAAACATAAGGATGAAATGGTTAAAGAAGATGCAGTGTATATACACAATGGAATATTACTCAGCAATCAGGAAGGACAAATACCTACCATTTACATCAACGTGGATGGACCTGGAGGGTATTATGCTGAGTGAAATAAGTCAATCGGAAAAAGACAATTATCATGTGGTCCCACGCCTATGTGGAACATAAGAAATGGTGAAAGCGACCATAAGAGAAAGGAGGGAAACTAGGTGGAGAAAAATTAGGAAGACAAACCATGAGAGACTCCTAACTCTGGGAAACAAAGGGTTGCAGAAGGAGATTGGGGGTGGAGTAACTGGGTGACGAGCACTAAGGAGGACATGTGAGTAGATGAACACTGGGTGTTAACTCTATGTTGGCAAATTGAATTTAAATAATAAATAAAAAAACCCATAGGGCTGAATGTAATAAAGTAATGTACAACAGCCTTTATTTAAATTTAACCCATGAAGAACATGTATCTTTTAAGAATTTCTAAGTATCTATAAAGAAGTGTGGAAGATAGACACATATGCTAAGGGTGACAAAGAAGAAAAAAATTGGGCACAATGATTTCCATGGACCAAAATCAACATGCCGCAAAATAAGTACAACCAATTGAATTCTGTGGTTTTAAAGGCGTTAAAAACAAAGCAAAGAAGACAGGAGTAAAACGAATGCATCCCTCCGTGGTGGTGCTCAAGCCTCCCAGTTCTCCTTCCTAAAGATAACCAGTTACTGATTATAAATTCACTTCACCTACCCTTCTATACGCTATTCTGAACATCTTGGGGCAGGGGACATCAAACTATATTTCTAAGCTCTTTTGCCAGGTGGTTTCCTGTTAGGCAGTGAAGGGAACCAAGGAAGCTGAGGAAAAAGAAAGGCTCGGGCTCCCGATGTGTAACAGTTGCTGGCAGATACTTGTGCTGCTCTGAGAATGGCATGATTCCAGATAAGAAACCGGGGCAGACGCAGCACCTATTGGTTGGTAAAGTGACCTCTTCAGTAGATCCAGGCCTGCCTCTGAGTACAGCAACAGGTCAGAGGTCTGCAACATCCGCAGCTCCTGATCTTCCTTTTTTACTCCAGGCCCATCTGTGTTCCTTTCTGCACTTCTCCTTTATGTCAGTGCACAGTACAAACCACCTGAAATATACTGGTTTCCTATTAACCTCATAATAGGACCCCACAATTTTAAATACCTGAATTCCCATTTTACAAACGAGAAATGTGAGTCAGAAAAAGTACCTGCTTGCCTGAGAGCCACAGCTGGGATATGAACCTAGGATTTCTGGCTCCTGAGCCTGTGTACTTAAATATATACTTTCTATACTTGCTGTCACACACTTCTAAGTAGAGTAAAACTACATTTCCACATGATGCCACATGATAGAAAGAAATGAGACTGGTAAAGACAACTAAATAATGCCTGTGGGCCTTTTAAGTAAACATTTATTTTGTATCACCATGTCTTGGGGGAAAAAAAAGTGTAATGAAAACAGTTATATGATAAAAGACATCACTGGCCTCCCTTCCTTCTTGATAGATCCATTCATATGCTTGGAGAAAAAACTGAGTATGGTTCCATACATCATCCTACAGATCTAATGCTCAACTTTCCACGGTTGAGTCAGTGACAAGTGCCAGATCAAGTAAAGACAGTAACAGACCTACAACCCATATTAGATTGTTTTGCATCAAACACTGTTTTGTTTTGTTTTTTAATTAAAAGAGGGGTGCCTGGGTGGCTCAGTCAGTTAAGCATCTGACTCTTGGTTTTGGCTCAGGTCATGATCTCAGGATTGAGAGATCAAGCCCTGTGTCGGGCTCCACACTCAGTGAAGTCTTCTTGGGACTCCCTCCCCTTTTCCCTCTGTCCTCCACCTCCCAGCCACACGCGCTCTCTCTCTCTCTCTCTCTCACAAATAAATCTTTAAAAAAATTAATTAAGGGGCAGCCCTGGTGGCTCAGCGGTTTAGCGCCGTCTTCAGCCCAGGGCCTGATCCTGGAGACCTGGGATCGAGTTCCACATCGGGCTCCCTGCATGGAGCCTGCTTCTCCCTCTGCCTGTGTCTCTGCCTCTCTCTCTCTCTTTCTCTGTGTCTCTCATGAATAAATAAATAAAATCTTTTAAAAAAATTAATTAAAAGAAATACAAAGGCAAATCATATCATAATCTTCAAAATTCTCTTTAAAAAATTTCTAGTATTCTTGCTTGCACAGGAAATTCTAAAACCACAGACAAGGGGGAAAGTATAGGACATTGGTGATGTTATTATTTATCATCACTTAACTAGATTAGAGGCCAAAGCCAGGGGTTAATAGATGATTTTATTCCTGAAACTGGTAAGACTCCACTCAAATCCTGTGAGCTTCAGTTTATTCCTAAATATCTGACAGCAAAAGAAAATGCTACCATGAATATGAGCACATCCATGGCTCTGAACACTCCTATCAGAAGGAAACTGCTTTTAATTTCCTGACAGAAGTTCCTCTGGGTTGCCGAAACTGAAAATTATTAGTTCTCTGTTAGCTGCCTTCTCCCTAATAACCTCTCATAAATTGAGGACTCTCCCTTCTCTTTTCCCTACTTAATATCCTCTTTTCTTTTGTTCATATCAGCAATTACATTAAAAGAAAAAAATGGGCTCTTTTTTTGAGACTCTTCTAAATAAATTGCAGTAGGGCAGCCCAGGTGGCTCAGTGGTTTAGCGCCACCTACAGCCCAGGGTGTGATCCCGGAGACCCAGGATCGAGTCACACATCAGGCTTCCTGCATGGAGCCTGCTTCTCTCTCTCTGTCTCTAATAATAAATAAAATCTTAAAAAATAAAAATAAAAATAAATTGCATTAAATATAACTGAATAAACACACACACTTTAGTCACTTTCACTTTTCTCTAAGGAATATCTGATTATCAAAGATGAATAAATTATGCAATAAAATGTCAATATTCATTCATTTCTTTCAAATCAATTGATAACAGCAAAGAATTCTTTCTTTTTCTCTAATATTAGCTCCTAGGATCCCAGGATCACGCCCTGAGCCGAAGGCAGACATTCAACCACTGAGCCACCCAGGCACCCCTGATCCTTAACTTTGAATTCTGAAATAATTATATACTCACAGGAAAAACAAAAACAAAAATAACATACAGGGAGATCCTGTGCATTTCTCACCCAGCCTCCCACCAAGATAATATGACATAATTATAGTATAGTATCAAAACCAGGAAACTGATACTGACAACAATCCACAGAACTTATTCAGATTTTGTGTTACAAGCATTTGTGTGTATGTGTGTGTGTACATGAGCGCACGCATTCACGTGTATACAATTTTATCACCTGGATAGTTTCACGTGACCATCACCATAATCAAGAAATGTTTCATCACCGGGGCACCTGGGTTGGCTCAGTTGGTTAAGTGCCAGACTCTCGATTTCAGCTCAGGTCATGATTTCAGGTTCATTAGATGGAGCCCCAGGTCAGGCTCTGTGCTCAGTGCGGAGTCTGAGATCCCTTCTCTCCCTTTGCCCCTTAGGGCTCATGCTCTTTCTCTCTCAAATAAATAAAATCTTTAAAAGAGGATTTTTTTTTTTTTTAAAGAACTGTTTCATCACCAAGAAGCTCCCTTATGCTATCCTGTCACAGCCACACCCAACCTCCACACACACCTCATCCCTAAACTCTGGCCATCACTAAGCTGTTCCTCATCTCTGTAAGTTTGTTGTTTCAAGAATATTATCTAAATAGAACCATACAGTATGTAACCTTTTGAAATTGTTTTTTTCCATTCAGCATAATTCCCCTGAGATCCATCCAGATTGTTATCAAGAGTTCATTCCTTTATATTGATGAATAATATCCTATGGTACAAATGTATAAGTATATTTATAGCAACAGTATTTAATTCTCTAAAAATGCTTTTTCCTAACAAAATCTTACATGAAAACCAAATATCTAAATGAAAATGAAGCTGGTCAGCCTGACACAAGAGTCAGGAAAACCTGGAGCTAGGTCATCTTAACTCACCCCCTAGGGCACCTTCCAGAGCATTATTTAAACCATTAGAACCTATTATACAGAAAGAAGAATATATGGGCATGAAACCAAAAATAATTTTTGTGCCCACTCAGAATAACAGTGAAAGTAAGAGTGACCATCAAGTTGCTCTAAGGGAATCTATAGGAGTACATTTACTGTCACCTGAACTTTAACCCAAATTAAGCAAGTAGGAAAAAGGAAGGTTGCCTATTTCTATAAGAAAAAGTATTATCCACTAACAATTGCTTAATGAAATAAATTTTAAAGATGCAAAGACTATCAGTTAGTTATTGCCAATAATGCTGCATAAGAAACCACTCCAAAACTCAACAGCTTAACAATAATCACTTACTGTCACATTCATGGGTTTCTCAGCTGTTTAGGAGGACACTAACTGTTCCACTCTGAGCCAAGTTGGGGAAGGCAGTGACTACTACCCAGGGATATTCTTCTCACGGTGATGAAAGAAAGACAAGAACACAAGTGCAAATAAGCATTTTAATCCTACCCTCTTACCATATCTGCTAACATCTCATTGTCAAAGCAAGTCACAGAGCCAAATCCAAAGTTAAGAGGCAAAGAAATGCCTTCTACCAGCATGAAGATAGGGCAAATACCACACACAGGAGACCTGCTATATCGCCAAATATTTCCTCCATCTGAATATGAATATGCCTTTGCTTAAGCCTTTGGTCTCTGACAAAAATGGAAATACTGTCAGGGGTGACACTTTACTCCATACCTATTTATTTGTCCCTTAGTATCAAAGTATTTCTTATGATAAGAAAGAAAGGGCAAACAAGACTAGGGAAGGCAAAGAGTAAGAGATTGAGGGGCCAACCCCAAACAAACTGTTTGCTAACTTACAAATTTACCTAGGATCAGAATCTATCTATTCTCACAAGAGAAAAGACAAATACCACAATGGAACTCTACAATCAAAATACAAATTTAAGATCCTCTTTGAAGACAGAATTCTACATTCCAGACCATTCGAGTTATTACCACTACAGAAATCTATCTGGTAACAGTCCATGGAGACTTGCAATAACCACTTGTTTACACTGTCACTCCAGAATGCAGATGAACACTGATTTTATCTCAGCCTTTCTCAAGTTGTCAGCCCTTCAACATTATTCTGATCTAAATGTATAAAGGAAAACACAGAAAAACACATATTTTGTACTTCTTGGATACCACTCCATAAATTCCCTTCTGATTGAAGAGACTACCTTCTCTGTACAGGTCCTCTGTCCATGTGATTATCTGTAAACACCACTTGTGCTATTATATACAATAAAGTACCTTGGAGGAAGAAAACAACTTACTGTGTTAAACTGAACAGTCTTATGTTAACACTACAACATCAAACCTCTGTGGTTAATTAGCACCCCTCGCATAAAATTTACCAAAGTTTAGAATTAAATGCAGGTTCTATTTCTATAAATAAAATGAGAACTTGAACATCATGAACTCTCCCTACAAATCCCATTCACCATCTCTCCAATGCCATTAAGATCTGCTTGGTTTCTTATTTTATGAATAGACTTGTAAAGGAATTAGTTAAAGCCAAACTATACCCAACAAAAATTTCTGCCCTTTTTTTCAAACTATTCACATAAACCAGATAGTATTACTAACTACGTATTTGAGGACCTATGCATTGTGCTGTATCTGCAGTGCCCTAAAGAAATGTACAGTCTAGTTAGAGAGAAAGACAAAAACATATAAAAATGGTAATAATAACTCAGGAAGCATGTAAAAACTAACAAAGGAGGATGGGTAGTAACTGCTACAGAAGTTCAACAAACAGATCACTGTGGGCTGGGCCTCACCTGAGTTAAGCTAGAAAACATTCAGTGAAGAGAGAGAACATGTCAAACATCAGGAATAGCAGAATATAAAAGAGACACTCTCATAAACTGTACCACATGGTAGTTATCTGTCTAGAAAGGATTTTGTAATACGTCCTGGGATTCTTATATATTCTTTGACACAGTTACTTCCTTCAGAAGAAAATTATGAACAAAATGGACAGATTTTTATGGGGCAGGAGGGGTGGGAACCAACCTGGAAAGGCCCAACTTCAGAGACCAGCTAATAAAATGTTGATATATCAGTCTATCAATTGTCTTAACACCACAACAATGCTGTACAATGACCACAAACCCTTAGCGGTTTTCAAGGGGTATTGCTCATGTCTGCGGTCAGCTGGGGGATTGGCTCGAAGGCTCTGCTTATCTTAGCTAGGCTTACTCACATGTTTGAGGGCTGGCTGGCTTTCTCTAGAGCAACTGGGGCCACTTGGTCTATGCGACCTCTATCTCTTCTTCCAACACTCAACCAGGCAAGTTCTCAGAGCTCTGATACAGGTCCCAAGCCATTTGGAAACCTAAGCTCAGAATTTCCACCTCCTTCTAAACACCAAAGCCCAGTGTAAGAGTAGAAGGGCACTACAAAGTTATATCAGGGGTCAGCAAACTACAGACCACAGGCAAAATGTGGCCCACTGCCTATTTTTTTTAAGTTTTATTAGAATATAGCCTTTCCCTGGACACCTGAGTGGCTCAGCGGTTGAGCATCTGCCTTCAGCTCAGGGCGTGATCCTGGAGTTCCGGGACTGAGTCCCACATCGGGCTCCTTGTGGGGAGCCTGCTTCTCCCTCTGCCTGTGTCTCTGCCTCTCTGTGTCCCTCATGAATAAATAAATAAAATCTTAAAAAAAATATATATATATATAGCCTTTCCCTTTCATTTACATATTGGCTATGGCTCTCATTCATGCTACATTAACAGAATAGTTGCAACAGACACTGTATGACCTGCAAAATCTTAAATAAATGTTTATTATTTGCTCCTAGGCAATAGGATAAAGGGAATGAGACACAGGGAAAAGTGAAGAATTAAGACTATTTCTACAATCTACCAGTGGAGTGTTGGTTTATTATTATACATAGTTAAGACTTTTTAATGGCTTAGAAAAGACTTATAAAATAATGCTAAGAAGTCAAAGGTAAAAAAAAAAACTGTACAGACAGTATGATCTCCCCTCTACATAATCATGTATAAGTACATGTATTATATATAATTCACATACATATATTATTTTCATATATATTTTTAAAGGTAAGCCACAGACTAGGAGAAAATATTTGCAAGATACATATCTGATAAAAAGGACCTATATCTGAAATACACAAAGAACTCTTAAAACTCAATAAGAAAACAGTCCAGTTTAAAAATGGGCCAAATATCTGCACAGATACATCAAAGAAGATACACAGATGGCAAATAAGCATATAAAAGATGATCACATTTGTCATCAAGGAACTGTAAATTACAGTAACAATGAGATACTACTACCCACCTATTAGATTAGCTACTCACTACCCACCTAATAGAATAAAATTCAAAAAACTGACGATACCAAATGCTGATAAGGATGCAGAGCAACAGGGACTCTTATACCTTGTTGGTGGGAATGCAGAATGGTGTAACCACTATGGAAGACAGTTTAGCAGCCTCTCCCATAATCGAACATACTGCTTTCACAAGCTCCAGCAATCTTGCTCCTAGATATTATTCAGTTAATTTGAAAACCTATGTTCACACAAAACCCTGCACATGGAAGTTCATTGAAGTTTTATTCATAATCACCAAAAGCTGGAAGTAACCAAGATGAATGGACAGGTGAATAAACAAAGTATGGTACACTTACACTATCAGATATCATTCAGCAATAAAAAGAACAAGCTAACAAGGCACAAAAGAACATTAAAGGCATATTGCTAAGTGAAAAGAAGCCAGTACCAAAGGATATATATTTAGGATTCCAATTATATGACACGCTGGAAAAGGCAAAACTATAGAGATAGTAAAATGATCAATGGTTGCCAAGGGTTTGGGATTCAGGATGAATTGGTGAATGACAAACTATTCGGTATATCATAATGGTGGATGCAAAACGTGAATCTGTCAAAGCCCATAAAACTTCATAGTACAAATGATGAACCTTCATGTATGCAAATTTAAAAGAAACATTTAGATCAGGGAATTGAATGACGGCTGTGACAGGAGATTCTTTTCTTTTTTTTTCCATTGGAGTTCAATTTGCTAACATATAGCATAACACCCAGTGCTCGTCCTGCCAAGTGCCCCCTCAGTGCCCATCACCCAGTCACCCCAACCCCCCGCCCAACTCCCTTTCCACTACCGCCTTGTTCGATTCCCAGAGTTAGGTGTCTCTCATGTGACAGGAGATTCTTAACTGCATTACAAATATAAGAAATAAAGTCACTGAAGCAGATCTGATCACACTGAAGGTGCTGATCTAAGTAACTCTAGAAATGAATGCAGTCTGTAAGACTAAGTAAGGCAAAAGGAACTGCTCATAAGCATTAGGCTGTTTTTCATGGGATACAGATTAACAATTCTGTATACCAGAATTGAACAATTAAGTAATAGATGCCAGAAGATGAGAACAATGGCCAAAGTTAGAATAATTCAAACAAAATAAAGTAGCATTAGGAGCGCCTGGGTGGCTCATCGGTTAAGCATCTGCCTTCAGGTCAAGTCATGCTCTCAGGGTCCTGGGATTGGGCCCCACATCCATCTCCCTCTGCCCTTCCCCCTGCTAGTGCACTCTCTCTCTCTAATAAATAAAAATCTGGGGAAAAAAATAAAGTAGCATTAGATAATAATCCAAAATATAAAATAAGTATTCATGGATCCACATTGCTATAAATAAATGACTGAATAAATTAGTACATGGGAGAAAATAAATCTTCCATGAAGAAAAATTCTAAATAATTTATATAGATATCCCACCCTCAAGGAGGAGCAGTAGGACTCACTACTTCTTAAGTATAATCTATGCATGACTTTCTTCTAAAGTGTACATTATGGAAAGGGGAAAAAAAGAGTTAACTTTACAGTGGAGGAACCCGACAAATACTACCTCAGTCAGGTCAAGACCAACAACAATGATAAATCATGTTGATAGTATGTGCCTTGATATAATGTCATGAAAGTAGCACTTTGCCTGTGGTTTTCCTCCCCATATCCCTTAACCTCATTCCTAAAACAAAAACATCAAATTCCAATAGTGGAGTATCTTACAAAATAGTGATGAGTACTCCTCAAAATGGTTAATGTCATCAAAAGCAAGCGAACTCAGAGAAACTGCCACTGACAAGGGGAGACTAAGAAAACATGATGACTAAATGTAACTTGGTATCCTTAATGGGATCTTGGGGGAAAAAAAGAAACTACATTAAATAAGAACTAAAGAAATCTAAATAAACTACAGATAGTAGTTAATAATAATGTGACAACATTGGGTAATTAAGTAATAAAGGGAGAAGCTGGTGTGGCATATATGGAAACTTTGTATCTTCTTGATTTTTCTGAAGATCTAAAACTATAAAAAATAAAGTCTATTTAAAAAAACAAAAACTTAACAGCGATAATCCTCTTATACTGGAAATATGGGTAGTTTATGCTTTTGTCTTTAGTTCTCTGTGCTACACACATTTTCTAGAACAAGCTCTAGGCTGCTCTAAAAAGTGTAGATATAAGATGTTTTTTTTTTCAACTTGTTTAAATAAACACTGAAACTGTCATAAATTTTAAAAGCAGATATTTATTGAATAATTACAATTTGCTATGAATTGTATGCTAAGAATTTTAGCAATACTCTGTGTAGTGAACAGTGTTACTGCTTTTTAAAATGTGAGGAAATAAAACATTAGAACGTTTAAGTCCTGTAACCAATAGGTGGCAGGTAAAATGACCCCAAAACATCTTTCTATTTCTATATAATATAGCTTCCCCAGAATTATTTGTTCAGCACTTCATAAACTAATGTTAGTATATATATTATCTTAAAGTACTTCATAATAGTGCTATAGAGTGAATTATAAAGAGACATACTTGAGTGAAACTGTGTCACAAGAAAATATGTGACAGGCATCACTGCAGTGCTAACTCCACCAAAAAAATAAAACAAAATCTCCATCAGATAACAATACAAGCTGCACTGCTACAAAAGAAACACCAAGAAACACCAGCTGCCAAACCTACATCTAGTAACTTTTAAGTATTACAGAGATCTTGTTTTACCAGAAGGTATCATGAATCATACCTTATCCCTAAATAATAAAGCAGTTCTTTCAAAATGTGTCAAGTCAAAAACCAAAAATTGAATATTCTCCTCACATTACTTTGGAAGTTCAAAAAGAGATTAAGACTGACTTCTTGCCTTCATCAAGGCTTACCACCCCACTGCTCAAGTTATTTCAATATGTGACAAAATTGATAAACAGAATGAATAGCCTACATCTGTGCTTTTTATGATGCCATTTCATGATTCTTTAATTCATAGGGTGACTCAACTGAGGCTGGTCTATTTTTAGGTAAATTGATCTGTATCATGAAAATAAGCCAAGAGCAGAGTGGGGCCTGAACAAGGAAAACCCAAAACCTGCCCAGAGTTACATTAAAACATTAGTACAAAGGGGAATTTGTGGGGGATTGGAGGAATGATAAAATTACTCTGTATTTTGGTTTTGGTAGGAAATGTGTGATTATCTACCTGTGATGAAATTCATGGAGAACTGTAAATCACAAGACTGAATTTCACTGTCTAGAAGGTAAAATTAAATTAAAAAAAAAAAATCAAGCAAAAATTATAAAGGAATAAATCTTTCTTTTTTTTAAGATTTTATTTATTCATGAGAGAGAGAGAGAGGCAGAGACAGAAGCAGAGGGAGAAGCAGACTCCCCACAAGGAGCCTGACATAGTACTTGATCCCGGATCCTGGGATCACGCCCTGAGCCAAAGGCAGACGCTCAACAACTGAGTTACCCAGGCAACTCAAGGAATAAATCTTCAAGGAATAAATCTTCTAATCCTTTAAAACAAAAAAACCAACTAAGGAACCCAAGGAAGCTTAGGGACATCTGAACTAATCCACAGCATGAGTCTCCTGATAGAAATGCACTGAGAATTCGGTATTACATCTAGGAATTTAATATCACTACTAGTCCTGCTAAAAGGGTTTACCCTAAATCTAATAATCAGGACATATCAAACAAGCCCAAATTGAGGTCATTCTACAAAATAACTGGCTTGTACTCTTCAAAAATGCCAATTACATTGAACATAAAAAACTCAAGAACAGGTCCAGATGAAAGAAGTCTAAAGAGATGAGAACTCAGTGCAATGCACAATCCTAGATTTTTTTTAGAAAATTTTTATTTCAGAGAGTGAGCAAGCCAGAGAGAAAGAATGCTCCAGAGACCACATATGTGCATGCATTAGCAGGGCGAGAAGGAAGAGACTCCCCCTGAGCAGGGAACCCAATGCAGCCTGACCTGAGCCACCCAGATGCCCTAGATTTATTTTTCCTATAAAAGACTTTATAGTTGGGACGACTGACAAAATTTCAAAATGGACCATTGATTAAATACCAGTATTATGGGATGCCTGGGTGGCTCAATGGTTGAGTATCTGCCTTTGGCTCAGGTCGTAATCCCAGAATCCTGGGATCAGGTCCTACATCAGGTTCCCCACAGGCAGCCTGCTTCTCCCTCTGCCTGTCTCTGCCTCTCTCATGAATAAATAAAATCTTTAAAAATAAAAATACGTGTATTGTGTCAACATTAATTTTATGATTTTCATCACTGCACTTTGGTTATGTAAGAAAACTCTTGGGTGGGGGGAGGACTGAAATATTTGGGGGGCTACTTTTAAATGGTTCAGGAAAAATAAAAGCAAATGAGAGTGCCTGCATTTGATAAATCCAAGGATTTGAAGTCTATCCAGTAATTCTCTGTACTATTCTTTCAACTTAGTCTGAAATTATATCAAAATTAAATTATTAAAAAAAGTAACATCCCTTGGGCTAAAAATAACAGATCAAGTAATCTAAAGGGCAGAATCAATATGAACACATTCACTAAAATAGTCTAGGGAAAGCTCTGGCACTTGCTCAGTATTGACTATAGAGGAATGTCTAGTCCTGGCACTCAGCCTGGAGTTCTAAATTCTATTATGGCAAGGATTAGCTTGATGCTGTTAAAATATCTAAATTATACAAGCAACTCTCTCCCTCAACTGTTTGTTCACAGAATAACTTTTGCCTATAAAACACCTTCAAGTGAAGACTGACTACAAAAGAAGCTAACTGATCATATTGACTTAGAAAGTACTATTTATAAACTAGATTATAAATCAGCTTCTTGAGAATTCAATTAATACCAGCCTTCCCAAATTGTATCAACTCTGGGACATCAACAAGAGTATGTGGGAACCCACAGCCTGGGAACTATACTCTAAAAAGGGTAGGTTGGAAAAAAAAATAAAAATAAAAATAAAAAAATAAAAATAAAAAAATAAAAAATAAAAAGGGTAGGTTGGGACGCCTGTGTGGCTCAGTGGTTGAGCATCTGCCTTTGGCTCAGGGCGTGTCATCGAGTTGAGTCCCACATTGTGCTCCCCAAAGGGAGCCTGCTTCTCCCTCTGCCTGTGTCTCTGCCTCTCCTCTGTGTCTCTTATGAATAAATAAATAAAAACATAATAATAAATAAATACATGCATGCATGCATGAATGTAGGTTTATCAAGGCTATGTTCCTCTGAGAACTCTTGGCTTATTAGCTTTTTTATTTTTTTTTAAATATTTTATTTATTTATTCATGAGAGACACAGAGAGAGAGAGAGAGAGGCAGAGACACAGGCAAAGGGAGAAGCAGGATCCATGCAAGGAGCCCGACGCGGGACTCAATCCCGGGTCTCCAGGGCCATGCCCTGGGCTGAAGGCGGGCGCTAAACCGCTGAGCCACCCAGGGATCCCCTTATTAGCTTTTTCTATTAGCTACATTCCTTTACCTTGTCACAGCTCTGTTTCAACAAACAGGTTTCACTACTCATAAAGATGACATCAAAAAGAGTAAGACTAAATTTGGCGGGAAACTATTTTTCACTGAGAAAATCGTATGACAAGTACTTAAATAATTCCACCTAGAACAACTGCATAAGGTAACGCTGTCATTTAAATGACACTAATACAATCACTCCAAGGACACATAAGAAAGGGGAGAATATTTTTATTTTCATGCTTTTTAAAGTCTTGACATAGAAGAAGAGGTAAACACAAACCACAAGTGAAAATTTTAACTAAATATGCAGACAGAGCAGGAGTCACTATACAAAGTTCAGGCCTTTGTCCGTAACTTCAGAATTGGGGATTCTAATCTTAAAAAAAGGAAAATGCTCCACTCAGCACTTAGTTTCCTTATGTAGGGGTATATCTAGAATTTATGAATTAGCTTACAGTTCTGACATATTTACTAAGTCTGACTTTACTACAGAAATAGGATCTTAATACTTCATTCTCAAAACACTTTAAAACTCAAGCTAATGCTTTTATTTCAAGGATATGGAAGGTGTTCCTCATTCAAGTCTAATTCATGGTTTTATAAAGCATAAAGATCATTTTTATTATTTCATTATCTATATATGCAGGATTCTAATTTTTTTATGGTGATGTATTCAATGACAGAAACTTAAAGATAATTCCTTCTCAATTTATAAACCAAAATTGTAAAAGCAAAAATGCATGAAGTGATAGGAAGACATTTTTATGCACAAGCAAGCTACTGGCTCTAAGGTGCTGGCATGAACAAAAATAACAGAAGTACAAATTATTTAACCTTTAAATAGCCTATATTTGCTACAAATCCATAAATACTTTAAATATATTTCCTTCTGCAATAAAATTTAAGATAATCCCTAATTTAACAGCTTTTGAAGGTGTTACTATTATGGATACAATAGATTAACTTCCCCAAATGTCCAGTAATAAACTGAACACCAAGTTACCTACCCCAACAACATAAAAATGATCTAATGTGGATCAAAGTGTGTAACAAGTTCATATAAAAAATGATCCTTCATATGCTCTTTTACTAAAGCAATCAATGTAAAATGATGTAAAAGCTTGTTTTATAATTGAAGAGTTAGGTAATTTCCAAAGTACCACAACTTTTTGAGATATGATTTCAAATACAGTGCTACAGTATGCAAAAATACTAGGGTCTCTTAAAAAGGCAAACTTAAAAAACTCCACACATAAAATGACCTAAGTATCATTAATAATTACATTTTCCATAATCTTTTATCCAAAACTTCAAAGCTATCAATCTCTTTCAGTGCTCTGAGTGAGCAATCAAAATCATCCTATTTATTCAAGATTAAAACTAAATTTCTACTTCTCAATACGGAAGCATAGATGGAATAGACAATAAAAGTTATTTTTGTCCAACATCCTGAGCCTACAGATATGGAAATCATCTATAGTACAATCTCATTGTGTCATCATCGATTCACCTTCTTCCCCAGTAGCATCTTGGGAAATGTGGAGGTCTTCAAGCATTTCAGCCAGACTAATTCGAGGTGCTCCTTCATCATCTGTGTCACTTTCCACAGGAATGGTTGAATCTAAAAAAAAAAAAAAAAAAAAAAAAAATACAAGGAGGATTTCAAATACATACAAACATGGAAATATACAAAATGCCTCCCCCCACCATCATTACTATTATTTAACCATATTGTATCTGCAGTTCTTTTATCATACCTAGAGCAGGCATTTATACTAAATGAATGAATGATATAAATGTATGAATAATTATCCATTAGTATAGGGATCAGAAATTTGAGGGATCATAGTAGGATACAAATGATATCAAATATGGTAAAACAACATTAGTAAATCTTACTGTTCTGCAACAGTATTTTTATTTTTTATAAATGTTTAGTCAAGTTTTAAAAACACACAGAAGTCACTTATGGAATTTAAGATACCAAAATACTTATGTTGGGGCAATATATCTACACAAAAGCAAAAGATACAACCTAAATCATACATTCCTAAAACACTAACCTCTATAAATGTTAACATTTTTTCTAATTGCCTCATCTTCTTCAAGATCTTCAAGGAAATCTTGGTATTGCCTATGGAAGGATAAAGAAACATTTAAATATTTCATCTTTACTGACAAAGTATGAAGTTATGTGTCCTTCATTTTCAGCACTATAAATGTGTTCCAAGTATTAGTATCTTTAAAAATAATATCTGAAGGTCACATATGAATGGTTAATGAAATACTCTGACACATTAAAAAAAATCTTTTTTTCAAGATTATATGATTAAAATAAACACATTGAATATAAGGTGATATTAAATATAAGACAGTAAGAAAACATCCTGCTACTTTACCATCCCTCCCCTAAAGTCTTATGGCCAAGTTAAAATACATATACTTTTAAGACTATACATGAAATAAATATGTACTTGCAATATCTAATCAATTTAACATATACTTATGAAAAATTATTTTAAATTACATTAGGCGATTATATTTTGGAAATACTGCTATTGCCCACTCAAATTTCACAACTCAATTTTATTTAAAAACCTTCATTTTCTTAGATATCAGCGTCTTCACCTTCATTACGGCCACTTTTGATCATCCAATATACTTTTCTAGAACACATCTTCATTTCTCCTTAAATTGTTTGAAAATAGTGTATTTGATATCAACAGGCTAGTTTCTTTTTATTCCAAGTCACAAGTACCCACTTGCTCTTTGTGATATCCACAAGGTACTTACTTATTTTAGCTTTTCAAATGTATTGTTTACAATAACGCTACAATTCTCAGGCTAAAACCCAGGAAATAATAATTCAATCTGTTAAATATCATTATATCCTCACACTGATTCAATTAACAGAGTATCCTCTTAAGCTGATTCAATTAACACCATAAGAATACAAAAGTAATATTGAATGCAACAATCTGGTGATGATTAAATGTAAAAAGTATACAGATTTATTTTTATTATAAGGATTTCCTTTGAGACAATATATAAGGTTTAAAGAAAAGTAGGACCTTTCATCATCTGTATCCATGTTTTCTTTATCTCTTGCAAGCTCTTTTAGTTTCCAGTTTCTACGACGCTGACGTTTTGTACGGTCATAGTTCTTCTTGATTAATACCTAAAAGTAATAGAAATATTTGCAAAGTTACAAAAAAATGGTGACTAAGTAATGGGGCCTCTTAACCAACTAAGGCAGCTGTTTAACCAACTGAGCCACACAGGAACCCCTCTGTGTCTTTGTTTTATATCAAAGTTCAAATTTCACCTACCATTCACATAATCATCCTGAAATATTACAGGCAGACATTTTCCCCTCCCTTTTATTACTACTAATAGGCACTCATAGAACTATATATACCTTTTACAAATATATGTTCTAGGACAGCTTAAGAAATTGTGGAATAAATGAAAATAATTTTACACAATACAAAATCTTGAATGACTGTCTTGATCTCCTCTACTGACCCTGTTAGACTTTTATCTGAGCTATACTTTTGGATGCCTAGGTGGCTCGGTCGGTTAAGTGTCTGCCTTCAGCTCAGGTCATGATCCCAAGGTCCTGGGATCAAATTCTGTATCCAGTTCCCTGCTCAACAAGGAGTCTATTTCTCCCTCTGCAGGTTATCTCTCTCACACACACATTCCCTCTCAAGTAAATAAAATCTTTTTTAAAAATTATGTTTCTATATCCTAATTTATTAATTAATAAAAACACAACTAGGTGGTAAGAAGGCGAGTCCTTCTTATACCATGACTTTTTTTGCCCACATCTAAAGAGATTAGTGAAGATTAAACAATCCAGGAATTAAGATCTTTCACATTTCATTCATTTTTGCTTATAAAAAAAACTCATGTTAGAATTTAACAGGCTTTTCCACAAACATTCTTTCTCTAAAACTCAACACTGTAAAGATTATTTTCAACTGCAATTATATTCAAACCTGAAAAATCTAGGTTTTCATTCTAAATGTTTAAACTGAGCAATATGTGAAATAAGCTGAGCCTAAAAGAATGAAGCTAAATTAAGTTCTAATGGTCATCGTTTTTAGCTGCAAATTTATTTTTGCTCTACAGATGGTATCAGGCATTTTGACAGAGAAGGGAAATTCAATTATTAAGAGCAACAAAAACCTCAAATCATGGATTTTCCCTGCAAAGACACATGACTAAATGTGAAGGCTTGCCCTATTATACCTTAGCTGAAATTTCAAAAGAATCTCTAATTGATTTGTTATTTTCATAAATGTGAACTCACACATCTTACCCATAAAAATTATTATCAATTCTCTTTATAACACAGGTTCAAAGGAAAAACTCTGAAGGCTTACCACATCTGGGACTCTATCTGAGTTCATTTTGTTGACATGCTCATCATTTAAATTACAGTTGGCCAAATCAAACCTGAAATAAAAATAAACACTTAATGACATAAGCATTTCTTTCCACATTACTTTTTATTTAATATATGTTCACCTGAAAGTTCTAAGATTAACATTTAATATTTCCCACATTAAAAGTTTTGCAATTTACTGTACAATAAACATGCCTCTACAGATATCTGAGTTTCATAGTTTCACTGTCCATCTTACCATATACTTGTAAAAGAATTGAAACAAACATATATCATTAGAATTCAGTTCCGTTTAAAAAAAAAAAAAACTCACTCTCTAGTAAAAAAAGATTGCATAAGAGCAGAAATAATGCTTAAGGCATGCTCATAAACTCTGTATTAGAATAGACTGCCCTATGCCTAAAAAGAACTGTTACATTTCTGGCTTCCATATTTTAAAAGTGAAATATCTGAGCAATAGAATATGCAAAATAAAAAACTACCCACTTCCCCAAAAAGCTACAAATATGATCTAACTATATACACGGCTCAGTTACTCAAAAATCTTAGATTAAATGATTAAATCATTTAAAATGATGGTCAAAATGGAGTAACTATGGGCTTTTGTCTAATCTAATTTAGTGTTCAATAAAGTGAACTATAATGCTCCTAAGAACTCTTAAATTCTTTATGGAATACACATTGTTAGCAGTTTAGTCTGCTGGCTCCTAAAGAAAATTTGCAATGATAGTTGCCAGTTTAAAACACTGTAAAATAATACAAACCCCAACACCAGGTCTCCAGGATTTAGAAGATGTCCCAAATGAGTGCGACAAAAATATTGTTTATCTGTATTCATTTCAGATGTTTTCTGTACCCAGACTTCCCCGAGGATATGCTGGACAAGAAAGAAAATGCACTCTTCAATAATCCAAGCATAACTCAAATTATCTCACAGAAATCATATACAATGTTGATTTCGCTTTTCTAATTTTATTTTATTCATTCATTCATTCATTCATTCATTCGAGAGACAAAGAGAAAGACAGAGACACAGGCAGAGGGAGAAGCAGGCTCCCTGTGAGGAGCCTGATGTGGGACTCGATTCCAGGACCCTGGCACCACACCCCGAGCCAAAGGCAGACAGACACCCAACTACTGAGCCACCCAGGGAACCCACTAATTTTTATTTTAAAGATAGCAACTGTTTTAATTTTACAGCTCTCTGAAACACTATAAAAATTAACAAATTACTATACAGAGTAAAAAAATAAGGAATACATAAAATAAATATCTTTATTAAGATTTTATTTAAGACTTTATAAAACATAAACACTATCATCTAAATACAGATATATATAGAATTTACAAAACAAATGTTTTCACAGGGAGATGGGTGATACAGACTGAGCAAAAATAACTGAAAGATCTTAACTCTAGAAAATATCATAACAACCCCTTGTTTTACATATAAGGTTCAAAAAACCAAGGTTGAGACAAAGCAATCTAGCAATCCCAGTGGCACTACTACTACTAGAAAACCCAAATATTTATAAAATTAATTTTTTGGCTGTCTATTATGTGAAGTATAATCTTTTTTGTCCTTAATATCTGTTGCAGAAACAATATCCCAAGTTTGAAATTATTTTTTTTTAAGTAGGCTCAATGCAAGGTCTGAACTCCCGACCTGGAGATCAAAACCCTAAGCTGAGATCAAGTGTCAGATGCTTAACTAATTGAGCTACCCAGGTGCCCCCTAAGTTTGAAATTTTAATTTGGAAAATCATTAAAGTCTCTTTCCAACATAGGATTTTACAAGCAACTATAATTGACATTTCAAATTTCCAGGCTAAATTAAATGCAGCACTTGCCAATACTTTTTAGTAACAAAAACAGACCTACAAAATGGGATCAAGAGGAAAATACTAAGAGTTATAGACTGAGGAATTAACAAGTCTCAAAGAGGTGAAAAGAAGAGATAGAGAAACTGAAATAAATGATAGTTCCCAGATTTAGGAAAGAAAAAAGGAAAATAGGTGAATTACTAGTTTCTTCAAAACTAAACATCTTACCAAATGATACAATAAACATGCTCCTCGGTATTTACTTACCCAAAGGAGTTGAAAACTTAGGTCTCCACAAAAGCTAAAAACACAAGGATGTTTATAGCAAGTCTATACATAATTGCCAAAACTTTGAGGCAACCAAGATGTCCTTTACTAGGTGAATGGGCAAACTGCAGTAAATCCACACAATGAAATGTTACTTGGCATTTAAAGATTATATGGTTCTAATCTAAACTATGTAATATTCTGAGAAAAGCAAAACTACAGACAGTAAAAAGATCAATGATTGCCAGGGGTCAGGAGAGAGAGAGAGGGATAAACAGGCAAAGCACAGAGGATTTTTAGAGGAGGAAAAAACGTGTATAATATTATAATGGAAACGTCACTATACATTTGTCCAAAGCCATAGGATGTACAAAACTAAGAGTGAAACATAACTTAAATTGTGGACTTAGGTTGAGTATCAAGTATCAATGTAGACTCATCAATTTTAACATATGATAATGGAGGAGGCTATGGCATATGTGGAGACAAGAGGTATATAGGAAATTTCTTATCTCCTCTTAATTTTGCTATTAAGCTAAAACTGCTCTTAAAAAGTTGTTAAAAAAAAAAAAATTAAGGCACAGGAGCTCCCACTGGCTAAATTTGGGACAATCTGAATGTCCCAAAGGAAAGAAAGACGACAAGCAAGTTAATAGGAAAGGGAGAAAAATCATAACATTACAAGGAAGAGATCTGGCTATCAGTGAAACAGCCAAACACGCCTATCACTCAGAATAGCATAAAATCACATAGTGACACTTCTAAAATGTTCTGGCCAAAAATCACTCAAGTTTAAGCAAGCCTTTTAGATCCACTCTTCATTTAAAAGAAATACAAGAAATTAAGAAAGCTAAATAATATCAAGAGAAAACAGTAAGAGATTCATAAGATAAATGCCCCAGTTGCCTTAGGAAGTTGATATCCTAAAGGAAAACAAGAGCGAAGGGGGAGTAAAAGATTTAGGAGGTAGAACATTCACATTCAATATAAGGTCCCTAACTGGATACTAATTTGAACAAACCATAAAAGGCATTTTGGGACAAAAGAGGAAATTTGAATATAAATTATTTAAGTTTATATGAATGATAATACTTTGATTAGAAAAATGTTCCTAAAAAAAAAAGAAAAATGTTCCTATGTTTTAGGGATACATATTGCAGTATTCAGTAATTACTGATAATATAAGATACACTTACATTCAAAATGTTTGAAAAAAAAGGTTTACTTATCATTTCGTCCTCCTATACAAAAGTAAAGCAAAGAAATGCTTTTTTCACAATAAACATTTTTAAAAATGTTTTCAACATTAAAGAGAAAAAAAACTTACCAGTGTATGTCTAATAAGTTTCATAACAATGGCCATGTGTAAAAACAAGTAACATAAAAATATGGAATGCATTTGAAACCTAATGAAGTGTTAGATTTCTGTGGAACCAAATTTTGGAATTACCTAACAAACTATGAAACTGAAAAATACAAAAGAGGGACCAAAGCAATTAAACTGGGGGGCAAAAAGATGGGCAGGATGGAACTTACCTTTTTGGATATCATTCCAGCACCTGCACTGCGTTTTAAATCTCGGACTATGCTGCACTCCATCACAATAAACTCCTCTAGTTGTTTGGGATGGCATAAACTATTGAAAGGGTGACTCCAGAAAGTGCTTCCGTCAATATCCGCAACTAAGTATAAACATGGAACATCAAAAAATGAAGTATTTCAAAAGCCATCAAACGTGTCAATCAGGAAGACGTTGATATATATGAACTGGCAAGCATGAGGTTGAGACCACAGTGGCAACTCTCTGGAGTACCATTTATTCTTATAAATCAGCCCCAAACTTCTCACAGCACAAGAAAAATTTCAAGTGACAGTAATATACTATTTTTAAGATTTTATTTATTTATTGATGAGAGGCAGAGACATAGGCAGAAGGAGAAGCAGGCTCCCTGTGGGGAGCCTGATGTGGGACTCGATCCCAGAACCCTGGGATCACGACCTAAGCCAAAGGCAGATGCTCAACCACTGAGCCACCTAGGTGCCCTTAAGTGACAATAATATCTTAAGTAGTTACTATCATCAGAACCCCACAGAGCTGAGTGCCTTTAGAATAAGATCAGGGTTCCTGGGTAGCTCTGTTGGGTGACTGACCCCTGATCTCAAGTTCGCGAGTTCAAACCCTATGTTGGGCTCCACGCTGGGCGCAGAGTCTACTTAAAAAATAACAAAAAATAAATAAGATCAGATCCACTCAGTTGTATAGTTGTTTCATGTGCTAGCCCTTTAGAAAGGTTATCAGTCATCTTAGCTGCTTAAAAGCAGCTTTATTAAGGAAATAAAGTTCTACCTGACAGATATTCATCCCAAAACCGCAAAAGACCTTTGACTTACAAATTCTAATTGACAAGGATAATAAAGGACTTTCTAAAAAATATAAACTTGATTTTTTTGTATAACAGAAAACTTACATTACAAGAAAAACATGAAAAAGATCAAGAAATAGGAGATATACCTATCCATATGAAATCTTCTTTAAAAAAATGTTTTATAAAGGGAATGTTAAAAATTATGTGTAATAATGATAAAATTAGTTAAAATTCGTATTTAAACTAAATGTTTTACTGCATTACAAGTGAAATGTTCCAAATCTTAAATAGCTGCTATACACTAAACTTGGCAATCAACTTAATTATTCACAAAAATTAAATGAGGTGAATAAGTCAATTTCAATAAAAATAAATGGACTAAACCTAGAAAATTTTTTGAAGTTCACAGAATTGTTTCTCCAAATAAAAAATACAGGAGTTACTTATCAAAAGCTTTAAAAATTCCAGTGTTTTTAAAGAAGTAAACAGCAGTAAAAATCTGAACTAGTTTTGCATAACAATATCACTGAGAATATCTGATAAAATTAACAATATAAACTATTACTCCTTGCTGGATAAAACTGTCAAGACAAATATTTTCTAAGACTTACCTTGTAGTGTATTTGGATCTATGAGATGTATGGCGCTGGTTACTCGAATACACACACAAATCTGGTTCATATTTCCCAGGCTTTGTGCCAGTTTTGGAGATAGACAAACAACATTATCCTAGGCATAAGAACTAACATTTAGAGTGAAGCAAGTCCTAAATAGCCATCTCCAATAAACACTCATCAATATAAACCAAGTGTATGTGCCCAAACCAAAACATTAATTCTATTAACAAAGGACCTAAATCAAATCTTAGAGAAACAGAAAATAAGCTATTCCTTCTAAAGATGAGAGTATCTGTCTTAATAAAAATGCTTTAAAAGTATTTTTCCAGATCTCACTTACCAAGCTATTAAGTTTACTTCAATTTTATTGAAGTGTGAATGCTTACTGCTCTATGGTAATACAGTGAACATTCTAAGCAAAGTATTATAAACATGAAGGAGAATGATTTTCTAAATCTCCCTGTGCCTTTCAATAAAAAATAAATTTCAAAAGAGCCACGTTTCTCTTTCATGGCTATATGCACGAATACGCAATCAAAATTTAATGCCAGAAAGCATGTGTCCATGTGTACATTATTACCAGCAATGTAATTACCTGTTTTAAAACTGTATTAAAATACAAAAAAAAAAAATCTTTGTTATATTTTAAGCTGTATCTATTCACAATCATAGGCTCCTCCACTAAATGGGCTTTCTGTGTATCTCAAATAGCACCTAGTCTAATACTTTGTTTCTAACTTAGTAAGAGTCTCCATGGATTAATGAAAATACTTTTACATTGTATTTTTATTCAGTTACTTGCATTAATCAATCCAAGTACTTAACCCATGGCCTAAAGATGGCATCATATCTAGATTCACATTTCCCAGGCTTTGTATCAGGAAAATGTTCACTATTTTAAGCTCAGGCTAAATTTGGCCCACCACCCATTTCTGTATAAAGCTTTTCTAAAACATAGCTTTGGCTATTCATTTACCTATTACCTATGGCTACTTATGTGCAACAGCAGACCTGAATACAAAACAGATTATATGGCCTAAAAGCAAAAATATTCATCATATGGTCCTTTACAGAAAGTAAAAGTTGCCAACTCCCCCCTTTTTAAAGTAGGCTCTGTGCCCAATGTGGCACTTGAACTCATGACCCTGAGATCAAGAGTCTCATGCTCTACCAATTGAGCTAGCCAGGAGCCTCTGCTGACCCAGTATTAAGCTATCGTTTTATCCTTGTTATTATACACTGCACTGTAAATTAGCAATAGTATCTTTAAAGCTTTAGAGTCAAGACCTAGGCACAAATCCTAGCTTCTTCATTTTGTAATTATGTAACTTTGGGCAAGTCATCTAACCTCCCCAGGCTTCAACTTTCTCATGTTCAAAATGATGCAATGATTTACCCCTTATAATTAGATATGAAGAAGTGAAATAGACTCAAATACTTAGATATTAACTTTATATGGAATGCTTCTAATACACTATGGCATTTATCATTATTAATAGATATTGACACACAAGTTCCTATATGGTAGAGACCTCTAAATAATATCCTTAATACACTGCCTTCTATATAGTAGGTGCTCATTAACTATTCGTTGCATTTTAATTCATTTATATTTTTGAAGCAGGATTTTACCTTAATACAAGGAAATGATAACCTACTTTTAAGTATTTGATGTTTTTAAATCACAAAAATGATTCCATGATCTTATTTCCACAATACTGTTTAATTTCATCATGCCCAACTTCATTTTACATACATGCTTCAAAGTGGTTCACTGATATTTATTTTAATGTCCTTTCCTGTATTCAAACTTTTCATGTGTCCACCAGGATCAAAATGAAAGGTATGCCAATTTGTAATCTTAAGCATTATTATTTTTCAGTATCTTTTTAACATGGGTGAATATGTCAGAAAGGAATTCTTTAAGAAGTTATTCTAAATTTTTAACCAGTCCCAGAAGAACTCAGAAGCTAATAATTACATATAAACCAATTAATTACCTTAATTATTCTTTTTATAGACATGGATTAATTAAACGAGAAAAAGTACCTTGCATATTGGAACAATTTCCACAGAAAAAGTGCTTTTGTAATTGTATGTGTTACTGTGGATATCTTGAGAGATCAGTCTCTGTGAGGCTTTGTGTCTGTTAAGAAAAAAGGTTTATAGTAATAAAAAGACGAAGGTTTCTACTTATATAGTCTAGAGAATATCAATTTTTATCTAATCAAATCATCACTGTCCAAGGTCTGAAATAGCTTCCTGATGCCCACTATGGCAAAGCCTAATTTCATCCACTTACATTTTAAAACCTCCGCCAACCCAATCGCATCCTACCTCTTTTCAATTTGTCTACTCAAAACCTCTAAAACATGCACTTGGCTCAGACCAAGGTAGTCTATTTACAGCATCCACTGAAAGCCACACTAATGTCCACCACAAGTCTTTGTTCACACTTATCTCACCTTTCACTATAAACTCTATCTTAAAACTTCCCATTTTAGGACCTTAAGCCCTTTTTCCATGAAGCTTCTCCCCAAAGCCCTCTAACTCCATCTTTCTTGTGTCTTATTTAAATACATTCAATCAAAAGTTTAGCAGTATAGTACTTATCATAGGGTGAGATCTAGCTCCCCAAAGAGATTCTTCTATATTCTTTGGCTAACAATTTCCATAAAGTGGCTAATCCAATAGATGCTTACTAATTATGTAAGTATTCCTACTACAATTTTAAATATTTTAACATAAGAGTAGTCATCTAAGCCTGAGGGATGGATATAATCTATATCCATTCCCAGCTCCTTGGACTTAATCACATTTAGGTTCAGAACATACCTGCAGGGAACTGTACACTGAAGAAATTCTACCATTTTCTGAGCATGCTGTTTTGAAGAATAATAGAAATCCAAACCATCTTAAAAGAAAAAAAAAAAAAGAAAAGCCACATGAAAATAATTCTGCAGAATAAGATTCCCCTCTACTAACATATCACAAATTAAATGTGTAGTAAACAAATTATTAGGAAACATAAAAATATATCAATTAAGATTTAACAAAAGGATAGACAAACAAGGCAAATAATAACAAAAGAAAACAAGATTCACAATCTTAATTTCAGATAAAATAAAATTCAAGGCCAAAGGGGGAGAGAAATGGGTTGTCTGGGTGGCTCAGTCAGGTAAACATCTAACTCGTGATCTTAGTTCAGGTCTTGATCTTAGGATTAGGATAGCCCAAACTGAGCTCCACACTGGGCATGTATCCTACTTAAAAAAAGATGAGGGAAGAGAAAAACCACGCAAAGAAGCGTATTTTATATATTAATCTACCAAGAAGATAGTATGAATGCATCTACTAACACAGCACTAAGATGCAGAAAACAAAAACTATTAAAAAGAAATAGAAGTTAATAAATGTTAACACATGCACAATCACTGTGGCAGACTAATATGAGACTATCAAAAACAAAATGACCAAGAGGATATTATGCTAAGTGAAATAAGTCAATCAGAGAAAGACAATTATCATATGATTTTACTCACATGGAATTTGAAGAAACAAAACAGAGGATCATAGGGTAAGGGAGGGAAAAATAAAACAAGAGGAAGATAAACCATAAGAGACTCTTTTAACTATAGGAAACAAACTGAGGGTAGCTGGAGGGGAGGTGGGTGAGGTGATGGGGGATGGGGTGATGGGCATTAAGGGGACCAAATGATGTAATGAGAGCTGAGTGTTATATGCAACTGATGAATCGCTGAACTATACCACTGAAACTAATAATACACTATATGTTAATGAATTAAATAAAATGAAATTTTAAAAAATAATTTTAAAAAAATACCAAAAAACAAAAATAACCAAACTGATTAAAAATAGGAAGGACACATAAAACCTGAATAACTCTCATGGTTGATTTAACTGAGATTATAGAACATGGTCCCAATAATACTTTTTTTTTTTTTCCATTTTATTTTTTTATTCATGAGACACACACAGAGAGAGGCAGAGATATAGGCAGAGGGAGAAGTAGGCTCCTAACAGGGAGCCCAATGTGGGACTCGATTTTCCCTGGACCTGGGATCATGCCTGAGCCAAAGACAGATGCTCAACCGCTGAGCCACCCAGATGTCCCAAGAATACTTATTTTTAAAAATTCATAGAACATTCATAAAACAATCACATACAAAGATTTTTTTAATTTCAATAAATTCTAAACAGTATAAATTATAATTATTAATATTACCTGATCACAATGCAGTGGCATCAAAAATCAGTAACAAAGGGAAAATTAAAAGCACACCTACCTGCTTTTAAAGATACTTATAGAAATGCTTATAGAGATACTCTTTCCAAACAACTCCGCTAACTAGTAAAGTAACTCAGAATAACCAAAACCAAATTCTGAGGATGAACAGAGTTGTTGGGAACTTATACTTCCCAGTTTCAAAACTTGGTAACTTTAGTCAAAACAGTGTGGTATTAGCATAGGATAGATATACCGATCTATAGAACAAACTTGAGAATCCAGAAGTAAACCGTAACATTTATAATCAATACATCTTTGACAGAGGATCTAAGGAATTCATTGAGAAAAGGATAGGCTTTTCACTGGGAAAACAGGATATATCTACAGGGAGAAAGATGAATTTAGACACTTATCTCACACCATGCACAAAAATTAACACAAAGGTTTAGATCCAAATTTAAGAGCTAAAACTATAGGGCAGCCTGGGTGGTTCATCGGTTTAGTGCCGCCTTCAGCCCAGGGCCTGCCTGATCCTGGAGACGCGGGATCGAGTCCCATGTCGGGCTCCTGGCATGGAGCCTGCTTTTCCCTCTGCCTGTGTCTCTGCCTCTCTCTCTCTCTCTCTCTCTCTCTGTCTGTCTCATAAATAAATAAAATCTTAAAAAAAAAAAAAAAAAGAGCTAAAACTATGAAACATATGAAGAAACGCAGAAGAAAATCTCTGACACTGATAAACAAGAGTTCTTAAACATGAGAACAAAACCCTAATGGATAAAAGAAAAAAATTTATGCATTACTTTAAAAATGTTAAACTTTTGCAATTCCAAAGACATCACACTTCCTGGCTTCAAAATTAAAAGCTACTATAATCAAAACAGTTTGATAATGACATAAAGACAGTCGTAATAACCAATGGAACAAAAGAGAGAACCCAGAAATCAATCCATCCATTTATCTAGGGTCAACTGATCTCCAACAGGGTGCTAAAAATACACACTGGGGAAAAGATAATCTCTTCAAAAATGGTATTGGGAAAACTGGATTCCACTTAATACAAAAGAACAAAGTTGGGCCTTTGTTTTACACCATTCACAGAAACCAACTCAAAATGGATTAAGGAATTGAATATAAGACCTGACACTATAAAACCTCTAGAAGAAAACAGAGGGGGTAAAAGCTTCATGACAATGGTCTTGGTGATCATTTCATGGATACGATACCAAAAGTACAGGCAATAAAAACAACTGGGACTACATCAAACTAAAAAGTTTCTGCACAGCAAAAGAAACGCCACCACAGTGGAAAGGAAACCTACAAAATGGGAGAAAATATATGTGAACCACATATATCTGACAGGGAGTTAATTTCCAAAATATATCAGGAACTCCTATAATTCAACAGAAAAAAAAATAACCTGATTAGTTAAAATATTTTTGTTTTAAAAATGGGCAGAGGAACTGAACAGACATTTCTCTAAATAAGACATATAAATGGCCAAAAAGTATATGAAAAATGCTCAAGGTCAAAATCATCAGGCAAATGCAAATCAAAACTACAATGAGGTATCACTTCATACTCATTAGGATGGCTATTATTAAAAAGTAAACAAGCATTAAGGAAATGTAAAACCTGGAACTTTGTACACACCAGTGGAAATGTGAAATAGTGCAGCCACTATGAAAAATAGTATGGAGGGTCTTCAAAAAACTAAAATAGAACTATTATGTTCCATTAATCCCACTTCTCAGTATTTATCCAGAACTGAAATCAGTATCCCAGAGGTATTAGCACTCTCATGGTTATTGCAGCACTGCTCACAGTGGCCAAGATGATGGACATTTGGGGTTGTTCCTACCACAAAGGAATGGATAAAATGTGGTATGTACATGCAGTGGAATACTATTCAGCCTTAAAACAACAGGAAATTCTGCAATATGCCAATAACATGGGTGAACCTTCAGGACATTATACTAAACGAAAATAAGCCACTCACAGAAACACAAATACTACATGATTCCATTTATAAGAGGTATCTAAAATACTCAAATTCGTAGAATCAAAAAATGGAATGATGACTGCCCATGGGGGAGAGAAGGAGGAAACAGGAAGTTACCAATTAATGAGCATAAAGTTTCAGATAAGCAAGATGAATAGGCTCTAGAGAACTGCTGGTACACTGTATTTCTAGTCAACAATAATGTATTATACACTTACAATTTTAAGAGGGAAGATCTCATGTTAAGTGTTCATATCACCATAAAAAAAAAAGGACAACATTAAGAAAATGAAAAAACAAGCTATGTATGGGCTAGGAGAAAATATCTGCGAGTCATATATAATATGAGGAACTAGTATCCAGAATAAAAAAAAAAAAAATTCTTAAAATTTAGTAAGACAGAAAATCCAAATAAAAAATGGACAGATGGGGATCCCTGGGTGGCTCAGCGGTTTAGCACCTGCCTTTGGCCCAGGGCGTGATCCTGGAGTCCCAGGATCGAGTTCCACATCAGGCTCCTGGCATGGAGCCTGCTTCTCCCTCCTCCTGTGTCTCTGCCCCCCTCCTCCTGTGTCTCTGCCCCCCCCCATCATAAATAAATAAATAAATCTTTAAAAAAATAAAAAATAAAAAATGGACAAAAGATCTGAATAGTTATTTCAACAAAAAATTTACAGAAATGGCTAATAACCTCATGAAAAAATGATCAACATAATTAGTCATTAGGAAATACAAATTAAAACCACAAAATGAGGTACCACTTCATACTACTCTCTAGAATGACTCTGAACAAAAAGAGACAATGTTGGTGAGATGTAGAAACTAACCCTCAAACACTGCTGATAGGAGCGTAAAGTGATACAGCCACTTTGGAAACAGTCTGCCAGTTTCTTAAGAAGATAAATATAAAAGAAAGATGATAAACATAAATTTGCCATATGACTCAACTATTCTACACCTAAGTATATACCTAAAAGAATAAAAGAGCTGAGATGTTTGCTGAAAATAAAATATGCAATGTATAATAGGATAAGGTAGCTATAAAACCAATACATATTCGTGAAAATTTATAAACTTCAGGATATTTATTAGAAACTGAAAATAAAGGAAGCTTCCAATTAATAAATAAAGTCTTTGAATTAATTGAAAATTTAGCAATGCATGAGGTCTAGGTGGCTCAGTCGGTTGGGTATCTGCCTTCAGTTCAGTTCCTGATCTTGGGGTTCTGGGGTCAGGACCACATTGGGCTTCCCTGCTCAGTAGGGAATCTCTTCTCCCTTTCCCTGTGCCCTCTACCCACCCCCCAGGTCAAGCACTCTCGGTCTCAAACAAATAAATAAAATCTCTTAAAAAAATTAAAATGAAAAATAAAAATGCAACGAAGTTGCAATCCGCAATAACAAATAGTGTAGAACAGCCAAAAAAAATAACTAGAAACATTTAAAAATCTTTATGAGGAAACTATAAAATGTTTCACTGAAGTACAGAAAAGAAGTGAATAAAGATTATGCACTAAGCGGGGTTCTATTCTGCATAGATAATTTAATCTTCGCAATAATCCTGAGGTAGGTGCTATTACCATCCTTTCTAGTTTATTGATGGGAAAACTGAGGCTCAGAGAAGTTAAATAATTTGCCTAAGATCACACAGCGAAAAAACTGGTGGGACAGAGTTCAAATCCACAAAATCTGGTTCAAGAATCCATGTTCTTATTAACTATCACTCAAATCTTCCAAAAAAATTAGTAAGGGAGCACATTACTATATAGTTTACATACTGTGGTAGAAGCAGTGGGACAAAATAAATCAGAAGGGATCCATGTATATAAAATAATTTATTGTATGTAAGAAAGGAGATATTTCACATCAGTGGGAAAGGATAGACTGACCTCGGAAAAACTCCGACTGGTAAGCTTAAAAATTCGAAAATAATTTACTTTTAAAAATACAATAGTGGGAGCATAGAAAGCTTTCCAATGTAAGACACAAAAGTTAGAAGCCATAGTTATATAACTAAAAAATAATTCCCACATATAAGGGAAACCAATGCTATCACAATTTTTATTTTGTATTTTTTAAATTTTTAATTTTTTTTTTTTTTTTTTTTGCTATCACTATTTTTATACAGAATACATATTATAGCGGTGCCTGAGTGGCTCAGGTGGTTAAGCATCAACTCTTGATTTTGGCTCAGGTCATGATTTCAGGGTTTTGAGACTGAGCTCCATGTTGGGCTCTGCACTGTGTGGAGCCTGCTTAAGATTCTCTTTCCCTCTGGCCCTGCCCCACAAAAGAGTAAACATATACTATCTTGTTTTAAGGGGTTACCTCTGGGGAGAACAAAGAGATAAAAGGAATGTAGAGGTCTTTTATTCATATACATCTATGTGTGAATTTTTACTATTACTAGTAAAAGTAAATAGTAAAATTTTAACAATTTTAAAAAACAAATTTACAAATAAACCACAAACAAACAATTCATCTAAATCAAACCAAGAACTAGTAGGGAAAAAAATATAGATTAAATTCTCTGGATTAAAAAAGGGCTGTTAAACTCACAATATTTTTGGTTTTGAAAATGATTACAAAAGCATGTCCCAGAATGTATCCAAGTCTTTTGCTACAAAAAACTTCTTTGAGTATATTTCTGCCAGGTGATGAAACAGAGTAATAGTGGTTTGCTTTCTTAGCTAGAATATTTGGATCTACTTATCCTTGAAAGAGTTACTCAAAACAGAATTACTCAAAACAAAGATGTATTTTTGCCTGGTGGCTAGCCGCAAATAGCCAAGGCACTATGTTGACTAGGCAGCAAGGTACCTTACCCACTAAGATTATTCATTAAATTGTGTTTCACCAATTTAAGGGCTCCTGGGTGGCTCAGTTGGTTAAGTGTCTGCCTTTGGGTCAGGTCATGTTCTCAGGGTCCTGGGATTGAGTGCTGATGGGCTCCCTGCTCAGAAGGGAGTCTTGTTCTCCCTCTGCCTCCGCGGCTATCCCCCACCAGCTCCTGCTCACACACTCTCTCTCTCAAATAAATAAAATTTAGAAAAAAATAAATTGTGTTTCACAGATTTAGATTATTAACCTTATGTCTACTGGCAAGGCACTCAGGTCAATACAAAGCTTAAGAGATTTTCTTTAGGTGACATCACTACATACATCTCCCCCCATTTAAAGACCCAAGACCACACTTTTCTAAGTACTTTCCCAAGACATACAAGATGTGAGTAACAGATCAGTTGGTAACAGTGGAACACCCAGGTTTAAAATGAGGAGTCGACCTAAGAATTTAGTCATTCCTTCAAGAACAGATATCTTTAAACCTATACTTTAAGAGACTAGGAAAACGACGTATGTACATGTTCACCAGCAGCAAGTACCATCTCAAAATAATAACCTTTAACAAGAAACTTAAGAGTCTGCTTAAGAATATTTGTTTTCTGGGATCCCTGGGTGATGCAGCGGTTTGGCGCCTGCCTTTGGCCCAGGGCGCGATCCTGGAGACCCGGGATCGAATCCCACATCGGGCTCCCGGTGCATGGAGCCTGCTTCTCCCTCTGCCTGTGTCTCTGCCTCTCTCTCTCTCTCTCTCTCTCTGTGTGACTATCATAAATAAATAAAAAATTTTTAAAAAAATCTTTAAAGAATATTTGTTTTCTACTATTAGAGAAATATACATCCATCATCTAATATGTATATGATATCAACAGTAAGATACGATATTATGCAAGTTTTAAATTCCACCTTTAAGAAATCTAACTATATCATTTGTATATCAAAACCAAAAATATTACAAAAGAACCTACAAATCTCAAAAATAATTTTCTTCCAATGAGAAACTGATCTCTGCATAAAACAAGTTTTTGATGAATTTTTCATCATAACACTTTACATTTCATTAATGCAGTTACTGGTTTACTCATCTAGTAGCTACTTAGTGTAAATGTAAGTTAAAACAGAAAAAAATTAAGAATTCAGTTCCTCCATTGGACTAAACACATTTCAAGTATTTAATAGCCATATGTGGCTAGTGGCTACCATATTGGACAGTGCAGATAAAGAACCAAGATTTTTTTCTTCCTAACAAAAGAAACTGTTCTTTTGGACAGTATTATTCTAGATATTATTAATAAAGATAAGACCTCTTATTTAGATGGACTAATTCTGCCCTAAATTCAAATGCTTTCAAATTTTAACTCACCATGAATCTCTTTGATACGAAGTGTATTCTGATGCATTCCATATTTCAAAATCAACTGTTCCAGATAGTAGAAAGTTTTTTTGTGCAAAGTCTAAACATAAATACATTATTAGATTAATAGATAAAATGTAAAAAAGAAGAAAAGGCCATCTATTGCTATAGCACATTGATTTTTAAAACAAAAACAATCTTTAAAGATTATCTAAAATATGATAGTGATCTATTTTTAAAAGTAAATGTTGCAGAAACCTGGACTATCCCTGGTTCCTCAAGGATGTGAAAAGGGAAAGGAGGAGGTTTTACTAACTGTTTATAATTGACAAAGATGAAATACAAGATGAAGGATTCACTTATCATCCTTCTCTCAATACCTTTTGCCTTACTTGAACCACAGCCTTCCAGAAATCCTTAGCTTCTACTCTGTGGCAATCTCCACACATCTGAGGCTGAACAATATAATCTACCACAAACACCTGCTGAAGGATAGCACCATTCATCACCTGATATGGGGGAAAAGGAAAAAAAAAATCACATTCCTTTCTTCTTTGTTTTAATAAATATTTAATATTTAAAGTTAATATTTAACTTAAAGTCTTTTTCCATGAATGTTTTGAGGACATCAACAATAAATCAATTAAATTAAAGGTCATAAGAATAAGTTAATCCTATTTCAAGAAAAAAACAAGTTTGATTGTAGGATAAAATTAACATTTCATATTTACCTCTAGTTAAAGTGGTTGTGAAGAATAGTCTTTGAAGAATTTGTATATCTATATGTGGTATGTATATATAAAAATACAAGACAAAGAAAATTCTAAAAACAGAAGACATTCCTTAATTGTTCCCAAACATAGCCAATCATCAGAAACCATCTAGGCAGCTTTTTAACAGATTCCTAGGTGTCACGTCCAGATGGATCCAGTTCGATTCAGTTACTGTGAATTATTATGATGATCGACCAAGTTTGAGAAACACTGCCTTAGCTCATGCTTTTACTTCCATCTTTTTTCCTAATAAAAATAACTCTGAAAAAGATTACCTTACCCACTAATCATGAGCAATGGCTGCTTTGGATCATCTGGCAAATGACCAAAAAAAACAAACAAAAAAAAACACCTCAGGTTAAAATTAAGAGTGTAATCTCTCCTCCTAAGCTATTCAAGCCCTAAGATAACTTATCAATATCCCCTCATTTTCACTACCTACACTTCAGACATGCTGAGAAAACTGTATACAGCTTACCTCTTTCTGAATTGTCAGTTTAACTTTAAGTCTCTTAGAGTGGGGCTCAGTCCAGACGAAACCTGCATCTACAAGCCGTACCTTCAAAAGAACACAACCAAAAAGAAACTTAAGTTCCCACTTGAGAAAAAAGATGAAAAAACAACTCATTAGCAGAGTTCAGAAGATGTTTAAGGAATCTGTGGTTAGCATCATTACTCTACAACAGCAGTCAAAAAAAAAATTTATCATCAGAAGTATGGCAACAAAAAGAGCAATAAAAGGACCATCTAAGGACTACATTAATGCAACTGGTATAATTCAAGCAAAAATATAAGTGTCTGCGTAGGAAGAAATCCTTTTCCCTAAAAAAAATACTTTTTTTTTTTTAATGGAAATTATACTTTTTAGAAGAAAGCAAAGATCTGGTGTTTAATCATCTACTAGAAATCTCATAAACAAAAGTTTCTACTTGGATTATTCTATCTATATTAAGTATTTGGCTTTTAAAAAAAGGCTTATCAGAGGGGGTCTAATGCTGAACACTGAATCCACAATGGTAACTCACTGATATATCAGCAGAGGTCAAAAAGTGTGCTATACGTGAGGACCTCAATGTAGCTCAATATAGCTAAAATGGGTGTTTTGAGGAAGAGGGAAGAGGAACAAAAATGGAGGTTATTTCATTAATTTGGGCAGGAGTTGCAGGTGAGTTGAACTGAAAGGTGCTGGAAGTAAAAAAAGTAGAAAGACCCAAGAGTTATTTAGGAAAGAAGATTTACAAGACTATATGACAACTATATACGGGAAGGAGGAAAAGAACAGATTTTAGAATGACACTCAAATATCCATCTTGGGCATATAGGTAATAACTATTTTTCTGAAACAAATAGAGAACAGATTTGATGAGGAGAAAAGATGTTACATTTGGTTTCAGATATTTGAGTTTAAGAGGATTTATCTATGAGATCCCTAAAATGAAGTTGTTCAGTGGATGTTAATGTAGTCAGTTTGGAATTCTATGGAGAAACTTGAACTGTTGTAGATAACAGATTTTGGAGACATCAGTGGGCAGATGATAATTTTTTATCAGCTCCTGTCTGGTGAGAACTAGACTAGCTGTTATAGACGCAGCACTCTCTATAGAGTAAAACCCTTTTAATGTGACTGGTTCCACTAAAGCCACACCAGGTACACAGAGTGACAGTAGTTTCTTACTCCTTCAGCCTCTATCCACCCACAAGGGTCAAGGCCCAAGGGCTCTAATACTGCCCTTCTCTCAGCTTCCAACCTCATCTACAGAAATGGAGAGAAGACCCTTGACAATTAACTTCAACACTGACCAACACAGCCTCAGACAATCAGAACTGATCAACTTTATTGGACCCTTTATTCTTTTTAACAGTCCCAGACACTTGTTACCTCTAATCCCCCACACTCTAATCTCTATATGGTTCCACATACTTCCCATTCTGTCCCATCTAACACCTCTCCCAAAATTCTGAAACCCTTTTACTGTGCCCTCTGGAATGCAACATTCACTAACAACAAAACCTCCTAAATCCTCAGTCTATTTGCTGAACATTCCCTTCACTTTCTCTTTTTTTTAGACTTTATTTTATTTTATTTTTTTAATTTTTATTTATTTATGATAGTCACACAGAGAGAGAGAGAGGCAGAGACATAGGCAGAGGGAGAAGCAGGCTCCATGCACCGGGAGCCCGACGTGGGATTCGATCCCGGGTCTCCAGGATCGCGCCCTGGGCCAAAGGCAGGCGCCAAACCTCTGCGCCACCCAGGGATCCCTAGACTTTATTTATTCATGAGAGATACACAGAGAGGCAGAGACACAAGCAGGGAGAAGCAGGCTCCCCATGGGGAGCCTGATGTAGGACTCAATCCCGGACCCCAGGACCATGACCTAAACCAAAGGCATATGCTTAACCACTACGCTACCCAGGGATCCCCACTTCGCCTTCTAATCTCCTGATTATATATATTGTTCCCCTGCAGATAATTAAACTAATGAATGATTTTTTTTCTCATTCCTATCACTGGACCAAGAGCCAGAGGTGTCCTCTTTGCTCTTAACTACTAATTCCAAACCATTCTCCCTGCCTCCTCCTTAAATACACCCAGTCTTGAATCTGAAGGCTATGCTACCCCTTCTTTGTTATAATCATCTGTTAACTCTTGCAAGGTCACATGTTCTCATTTCTCAAAGACTTTATTTAGGCTCCTGGCTCACTGTTGCTCTTTCCAACAATATTAATACTTGGTGATTTCAATATCCTCATAGATAATCCCCACAAAACCCTAGCATCTCCATTCTTTGAGTCCTCTTTCCCCAAGATCTTGTCCTCCTTCTATCTTAGCTACTCATATCTTTTACCAATAAGTTTTATCAATAACTGAAATCCCTCCAAAATCTCAACTCCAAATATCCCACTTCTTGACCCCTACCTCTTAACCTTCCAGCTCACTTTTCTAGTTCCTGAGCACCAAAAATTCTTCAACCTACTGCAACCTACAATCTATTCATCCTACCACTTTTCACTATCCCTCCTACCTCCTTTTTCTACTCACTTCCATCATATGCTAGCTTAAATGTCAAGATCATCAAAATCATTCTCATGCATACACTCAATTCCCTTGGTCCCACTCTCATTTCACCTTGTCATTACTAAATCACTTTGTTAAATCCAGTGCCCTACCTATTCTATGCCCTACCTGTGCAGCTGATGAGGCTAAAGAAATGCTAGTCTTTAAATTTCTAACAGTAACCTTTGCAACAATCATACATCATTCTAGTACATTCTCTCTCCCACTCTGGAGGTGTGTTTCATACCTTCCCTTCTCTCCTCAAGTATCTAACAGTTTTTCCTTCATAACTCCTCCCCAGGCTTTTGTTTCTCAATTAGAAAAAGTAATAAGAAGATTTCCCAGAAGCTCCTACTTACAAACATTTCTCTATTACTACAGACAACCTGTCCTAGCTCCTATTAAGACCAAACTTAAGAATGCCCCATTAGAGAGCAAAGACCTTTATTTTGTTCCACAAAATACTCCAGGGTCCCAAAATGGTGCCTGGGAGAGAGTAAGTACCAAATACTTGTTGATATTCTTCCACTAGTATGCTCTATCTTCTCTTTTCCACTCCTCAAGGTCATCTCACAGTCAAGTATTCTGTCTCTGTGCAGTTTCACAGATTTTTCCCTCTGTACTCAACTCCCAGATAGCTTATAAATATACTCTAACATCTCATATCCTTTTTAAAAATGTTTTATTTATTTGACAGAAAAAGAGTGAGAGCACAAGCAGAGGAGTGGCAGAGGCAGAGGAGGGAACCCAATGCAGAGCTTCACCCAGGACCCTGGGATCCTGACCTGAGCAGAAGGCAGACACTTAACCAACTGAGCCACCCAGGAGCCCTTAACCTCATACCTTGAGAAATGGGTCCCTTCCCTTTTTTCCCCCTCTACCCACTATCCTATTTCTTTCCCTTTACTCAAAAAAATTATCTATACTTGTTATCTCCAATTCCTGTTCTCCTATTCTCTCATTTTCATTCAAATTAGGTCTTTATTTCCACCACTAAACAGAAATTGCTCATCAAAGTCATTAACGATTTTCACATTGCTACATCTACAGAATTTGACCCATTAGCTGCAAATTACATAGCCAGTCACTTCCTTTGTAAAATACTTCCTTTACATTCCAAGACACTACACTCATCTAATTTTTCATCTACCTCACTAGCAACTCCTTTTTAAGTCTCCTTTGGTTTACCATCTTCTCAAGCTTTTAAGAGTAAAAGACCCCAGGATTTAGTTCTCAAATTTCTTCCCTTCTCTATCTAAACTGTCTTGGAAATTTCATTCAATTTCACAGCTTTAAAAACCATCTATATTCCAAATTCATCATCTCCAGTCTGGATCAATGTTTATTTAGAAGCTGCCTACAATGTCTACTTCTATGTTTAATGGACATCTAAGTACCACTGTGAGATAGCTCTAATCTCTCTCACACTGACCTGCTTCCTCTTGAAGTCTTCCCTACCTTACTAACAGCAACTCCCTCCTTCTGGTTGATCAAGTCAAGAACATGAAATCAAATAATCCTTCTACTCATCTGTCATATACATACATTCAGATTCATCGGTAAATACTACTGACTACCTTCAACGTAGATCCAGACTGTCCACTTCTCACCACATCCACTACTGATCCAAATAGCATCATTTCTCATGATTACTACAATCACTTCCTAAAGGTCCCCACTTCTACCCTCACCCCCATTTCCCTCATACGTACTCTAAACATAGCTGCAAGGGTTCCTGATAAATCATAAATCTTTCATCATTTTACTACTCTACCCTATACCCTCTATACCCATTACACTTGGAGTAAAAACCCAACCTCTGTGACTTTCCACAATTGCTGTTTTCAACCCCCACTACTTTTTCCCTCCCCACTCCAGGCTAACCTCACAGCTATGCTCCTGCCTCTAGCCTAACACTTGTTTTCTCTACCCATAATTCTCTCCTCCAGATTTCTGCACAGTTCCTTCCCATACTGCCTTTAATGTTTACTCAAATGTCACCTTATCAGTGAGGCCTTACCTAACCACTCTATTTCACTTATTTGAGTATACCTGACATATAATGCTAACCCCTCTTATTTATTTGTTTGTTTGTTTATTTCCCCTCTATTTTAAATCAAACTCTTCCCTATGCAGTTCTTATCCCCTTCCTGGTTTATTCTTCTACAGAATTTAGACATTTCAGTGGCTACTCCTCCAACTAGAATAACAGTTACCTAGACAGACATTTTTGACTCTGTCATTCACTACTATATCCCCAACACCAAAAGCAGACTGGCACAGAGCTGACACTTAATATAACACTGCTGAATGAACTAATGAACTATTAAGGCTCACCAGACATTTGACAAAAGCCTGAAAGCCATAAGTATGAAAATGAGACCAATTACACAAAAAAACTGACTCCAGAGACAAAGTAGGAAACAGAAGGAAATTTTTTAAAAACCTATTATCATACCTTCAGAAAAATTCAACAGAATGCATTGCTATTGTAGGGATGTAAAGTGGTACAGCCACTATGGAAAACAGTATGGAGGTTCTTCAAAAAGTTAGATATACCGTATGATCCAAAAATGCCACTACTAGATACTTACCCACAAGAAAACAAAACCCTAACTCGAAAAGATATATGCACTCCTATGTTCACTGCAGCATGATTTACCACAACCAAGATACGGAAGTAATTTAAATGTTCATCAATAGATGAATGGATAAAGATGTGGTATACAGAGAACGGAATATTACACAGCCATAAAAAGGATGAGACCTTGCCATCTGCAACAACATGAATGGATCTAGAGGATATTAAGCTAAGTGAAATAAATCAGACTGAGAAAGACAAATATCATATGATATCACTCATATGTGGACTCTAAAAAACAAATGAATGAACAAAAAGCAGAGTAAGACTTATAAATACAGAAAACAAACTGATGATTACCAGAGGGAAGTAGACTGTGGAGATAGGCAAAATGGGTAAATGGAGTGGGAAATATAGCTTCCAGTTTTGGAATGAGTAAGTCACAGGGATGAAAGGTAAGCACAGATAATACAGTCATGTAATAGTGTTGTATGGTAACAGATGGTAGCTATACTTGTATGCACAGCATAAGATGTCAAATCACTACATTGTATGCCTGAAACTAATTTAACACTGTGTCAACTACACTCAAATAAAAAAAGAAAAGAAAAAAAGAAAAAAGAAAATGAATGCATCAAAAACATTAAGACTATGACAAAGCAGGACGCCTGAGTGGCTCAGTGGTTGGGTATCTGCTTCCGGCTCAGGGCGTGATCCTGGCATCCAGGATAGAGTCCCACATTGGGCTCCTTGCAAGGAGCCTGCTTCTCCCTCTGCCTGTGTCTCTGCCTCTCCGGGCCTCTCATGAATAAATAAATAAAATCTTAAAAAAAAAAAAGACTGTAGTAAAGACTCTGGAACATAAAAATGTCACTGCTGGAACAAAAAAACAACCAATATAGAGACCAGAAGACAAAGTAAATCACCAAGAACACAGAAAAAAAGACTGAAAGATTAAAAACAATATAAGGGGCAAAAGACAAAGTTTTCAGCCAGAAGGGCCAACATTTGACTAACAGAAATTCCAGGGAGAAAAAAAAAATAATAAAGGAAAAAATTTCAAAGAACTGTTACATGAAATTTTATCAGAGCTTAAAAGAGAATCTGAAGACTTTCAAACCAAGAGTCCATTTCAATTAAAAACATACATGGTGGGGGCAGCCCCGGTGGCTCATTGGTTTAGCGCCGCCTTCAGCCCAGGGTATGATCCTGGAGACCTGGGATCGAGTCCCGTGTCAGGCTCCCTGCATGGAGCCTGCTTCTCCCTCTGCCTATGTCTCTGCCTCTCTCTCTCTCTTTCTGTCTCTCATGAATAAATAAATAAAATCTTAAAAAAAAAAAAATACATGGTGGAAATGAGTCAGTCATAAATTTTAACATAAAGAAAACTGAAAGTGTTATGCAGAGAGGTAAAACAGGATAAAATTCTATTTGTTTTTTGGAGACCCTGATGCACTGACTTTAAGCAACAGGCACAAGTATTTTCTTTCTAGAGCAATACTGAAAATAAAAAGAAACTGAATATCATAGCCCTAATATTATCATCTTCTAAATTATGTTTAGTGATGGTTTTATATAAATGTTTTCAGAAAAAAATTATTGCATATGAGACTCTATAAACAATGAAAAAAGTTATTCTACATTAAATCTTTTAAAGCAAAAAAGATTTTCATTTCCATAAAAAAATAATATACATAACTTTAAAAATGAGCAGTTTGTAGTAGCATACTTACCAATGTTAACATTTACTTTTGGAAAACCTACTCATATAGGATTTTCTAACAAGAGATTAAAATATAAAAACAAAAACACATATCCACAAAAAACTTATTTTAAAACTGACTGACCTACCTTACTAAGAGGGGCTTTGATTCTTTTCAAACACAAAGCAAGAAGTTCCCTGGATTCTAATGCACACGGTACCCAAGTTCCAGGCGGCTGGAAATACCTAAGAAAAAAAATATACTGAAAACCACCATCTCCCAGGAAAAACAAAAATTTCACTGTGAATCTGTGGATATAACAATGATGATTAATCACATAATTCCCAAGACTGACATGCAGCATTTAACCCAAGTATATGTAATAGTTCCAAAAAAAATTTCAATTGGCTTAATTAAAAAGTGAAATCCTAGGTATATTTGAGAAAGCCAATCTGAAATGATGTATTACAAAGGACTTATTACTTCAAACACCAGCAAAGAATTCCAGTGAGGTCTGACAAAATGCTTAAGAGTTCCTTGAAGCTATACTCTGAAAGGTAAGAAATCATCTTAAAATGGCATTAAAATGGTTTATAGTAAACATCTAAAATGTTTGAGAATTGATTTCTCACACACAAAAAAGGTATATTAGTACCTCATACCAAATATCAACAGTAGTTCAGACTGTTCATCTATTCCAAGTCTCTTCCCAAATTTTAAATTGTAAAACTTGTTTTTAAATCTTACATAAAACCTAATTAAATTAAATTTTCAATCCCTGGACAAATGCTTTTAAGATTTTTAATCCAGCCTGCTCAAGACTCAGGATAGTGCCAAGCATAGGAAGTGCTCAACAAACATTTGTTAAATACATAATACTTCTAAATACACTATACGAGTGCTTGTTTTTGCTATACTAGTTAAGTGAATGTTCTTTCACTTTTATTTATGAATTTATTTTTATGTAATCTTTACACCCAACATGGGGCTCAAACCCACAACCCCAAGATCCAGAGTTGCAAGTTCTACCTACTGAGCCAGCCAGGGACCGGATTCTCACTTTTAAAGGTTAATTCAAAAACCTTATACAGGTCCTTTTATTATAAGGATGCTTTTGGAGTCAGAAAGGGTTTTATCTGCCTTCTAATAAAGTGCTTTCATTCTGATGGGGAAATTAAATTAAGGCTTAGAAAGGTTAACTGACAGAGTTTCAAAAAGTTAGTTTGTGAGAAATCCAACACAAACTAAGTCTCCTGATTCTTTGTCCAGTGCTTTTTATTTCTACTCCACCATGCTTTAAAGTACAGCAAGTAGCTGTAATTGATCAAGTATCATACTTGCCACAAACTTGCAAACTATAAATTCCCTGAAACAGTACAGAAAAATTTCATGTGCTTGTATATACGTACGTTTTAAGTATGTTTTCTGAAAAGGTAGTTTCAAATTCCCAAAAGGATTCATGAACCATTCCCCCTACCCCTCAAAAAAAATTAAGAACCACTAGAGTCCTAATCCATCTGGGAAATCACAGGCAATTAGCTTTATATGGTCACTGTCACTAGGCAGGTTGTGTTACTCAACAGCTAACTATAATCATTTAGTTACATTGGAATTTTACCAAGATTTTTAAAACACCTTGCTAAATTATTTAAAACATTAAAACATAAAAGGCTGTTTATCATACAGAGCTTCTGGTGACTAAAATGAAAAAAAAAAAAAAACCCTCATGATAATAACAATATTATATTCTTAGTAATCTGCTTTCACTTACCCTTAAAAACCCAACTCAATATCTATTAACTGTATACACCAAACCTATTAAACCCTTATAAGACTAAAAGAAAGTAGATTCAAATACATTTACACTAACTTTACCAGATTATCAGGGTTCAAACTAGAGAAGTACACTACAAAATTGCAAATCCTAAAATGTCTGGCAACACCAACATAAATAAAAGTTAAATCTCAATTATGTGTGCTTTAGTCTATGTACCTCTATGTCACATCAGCATATATAGATATAAAACTCAACTTTACGTAACATAAAATAGTACCGCATCATACCTTTGACATTGCTTGCAGAAAGATATAGAGACCTGTTTCGGAATTCCTTGGCTGATGTCTACTTTACTTCGCAAACAGGCCACACAAATATTGGCAGGATTTGGACTGATTGGGACACCACACTCACAGCACAAGCTTAAATAAACAGAGCATAAATTTTTCAAATTAGGTTTCATAAATGCACTGGTTGTTAAACAAACAAAAGCCTTCAGGGGAGGCCATATCTTTGCTTAAAAAACACAAAAACAGGGCAGCCCAGGTGGCTCAGCGGTTTAAACGCTGCCTTCAGCCCAGGGCATGATCCTGGAGACCCGGGATCAAGTCCCACATCGGGCTCCCTGCATGGAGCCTGCTTCTTCCTCTGCCTGTGTCTCTGCCTCTCTGTGTGGGTCTCTCATGAAGAAATAAATAAAATCTTTAAAAAAAAAACACACACACACACAAAAACAAAAAAACACCTGGCAAAGTAATCTTCAAAGATGCTGTAGATAAAGTAGCACCTTGGAATACTGCAGCAAAAAATCCAAGGATGGCTATAATTCCAAAAATCCTCAAAGTATGGTGTTGTCCAAAGGGTCAAGAGAGAGTCTAATAGATCTGTTAAGAATAGTCATCACAGTTCTATTATCGTCCGAAGACATTTTTCTTTAGGGAGCCAGTATAGAACTGCCAAAACGTAAACATTCAAACAGAGTAGAGGGCAGCCGGGGTGGCTCAGGGGTTTAGCGCCGCCTTCAGCCCAGGGCGTGATCCTGGAGACCGGGGATCCAGTCCCGCATTGGGCTCTCTCGTGGAGCCTGCTTCTCCCTCTGCCTGTGTCTGTGCCTCTCTTTCTCTCTCTCTCTCTCTCTGCGTGTCTCTCATGAATAAGTAAATAAATAAGTCTTTTAGAAAACAAATAAATAAACAGAGTAGAAAAATTGTCAAAGAATAAGAAGAGTATCAGGGCTAGTGTGATTCTGTATAATGGACTTGTGTCATAACTCTAGGTGTACTGAGACAGAAGATGTTTAGCGATCACTGATGTTGTCCCAAAGAAATGTTTTAAGATTTTATTTGTTCGGGATCCCTGGGTGGCGCAGCGGTTTAGCGCCTGCCTTTGGCCCAGGGCGCGATCCTGGAGACCCGGGATCGAATCCCACGTCGGGCTCCCGGTGCATGGAGCCTGCTTCTCCCTCTGCCTGTGTCTCTGCCTCTCTCTCTCTCTCTCTCTCTCTCTGTGTCTCTCATGAACAAATAAAATCTTTTATTTGATGTACTTTTTTAAAATTTTTATTTATTTATGATAGTCACACAGAGAGAGAGAGAGAGAGAGAGGCAGAGACACAGGCAGAGGGAGAAGCAGGCTCCACGCAGGGAGCCCGACGCGGGACTCGATCCCAGGACTCCAGGATCAGGCCCTGGACTGAAGGCAGGTGCTCAACCGCTGAGCCACCTAGGGAACAGACCCGCAGGTATAGAAATGTTCTATAATCCATGACGTTCTGTAGGGTAGCCGCCGGGCCCATGGGGCCACTGGGCACCTGAAACCTGGCCGCTAGGACTAAAGAGCTTATATTTAATTTTATCTCATTTTAATTTTACACTTAAATAGCCCCACATGGCTAATTAGCTATCACATGGCACAGTGCCAGCGGAGAACGACGTAAAGCGAATATTTTAACGCTCTTAAATCAGCAGGTGTTTACCACAACAAACTTTTCAACTAAAAAACGATCCCGATTGTCTCAGGAAATAAAGCTTTTCGCTTAAGAATTCCCCTCAAGAAAAAAAAAAAAAAAAGCTTTCCTCACAGGCAGCAAGTTTCAAAGACTCACTTTAATATTTTTACATTTAAAGGACCGGGGTGGGGGCGGGGGGTACGACTCACATGTGTCCGGGGGTGCGGCCGGCGGCGTCCGTCAGGTACTCCATGTCTCCGCACACCTTGATGCAAAGACAAAGAACGGCTTGTGGGGTTTAAGTCCTTGGGGCTATTCACCTCCGCGCAAACCCCCCCGTCTGTGGACACGGCGGCCACGCGTCGCAGAGCTGCCGACGAGAGCCAGGCGCACGCGGCAGCTCCGAGGGGCCAGGGCACCGCGCGCTCCCCAGACGCCGCCGCGGCCCGCGCACCGCTCCGCGCTCCCTCAGCGACCCCGGCCCCGCGCCCGGCGGCTGCGGCCTCCCGCCCGCTCCGGCCCGCGCCGCACGCACGCGGCCCCAGGCCTGCCCGAGCCCGGGGGCTCCGCCCTACTCTTTCCCTCCAGGCCCCCCGCGCGCCAGCAGCCGCATCTCGGCCGCGGAACCTACCGAGCGCTCCTGAGGCAGACCCAGCCCGGCTGGGCGGCCGCGACCGACAGCCCCCGCGGCCCCCAACGCGGCCACCACGGCCGGCTCCCCGCAGCGAAGATCTCGCGAGAGAAGAGCCCGCACTCCCGCGGGCCGAGAGCTGGAAGTTGAGGGGGCGGGTGGGGGCGGAGGCGAGCGGCGAGGGGCGGGGCTGCGGCCCGGGGGGGCGGGGCGAGCGCGGGAGGGGCGTGGCCTGCCTCCGCCCAGCGCCGGCTTTCCGGGGGGCGGGTGGGGAGGTCACCGCAAGCTAACCTCGCCCAGGTGTGTAAATCGCTGCTCGGACATCCTGATGGGGAGCTTGCGTGCCTCTTGGTTGAGCGATTATATAAAAGTTGTCAATAAACGCAATATGCAAAGACACAACATGCAAAGAAATTAAACTCCGTCAAGGGCGGTGTCTTTGTCTCTTTTGTTCCTATCATTTGCCCGATGCCCGCTGCGCCCTAGTCAAATGCGTATTTGTTGAATAGATGCAAGAAAGAAAGAGGAGTCCCAATTCTATGGGAGGTCTGTATGTTTTTAGCCCACTGATGAGGAGGACGTGCTCCCCAGGCCGCCTGGGTGGCGCGGCTGCTGAGCGCCCGCCTTCCACCCAGGTGCTGATGGGGGCCCTGGGATCGAGTCCCACAAGGGGCTCCCCGCAGAAGCCTGCTTCTCCCTCTGCCTCTCTCTCTGTGTCTCTCATGGATAAGTAAATAAAATCTTTTTAAAAAATAAAATAAAATAATAAAAATTTTAAAAAGGATGTGCTTCCCGATAATGCATTTAATATTTCTTTATGACTTTATGCCTCCATCTTAGAACGGCACAGACCATGCCTAACCACTCTTTCTCATGACAGAATCTCAAATATTTAAAGAGCACAATCATTTTTTCTGTCCATTGACCCCAAATTTCAAGGAATAAGCAAGGTCATGTTAAAGAAGGTGATCAAAATAGGCCTCCTCGTTTCTCTTGCCTAGGGTACCTAATCTCCCATTCCTTCCTCTTACTTCTAGACTCCAATCTATCCTTCTAAAATGCAAATCTGATCTTGTCGCACTGTCCTGCTTTTAATCCCTCAGTGGCCTCTGACAACCTACAGAGTATTTCCAATTTCTCTGCATGGGAGGAAGACACTTTAGGATCTAATCCTGACATACCCTGTCACGTTCCCAAGCACGCAGCCAAACAGACCCACTGAAAAGTCCTACAGGAGCTAGTCTACGTTTGCTTATGCTTGGGACAGTCTGCCATAAAGATTAAGCTCAAGTACCATATATTAGTTTCCTATTGCTGCTGCAACAAATTACAAATTTTATGGCTTAAAATAACACAAATTTATTATCTTACACTTCTAGAGGTGGTAAGTCTGAAAAAGATGTTCCTCCTTTGTGTGTGGTCCTACATCTTTATGGAGGTATATGCCTCTGTAATGGTGCCAACAACATTAAATTGGATCGTAAATTTTCTACTCTGCATGTTCCACAGGTCTAATTGCTGGAGAGCAGTCCAAGTCTCTTCTCCACATTCCCTGCACCTAGCACAGTGCCTGGTGCAAAACAGACCCTCAATATATGGTGGTGAATGAATTATCTATTTGATAGAACTCTGAGAAAACAGCTTATCTTCCTACTTTTCCCATTCATATTGTCATTTTCTTTAAGCCAAGTATCACTAAGAACACGACTGTAGTTAAATAGAATGTGTTTATTATTCATTAAAGTGAATGCAAACATATTGTGAGGAATCATGGAGTGTCTCAATAGGAGGGTGTTAAGTAAAACCTATCATAGGGGCACCTGGGTGACTCAGTGGGTTAGGCATCTGACTCTTGATTTTGGCTCAGGTCATGGTCTCAGGGTCTTGAGATGAGCCCAGCTCAGTGGGAAGTCTACTGGAGGTTCTTTCCCAGCTCCCTCACTGCCCCTCCCCCCACTAATGTTTGTGTGCTCACTCTCTCTCAAATAAATAAATTGGGGCCCCTGGGTGGCTCAGTCAGTTAAGCATCTGCCCTCAGGTCATGATCCCAGGGTCCCCAGATCAAACCCCCTGTCAGGCTCTCTGCTCAGCTGGGAAGTCTGCTTTTCCCTCTGTCCCTCCCCTCCTGCCCCCCACCCTTCATGCTCTCACTCAGTCTATTTCATAAACAAATGAGAGAGAAAGAAAGAAAGAAAGAAAGAAAGAAAGAAAGAAAGAAAGAAAGAAAAAAAGAAAGAAAGAAAGAAAGAAAGAAAGAAAGAAAGAAAGAAAGAAAGAAAGAAAGAAAGAAGAAAGAAAGAAAGAAAATGAAAGAAAGACCTATCATAGAATTTGGGCTTTCTTGGGTAACTTGAGAGAGAGACTAAGAAAGCAGGGGTCTGGGACGCCTGGGTAGCTCAGTGGTTGAGTGTCTGCCTTTGGCTCAGGGCATGATCCCAGAGTCCCAGGAGCAAGTCCCACATTGGGCTCCCTGCATGGAGCCTGATTCTCCTTCTGCCTAGGTCTCTGCCTCTCTCTCTCTCTCTCATGAATACATTAATAAAATCTTTAAAAAAAAAAAAAAAAGAAAAAGAAAAAATCTTTAAGAAAAAAAAAAAGAATCTTTAAAAAAAAAAATCTAGGTCTGCCCTAGATTGGATGCTGTCGGAAAGTAGGGGTAATTCTATGAATGGATATCTCTCAACAAATCTTATGCATAGGAAGAGAAGCAAAAGTTAAAACTGCAGTTAGTAAAGAAGCGGCAGTTACTCATTTTAGCCAAGAGAGGGAGTATTTGGTATTTTGTGGGTAGTGCAGTGACCTTGTATTTATCTGTGGTTATACAAAATTATGCAGTGGCCTTGCTTTGTCTCATTTTAGTGTGGCGTCAGAGTAACCTTGTCAGAGATGGATATTCTGTGAAATTGTGTGTCTAACAGGAGAACCATGTGGGCTACCTGTGAGTACAGGCCAGCTTCTGAATGTCAGTGGCTGTTCTTTTCTTTCTCAACATAGTCCCTTAATACCCTATTTGATTTGACACCAAGTGCCACAGTACCAGGCTTGTCAGACACTGGATATACAACAGTGAACAACACAGACCTTCTGGAGCTTACATTTTACAGATGTGGGTAATATTCCAGAAGCTTAGGTAACTTGCTGAGAATTCTAGAGCAAGTAAGTGGCAGAAATGGGATCTGAACTATAGTTCATCTAACTGTACCCATGCCCTCACCACCACACCAGGCTGCATGCCTTTCTGAGGCTCAAGCCACCTATTATTCACAGGCTTTCTTCCTTTTTTTAAGAGACTTTATTTTCCATCAACCTTATTTCCATCTTCTGTTTAAATGTCTACGGAAGAGGAACACCTGAGTGGCTCAGTTGGTTAGGCATCTGACTCTTGATTTTGGCTCAGGTCATGATCTCAGGGTTGTGAGATTGAGCCCCACATGAGGCTCCCAGCTCAGTGCAGAGTCAGCTTGAGATTCTCTCCCTCTGCCTCTGTCCCACCCCCAACTTGTGCACACACACACTCTCTCTCTTTCAAATAAATAAATAAATAAACAAATAAATAAATAAAATCTTTAAAAAAACAAAAAAGAGTCTATGGAAGAGCAGCTTAGGAACACTCGGGGGTTGTTCCTAGCCATTGAGAGGCCTGAGCAGTGGGAGCTGCAGACCAGTTCTGACTGGCAGCTGAGTGCACCAGTTTTCAGTAGGGAACTACTGGGCAGACACAGGGACCCCTGCACACCTTCACACCATCTGAGACCTGAGGTTGAGTAGCAGTAAATTTGGGACCTGGGGCAGTCCATTCACCTGGAAATTCCTCCTTGGTCATGTTCTTTTCAGGAGAGACTGGGAGTGGCCTCCCATGGACAGTGCCACACACGTGCAGAACTTCCCAGGCCAGCATCCACCACCTCCAACCTGCTGCATGAGTTCCCGCGGTTGTGTGGGATGGCAATGCCCATATAGTGCAGAGGAGAGTCTGGTTTACACAGAGTGATGGTCAGCAGGTTAACATAAGATGCCTCCTTGAAAAGCTGTTGGTCAGCTCCGGGATTACTAATCACCAGAAGACACAGCTCCCTGCAGGCTGCCTGTACCTGGCTAGTGAAGGTTCCAGAAGTGAAGCAGCCCACAGTAGGAGAGGCTCCAGTGGCAGCAGCCAAAGCTGAAGCACATCCCACTGGCCACTGTTCCAGGAGGATATGACACCAACATCAGCCCAGTGTTTGACATCAACAATGGTACAAGCTTGGAGAAGCTTCTGCTTCTCATAGAATCGCTCCAGATTTGTAATACACCATGAATTTCCCCTTTTGTAGATGGACTTGGAAGTCAGGGTTGGTGCCACCTAAGTAGGTTCCTGCCACAAGGAATTAAAGGACGTCCTCCTCCCCTTTGCGGGATGTCAAGGGCTCTAGACACTATGAAAGTTTCCCTTTAAGTTACGTGGGAACCCAAAATGGTATGGACCCTCAAATGGACCCCTCTCTTGTTAGCACAGAAAGGCCGTAGGCTTTTGACAAATGAAATACTTACATGGCAGAAAGTACCTATATCTCTTCTCACACCTCTCTCCCCTCCAGATAAGATCTCCAGATATCAGAAGTAAGTGCTTGGTGTCAAATGTCTCTGCCACAAGCACAGCATGAACTTGCTAAGTAAGATTCATCTCAAAATGAGGTAATACAGGCAAATTACACCAGAGAGAAATTTGGTTTGCACATTTTATTTAATCCTCAAATCAAAAAAATAATAATAAATCCTCAAATCTCATCTTGGAGAAATGGGTTCTCTTGTCCCCTACTCCTTATATTAAGGATCTCTGTGCTTATTCAAATCTTTGCTTTAGTGTGTTTTTACAAACTTAAATTCTATGTGTTTGACCATGGCATTAAAATGGAATTCCTGGGGCACCGGGGTAGCTCAGTGAGTTAGGCATCTGACTCTTGATTTCAGCTCAGGCCATGATCTCAGAGTCATTAGATCCAGCCCCACATTGGGCTCTGCTCTAGGTGTGGAGTCTGCTTAAGATTCTCCCTCTTCTACTCCCTCTGCCCTTCTTCCCCATGCTCTCTCTCTCTCTAAAAAAAAAAAAGAAAAGAAAAGAAAAAAGAAGAAAAGGAAAATAAAGAGATTATAAACACTGAAATTTCAGTGTTCAGTTTGTAAAATTCATTTATCCATAATATGATCCATGCAGGGACGCCTGGGTGGCTCAGTAGTTTAGCACCTGCCTTTGGCCCAGGGTGTGATCCTGGAGTCCCTGGATTGAGTCCCACATTGGGCTCCCTGCGTGGAGCTTGCTTCTCCTTCTGCCTGCATCTCTGCCTCTCTCTCTGTGTTTCTCATGAATAAATAAATAAAATATTTTTAAAAATATGATCCGTGCATATATATTATACTTCAATGAAAGCTTTAAAAATACAAAAAAATAAATCACACAATATATCAGTAAATAAATCAGAAAAAATAGGGATGCCTGGGTGACTCAGCAGTTGAGCATTTGCCTTTGGCCTAGAGTGTGATCCCAGAGTCCCAGGATCGAGTCCTGAGTTGGGCTCCTTGCGTGGAGCCTGTTTCTCCCTCTGCCTATGTCTCTTCCTCTCTCTCTGTCTCTCTGTCATGAATAAGTAAATAAAATCTTAAGAAAAAAAAACAAAACAAAAATAATAAAATTACAATAATACTCAAGAAATCTCTTCATTTTTGCAAATTCCAAAATTCTTATTGATTGAATTTGTAATGTTTTACTGTAGTTTTTTTTTAAGATTTATATATTTCTTTATTTGAGAGAGAGTGTGTGTACATGCAAGCAGGGGGAGGGGCAGAGGGAGAGGGAAAGGAGCAGATTCCCTGCTGAGCATGGAGCCCTGTGTAGGGCAATCCCATAACCCTGAGATCACAACTGTAGCCAAAATCAAGAGTCAGATGCTCAATCAACTTAGCCACCCAGGTGCCCCTACTATAGTTTTAAAAAGATGTAATCACTGAATGACCTCTAGCTTTAAGATGTTAACGATGGAAGAGAATTACTACTATAGTAACAGATGAAGAAATATTTTATAATAATACATTTTACAGGTTTCATAAAAGAGAAGATGAACAAATTTAGAGATACCAAAATAAATTTCAACAATAAAACTGTGGATGTACTGGGTCCCAAAGAGTTGAGAATCTGGAGATATGAAACTGACGGTTTTGCTCTAATCCTTCTTTTCACTAATTGCTACCATGTCATTGACCCATTCATGCTGAAATCCTCCTCACCTATTTCTCTCAGGTGATCTCAAAGATTGCCAGTGTTGTTCTCTCATTTCACTCCTGTAGCAAGAATGGAGAAGACATCAAAACTGTACTTGCAGTGACCAGCAAGTCTGGAGATGATGGGGAAAATGTGCCTTTCAAGACTCTTTAGAAATGAACTTACTTCCATTATGTTGGTATTCTATGGCATCTGAAGTTGCATTTAAGGACACATCCCAAAGATGTACATGGAGTATAAGTAAGCAAATTTAGATGCCAGAAAAAGAACTTTCTAAAATGTCTGGATAAGGATGCCTGGGTGACTCAGCAGTTGAGTGTCTGGCTTCAGTATAGGGCATGACTCCAGGGTCTAGGATCGAGTCCTATACCAGGCTCCTTGCAGGGAGCCTGCTTCTCCCTCTGCCTATGTCTCTGCCTCTTTCTCTGTGTCTCTCATGAATAATTTTAAAAATCTTTAAATAAAATAAATACCTGGGTATGTAACTGATTTGTTTTAGGATGCTTTTCAGTTAGTTGCCTATGGTCTCCCAATTAACCTCCCAAATTATTATAAAAATTATTGAAAAACTAATCCAAGAAATATTTTCCAAAATGTATGGACATGAATTTACAAATTGAAAGGATCTACCATATTCTTATCAAAATGAATATTAATAGGTACATACCAGAGATCATTGTCATGAGATTTAGAACACTGATGATAAAAGAAAGATCCTGGAAACTTCTGGGAAGAAAAAGAATAAGTCACATATAGAGGATCAAAATCAGAATAACTTTGAATTTTCAAAAGCAATGCCAGAAACAAGAAAACAAAGAAGAAATACTTTGAAAACTCTGAAGTAAAATTATCCAAACTTGAATTGTATTCTAAGCCAAAATTATCAATAAAATATGAGTGTATAATAAAAATATTTTTAGTTTCACCCTCCTGAGGAAGTTACTGATAGATATAGACCAAGAAAAAGGATGGCATAGGACTCAGGAAACAGGAGAGAAGTTAAGCAAAATCAAGGTGACAGCTTGATGGTACACAGAGGGTGCAATAAGATGGCTCCAGGGATGCTTCAGTGGCTCAGTCAGTTGAGCATCTGACTCTTGATATCTGCTTGGGTCATGATCTCAGGGTCATGGGGTTGAGCAACCAGCATAGAGCCTGCTTGGAATTCCTTCTCTCCCTCTCCCTTGCCCCTCCCCTACTCATGCTCTCTAACAATAAATACATAAATAAGATGGCTCCATATTGGAGCAATAAGAGGGATCTGAGAGAGATTTCTACAAGGAACTAAAAATTGATGAAATATACAATGTTTATGAATATCTTGAAGATTTAAATTGCTAGTAAAGAGTCAGAGACTGATAAGGAAATACTACAAACAAATCTACATGCAAAAATTTGAAAACTTAGATGAATAGATCGAGTCCTGAAAAGGCACAAACCACCACAGCTCACACCAAATTTAGTAGATGATTTGAATAACCCAATAATTAGTAAGGAAACTGAATTTGTGATTTAAAAATCCCAACTCCCCCCCAAAAACCTTCCAGATACTTCCCTGGAGAATTCCACCAGATGTTTAAAGAAGAATTAGCATTAATTCTACAAAATCTCTTACAGAAAATAGAGAAGGGAACACTTTCCAATTCATTTTATGAAACTTTTATCACCTTGATACCAAAACCAGACGAAAGAAAGAAATTAAGAAAGAAAGAAAGAAAGAAAGAAAGAAAGAAAGAAAGAAAGAAAAAAATTAAGAAAAGAAAGAAAAAAATTAAGAAAAGAAAGAAAGAAATTAACAAAGAAAGAAAGAAAGAAAGAAAGAAAGAAAGAAAGAAAGAAATTAAGAAAGAAAGAAAGATATTAAGAAAGAAAGAAAGAAAGAAAGAAAGAAAGAAAGAAAGAAAGATTAAGAAAGAAAGAAATTATGAAAGAAAGAAGAAAAGAAAACTAAAGACCAATAACCTCATAAATATAGATGCAAAATATCAGCAAGAAGAGTTTAGGAATATTTACAAAAAATTATACACCATGACTAAGTGGAGTTTATATCCAGGATGCAAGCCTGGTTCAATACTAGAAAATCAATGTAGTCCACTATATTAACAGGCTAAAAAAAGAAAATCATATAATTATATCAACTGCTGCAGAAGAAACATTTAAAAAATTCAACAACCATTCATGATAAAAATTCCTAGTAAAATAGAAATAGAGCAGAACCTGTTCAACTTGATAGAGAACATCAACAAAAACCTTACAGGTAACATTATATTCAATGGTAAAAGATTGAATACTTCCCCTGAAGATTAGGAATAAGGAAACCATGCTCACTCTTACCACTCCTGTATAGTATAGTGTTGGAAGTTCTATTCAGTGCAATAAGGTAAGAAAAGGATATAAGCACACGTATGATAAAGGAAGATATGGGGTGCTCGGGTTGCTCAGTTGATTAAGCAAGCACCCAACACTTGATATCAGCTCAGGTCTCAATCTCAGGGTTGTGAGTTCAAGCCCCACATTGGGCTCCATGCTGAGTGTGGAGCCTACTTAAAAAAAGAAGAAAAATCAAATGCATTTATACATACTAGCAATGAACATGCGACTCCCAAATTAAAAATACAATACTATTTACAATGGGAAAAAAAAAGGAAAACATAGGTAAATCTAAGAAAATATGCACAAAATTTGTATGCTGAATACTACAAAATGCTGATGAAAGAAAACAAAGATCTAGACCAGTGGAGAGACATGCTCTGTTCATGGACTCAAAGACTCAACACAGTAAAGATGTCAATCCTTCTCAAATTAACATATAAACTTAATTCAGCTCCTGGCAAAATTCTGATAAGGTATTTTTTTGTAGATGTAGACAACGTTATTCTTAAACATATATGGAGGGATGCCTGGGTGGCTCTGTGGTTGAGCGTCTGCCTTTGGCTCAGGTTGTGATCCTGGAGTCCTGGAATCAAGTTCCACATCAGCTCAAGGAAGACTGCTTCTCCCTCTGCCTATGTCTCTGCCTCTCTCTCTCTCTCTCTGTCTCTCATGAATAAATAAATAAAATCTTTTTAAAAAATAAAACATATATGAAAAGTCAAAGGAAATGAAATAGCTAAAACAATTTTAAAAAACAAGTAAAATGATAAGAATCTTTCTAACAGATTCCAAGATTTATTATGGAACTACAGTATTCAAGATCACATGGTATTGGTGGAGAGATAGATACACAGGTCATTGGAACAAAATAAAGAAACTAGAAATGGACTCCCACAAATATGCCCAAATGATTTTTTGAAAAAGTATAAAAGAAATTCAATAGAAGAAAGATCATCTTCTCAACAATGGTGCTAGAAGAAGTGATATCCATCCAGTAGCAAAAATTAATAAATAAACAAACAAACCTCAACTTTAAAAAACTCTTGGAGTGCCTGGCTGGCTCAGTTGGAAGAACATGGAATTCTTGATTTCTGGGTTATGAATTTGAGCCCCACATTGGTTGTGGATTTTTTTAAAAAATAAACTTTAAAAATAGTAAAATAAAAAACTCTCAACACTTACAAGTGAAAAAAAAGATTCAATTAGAAAATGGACAAAAAAACATAGATATTTCACTGAAGAGGATATCCAGTAGTCAAACAAGCAAATATGAAGATGTTTAACATCATTCATTAGCCATTAGGAGTGTGCAGAGTAAAAACACAATGATATATTACTACCCATGTATCAGAATGGCTAAAATAAAAAATAGTGATAATACCATATGCTGGTAAGGATGCAAAGAACTTGGATTACTCATACACTACTGGTAGGAATGCAAAATGGTATAGCCACTCTAGGAAACAACTTAGCAGTTTCTTAAAATGTCAAAAATGCAACTACTATGCAATCTAGCAATTGTACTCCTACGTAGTTCTCCTGATGAAATTAAAACTTACGTTCACATAAAGACTTGTACACAAATATTTATAGCAGACTTTTTTTTTTTTGCAAAGCCAAAACAACCCAGATATCTTTCAACAAGTAAATAAACTGTGTTATATCCATACCATGAAATGCCATTCAGAAATAAGAATAAACTATTGTACAAACAACAACCTGGATGAATCTCCTGATTCTCCAGAGAATTATGCTGAGTCAAAAAGCCATTTCCAAAAGGTTATACACCATCTGATTCCACTTATGTAACATTCTCGAAATGACAAAATTAGAGAGCTGGAGAACAGATGAGTGGTTGCCAGAAATTAAGAATGAAGGAAAGGGCAGGAGGGAAGTAGATGAAGCTATAAAAGGACAACATAATGGATCCTTGTGGTGATGGAAGTGATCTGTATTTTGATTATACCCAAGTCAATATCCTAGCTGTGATATTATTACTTACAGTTTTGCAAGATGTGACCCTTTGTGGGGACAGGTTAAAGGGTTCAGGAGATCACTCTGTATTGTTTCTGACAAGTGCATGTGAATCTACAATAATTTGAAATTGTTAGATTAATTTTAAAAATAGGGTAAAATTTTCTGTTAAGGAAAACAACCCCCTGCTTTCATCTCTTGTAGTAATTTTTTTCACAAGCCTTCCATACTTTTGTCTACTCCCTTGGTTGGCTGACTAACCCCTGACCCCAGTATCCAGTTGAACCACTTGAAACAACCACGAGATACAATTTTGGCCCGCAGTTTAGTAGGAGAAGTCTACTGGGCAATTTTCCAGGTAAATTTCAGCTTTCTTAATAAAAAGTCACAGACTCAATGGATATGCCATTTTGCCCTCGCTCTTTGCTCCTTTGCCTTTCTGTCTGCTTCCTGTCTGGAATGCAAATGTGATGCCATTTCCTGACCAAGGCAACAAGCAGTAAAGGCTGATGCCATCACGCTAAGGATGGTGAGGCAGAGAACTAGGAAAAACTGTGTCCTGGTTGTGTTCTTATGAGGTGGCACCAACTCGGCTGCCTACCTTTAGAGTTCTTTCTATTTAAGAAAAATAATTTTTTTTTCTTTAAGCCAATGTTGGGCAGGCTTTCTATTATTTGTAATCAAACATATTTCTAACAAATTCCTCACTCATGGGAGATTCTCAGCAGGGCTGATATATTTTTCCTACCTTAAAAGACTATTGTAAGGATGAAAAGCATGATAGCTACTTAATATTCTTTGTGTGTTTCAGAAACCAAATTGCTGACACTGCATTTTCCTTTCTTCTTTCTCTACAGTATTTTATGTTTCTTATTCTCCTCAGCTAGGCCTGAATTTGTATTATAATCAGACTCTTGCCAGTTGCTCTCCTAATTGAATTGGGCTTTTGTTGTAGCTCAGACGCTCAGAATTTTTTAATGGTCTTCCAAAACCATTCCAGCCCAGGGCAGATGCTCTCTTCTTCGACCTCACAGCACTTAGTGTCTGCACTTCCCAATCGCCGATTCATCATGCACTGCCCCATGACACTTCTTATACAGCTGTCATAGAATAATCGATGTTCAGAGCTGGAAGGGACATGAAAGATCATCTTCTCCAGCCACCTCAGTGCCTGTGAGCTGTGGCTTAACTCCTGGATTTTTCTTTACCCCCTCCTGGGTGTTTATGGCATTATAGTCCCAACTGGATCTTAAGCTCTTAGAGAAGGAAAAGATACAGAACACATATTTGTTAAATTACCTATGACAAGCCAGACACCTTACGCTCACTATTTAATTTAATTTTCACAACAATCCCAAGAAATGTGTAGTGATCCCAATTTAACAGGTAAAGGAACTGAAGCTCAGGGAAGTTGTTACTTAGCTAAGGTATGATACCTAGAAAGAATGGAAGCCCAGAGATTTTGACTCAGGTCTTAAAATACATAAATGCCTTTAACCTCCTTCCAAGTGCTAGGCCACTTAATTGGATTTTGCCTTTTGTGGTTCTTCAAACTCTAAGCTTCAAGAAATTCTACATTCTGTTTATAGGCTTTCTTTCTTAGTAAGAGATTTAAATTCTATCTGTGACATTGGGATGCATAATAAGAAATATATATTTGGTCTTTATCCCGAATCCCTGACAAAGGGCTCCTAAAACCCTTGTAAATTCCTAGGTGATAAGAGCACTAGGAGTGTTTTTTGTTTTATTGAGGTGACTCTGGGCGGGATCCTCTTTGGTTCCTGGGTGAGGGTTGGTTATCAGAAAGACCAAGTCATTTTTAGAAGCTTGAAATCGTTAGCTTCACCGACCCCCCTCCTCCAGAGGGGGAAATGGGCTGGAAATGAAATTAATAATTCATCTGCTTACGTAAGGGAAGCCTCCAAAAAATCCCAACAGTAAGGGTTTCAGAGAGCTTCTAAGTAGGTGAATACATCCATGTACTGGGAGGGTGATGCACCCCAATTTCATGGGGGACAGAAGCACCTGTGCTCAGGACCCTGATAGACATAGCCGTATGTATCTTTTCATATGAATGTTTACCTGTATCCTCAATCATATCCTTTAATAAATTGGTAACATTACTAAGCATTTCCCTGAGTTCTGCAAGCTGCCCAGTTCTGCGAATCTAGGGAGTGGGTAGTGGGAACCACTGATTTGTACCCATGTCAGACAGAAATTGCAGGTAGGCTAAGGACCTGTTACTTGAGACTGACATCTGAAATGGGGTGAGAGCAGTCTTGTGGGACTGAGCCTTTAACCTGTAGGATCTGACACTATCACTGTCTCCAGGTAGATAATGTCAGAATTATAGGACACCTACCAGGTATGCTGGAGAATTGCTTGATATGGGAAAACCTCTACACATTTGGTGACCAGAAGTATCAAAAGTGCTGAGTGTGGCAGAAGCGTGAGACTCAAGGGGAAACACAAAAGAACCGTAGGTTTTTCCAACTCAGTATCTAATAGCCAAATAAGAAAATGGTTCTTTGTGTTTATTTTTTTAAAGATTTTATTTATTTGTTCATGAGAGACACAAAGAGGGAGAGGCACAGACACAGGCAGAGGGAGAAGCAGGCTCCACGAAGGGAGCCCAACAGGGGACTCGATCCTGGGTCTCCAGGATCACACCCTGGGCAGAAGGTGGCACTAAACCGCTGAGCCACAGGGGCTGCCCCTGTTCTTTAGGTTTAACATTAACGTTTTTTAAATGCAATGCTGATAGTACAAAAATATTATATTTGTTTTAGTGGAAAAATTGTTAGATGTTTGCCATGATAAAATTTTATAGCAAAAATACATATACTGTTAATGCAGAACAGTTTTTGTTCTACAGCAAATAAAAGTGCTTTGTAGAGAATAACTTTGTAACCTAATCGAGATAACTTGTACCACTAAGAAAACCTAATAGAAATATTTAGAGAAATGAAATTTAATAGTTCAAGATTCAAAGAAATGTCAACGACTTTTGATTCTATCCAATAAACCAACTGTATCTTTCTTTTTCATCTGCAACATTCCCAATTTTAATCCGAGCCTAGCAGGTTTTAATTTGCAGTTTGAAAAGCCTTTCAATTGCACTATCTTTTTGCAGAATGTTCTTAAATGCTAGATTGACAATTAAAATGCGGGGGTAATTTCCTTTTAATACCATTGCTATTGCTTATATACCAAAAATAAAAAAAAGTTATGTAATTGGCTTCTGTAGCTGATATCCATCTCTGATATAAACCAAATTTGATTTTTGAAGTATATAAATAATCTATTCACTTAAAAGGAAGTGTAACTTTATATCTCTGCATTTTCAAAAGAGGTTTGTCATAATTTTATTTTATTTTATTTTTTTAGAGAAAGAAAGAGAACACATATGTGTTTGAGCAGGGGCAGAGGGAGAGGGAGAGTCACACTCCCAGGCTTGAGCTTGGGCTCGGGCTTGGACTCACTCTCACAACCTTGAGGTCATGATCTGAACTGAAATCAAGAATCAGAGACTTAACCAACTGAGCCACCCAGGCATCCCATGAGATTAGTCATAATTTTAGATGCATGCTTTTAGTTAATGTACCTGTACATGTCACCTTTGGGAACATGGGAATTTTATAACTTGCTGGTTATAAAATACTTAAATCTGTAAATTGGAGCTACTGCAACAAACATCGTTTTTTTTTGTTTGTTTGTTTTGTTTTTTAAACATCATAGGCTCTGGTAATTGGTTGTACATGTCTAAAATGTTAGCTGAAAATAAATAACCTAGTAAGTAAATAAATATATCTAATACGCTCCTGTGTACCATCAGGCCACACAGGTATCTAGGCTTTGGAATAATGGTACTCACTAAGCATAAGCTTCAGAGGACAAGAGCTGTAACTTGTATACCTTTGTATCCATTGTATCTCATAAAATAGCATGTAATAAACATTTGAAAGATGAATGAATGAATGTGTTTCCTTCAAGGGCATTCAGGGGACTCACAATTCTTTGAGTTTTTCCAGATTGCTAGCATAATGTTTTGCTTAAAATAGACAACATTTACTGATTGGCATGAATGTTAAAAGAAAGAAAGGGAAAAGTCTCCATTGTTTTTCTCACCAGGCTACACTATTTTCCCAGGTATTAGGAAGTATGCTTCCACAGTGTGCCAAGAGCTGTGGCACCTAGTTATGCCCTATGCCCTATCAGCCATTCTACCTCGATCCTTGCCTTTTCTTTGAACCTATAACAACCTGTTAAAGAATTATTATATAATTATTCCTCCGTTAAAAATACCGTTTTAATTTTTTTAAATGAGGAGGGAAAAAATGAAGAAGCCTAACTTGTATGGATTCTGTTCGTATTTTTCTATTTTCCCCCTTCATTGATAAAGGAGCTTATCACTTGTCAGGGAGGTCTCAAATTGGCCACACCAAATCCACCCAATCCGTGGAAATTTTGACAACCTAACACTGGCTTTTAAAAAATTGAATTAATAGCTCCATCACATAATAATCCTAGTTACGAGCAAGAGAGTCTGACTCTGGCTTATTTATCAGAAAGGAATTTGTGAACATGCTTTTGGTAGGTCCCAGGACACAAAGGAAGGTGGAGGACCAGACTTGGGACATGCAGCCAGGAACATCACCCAACATCACACATTAGAGCCAACTCACCCAGTCAAATCCACACAGACATCACTCTCGCAGGATGCACACAGCAGTCTGCACCTCGGACACAGCTATTCCTGTTAACGCTGTGGTCCCTGCTTCCCTGGGAACTTGACTAGGTAACACCTGAGGGGCTTCCTGCAGGCCCTGCTTCTTTGCATAAGTTAACACAGAAGTTCAGGGCCGGCATCTGTAATCAGGTGAGCCTAGTTCATGTGAGTGGATGGAGACTGGGCAGTAACCAGAGATGGAGAGTTGAGCCATTGCCTGCTACTGTCCTGTCCCTTTCTTGCTAATTTTCAAAGAACTCCCTCTATATCCCCATCTCTGCCCCTTCCAAGTTTAGAATCCTTAAACGAGCTTAGCAATTTGCACATTCATTGCCCAAATTAACACAGTTGGGAGCACAAAGTTAAGAAGTCTAACAGCCAGATGATCTTGGTAAATATTTATTAGACCATTTTTAGACAGTGGTAATGTGTTCAATTAATATTTATAAATGTAAAATAGAAAGCCCTAAATGGTCATGACTGCAATCTTCCAGTATCCCTTTAAAATTCAGAATTAGCTCCTGAATAGTCTGTAAGTGTCTTGAGAAACCAATTAAAACTGTAATCCCTATGTAGCGTCATTTTCCTTGCCTGCATTGTTGTGCAGGCTCACTCTTTCCTAGTCCATCAGCTGCCCTGTCAACTATGCCCCTCTCTCATCTAACAAAGTGGGCAAACAAACAGCTCAGTGAAAATTTACTTGAGTTCAACAAACTCTTGGCTACACTCATTAATTTTCTCAAAAAGCTTCCAAGAAAGTAAGTGGTGGCCCAGAATATGATATGTATTTGTGAGTCGCTTGGCATGTAGTCATGAGCCTTAGTTTCATGTACAAGGAAATGCTTTTAGCTGCAAGCATTTTTATTTCTGTTCAGAACCTAACAAACTTAACTTCTGGCAATTAATTTATTGCTGAAGTTTAAAGGTTTTCAATAAAACCCATCCCTGGCAGTGGAAATTGTGGACAATAAAGAATTTTGGCATATGCTACATATTCTAAAAGACCAAACTGTCAGATTTAGACTTAATTTATATTTACCAAACATAGACTATGAGTCAATCACTGTTCTAGTCAAGGTTACAAACATTATCTTAACTGTCATTTCAAATCCATGAAGTAGATTTAATCCCACCTTACTCAAGGTCTACGGCCCTAACAAACATTATAGAACCAGAGGTGGTAAAGTCAGGGTGTGAATCTGGCTTCTGATTCTAACCAGTTCTCTGTCTTAGCAGAATGACCCAGGACGAATAAGAGTTTCAGCATGACAAAGTAGTGAAAGTAGGCTATGCTTTAGGCAGAGACATGTAACATCTAGCAATTCTTCCCCAATTAACACATTATGGATTAATCCAATGATGAACCTGAATTGCTGGGATTGCATGTAGACACTGCAACTTTACATCCTATCACTTATTTATTTTTTAAAAATTTTTTATTTGGGATCCCTGGGTGGCGCAGCGGTTTGGCGCCTGCCTTTGGCCCAGGGCGCGATCCTGGAGACCCGGGATCGAATCCCACGTCGGGCTCCCGGTGCATGGAGCCTGCTTCTCCCTCTGCCTGTGTCTCTGCCTCATTCTCTCTCTTTCTCTGTGACTATCAAAGATAAATGAAAATTAAAAAAAATAAATAAATAAATAAAAAAATAAAATTTTTTTATTTAAATTCAATTTGCCAACATATAGTATAACATCCAGTGCTCAGTCCATCAAGTGTCTTCCTTAGTGCCCATGACTCAGTCACCCCATCTCTCCCATCCCCTTCCTCCATTCTTTGTTTGTTTCCCAGAGTTAGGGGTCTTTCATCATTTGTCTTCCTCTCTAATTTTTCCCCACTCAGATTCCCTCCTCTCCCTTATAGTCCCTTTCATACATCCCATCATGTAAAACTGGGTTGAAAGGAAGGACATGTCCCAACCAAATGGTTATTTCACCCAATTAAAGGATAACTAGATATAATACTCTTCATACTTCAATGAAGAGGTTTAGAAGGCAAAAACAAATGAACAAAATAAAATCATGTAGAAAATAATGATGTAAAGAAGTTGTCTTATAATGGCTAGTGACTACATAATTAGACAGACTATTGGCTGGGGCAGATATTTTGCAGTCTCTTTTCCTTCCTTCAAGTCTTATGATTCCTTGTCAACCTAAGTAAATCCGGACTTGTGGACTAGGCCCTAGAGCTGGTCCAATGGTGCATTAACATGACTTCCAGGCCATCAGGGTAACGGATTCTTGTTCTGCTCCACAACATGGAAATCAGGCTTATATCTAGCCCAAGGTATTTTAGCTTGGGGGGGGGGGGGTTAGACTAATGAATGAAATGTTTGTTTAGGAGTACAAGTACTATTTACTGCACGCCTACAAGCCTTATATGTATCATATGCCTCTGAGATGACGTATACCTGGCCATAGGACAGCTGTCTCCAGCATGTATCCAAGCGAGACCATGTCCTAGACTACTTTAGTGCCATGTGTGTAAGACTAGTCTGAAGTGGCATCTGAGTTTTGAAAGATATAATGTGAACTTCATTTGCTCAGATTTACCATCTGCAACTGTGTGTCTGCTGGTGTGGCCTTTTTGAGGGATATTTAAGGAAATGAAAACTGATCTCTTTACTGTATATCCTACATGTTTCAACTTCATGCTGTACTTCTAAATATATAAACCTTGTTTGACTTAACCAAGTGGTATCTGCATCTGGATGTTCTGTTGATCTGAGCCTATTCACATTTATTAATTTGGTTATATGTGCAGAGCCAAATGTGTAAAAGAATTCCAAGATTTTTGATTGTTGATTAAAGCCTCTTTTCAGAGATATGTAGCATTATTGCCAAACTGGTGCTCAGTGGTGGTGTTCGTTCTTGACCAAAACATAAAGCTCACAGGAATCTTCAAGAAAGGATTTCTTTCCATCACATTAACCTAAAATGAATACTCTTTTAGACATATCACATATTCTTTAGCTAAGTTCTGCTAAGCAACTCACACAGAAAGGAAAGTCTAGGTCAAAGCAGGCATAAAAATTTATGAAATGTGAAATGTGCTGTAGCAGTAAAACTTCTAGGAGGGTCTTTGTGTAGCAACAGAATCTAATGTCTTTTTTACATAATATTTTGATATGCTATATATGGGAGGAGAAAACCTTCAAAATTAATTTGATACTAATTTGAAAATGTAGGTATAGATTTATAGGATTTAATAATCTCTGGAAAGTATTTTTTTTATCTGCAATATACATTGCTAAATTAACTTCCATTCAGCAGAAAGCTGCTTCTTGCCTTTCCCCATGTTTATGGCTGATGGAACCTTCACTCCATTTCCAATATTCATTTAACCATTTATCCATATCTTTCACTAGGAAGCACTCCTTTTTTATTTTATTGGCCTGCAGCTGTTTCCCTTCTGTGGATCCAAGCCAAAGGCAAAAATGAACAAGGTTATTATATCTTTGAAGACTTTTAAAATGGCTACTTCATTCTTATCATGAAAGCCATATTTTTAGGGAAAACATAGCATTTTTTTTCTCTGACATAATTTTGCTTCATAAAACATTTAGATATTTTTAAGGTTAATACAGATATTTGGGGCAGCCCCGGTGGCGCAGCAGTTTAGCACCGCCTGCAGCCCAGGATGTGACCCTGAAGACCCGGGATCAAGTCCCACATCGGGCTCCTTGCATGGAGCCTGCTTCTCCCTCTTCCTGTGTCTCTGCCTCTCTCTCTCTCTCTCTCTCTGTCTCTCTGTCTCTCATGAATAAATAAATAAATAAATAAATAAATAAATAAATAAATAATCTTAAAAAAATACAGATATTTGATAAGCTTCTTCTTTCAGCAGTTTTCTGATTTGTGTAATTCACAAATACTACTGTCTTAAAGTAGAAAGGATTGAGTCACAAAAGGAATAAAATTCCTTTCACGTAGTCTCATGGTTAGATAATGTGACTCCATTACCTAGTCTTCCGGTTTCTACTCCTCTACTCCTTCAGATATAATCAAATCAACCAATTTATTTGGAATTAACAGGTCAGTTTTAGTTTTTTGAAATTGAGAGGGTGCATTTAAACATGTTTTAAAGTAAATATATTTTTGAAGTGCAGCAACCATGGAAAAACACACAGGTCTCCAGTTGTATGGTTTGATGAATATTCATAAACTGGACACATCTGTATACACAATGCCAGATAAGAAAAAAAACATTGGGTGCTTGGCTGGCTCAGTTGATAGAACATGTGTCTCTTGATCTTGGGTTCATGAGTCTAAACCCCACATTAGGGGTAAGGATTATTTTTTAAAAAAAGGATTAGGTAAAAAAAAAAAAAAGGATTAGGTTAAGAAAAAGAACATAACCAGGGCCCTAAACTTTGAGCCCTAAACCCCAAAAGGTATTCATTCTCCTCACCTTTATACTGTAGATTAATTTTGCTTATTTCTGAACTTTATATATATGTAAACATACAGCATGTATGCTTTGGGTCTGGCTTCTTTCACTCAACATTACATCTATGAGATTCATCCATATTGGTACCATGTAATAATAGTTGGTTTATAATCGCTGAATACACTGTGATTTATTTATCTATTCTATTACTGATGGACTTTGGGGTTGTTTTGGTTCAGGGCTATCATAAATAGCGCTGCTGTGAACATTCTTGTATATATCTTTGATGAATATATGTGTGCATTTCTGTCATATGTCTAGGAATTGAATTGTCAGGTCATAGAGCCACACTTGGTATTGGCTATTTTTTTCCTTCTCGTAGGTTGAAGAGTATGCTAAAGTTGACTCATACCAGCTGTCAGGAGCCAATGGTTAAATTTTCTATTATTTTGAGAGCTATTTGTTAAACACAATCATTATTAAAAATTAAATTATAGGGATCCCTGGGTGGCGCAGCGGTTTAGCGCCTGCCTTTGGCCCAGGGCACGATCCTGGAGGCCCGGGATCGAATCCCACATCGGGCTTCCGGTGCATGGAGCCTGCTTCTCCCTCTGCCTGTGTCTCTGCCTCTCTCTCTCTCTCTCTCTCTCTGTGTGTGTGACTATCATAAATAAATAAAAATTAAAAAAATAAATAAATAAAATGTATTGCTAAAAAAAATTAAATTATATATAAACTTAAGTAGGTTATATTAAAACAAGGTATTAAGTATTCAAATTTCATTACCTTCTATTTTACTACATCTGATGATCATCAATGCTATCAAGGCTATTTACACCAATTGTATTTGTATGGTGGAAAAAACTATATAATGGTGCACCGCCATGCATCACTTCAGCAGAATCTTGTGGGTAATATGAAATTGACTACAGCTCAGTGTTTATACCATAGAAATTGAGAAATGCTACTTATCAGGGCTTGATTTATTGTACTGTTGATTTATATAGACTTAAGAAAGTGATGGAGAAATGTTAATAATGCAGGTTAAACTCAAAAGTGTCATATTTGTAGCTGATATGTTGTGAATAGCTAAAAAAAATTATCAAAGCATGGTTGAATTGCAAACAGATATGGATTACAAGAGGTCAGCAAAGTGATGCCTGGGTGGCTCAGGGGTTGAACGTCTGCCTTTGGCTCAGGGTATGATTTCATGTCCGGGGATCAAGTCCCACATCAGGTTCCTTATGAGGGGCCTGCTTCTCCCTCTATGTCTCTGCCTCTCTCTCTGTGTCTTTCATGAATAAGTACATAAAATCTTAAAAAAAAAAAAACAAGAGTTCAGCAAAAACCAATAAAAGCATTCATTCTATAAACATCAATTGGCTAAATGGAATTTAGAAGAATTTATATTATATTGTATTTTTTTTTATTATATGTCAATTTGTGATATACTTTTTTTCCCCTACTGGAAAGCCCATTGTCCAACATTTACCACTACAGTTCTAGTTATAGTGCTACCTATCACACTGTGATTTAAGTTTACTTTCCCTGATGACTAAGGAAGTCGAACACATTTTCATAAGTTTATTGGTCCTTAGAATTTTTTCGCAAAATTCCTATTAAATTGTTGTCCATTTTTCTACTATATTCTTTTTCTTATTGATTTATAAGAATTCCTTACATATTCTTGATGAGTCCTTTATTGAATACATGTATTGCAAATGTCTTCTCCCAGCATGTGATTTGCCTTTCCACTCCTTTTAGGAGTGTTTTTTATTTAAAGAAGCTCTTAATTTTCGTTTACTACAATTATCAAAAATTTCCTTTGTAGGCGTTATTCGTATACAGTTTGAGAAATATTTGCTATCCCAAAGATGCCTATGTTTTCTTCTAGAAGCTCCTTTTTTACCTTTTACATTTAGATCTACAATCCACCTGGAATCAATTTTTCTCTATGATGTGAGGGGAAGTTAAGATTCATATTTTTTTTGTCCTGACAGATATCCAATTGGCCTAGATTTTTTTTTTTAAAAGACCACAAAATTAATTCTACACATTCAATTTCCTTTATCCTTTTATCTCCTTTTCAACCATTATCAACACTGGAAGTCATATAATAAGCATTTCTGTCAACATCTTTCTTTTCTAATATTTATCATTATCTCTTTTGATAACTTTACAAACTATTTACTTTCATAATATTAAAATAATTTCTTTCATAAAATTAAAGCAAATTCTGATAACACATTCAGATTGTCTATTGAACAAGTCAATATTTACTTACATAAACTGATAAGAGTAGATATACTTGTCAATAAAGAGTGACCAATTCTTTTTTCAAAAAAGAAAACAGACTGTTGACCATGACAATTTTGTTTTCCCTATTTATAAGATAATGTGCCATGGAAGTAATTAAAATAAATAAAATCCATCCAAGAAGAGCATATGAATGGGAATATAATTTAATATGTAAGAGAATTAATTTCTTAATTCTTTATTGATTCTATTGTTCAGAAAGAAAGCAAAAACCCTACATCTCAATTGCATATGTAGAGCAGTTTAAAGTAAAACGATGGATAGCAGATTTTTTTCATGCTTTCAGTTTGATTGTAGAGAGGACCTAACTTTCCACTAGAGGGCATCTTTACCCTATTTGGTCTTGTAAAAAAATAACAGCAACAAATCTTTTGCTTCATGTTGTCTTATTAACCTTTCTTAAAATTTTTTATTTAATTTAAATTCAATGAGTTAACATACAGTGTATCATTAGTTTCAGATGTAGAGTTCAGTTATTCATCCATTGCATATAACACCCAGTGTTCATTATATCACTTGTCCTCCTTAATGCTCATCACCCAGTTACCCCATTCTGCTACTCACCTCCCCTCTAGCAACCCTCAGTTTTTTTCCTATAGTTAGGAGTCTCTTACAGATTGTCTCCCTCTCTGACTTGGTTTTATTTCACTTTTCCCTCCCTTCGCCTGTGTTCATCTGTTTTGTTTCTTAAGTTCCACATACCTTTTAACTATATCTGACCCTAAGGAGAAAGTTGTGAATGATCCTGGTGTTAAAAGAGATCTTATAAACACACACACAATCTTCCTCACTAACAGTTCCAGTATTAATAACTGTTACTATTATGAAATTATATTTGGAACTAATCACCATAATTCTTTATCTGTTCTTCTGCACACACATATACACACGAAGCCCCTTTCATATAGGCAGCATGAATATAATCAACACTAAAATATTATGTAATTTATTATGTACTATATAAAACAGACTTTCTAATTATTATATAATGAAAAAATCACAAAGGAAAACATGGATAAATTTGACTCAAAAAATGTTTATTTATGGGGATCCCTGGTGGCTCCGTGGTTTAGTGCCTGCCTTCCACCCAGGGTGTGATCCTGGAGTCCCAGGATCGAGTCCCGCATCAGGCTCCCTGCATGGAGCCTGCTTCTCCCTCTGCCTGGATCTCTGCCTCTCTCTCTGTGTGTGTCTCTCATGAATAAATAAATAAAATCTTTTTTTAAATTATTTATTTTATTTTATTTTATTTTTAAAGATTTATTTATTTATTCATTCAAAAGCAAAAGATAAGCAAAAGCAAAAGATAATAAATGTTAATGAGGGTGGAGAGAGAAGCACAATTTCATGCACTGCAGGTGTAAGAAAGTGCTAACTCATTAATATGAAAAGAGTAGTTGAATGGGAAAATCTTCGTTTTTCAGCCAAAGTAGTAAAGATTGCCTCAGGTACAAATCAATAAATATTAAATCTACAGGGAATTTTTTTTTTTAGATTTATTCATTTGAGAGAGAGAGAGAAAGAGCATAAATGAGAGGGATAGAGAGAGAAGAGAGAATCACCCTGCACTGAGCACAGAGCCTGACATGGGGCTCAATCTCATGACCCTAAGATCATGACCTGGCTGAAAAAGAGTTGGTGACTTAACTGCACCACCAAAGCACCCTGAGAGGGAAATTTTTGATGAAGAGGTGAGAGTATTTGCAGGGTCTTATGGTATCTTCCTACTGTAAAGAGGGAAACAATTGTCCCTTTACCTTTCAGGGATTGTGGCTAAGATCCCCCCATAATAAAAAATAGATTAACACAAGAAAAAGCAAACAGAAGTATACTAACATGTTTATTTCATACATGGGATATCTTTAAAAAATAGACTAAAAAGATGTGACAACTAAATATAATCTCTGATCCTAATTGAATCCCTTGCTGAAGGGGAAAAAATTGCTACAAAATACATTATTGGGTCAATTGACAAAATTGGATGGTGGATGATAGATTAGGAAATATAATTATATCAATGTTAAACATGCTAAAGTTGATAACTGCACTGTGGTTATACAACAGATCTACCCATTCTTAGTAATGTTATATTAAGTAAACAAAGGAGGCCATTAGACTGAGGTGGTTTTAATACCTTAGCATTCTACATAAGCAAACTAAAACCCAAGACAAAATACTTAACATTAAGAAATCAAAACCAAAGGACAACCAATAATACTCAGCCAGCTAGGTTTTTCCAAATAAGGCAATTTTAAACTGAAGATTTAAACTTAAATAAATCTAACTTATAGTCAATCAAATAATTTCCTTACTTTGTTTCCACACTTTCCCTATATAAATCTCGACCTGCTTCTGTCAGTGGAGCAGCTCTGACCACTTCTGGTGTGGTTCTACTTGATTCTAATCAACTTTTGCTCAAATAAACTAAAAATGATAACTATGCTTCAGGGGGCACCTGGGTGTCTTAGTCCATTAAGCGTCTGCCTTAGGCTCAGGTCCTGATCCACGGTCCTGAGACGGAGCTGCACATTGGACACCTTGCTCAGCAGGGAGTCTGCTTCTCCCTCCCACTTTCCCTCTGCCCCTCCTCCCAACTCATGTGCATGTGCACTCTCTCTCCCTCAAATAAATGAATAAAATCTTTAAAAAATTATCCCTTAGTTATCTTTTAACCATTCATACAGACTGGAGTATTAGGGTTAAATATAGTAGGAAGAAATGTTCACAAAAAGATACTATTCTCTGAGTTTAAGTCCATATATCCATCTAGATAGATACATAGATTATAGGGACAGAAAATTTTCCTTTTTATCCTTCTAGATTCTTTGGTTGGTCTAATAATTAAATTGATATAAGACAGATTAACAAAAGAAAAACAAAAGTTTAATAACATGTATACTTCCTGTTTCTGTGGGAGCGACCCAGGAAAACTGAGTAACCCCCTGAATGGCCGAAGGCATCAGTTTAAGCACCATCCTCTGCTAAAGGGAAAAGGAGATGTTGAGGGTTGGAGTCAGTTGTGGGAGGTTACCAGGAAAAGCAGAGTAAACAGGAGTAAGACTGTAATGCAGATAGAAGTCCTTGCCTTCTGCACTAATAAGAGTTTCTAGATTTAGATATCCTCCTCTTCCTGGTATAGAGAAGGGAAGGAGACACCCTTACAAATGGAGATTTTTTCCTATAAATGTAAGTATCTCTTACAGGAAGGTAACATCCATTGGGTTTTCAGAGCTTCTCTTGTGTTGGCAGTTTCTTAAAATTAACCAGCTTAAAATAATCAATATGCCATAGAGGCATATTTAGGGTTGGTATCTTTTGTTCCCCTTCAGTTTCATCTTTGAAGCTTTAAAAAAGTTTCAAAATCCAGAAGCTAAGTTGATAGACTGCTCTATATCTCATTGAACCAGTCTCTGTCTTGAGAATATGTCAGTTTAGTTGAACATTTGTGTCTCATTTCAGGGGGTGGTCATGCAAGGGACTCCCAAATTCAGGTCTATATTGTACAAGCAATCAGGTAATTAATAAGAGGCCTTTTTATGGAAACAAAAGAAAAACAAAGGTTAATGACTGGAGCAGATTATAAACCAGTTTCTGAGCCTAGGTGGGAGCCAGTCAAGATTTCTACATGTTAGGATCAAAGCATCTGCAGATAAAGTGAGGGCAGGCAGTGGAAATCTGAAAGATTTTCTTGGTTTGTAGTTTGAATGTCTCTGGTGATCTTTCTGAGTGGCCCACATGAAAACAGGCATGAACACTGTTTAAACATGGGCTATAGTAGCAATTTTCTGAAGTTGATATCAAGTTGACCAGCTTCAGTTTGCAGGGCTTCAGAAAAAAAGAACAGTTTTAGTTCTCAATGATTCCAAATCAAAAGGATGTGAGAAAATTGGAAACATTAATTTGGGGAGTCATAGACAGATATTTGAGAAAACCAGAATAATTTAGGATCCAGTCCAATTTGTAAGCAAACAATAAATCCTCAAAGCCAATTAATCAGAACTAGAATGTACGTTATTGAAACATACTTTTTCTCTCTAAAATCATCCTCATTTCCACCAAAGAGAGCCAAATTAGGACTAATATTTTGCAAAATAAATCTAGTTCCAATAAACTTGGCCTGATTATTTACGTAAGTGTGGCAAGAATAGCAGCTGATCAAGTAGGCTCTTTTTAAATTTTCTCTGCTGGAACCTTGCATAAGGAGTCTCATATCGAACGTTAAAAAGTTTCTCCAGGCCAGAAAGCCAAGCCAAAGGTTTGCCATCAGATTTACCTGTAATACCTATAGATTTGGGTAAATTCCTCTTCTCAAGGTTCCCAAAATATCCTGAGGTTCCTGCATCTGCCAGAAATTGACCTTCTTACTCACCTATCTGGACACTCTGTAAATAAGGTACTGGGCTGTTTTTCCGAGGGGCTTTATTAGCTCCATAAAGTCAACTTTAGTTTCTTAAGGCTGTCTGTTTATATCTGAGTCTATGAATGTCTCTCTCAAATATGGCATGCCAGTCAAAGCCTTGGTATATAACCAATGTTTATAATTTTGTCCTTTACCAGGAGAACAGGTGATTATTGAATTTATGCAAATAAATACATTATCATGAAAATATAAGAATGCTTACTGACAGTTTCTGAATTCCAGAGGGATTGGGAAGAAAAACTGAAATGCTTCAGTTTGTTCATAAAGGTGTATTTCATCAAATTGCTGTAAATCATAGTTAGCTTAAGAGAAAAAGTTTCATTAAATTTGGAAAGACAAAATATTCTTAAAAATCAGGAATGTTTCTTAGGGCAGCCCCAGTGGCTTAGCCGTGTAGAGCTGCCTTCAGCCCAGGGCCTGATCCTAGAGACCCGGGATCGAGTCCAAAGTTGGGCTCCCTGCATGGAGCCTGCTTCTCCCTCTGTCTGTGTCTCTGCTTCTCTCTGTCTCTCATGAATAAATAAATAAAATCTTTAAAAAAAAATCATCCCCTTCAGTTCATTCAGTCCCATGTTATTAATTCTTTTTTGCTGAATCCAGTTTTCCCACCTGTTCCAGAAATTCTTACCCAATTCGGTTTTGTGATCTTTAGGTTATCAGAATGCCATATTTGTCAAAAGTCCTGTCCATGAATCTCTGAAAACAAACACACCTACAAAATTATCAGAGTAAAACAATAACTATCTATAAGACTTAAAAATGCCCATGATTAAAGATCTGCTGAGAGTTCACTGTGATGTATTGACAAAGAAATTTGGTTATTTCTGTGACACACAACACTTCAAGATAATAACTAGAATTATAAGTGCTAACATTATACCAAGACAAACAAGACTTTTTATTTTTTTTATTTTTTATTTTTTTTAATTTTTATTTATGATAGTCACAGAGAGAGAGAGAGAGGCAGAGACACAGGCAGAGGGAGAAGCAGGCTCCATGCACTGGGAGCCTGACGTGGGATTCGATCCCGGGTCTCCAGGATCGCGCCCTGGGCCAAAGGCAGGCGCTAAACCACTGCGCCACCCAGGGATCCCAAACAAGACTTTTTAAAACTTCACACATTTTTTAGAACACTTATTAATAACATATATCTTCACAAATATAATCTAAGAAGGTTTAACATCACTTATTTGACAATGATTCCCCCATAATTTAATATACCAAATAAGCCTAATTAGTTTAACAAATCTTTTAAGAACTTCCTGAGACCTCCTAAAATATCCCAAAATTTCTTCCAGATCAAAAAATAACTTCATTAAGAATTTAATTTTGAAGAAACAATAACTCTTGGCAAGGATGTGGGGAAAAAGAAACTCTTATGCACTTTGGTGGGAATGCAAACTGGCACAGCCACTGTGGAAAACAGTATGGAGGTTCCCCAAACAATCTAAAATAGAACTAGTCCACTATCCAGTAATCGTACTACTGAGTACTTACTCAAATAATACAAAAACACTAATTTGAAAGGGTATATGCACCCCTATGTTTATAACAGGGTTATTTACAATAGCCAAATCATGAAAGCAGCCTAAGTGATGTCCATCAATAGATGAATGGTGAAGGTCCAACACACACACACACACACACACACACACACACGACAGACACTAGAATATTATTCAGCTGTAAAAAATGAAATCTTGCCATTTGCAACATGGATAGAACTAGAGAGTATAAAGCTAAGCAAAGTCAGTCAGAGAAAGACAAATATCATACGATTTCACTCATATGTGTAATTTAAGAAATAAAACAAATGAGTGAAGGAAAAAGAAAAGAGAGACAAAACAATAAAAAGACTCTTAACTATAGATGGTAACCAGAGAGGAGCTGAGTAGGGGGAGGGTGAAATAGGTAAAGGAGATAAAGGGTGTATTTACAATGATGAGCACTAAATGCATAGAATTGTTGGATCACTATATTGTACACTTGAAACTAATATAACACTGTCTGTTAACTATACAGGGATTAAAATTAAAAACAATAAAAAATTTTTTTAAAGAATTTGATTTTGGAAACTTTGTCAGAAATGTCAAAATGTTTGAACACTTGACTAAATAGGATTATGGATTACTGTGAAATATCAGCATTGCTTTAGGACAAAATTACTTTCTTTTCCCTCAACAAAAATGCAAGTCCATTCCTCATACTTTTTCTTACTAAAAGTACACATTCTATTTTCTTTGCATATAGAAATGTGTTCCTCATTATTTCTAGCAGTTTTAATTACATATATTAGAGTTCTTTTTTTTAAGATTTTATTTATTTATTCATGAGACACAGAGTGAGAGAAAGGCAGAGACACAGGCAGAGGGAGAAGCAGAGACACAGACGGAAGGAGAAGCAGGCTCCACACAGGAAGCCCAACCTGGGACCTGATCCCAGGACTTCAGGATCATGCCTTGGGCCGAAGGCAGGTGCTAAACTGCTGAGCCACCCAGGGATCCCCCATATATTAGAATTCTTAACCCTTAGAAACTTTAATTCCTAGTGGAAACTAAGAAATAAGAAATTGTAAACTGTTGGCTACATCAGCATTCTTTAGGTTGGCAAATTTAGGAATACACTTCATACTTTCTAGAAGCATATACCCCTTTTAATAGTACAATCTTTCAATGTGGCACAAGCCATGTTTACTAACAAATGCAAAACAAACATTTTTACTTTCTCTGTAATAAGAAGATAAAAGTAGATAAACCTATGTTCAATATCAATGTTTCAGTATTTTATCTTATTTGGAAATGATCTACATATTTCATCTATGAAATATCTATGAATATCATCATCTATTCATTTCTATCATCTAATTTAACTGAGTAAAACTCTAAGGTTTTAAGTTACCAAGAAGTTTTGTGGAACTATATAGGGAGACAAAAAGATTGCTGAAAAGTTCATTTATAAATTTAATCTTACATCTATTTAATTCACTTGTTCTTAATAATTATATTCAGATTAATTATGAAAACATGTCTTGCTGACAAAGTTTGTAACAGAGATAATATGAATTTGATCAGTAAGCTCACGTTGTTGTCTATCTGAATTACATTTAATGTTGGTAACTCTGAAAACATATTTATTTTAATTAAGTCAATACATTTCAAGTAGCTTTTATTTACCAAAGATTATCCTAGATCAGGTGAACTCGAAAAGCATTTTGGGTTAGTTTCTCTTTCTTTCTTTCGTTCTTTTTTTTTTCTTTTTTTTTTAAGATTTTATTTATTTATTCACAAGAGACACAGAGAGAGAGAGGCAGAGACACAGGCAGAGGGAGAAGCAGGCTCCATGCAGGGAGCCTGATGTGGGACTCGATCCCGGGTCTCCAGGATCACGCCCTGGGCTGAAGGCGGTGCTAAACCGCTGAGCCATGGGGGCTGCCCTAGTTTCTGTTTCTTAGTTATATGTTTTTTCCAAATTTTTATGAATACTAAATACAGAAGCACTTGTTTGTTTAAGCCAATTGTTCATTTTTTAAAAAGATATATTTATTTATTTCAGAGAGAGAGAGAGAGAGCACAAGAAGGAGAGATGGAGGGAGAGGGAGAGAATCTTAAGCAGACTCCAGGCTGAGCACAGAGCCTGTCTCCAGCTCCATCTCACAACCCTGAGATCTCACCAAGAGATCTCAGAGCCAAAACCAAGAGTTGGATGCTTAACAGACTGGGCCACCCAGGTGCCCCTGTCTAAGCCGATTAAATAGAGCTCTTTCACAAATTAATTTTGGCAATATCCTCTGGAGGTAGAAAAATATCACACATCTACAACATACATATATAGATACACATAAACATACAGACACAAACATAGACCGTACAGTTACCAATATCTGTGGAGATTTTTCATTTGCTCAATTTCCAAATACTTCCTCTCTCTTTTTTTTAACCCTACTAATGAGAAGTCTCTCCCTAAAGTTTCTATTTCAAAGAATGGCTCTTAGGTCCTAGAGAAGAGTGTAGAAAATCTACATCGTGAAGGCACAGAGAAAGTATCCAAGTTTTCTCTGAAGTGGAGTTTTGGTGGCTTATTTGTCTATTATTGGAGGTCTAAGGTAATTTAAATAATTCCTTCTTTTTCTGAATTGCAGGAAAATTCCGTTTCCAACATCCCAATATCTGCAAGTATTTTGAGATGAGTACAAGAGATCTGAGAATTGGTAAAGAGAGGTAGGATTTGAACCACTTATAAGAGTCATATTTCTGGTTTGTATAGAGTTGTAAGACAAAAACAGTTGTTTCCAATTCCCCTAGAAGAACTGGATTACAGCCTGAATATCAAGGGACTGACCCATCTTTCCAGCTAAACTTGCTTCTTCACACCAGGAAAATTTCCAACTAAGATGGGAATCAAAAAATTATGCCTTTGTAAAGTCTGTATAAAATGTTTTAACAAAAGCCTTCTTTCTGAGTATAGAATTCAACTTTGGCTTTTATCAGCCCCTGAACATTAGCCTTCAGCTGATCACTTTAGGGGGCCTAGGAGGAATTTTGGTCATCTGTTTCCTCTGTGAGGTGGGTTATAAATGGACGCTAATCTTTGTAACTCCTCTGTAAATTTGGAAAGATATGCTGAAGTGGAGGTAGAAGGGCTTTATAATTTAAAAGATCTGTTGCTGTCCAGGGGACATGACTTCTTTGGGTGGGGTGTCTAGGATACCTCCACAAAGAAGATTACATAGGAAATCTGAAGCTGGCTGATTTCAGAGCCCTGGAAAGTCAGAGAGGTAAGAAATAGCAAAGTGAGCCCCATTACCTGTCCTAGATGCTTCTGCTAAATTTACTTTCTGGCTTTCAGTATTTACATGAGTAATCTGTATACTTTGGGCCTAGAGATTAAGCCAGAGTGTTCTTTATAAATCTTGTAAGGAAAGAGAAGTTAAAACAGGCAGATGGGGCCAGGATTTGGGGAAGGGAATTTACATTGGATGTGGACATTAATTTTTGTCTTATTTCTGTTCTTTTATCCTGTAGAGGGAGACTCTAAGGCTAGCTATTATACCTTGGTGTCCACTTTTTAATCTGGTCTTTCCATTGGTACCAATAAGACCATTGTTTAGGAGGAGAACTCTCTTTTTAAAAAATTCAAATATAAAAGTTTGTCCAGGGGCACCTGGGTAGCTTAATGGTTGAGTGTCTGCCTTTGGCTCAGGTCATGATCCCAAAGTCCTGGGATTGAGTCCCACATTGGGTTTTCTGTGGGGAGCCTGCTTCTCCCTCTGCCTAGGTCTCTGCTTCTCTGTGTGTCTCTCATGAGTAAATAAATAAAATCTTTAAAAAAAAAAGTTTGTCCAATTCGAAGGATTCATCATATGGCCATTGATGAGTAGGGTCTATTTTTTAAGATTTTATTTATTTATTCATGAGAGACAGAGAGAAAGAGAGAGAGAAACAGAGAGAGAGAGAGAGAGAGAGAGAGAGACAGGCAGAGGGAGAAGCAGGCTCCATGCAGGAAGCCTGATGTGGGACTCGATCCAATCCCGGGACTGCAGGATTACGCCCTGGGCTGAAGACAGGCGCTAAACCACTGAGCCACCCAGGGATCCCTGAGTAGGGTCTATTAATCTTACTAGTAACTCAAATCAATAAGCCTTTTCATGGCTTAACCAAAGATGAAAGAGCCATCCTACAAGACAGTGCAAAATTGCAGACCTCTCAGGATCTAGAAAGCTGGCTCCCAAAGACATTCTAAGAAAGCAAAGGCCTTCATTTTTACAGGTGGTAAGAATGGTATGATGAAAATATTTCTGGTTTCCCACAAGAACATGAGATATCTCCAGATACAGACCCACTAATCTGTGACAGCAGGAAGATGCCACAGTGATGGGATTTTTTTCAGCACTAACAAAACAATGGAAGTTGGGATGGCAAAAGTCCCTTATGGACCAGGACCTCCTATCACAAACTCCCTGAGAGCTGGCACAGTTGGACAAAGAGAATACTGCTTGTGACTTTGTATCTCAGAATCCCCGTCAACTGGCCACCAAAATGCACACCAGTAAATGCACCTTCTGACTGGGAGACCAGTCAGAATATTCTCAGTGGTCACAAAGCCACACTCTCAGGACACAGAGCAAGATAACAAACAACACAATAGACAGAAAAAGAAAAATAGTGACTATCTCTGGGATGGAAAGGATCAATAAAAAACAAAAGTACTCATTACCAATGTAGAGGCTACTTTTAGGAGCAGGGTTTGAGTAATAGAAACCTGAATAAGGTAAAAGGGCCCACAGTGACCACTGGAATGAATGTGAACAGGCTTATAAGTTAGGCAACCAACCTCAAAATATCTACAAGTCCTAGCAGACCAATAGGCTACTTATAACCAGGCACAGTCTCCAAATAAGGAAAATTCCATACATTCCCATACCTCCTTACTCCCCCTCTTAATTATTGCCCCCCATCACTGCCTCTGGGCAGTCTCTCCTTTGCTGTCCTGCCCACTGCTCCCTTGCAGTGAATTCAATAAATGTCTATCTCCCTCTGTTCTGCCTTGGGTGAATTCTTTGATCAGTTGTCCACAATCAATTCTTTACCAGAGTCACTGTACCAAAGGAACTAGTTCCACAGATATTTTCTCCTGCTAATCTACATTCAGAAAAAGAAAAGTTCACTCATCACTTTTGTTTTAACCAGTCCCTGCAAACAGAACTGGGAGACAAATATGGTAAGAATTCTTACCTTGGGCTGGCCCTGTCAGAGATCCCAGGATTTCAGCTGCTGCAGCCTCACAGCAAGCAAAATCACGCCAGTGAAGTTTGTCCTTCGTGGTCGCCATCTGCAGGGGTGGGAGATTTTTCCCTTCTTGTCTAGGTTCTTTGGCTGAACTAATAATTAAGTTGATGTAAGACAGATCAACAGGACAAAAACAAGTAAAAGTTCAATAACATGTATACCTTCTGTATACAGGGGAGAGACCCAGGAAAACTGAGTAACCCTCCCAAATGGCCAAATGCATCACCTTAAACACCGTCCTCAGCTAAAGACAAAAGAAGATGTTGCAGGGAAGTCAGTTGTGGGAGATTACCAGGAACAAAACAGTAAAAAAAGAGTAAGATGGTAATGCAGATGTAACTCCAGGCCTTCTCCATTGGTAACAGTTACTGGAGATTAAGAAACCACATAGTTTCCTCCTCTTCCTGGTACAGCCAGGGAGACACCCTTACAAATAGAGATTTTTCTTATAAATGTACATGTCTCATAAAAACAGTCACTTCCACTGGGTTTTCAGAATTTCTTGTGTCTGCAGTTTCTTAAAAATAACCAGCTTAGGGGCACCAGGGTCGCTCAGTCAGTTAAGCATATGACTCTTCATTTGGCTTGGGTCACGATCTCAAATTGTAGGATTGAGCCCCAGCTGGATCTCCAGGCTCAGCAGAGAGCCTCCCTCTCCCTTTGCCCCTCTCTCTGCTTGCATGCTCTCTCTCTCAATCAAATATAAAAACAAAATCTTAAAAAAAATAAATAAATAACCAGCTTAAAACACTGAATATACCAAAGAGTCATATTTTGGGGTGGTATATTTTGCTTCCTTTCTATAAATGTAAATATATATATGTATATACTTACACATATATGTGTGTGCATGCTGCAGATACATACACATGGAGCAGGAAAGATGAAAATACTAATAACTCACCAGAAAGTCATAAAGATCATTTAAAATGAGAAACATTTGAGCTATAAAAGGTGCACAAACCTTTTCTGAAATTTCCTTATCTAACTAAAACAGAGCACCTGGAATGTACAGCTAACATTAACTCCCCTTTGGGGAATTTTCCTGTTTGTGAGTAAACAAACTCTTAGCACCAGTAGTTGAGAATTCAGCTGCCGAAAATTGCCCTCAAGGGGAGTTTCCAGCCAGGAAGGAGATGGCCTATTAATATCAGGATGAAAAAGCCCAGTAGAATCTTGCATACATTCCCACTGAAGCTCCTAACTACCCACACCCTTTTCCCCATACTAAGCTGCTAGATAAACTATTGTGACTGCTCCCACATGTATGTAAGTAAATCTTTTCCCCTGTAAAACTGGCAATTGTCAGTTAATTCACAGGTCACCATACCCCCAATCTGACCTAAGTTGGTAGAGAAAAATTTTCCCCCAACAAAAAGCAAATGATAGAGCAAGTGAGACAAGATGTTAATGGTAGGTGAATTTAGGAATAGTGTATATAGGTGCTCTCTGTACTATTCTAGCAAATATCTGGAAGTTGGAAATTATATCTAAATAAAAATATAAGGAAAATACAAACTAAAAAAACAGAGCTACTCATCTAAATATTATCTATAACAAAAAAGGGTAAATTTATTAAATAAATTTTTATGTATCCATTCAATGTTATCATACAATCATCAAGTTGATGTTTTAAAAAATGTCCCATAACATGGAAGATGTTACACAAATGTTCCTTCTTAAAAAAGATTAGAGGGGTGCCTGCTGGCTCAGTCAGTGGAGCATACAACTAACTCTTGATCTTGGGGTCATGAGTTTGAGCCCCACATTGGGTCTGTAGAGATTACTTAAAAAAAATTACATCAGGGCAGCCCTGGTGGTTTAGCGGTTTAGCGCCACCTTTAGCCCAGGGCGTGATCCAGGAGACCCGGGTGGAGTCCCACATCAGGCTCCCTGCATGGAGCCTGCTTCTCCCTCTGCCTGTGTCTCTGTCTCTGTCTCTGTCTCTCTTTCTGCCTCTCATGAATAAATAAATAAAATCTTTTTAAAAAATTACATCAAAACATTCCATGCAGGATAATCCCAATTACTTTATGTGTTTGTCCCAGATGTCAACTAAGGTAAGAAGATACTCTGTATTGAGGTGGGAGTGGGTATGGAGAAGGAGGTACTACATTTCTCCTTGTCTTCTCTGGCTCCAAACTTTTGCTTTTGATAAATTATTTGTGTACAGATGCTATATCTCTTCTTTAGAGCATGGTCCCCAATAGAAGTCACATCTCCTTTTTCTTAATTTCTTTCTAAAGCATAAAAGACATGTGTTAGGCAAATAAAAGTCCTATGAACAAAAGAGACACCTCCACATCAATGCAGAAAAGAAAGAAAATTGATTTAGTACTTGTGATACTGTGATTCCTAAGAAATATATATGACCAAAATATATTTCTCATATATATTTGGTCTTTGTCCACTGTTCCTGGCTCACACATCTCCCTAAACCCTTGGAATTTCCTAAGTGTGGAGAGTGATATAGGTGTCTTTGTTATGTTAATGAGATGACTTTTGAGAGCACTTAAGGATGAAGTCTGGTGGCCAATGGAGCCAATGATGTGATTATAGATTTGGAACTTTCAATCCCACCCCAACTACCTCCTGTAGGGTAGGGAAAGGGAGTAGGTGCTGGAGGTTGAATCAATCACCAATGGCCAATAATTCAATTAATCATAAATGTTTCATAAAGCCTCCATTAAAACTCAAAAGGATGGGGTTTAGAGAGTTTCCAGGTTGGTGAACATGTGGAGATTGGAGAGAGTGACAAGCTTAGAGAAAGCATAGAAACTCCAACCCCTTTCCCCATACCTTACCTTAGCATTTCTTCCATCTATAGGAAATTAAACCCAAGTAGGAGGTCATGGGAATCTGATTTATAGCTAGTTGTTTAGAAGCATGGCTAACAGTCTGGACTTAGGACTGGCTAGTGTCTTAAGTAGGGGGAGTGGATAGGTAGCAAGCAGTCTTGTAGAACTGAACCTATAGTCTGTGGAATCTGAAATTATCTCCTCCAGGACAATAGTTCCAGAATTGAGTTAAACTCTTGGACATCTTGCTGGTGTCTGAGAATTGCTTGGTGTTGGGACATGCTCTCACTGCCAAATACACATATTGGAATTGAGTCCAAGGATCTAATTTACTACTCAGTAAGCCAATAGAGTAGTACATGCACATAGGTAGCCTATGAGTATGAAGTTATAATAAAATTTCACATAATTAATTGAATAAAGCAGAAGAAAGCATAATTAAACTCCTCTTATCTACTTCAGAGACAAATAGTTACTCAAGATAGTCTGCTAGGTTAACTTCAGAATTTGTGTGGAACTTTCAAGGGGGTATGAAGCCCAGATTTGGGAAACATCTTTGCATAGGGAAACAGGAGATGAGGTTTATCTAGCCTTGGAGAGATTTATCTATCTTCCCAAATGTTACAGTAGGGAATCAAGGACTCCTTTGTTTTAAAGAGACCCTTTCAAGGAAGAAGGAGAAGGGAATAATTTTCTTCTCCTTTAGAAGCAGAGAAAAACCACATTTTATTTATCCTAACACACATGCAGCAGCTTTACAGATTCCGGAATGCTGTGTATGAAGGATGAGACTGCAAGATAGTGGCACCTGGCAAAAAACTTAAAGTTGAATTTTAGATGTCCTTGTTAAATTCTGTGGGCCACACCAATGACTGAAATTCTGCACTGATGACCTCCATCTCCAAAGGCTATGGCCTCCTGTCATATTTTTATATTCCCTTTTCACACTTCCTATTTCTCCTCTTTAGACACCTTCCTTCTCTAGATTTCCCTAGTAAATTCAATTTCCCTTGTATTATTATGCAGAACAATTTTGTTTCCCAACCACTAACTAGGCTCTGGCACATGAGATATTTCCACTCCTAAATGCTTTAACAACTGTGGGCATTGACTCCAGGTCCCACTCTTTATCTGCAGAGAATAATGGACAGAGGCTTTGCAATTTCAGTCTTTTCCCTTCTTCCTTTCTCACTAGCATCTGAAGAAAGAGAGAAGTAAAGATACATTGCTCAACTGCTAATAGGAATTATGCTATTGTAGGAGCCAAGGACAGGTTGCCCCAAAACAGGCTACCTTGGATGTTAATTATTTGAAAACAATCAAGGCCCAGAAGGCTCAAGAAGAAACTCTGATATCTCTTCCAACCGCCTGGAAAGAATAGAAGACTTGCTCCAAGACGAGAACCATCACCATAGATAATTATATTATAATATGAATTAGGGATTGTAGAGAAGTTTAGCAAAGTGTGTTTGTTAAAATTCCTATATCCCATTATATCTGCATGACTCAGCAAAGATTTGTTTACCATTTAGACTTTTTCATCTTCCAGTGAATTGTATTTTTTCCCTTTGAAGTCCCAGACTCCTACCTCTTTCTCCTTAGTACAGAATGAGATATATACCTAATTTTGCCTGGTTTTGGAATTTCATGTCTGTGTGGATTCCCCTCATGTAGAAAATTAAATTTGATTTTCTCCTGTTAATCTGCCTGGAGTTAATTTAATTCTTAGTCCAGTTAGAAGAATATTTAAAAAAAAAAATTTATTTTTAAATAATCTCCACACCCAACATAGGGCTCGAACTCATAACCCCGAGATCAAGAGTTGCATGCTCTACCAACAGAGCCAGCCAGCTGCCACTAGTTGAAAGAACCTTGAACAGTGGAAAATTCCTTTCTCCCCAACATGATCTTTCACCTTCATATCCCCCTCAGAAGGCAGAAATATCTATATTTGTGTTTAGTTTTGAATTATTATTTTTCTTTGATTTTTCATATTTCTTTGTTCTCAGATACTATTTTTATTCATATCTAAAAATTGAGATATATCTTTTATTTGCTAACAAGTGATGATACTTTTATATGAAATTAGCAAAGATTTTTGTACGACCAGAGGGGTTAAGAAATATGTTGTCAATGCCTAGCTGAATAAAAAATGGGACTGATAACTGTATTCAAGGCTCAATTTTAACCTAAGTTTGGAGTCCTAATGCTCTTAAATTGTCTTCAAAAATTGTGTATCCTGGGCAGCCCGGGTGGCTCAGCGGTTTAGTGCCTCTGCCTTCAGCCCAGGGTGTGATCCTGGAGTCCTAGGATCGAGTCCCACGTCGGGCTCCCTGCATGGATCTTGCTTCTCCCTCTGCCTGTGTCTCTGCCTCTCTCTCTCTCTCTCTGTTTGTGTGTGTGTGTGTGTGTCTCTCATGAATAAATAAATAAAATCTTAAAAATATATATTAAAAAATTGTGTATCCAAATAGCACAGAGATAGAGCTATAGAAAATATAAATTATATAAAGTAAGTAATAGCCACTGAGGAATGACCACATATAGATAAAGCTGTCTTTCTTATTGTCACTAATACAGGTGCAAAATAACTGCCTGTCACATGCCAGAAAGTGCTGTCAAAAGATTAGAGAAATTATCAGAGTTTTGGAATAGATCATAGAATTTTCAAGGCTAGAGGAGGTCGGTGTGACTCATCCATGCTTCATGAAGGACTCACAGCAAGATGTTGACCATCAATCTGTTAAAAGCCTCATGCTGACTTTTAGGAGAGCTATTTATCTTCCTTCAAAATAGAATTCAGTTAAGGAATGCAACAAAGCATATGAGTTTAACCAAATACATAACATAGTCAAAACCCTGAAATTCAGAAGCGCATGTTCTGGACATTATCATGTCTCCACGATGATCTGCAGGGAATCTGCATATTGAAAAATGTGGGAAAGTCCTGGACTTAGATATCAGTTACAATAGTGAAGAGAAGAGAGTTAATTATGCCGATGAATTGTATTAGTTGCTCAGGCTGCCATAACAAACCTAGCACAAAAGTACAAAGGTCCAACTACTTCTTTGGGTGTTTATTTTCTTATGAAGGCTTCTATGTCACATAAAACTTAAATAAATCTGTATGCTTTTCTTCTGTTTAAAAATTTTTTTTTTCTGGCACACCTGGGTGGCTCATTTGGTTAAACAATCAACTTTTGAATTAGGCTCAGGTCATGATCTCAGAGACATGAGATTGAGCCTGGTGTGGGGCTCCACTCAGTGGAGAGTCTGCTTGGGATTCTCTCCCTCTTCTTCTCCCTCTGCCCTCCCCCCTACTCAATGTGAGTGTGCACATGCTCTCTCTTTTTCTCTTGCTCTCTCTCTTTCTAAAATGAATACATAAATCTTTAAAAAATGAGATAAATAAAAATTTTAAAATAATTAAAAAGTTTCTTAGTCCAATCCAACAGAACTGAATTGCTTCTGTTGCTCCAACTTGTCTCTATCAATTTTGTAAAGTTTTAGACACTCTAGGTTATCTACCTGCTTTCCAATCTTCTTTATCTTTTCTAGCAGAGTTAGTTTCCTACTAAAAAGACTGAAAATGGCAAACTATCACTGCCCTGACTCTACTGCACTTAGGACAAGGACATATCACTCCATTCTGGTCCCATTTCTCTGAAAAGTACTGATTTTTGTTGTTGTTTTAGCAGGCAGCTTACTTGGGTGGAACCAAACTTCAAACTTTGTCTCCCCCATAATGTGTGTATATCTGAAATCATTCAGTTTTTTTAGCCTTACCTAGGCTGCTTAGAGCCTTCCCCGTGTATGCATGGTTTAGGCCCACCAAAAAATTGGGACAGAGCTCATATGCAGAATGTGAGGTTCCCTCCCAGGTTCTCTCCTTGTTGGGATGTTTCCTTTTATTTTCCTGCTGTTGTGGTCCCTCCAAACTCTATCCTCTGGTTCCCCAAGCCAATAAAATTGTGGATTTCAATGCAAGAGGTTCTAGCCACACTGACTAGGGCTTTTCCTCAAGCTAAAAGTCTTTGAAAAATGGAGAAACTCACCCAGTGCAATTTTCCTTTTCCGACTGTTGACGACCCAATTTCTAACTGCTTTTGGTCTCCAATGCCTCTAGGTAGTTGTTTATTTTTGCTCAGAGTTTATAGGTGTCATATGCAGGAGGATTGGACTGGGAAAAGCTAGTTCACACTTACTTTATATTTCTCTTTCAAAGACAAAAGAAATACAACAATGGACTCACCATTCATTTTCAGGTATTCAATCTTATTAAATACATAATATAAAGAGGATCAAAATCTGTATAGAAATTGCTTAATCTTCCTTTTTACAAAATATCCTCATTCTTTAAAGAATTGCTAATATTGAACGTGTTCATTTTTACCAATAGGCTAATGAAAAATGTCCTTGTCTACTATATGTAAAGCAGAAAAAACTACTGATTTTTCTTATCTATAAAGTAAATATTGTTAATGATCAATTGTCTCCCACTTGGATTGACTTCACTAATTTAGGGTCTTGCTCAATATTTTATCATCAATAGCAGCCTGGAAAAGTATGACCACTTAGTAAATTTTTAAAATAAACTTTATCCAATGAGTAATGTCTACCATTAATGGAGCCATTCTCTCTGCAATTGGGAAATTGGGAAAGTATAGTTTCAGTTCAAACTTTAAGATGCAATAAATCTTACCTAACAGACCTCTCAGAAACACAAAGTAGTCTATATTATTCTTTTCAGTAGCCAGAAATCAATAAGTTCAAGAGAACAGCTATAAGAACAATACATATGGTAGAAATAGCAGAATGTGATCCTACCTGGAAGAGGCTAAAGATATCATCTTTTCTCATTTCCCAGCAATTCAAAATGTAGCTCCTGCCATATAATTATGCATTAATAATATTCTTAAGATTATGACAAAAGATTCGCATTTTACATGAGTAGTCATGCTGAATAAAGTAACAAACATTGTGAAAGTTAAAAGAGTAAAGGTCAAAAGCAGAGCACGTTTATTTAGTACCCTGCAGGTTGCTGGCATACTTGAGGTGATGGTGATAGAATCCTGGCCCTTATAATGATGTATCAGTGCTAACCAACTGACAGATGACCTTTTCTATATTGGCTTCCATTTATTGTTTTTGCAGCTGGTTAAACAGCAGTGTTGTAACACAGGCCACTGTGAATCCACAGGAAAGTGATTATAGGCATGGGGGAAATGTTTTTCTTTGAAATTTAAACTAGTTTGGCTGTATGAATGAGAACATTTGATGAGAAGACTTTAAACACTATATTTGTCTGATGATGCAGTGTCAGAGATGGCCTCCTTTTAGAAACCATGCATTATTTATCCAACACCTGGAAAACAAGCTTCTGAAACTTTCTTCCAGTACATACAGGTTTTGTCCACAAAATAGTAACTGCAGTCTATACACTCAGCTTCTCTCTCAGCTCTTTGTATCTGGGAAATGACTATACTTCAGAGATATATCTTATCCAATCTGCAGATTTTTAAAACAAATGAAACAATATTTTAAAATATGGAGAGTTTTCTCTAAAAATTTTTCAAAAACACATAAATTCAAACCCAGATTTCCATCTTCCCTTGAAACCAGAAGAATCTGGCAACACAGAATTCAAATTCCTGCAGAAGAACACTAGTTGAGCTGAGTATTTGCAATTCCCAGAGGACCTATGCTCCCCATTCAGCTCACCTCATTCATTTTCCTGACCTGCTCGGTCCCTAGAGGAATTGAGTTTGAGATCTAGGCCTTAAGTGATTGAAATACTATCTTGTAAAGATTATCCACCAGTGGATATAAAGATGAAGTTGCTATAGATAAGGCCCAGTGATCTTTGAGAAATAATCCAATATATAGGAGATCATAGAGTGACCACTCTTTAATCAACCCCCTACAGAGAATATGTAGGCTTTGCTAAAGTGGCTTTTCAGCATGCCAGGCAGACGCTAATTTTTTTTATTCACCTATATACAAATGAATAGTTGAATACTTTTTCAATGTATTTTATTTTTATTATAAGATCTAGGAATTCGCTATTTTTGCCAATCATATATTACCAGTATGAAATGAAAGTAGAAATGTCTGTAATCTCTAATTTAAGAGTGGTGAGAGAATTTGGAGAAATTTAAAACAAGAACAGAAAGTTATCAGAACATCAAAAAGTTCAGCTTGTCAAGAGAATAGGTACAAACTATATGAAAGGAGTAACTTCTGATCAGTTCTGATAGACCAACCTAAAAATGATAATCTGTATTATTCACTTGCTCTCATTTAGTCATCAAGACAATCTTATGATAATAGATTGTAGATGTTCTCTATTACCACATAAAAAATTACCCCAAAACTTAGAAGCTTAAAACAACAAGCAGTTACTGTTTGACTACCTCTAAATAAGACTTGGGAAAACCTATAATTACCAAGCTAAAATATTGATATGTACATTCCCTTCGATTTGTTCAGATGGTGGCTTATGCAAATGTCCTCCAAAATATACACTACCCATGAAAAAAATACCGGTAAGGTAAGTTTTCGAAAGTTAACATCATACCACAGCTAGGAATGTTTTCCATGTGAACTACTTCCCCCACCCATCACAAAGCTGTTCTTAAAATGGATCCACATCCTTGGCAGGCTAGAGCTTCACTGTTCTCTTCACTTTCTTTCTTTTCTTTGCTTTACTTTTTTCCTCTATTTGTCTCATTCCCTCTTCAAACAAAACTAATTTTAAAATATTGCTTGAGTTTTATGAACCCAATTTTGCTCTTGGGATATTCTATGTGAATTAAGAAAATAAAATATATCCTATTTTTATACCAACATTTTGGAGGAAATTAAAACCACACTATAACAACACATACACACACACACACACACACACACACACACACAAACCCTGATAAATTGCTATTATAGGCTCTTCTATAATGTAAATTAAATAGTTGACTGTAGCACACATAGAACATCTGCTAACCCAAATTAAAATGAAGGAGGAACTAAATTAGAATTGCTTTTTCCAACTAATCATCAAGAAGATGAAAAATATTATGAGTCAGATATTCTCAATGTTTTAAGGCATTGCCTATTAGTAAGCTTAGTACAGTAAATTGAAGCAATAACTAAGTAGTGTCCTGGGGACCTGAAAGAGTTAATGACTGTGGCTGCCTAAGTGCTTAATTAACAGCTGGGTAGAGTTATGAGGCAACTCTAATTCAGTAATAACAACAGGTACAGCTTTGTTCAAAATCCCAAGCCATGGTCTTTTTTCTGGAATTGAACCTATTTTATGCTTTCTTGCTTTTATTACCTGTTATCAAATTTATTATTTCAATATACATATTATAAAACAGTGGTCAGTGGAAAACTATGGAAGGCAGAAAATAATTCTTAGAAACTTCTCATTCTCAAAAAATTGAAATGGTAATTTGAATGCCTGGCAGAAAGGGACAAAATATAATGCTTATTTCTCTACAGAGAACAGCCCATTGCTAGTTTCTCTCTCCCCTTCCTTGGCTCTCCGCACTGACTCATGTAATTATCATTAAGGATGACAAGATTTGCTTGCGACCTTGATGACTTGACTTTCCTCTTAAACTTTTTTTCACCATCAAAGAAGAAGCACTATCCTGGTCTTTTCAGTAGCACATACATCAAAATTGGAGCGAATCTCAAAGATGAGATTAGCATGGCTCTATCTCAAAATGACACGAAAACTATTGAAGTACTCCACACTTTTTACATTGCTGAAAATTAAATGAATGGTTTGTAATAATTGGAATTGTTTTCAATTGTGTGTAACAGGAAACTTAAGAAATGTTTAAACAAACAATGGTGTAATTTTTTTGATTCTTCAAAGAAGCTATCAAAGATCCAGTTAGCTTTCTGCTCTAGCATCTCTAAGGTATAGCTCTTATCTCAAGATAGCTCTTCTCCTTCGACCTTACATCTATCATCTAGGAGGAAATAAGAAGGAAAAAAGACAAAAGACATAAGACATGCACCAGCTTAGACGGCTTTCAGAGACCTTTCCTAAATATCCCACGTGGTAGACTTACGCAGTATCACCTTGGCCAGAACTGTGTTGTATGTCATCCATCCAACCTGCTTCAAGAAAGCCCTGTAAATCAACTAATTAAGCTATATCTATTGCCACCAAAACTAAAATAGAGTTCTGTTCGTGAGGAAGAAGAGGGAAACTTTTATCAGACAGGCAACTGCCATTATCTGCTAGTTGACATGAAAGAAAGATGTGAGGATATCACAATGAATGCAGAGGAGGAAGGCAAAGAAATTAAAACAATTTTAGAGAACAAAATAAAATGAAGAACAAACAGGACTTGTCCAATAATTGAAGTTCCTGTGGGGAGCTCCCAATAGCAGTTAGTATATATTTAGTGCTTACCACACTCTAAGTATTATTGCAGATAATTAATATAGATGCTTTCATATGGTAACTCATTTTTCACAATAATCCTTGTAGATAGATATTCACCGTTTGTTTCTTGAAACTGTTTATTTTCCATCAACCTCATTTCCATTTTTTTGCCTTTGCTGAAGAGCATCTTAAGACCACTCAGGAGTTGTTCCTACCTTTTCAGTGGCCTGAGCAGTGGGAGCTGCAGACCAGTCTTCAGTGGCCGGCTAACCACTCCCATCTTTGTAAGGAACTGCTGAATAGGCACAGAGGACACCTTCATGCCTTTGGGCAGCCTGCAACCCCAGGTTGTATAGCAGTGAACTCAGGAGCTGAAACAGTCCATTCACCCTGAAATTCCTCCTTGGTCATGGCCATTTCAACCGTGGCCTGCTCCTCCTTTTCAGCCTCTTCAGGCTCTCTGCAGAAGGAGAGATCAGGGAGGTCTCCCATGAATGTTCATAGGAGATGGTGCCAGGCATGTGCAGAACTTCCCAGGCCAGCATCCACCACCTCCAGCCCACTGAGTGATCTCCCTTGCTGTTGCATGGGATGGCAATGCCCACACAGTGCAGAGGAGAGACTGCATTACACAGAGTGATGATGGTAGGTGGATTAACATAAGACATCTCCGTGAGAGGCTGGTGGTCAGCCCTGGGATCAGTAACCTCCTAAAGACACTGGGAAGGCTGCCTGGATCTGGTTAGTGGAGGTTTCAAGAGTGAAGCAACTGGTAATAGGAGAGGTTCCAATGGCAGCAACCAACTTCAGCGTAGCCCATGAGCCAGTACTCCTGGAAGATATGATGTTCATCATTGGAGTTTTCAATGGTGACAATGGCCTGAGCTGCCTGCAGAAGCTTCTAACAGGTTCTCTTCAGACTTATGATGTAGATGCCAACACTTTTCCTTTTGTAGATGGACTGATCTATTTGGAAGTCAAGATTGGTGCCACCTAAAGTGGGTTCCTGCTGCAAGGAATTTGAGGACGTCCTCCTCCCTTTGCAGGATGTCGAGGCTCTAGATATTGTAAAAGTTTCTCATTGAGTTATAATGGGAATATAGAACAAAGCCCTATGTTTCCTTCCCCTGGGTAGTACGGAAAAGGTGTTTTATCACCATTTTAGTGATGAGGAAAAAAAGCCATTTGCTCGTGATAAAGAGAAAATAAGCTGAAGAGCCAATTCTCAAATGTAGGTGTTAGAATCTACAGTCTTAGCACATATGCCCCAATGCTTTACATTAGGGTGACCAAAGTTACTGGGCTTAGCACAGTTAGTCTTGAGGTCCAATACACCCCTCATTCCCAGGCACCCTGGGATGGTTGGACACCCTATATCCCAGAGTTAATCCTGTTATTTTTTGTACTAGGAAAATTTTCAATGCTAAAATTAACACATAGTCTTAAAGAACGATGAAAACATAATGACTACAAATATTTAATGGTTTTCATAATATTTTGTCTTAAATTTAGAAGATAGGAGACACAATATGTCTGAATGGTGAAGAAATATTTATCCAAAGTTGACAATTCTTTAAGTTTCACTTCATGAATGTGAGGATATTTTTATGGTCACAGAAAAGGCAATTTAGAAGTCACTTTGGTTTTTAAATTGAGTAATCAATTTATTAATTTACAGGTTCTAATTTCATCCTTAAGCATTTAACTTCAGCTTACAAATCTCATTTCATTATAAGTCTAGCAGATTTGAACTGTCACTTTTAATGGCCTTCAGTTAATACTTGGTTACATTCTCAAATGTAGTTAATTAAACTCTTTTAAATGTTTTAAACAGGGTTTAGAAATTTAATATATTGACTTTCTTTTAAGTCCTTCAATTGTCTAAATGCCAAACCTTCCCAAGTAATTAAATCATTCTTATGAACTAAATTAGTTAAACTTAAAAAATATGATGAAACTTACGGTCCACTAAATGTTCTAATACTATATATAAAGAGTAAAATTTCTACTTAAATTCATAAATTTAAATCAACTACTCAGTTCTACATTTTATTTATTTATTTAAAGATTTTATTAATTTATTTGACAGAGAATGCCAGAGAGCACAAGCAGCGGGAATAGCAGAGGGACTGGGAGAAGCAGGCTCCCCACTGAGCAGGGAGCCCTATGCAGAGCTCAATCCCAGGACTCTGGGATCATGATCTGAGCTGAAGACACCTGTTTAACCAACTGAGCCACCTAGGTGCTCCCAGAATTGAACACTTTTTAATAGGTTTTGTAAGTTTCTCTCTCTGTCTCACCTTCCCACATGAGTAGGTGTGTATATTTGCATGTGTGTGATTGTGTATATTTGTGTGCATATTTGTGTATAAGTGTATTTGTATCTATATTTGTTATTATTTGACTGTATGTATGTGTGTGAATGTGTATACACATGTACATGGAGGTGGTAGTGGGAGAATGACTCCCAGTATTTTCAGAGAGAGCTGATAGACAGAATGCGTATCAATAATAATACTAGTTATTTTAAAATAGTGGAATTTAGGGACATTTGCTGCTTTTTACTTAAAGTTTTTCTCTATTTCTAGAACAAGTGTCACTTTTAAAAGAAAAGAAAAAGAAAATCTATTTTATATTTTTAAGATTTTTTTCTTTCTTTTTAGGGAGAGAAAGAGTGCAAGTGGGAGAAAGAGAGATGGAGAAGGAGAGAAAGAGAATCTTAAGCAGGTTCTACACTCCACACAGAACCCGAATTGGCGTTCCATCTCATGACCCTGATATTGTGACCTGAGCTGAAATCAGAGTAGCTGCTTAACTGACTGAGCCACCCAGGTGCCTCTAGACCATATTCTTCAGTCAAAAGAGAAGGTTCAGAATAATACATACATTTTGGGGAAAAAACTTGAATAAAAATTTAATGTGCTATGAATATAGATGGGTCTTAAAAAATACATACCATATCTGGGATGGGTTTGGAATTGGAGGCTGGAAATATGTAATACGTAGCTGCTTAGAACAGGAATATGAATATAAACAAAAAAGGAGTTTATTTTGGTTACATAAATCCAGGGTCTAAGCTCTTTCTAAGCTTGGACCCACCATCTTTCAGGTGTGTGTCTCATATTCACAGTCACAAGATTGTTGTTTTAACTCCAGGCATTACCTCCAAATTCTAGTCCTGAAGAAGATAAAAGAAAATGTGTTCCAGATTTATCTCTTTCTCAGGGGAAAAAACAGCTTTGCCAGAAGTCTTTCCCAGTAAGCTTATATCCCATTGGCAGAACTATGCCATGTGATCACACAGCGGCAAGAAACCTGGAAAACCTAGCCTATCAGTCAGCACATCAATCCCCCAAACATAACAGAACTTTTTGACATTAGAGGAGAAAAGATATTTTATATATGTACTCACATACTATTTCCATTTTTATAATAGGAATGTACTTATATAGTGTGTGATTTTTAATTTATAAAGAATTTATCTATACAATGAGTGGAGGAAGGCCATTCCAGATAGAGAAAATTGTCTGATTTAAAATACTAAATATGTGGAAAATATTTCTAGTATAATAGTTTAAAAACTGGTTTGGGGTGCTTGCGTGGCATAGTAGGTTGAGTAGACTGTTGGTTTCAGATCAGGTCGTGATCTCAGGGTCCTAAGATCAAGCCCTGCAACAGGCTTCATGCTGAGCACAGAGTCTAGTTAAGACTCTCTCCCTCTTCCTCTGCCCCTCCCCGCTGTGGGCTCTCTTTCTCTCAAATAAATAAATAAATAAATAAATAAATAAATAAATAAATCTTAAGGGGGAAAAAAAAACTGGTTTGATTGTTATTATGGCATTCACTCACTTCCAGGCAATTAAGAAACTAGCTGAAGACAATCGAGCACCAGCCCAAGTGAAAAAAAAAATCCGTATTTGCACATCATACACAAATTAGTTTATTTTAAAATAGTAACATTAGATCAAAGCTTGAAAATGGCAAAAATTTACCCTCAATTACTCTATACAACTGTTTTTTATTTTATTTCTTTTAAGTGAATATTTTTTCAATTTTATTTATTTAAGTAATCTCTGCACTGTATGTGGGGCTCTAACACATGACCCCGAGATCAAGAGTCATGTGGTCTTCCACCTGAGCCCACCAGGCACACCCTACAATGATTTTTAAATTTAAAAGATTTTCTTTTTTCTTTTTTTTTAAAGATTTTATTTATTTATTCATGACACACACACACACACACACACACACACACACAGAGGCAGAGACACAGGCAGAGGGAGAAGCAGGCTCCATGCAGGGAGCCTGACCGGGGACTCGATCCTGGCACCCCAGGATCACACTCTGAGCTGAAGGCAGACACTTAACCGCTGAGCCACTCAGGAGTCCCAATTTAAAAGATTTTCATCCTTCTATTCCCTGTCTTTCTGTGTACATGCTTTACCTATCTGTAATTTCAAAGAACTTTCATCTTTGTAACCTGGAAATCAATTATTACAGAGAAGAAATAATGCAAACTGTTTTTTCTTATTTGCATAAACAAATAAAGAGATACAAAGCAGTGAGTCTAGGAGAATAAACCCAAGCATTGGAAGAGGAGGCTTCAGAAGGTGAGGCTCTGGAAATAGATGGTGCACTCTGGTTGGAGGAAGCAGCTGCCTGAGGAGGAACAGGGTGAACCTTATAGCCTAGAGCTGACAAGAGGCACTGAGGTTATGAAGGATGAGTCAGAAGCCTGAGCTGGGGAAATTCAGAGGATGTGGGGACAAAGCAAGATCCTCATCTCAACTATTGACTTCTGGAGGGAGGTAGTTCCCTCTGACCCTTGTGTGTTTGGGGGAAATTCTAGAGTATGGCACAAAGTAAGCAAGGAGATTGCATAGGACAGAGAAAAAAGTCCTATGATTGCAATAAAACTTTCACACGTCTAGGAGTGAAAATTAAATTAAATTAAATTAAATTAAATTAAATTAAATTAATTAAATGACATTGCAAAGTCTCCAGCAATGTACCTTGAATACAATAGATCTTCAAAAATGTTAGTCCCGTCTGCCCCCCTGGCTTTGATGGCCCCTTGGTGCCTGTACTGTGCTTCGCATTTGTTAAGTGTTCACTAAGAACATATTATATGACTGAGAATTGGACAGGTGGCCACAGATTGATCATCCTAGGAGATAACATTTGTACAAGATGCCTTTCAGATTTATAATCCTAGCTTTCTCTATATCATAGTCTTTTCCCAGTATCTCCTGAGCTGATTTCTCTGTCTCAACTATCTTCCAGAGAGAGCAGGAATCTGCTTGTTTTATGGAGCTCACTACCCTGTAGTCTATGGGATCTCTTTCCTTGTTGATGTTCTAATCCAGTACTTCAGATTTGTCTGTCACTTGCTGGTGGTTTCACAGTGCCTCTCTCCCTCACACCAATGCTATCCCTAATTGTGCTGCTCCTTGTCCTCTATGGAGACACCAGCCATGGCATCAGGCTTGGACGAAGCAGAGGAATCCATCCTAACCACTGGCCTGGGGCCAGCAGTCCTCTGGTGTGACAGAAAGCTATCTATACAACAGGGAAAAGACAGTGTCTTCCAGAAATGGTGCTGGTGAAACAGGGAAACCAAAGGGAGACCTCCATGAGGGAAAAAAAAAAGTTCTTTTTCCTTTGCTTCTTTTCGGTTTCTATTCTTGCTAAGACCTTCACCCTCATCCACTCTACAGATACCTCTTAATATAAATAGCATATGTCCTCCTTGTAAGGGACAAGGAGTTAATGATTTTTCTAGAATAGAAAACATCTAAGGAAGAATTGGGTGAGAATGCCTCAAAGAAGCTACCATAAACATATTCTAGACCACCTGCATTAGACATCTTGATACCAAGTTCCCCTGGCTCCAAGGAACAACACCTAGGCCCTCATCTTTGGTCTAACTGGTTCCTGGATGCCTGAGAGGACATGTGCACTAGATCACCATCTTCAGTGGCAACTCCCAGGCACCCAAACAAAAATGCGACTCATTCTCTCTTTCTTTCTGAAACTCCCAGAGGATATGTCTGTATCTGCTCTCTCTATATCTTTAATAAACTCTGCTTTCACTTCCTTCTGGCTCATGTTTGATTTTCATCCTGCGTGAAGCCAAGGACCCTCTTGGCTGGATCCATGGGACTGACTCAGAAATTTCAACATGGTTCTCAGACCTGGCCTGCCTGCATCACTTGGAAAATTGGACAGCTATATGTAAAAAAAGGAAAGAAGAAAAAGGAAACAAAAAAGAAACTGGACCACTTTCTTACACTACACACAAAAATCAAAATGGATTGAAGACCTAAATGTGAGACCTGAAACCATAAAATTTCTAGAAGAAAAGATAGGCAGAAATGTCTGTGACATCAGCTGTAGAAACATTTTTTTCTAAAGGGTATTTCTTCTCAGGCAAGGGAAACAAAAGCAAAAATAAATAGTTGGGGGCAGCCCGGGTGGCTCAGCACTTTAGCGCCGCCTTCAGCCCAGGGCCTGATCCTGGAGACCCAGGATTGAGTCCCACGTCAGGCTCCCTGCATGGAGCCTGCTTCTCCCTCTGCCTGTGTCTCTGCCTCTCTCTCTCTCTGTCTCTCATGAAAAAATAAATAAAATCTTTAAAAAAAATAAAAATAAAAAAATAAACAGTTGGATTACATCAAAATAAAAAGCTTTTGCACAGAGGAAAAAGCATCAACAAAATAAAAAGGCAACCTACTGAATGGGAGAAGATATTTGCAAATAATATATGTGATAAGAGGTTAATATTCAAAATATATAAAGATTCATATAATTCAGCACACACCAAAAAAACCCACAAATAATTTGAATGAAAAATGGGCAGAGGACCTGGATAGATATTTTTCTGAAGACATATGGATGGCCAACAGATAGATCAAAAGATGCTCAACATCACTAATCATCAGGGAAATGCAAATCAAAACCATAATAAGATATTACCTTACACCCCTCAGAATGGTTAGTATCAACAAGACAAGAAATAACCAGTATTGGCAGGCTATGGAGAAAAAGAAACCCTTGTGCACTGTTGATGGGAATGCACACTGGTACAGCCACTGTGGAAAACAGTATGGAGTTTCCTCAAAAAATTAAAAATCGGGCAGCCCCGACGGCGCAGCGGTTTAGCGCCGCCTGCAGCGAAGGGTGTGATCCTGGAGACCCTGGATCGAGTCCCACGTCAGGCTCCCTGCATGGAGCCTGCTTCTCCCTCTGCCTGTGTCTCTGCCTCTCTCTCTCTCTGTGTTTCAAATAAATAAATAAATAAATAAATAAATAAATAAATAAATAAATCTTAAAAAAATTAAAAATAGAAATACAATACAATCCAGTAGTTTCACTACTAGGTATTCGCCCAAAGAAAATGAAAACACTAATGCAGAAAGCTCTGTGCATCCTTATGTTTGTTGCAGCATGATTTACAATAGTCAAGATATGGAAGCAACCTTCATATCCATCAATAGATAAATAATGTCCAACAATAGATAAATAAAAAAGATGTGGTGTGTATATATATATGTCATGTGCATATAAAAATATATATACCATATACATACAATATATAATATATTTGTTATATATAAAATATATATACAACATATACATAAATATATATATACCATATACATATAAAAATATATACAACAGAATACTCCTCAGTCATAAAAAGAAAAGAAATCTTGCCATTCACAACAATGTGGATGACCTAGAGAGTATAATGTTAAGTGAAATAAGTCAGACAGAGAAAGACAAATAGTGTATGATTCGCTCACATGTGTAACTTAAGAAACAAATGAACAACAACATAGAAGAAATCAAGAAACAGACTCTTTTTTAAAAAATTGTTTTATTGGAGTTCAATTTGCCAACATATAGCATAACACCCAGTGCTGATCCCGCCAAGTGCCCCCGTCAGTGCCCGTCACCCAGTCACTCCAACCGCCCCGCCCACGCCCCCTTCCACTACCGCTTGTTCTTTTCCCAGAGTTAGGAGTTTCTCATGTTCTGTCTCCCTCTCTGATATTTCCCACTCATTTTCTCTCCTTTCCCCTTTATTCCCTTTCACTATTTTTTATATTCCCCAAATGAATGAGACCATATAATGTTTGTCCTTCTCCGATTGACTTGCTTCACTCAGCATAATACCCTCCAGTTCCATCCACGTGGAAGCAAATGGTGGGTATTTGTCATCTCTAATGGCTGAGTAATATTCCATTATATACATAGACCACATCTTCTTTATCCATTAATCTTTCAATGGACACTGAGGCTCCTTCCACAGTTTGGCTATTGTAGACATTGCTACTACAAACACTGGGGTGCAGGTGTTCCGGCGTTTCACTGCATCTGCATCTTTGGGGTAAATCTCCAGCAGTGCAATTGCTGGGTCGTAGGGTAGCTCTATTTTTAACTCTTTGAGGAACCTCCACACAGTAAGAAACAGACTCTTTTATTTTTTAATTATTTTTTAATTTTTTTATTTATTTATGATAGTTACAGAGAGAGAGAGAGAGGCAGAGACACAGGCAGAGGGAGAAGCAGACTCCATGCACCGGGAGCCCGATGTGGGATTCGATCCCGGGTCTCCAGGATCGCGCCCTGGGCCAAAGGCAGGCGCCAAACCGCTGCGCCACCCAGGGATCCCAGAAACAGACTCTTAACTGATAGAGAACTGATGGCTGCCAGAGGGGAGGTGGGTGGGGGGGTGGGTGAAATAGGTGAAGGGGATTAAGGGGTACAGACTTCCAGTTACAAAGTACTCACAAAGATGAAAAGTACAGCCCCAGAATACAATTAGATTGTAATAACATTGTTTTGTGACAGATGGTGACACTTACTGTTGTGAGTGCTGAGTAATGTATAGAATTGTTGAATCGGGGATGCCTTGGTAGCTCAGCCCTGATAGGCTCAGGGCGTGATCCCGGGTCTGGGGATCAAGTCCCACGTGGGGCTCCCTGTGAGGAGCCTGCTTCTTTGTCTGTCTGTGTCTCTGTCTCTCTCTCTGTGTCTCTCATGAATAAATCAATTAAATAAAAATAAAGAATTGTTGAATCATTATGTTGTATACCTAAAACAAATATAATACTGTATGTTGGGCAGCTGCCTTCAGTCCAGGGCGTGATCCTGGAGACCCGGGATCAAGTCCCACATCTGGCTCCCTGCATGGAGCCTGCTTCTCCCTCTGCCTGTGTCTCTGCCTCTCTCTCTCTGGGTCTCTCATGAGTAAATAAATAAAATCTTAAAAAAAAATACTGTATGCTAATTATACTTCAATAAAAAATAATAATGGAGGAAAAATTAACTATATAAAAATCATGCCAGATTTTACTGGGAATATTTAACGTCTTGCCATCACTCTAAACTCCAGTTATTACTTATACAGTCCACAGGAAAGTTACATCGTCTTTGTTAAATATAATGTTTATTTGTGAGCACTCTATTCCACTCCTAATTCACACCATTAATCCACCTCATGCAGATTCATGGATCTGTCTAGCTCCTGGAGGAGGACAGAAGTTCCAGGCTCTACATTGCCTTCAATTTATCTAACTGCTCTGTTCTGACATTTTCATGAAGCACAAATTTGATCATGTGACTCTCCTGATCAAAAATCTTTAATGATACCCTGTTGTAGAAGATAAGCACCAGCTGCCTCTCAAGTCATGCCCACCTCCATTACCCCACATTGACTTGGGCTTCATTTCACACTCCTCTCCACTGTTGTTCAAGGTATTCCTGATACTGAGTGTTCAGCCACCATAGAAGTTTCCCTAGACCCTCCTCCATACTCCAGGAGCTTTTTGAACCTCTTTTAACAATCTGTCTTGTGCTAAAATGACCTATGTATTGGTTTCTTCCATAAGACCGAAACCCAGGGACAAGAACTGGTATTTCATTTATCCTCCTCACTCCCATTTCTTCTTTGATAATTTGCCTGTGTGATATAAAAGTATAAAAGGGGCATCACTGGGATCCCTGGATGGCTCAGTGGTTTAGCACCTGCCTTCGGCCCAGGGTATTATCCTGGAGTGTCCGGATAGAGTCCCACATCAGGCTCCCTGCATGGAGCCTGCTTCTCCGTCTGCCTGTGTCTCTGCCTCTCTCTCTCTGTCTCCGTGTCTCTCATGAATAAATAAATAAAATATTAAAAAAAATAAAATAAAGGGGCATTACTAACCACACATGACCTCTGAACTCTTCTTCCTGCGGCAACAGCTAATTGGAGCAAAATGGATACTTGATTTAGGCTATGCCAATCAGATTCTCTCCTTCTGAATTTGGAAACAGAACACACATAAACTCAAGTTGGAAGGTCATGTAGACATGGAGCCTGAAAGTATTATTTGAGGGTAGCTCCTATGGGTCATGGTATAAACAGGTCGGAGAGCAGAGAGGAGGCTGATAGAAGGCAGAATGAAGCAGATATATGGCAGGGATAAAATGTCATGCGTGGGATAAAAAACAAAAGAAGGAAACAGAAAGGAAAAGGGTGTGGAAGTCAGGGGAAGGGAAGAAGATGTCTGGGCAGCTTTCTAGATTCAGTGAGGCAAGCCTGTCCTGCTAGCTTGGGCTCTATGAAACTGCACCCTTACCCTTTATGTAAACAAACCTTAATTAAAACAGTCTTCCCTTACAACTAGGGGATACCTTATTAATACAACCTAGCATTGTGCTTTGCTCATTAAGTGTTTATTAAATTGAAGTGTTAGACAACATTACATTAAATAGAATTTCCTCAAGTTGAATTGGCTCTGGGCAGCTTCAGGAATATAAGACACAAGACGTCCAACGTCTTACATATGATGGCTGCTAGTCATTCCCACTGAGCAGATCCTCCAACATGGAGGAAAGAAGGAAGAACTTTCTCCACTGTTCCAAACGGTCTCATAAATTTTGCATTAAAAAATCAAGAGTGATTTCTCCAGAGAAATACACATTTATGACCTATGCTATTAAAAATGAATGATTCAATATTTTATATTTTATTCCAGATTTTCAGTAATCTTGGGGTTAACTTGATATTGATTGATAGAATGAGCACTATTACTGGAAGCTACATATAAAATATTCATAAGCATAATCCTATGGACTGAATTAGTCATAGGAGATATGATTAAGATGTATAGAATTCTATCTTTGCTGACCTTAATAAGAGGGCCAAAGTACAGCTTCCACTATAATTGGACCCTGCATACTAGGTCAGAATTGACCTATGGTAAAATTAGATCATTATTTAAACATTTCTATTCTGAAATCCCTTCCTAAATTAGAATAAATGAATTATATACTAGTCAGTGCTTAAACAAGAAACACTTTAAACATGAAATTTAGCTTGCATACAACATAGAGGCTATGTTGTTAGAACAAAGTTTAAGAATATATTTTACATGTTATTGTACCTTGTAACTGTTACCTTTTGTGTGTGCAGTTAAATGTACACATGGGACCAGAAGTATACCACAATGCCTATGCAATAATGGGTTCTTTTCACCACAATGAGAAATATTTAGAGAATAATATGATTGCTTCATCAAGTAAAAGGAAAGACGTGTTTTGTATGTTCCTACTCTTACCTCATTCAATATTATTTTTAAATGTTCATTTGTGTAGCTAGTTATGCAGAATAGAGCAAAACACAGGATCTTTGGGCCAAAGAAATGGAAAATTGACTGTTTTTTGACTTGGCTTCACCTCTGGAGGAGAAAAGTAGTCAGCCAGGAAATTTGATGCTAGTGCAGACTGAAGGAGGTGCTACTGAGTAAGAAATTAAGAAATGCTACTCATATTGGAAATACATATACTTTAGGGATGCCTCTGGGTGGCTCAGCGGTTGAGCGGTTGAGCGGTTGAGCGTTGGCCTTCAGCTCAGGGTGTGACCCCAGAATCCCGGGATTGAGTCCCACATCAGGCTCCCTGCATGGAGCCTGCTTTTCCCTCTACCTATGCTCTGCCTCTCTCTCTCTCTCTCTGTGTGTGTCTCTCATGAATAAATAAATAAAATCTTTTAAAAAAAGGAAATACATATACTTTGGAACTGTATGTATACATATTTCCAATGAAATTCATTGAAAAGCAATTTGGGTAGATTGCATGTACATTAAAATGACAAAGAAAAAATAAAATAACAGTGTTCCAGCGTTCTTGAGTCTTTTCACACATTTCCTGTTCCTGTGAGCTTGTTAGCCTGGAAGGTTATAGTACAGAATTGGCCAGGTTTGCACAACCAAAGCAGAGCAAAAATCCAGCTTTCTCACTCAGAAGGTGCCAAATCCAGGGTAGAAAAATCCATGGTGATGTGAGCTGGGAACAGACACTGCCCACATTTACCAGCTAACTCTTGCCTCCCCATTTGATCTGTGTCAAAACTGGTTGGCAGGACAAGTTCTACATTGTTAACACATGTAACACTTTACTTTTAGAGATTAGTGCTTTGGACCAATATTTGAACTTGATTCATAATAAACCAAGATATATTCAGGGAAAAGATCACACATAGGATAAGAAGCAATTAAAATTATTCTTTTTAATGTACATCTCACCAGATATATTTTTACTTTTTCCTCTTTTTTTTTTTTTAAGGAATTAAAAGGTATTAAAAGATCAGTTGAGGCGTGCTTGGGTAGCTAAGTTGGTTAAGCTTTCAACTCTTGATTTCATCTCAGGTCATAATCTCAGGGTCCTGAGAAGAAGCCCTGTGTCAGTCAGGCTCCATGCTAGGTGTGAAACCTGCTTAAAATTCTCTCTCTCCTTCTCCATCTTCCCTCTCCCCCTCTGCCTAGTTGTACTCTGTCTCTCTCTAAATAAAGAAACACACAAATAAATAAAACCTAAAGAAAAGATCAGTTGACTGAACTCTGGGATATTATGCAGTGGAATATTAAAGAAATAATATACACTTAACTTATAGATACAGAGATAAAGAAAAGCTCTTTGATATATTATTAAATAAAAAGAACTAAAATCCTACATATATAATGTGATTTCAACTATGTAAGAAAGCCTATTCATAGAAAAAACACTGGGAGGAAATACATTAAAATATTTATAGTAATTGCTTTTGGTTACTTTAGAGTTATATTTTCCTTTATTTTCAAACTTCACAAATTCTCATTAATGAACACACATATCTATTAACAATAAGCTTAAATATTTACTCATTTTATGAACAGATATGCATGAGAATATGGCCTTTAAAATTTCTCCATAATTGATCTGATCTTTTTAATAAGCCCCCAAACAAATAGATAAGAAGAAAACACTAACTTTTATTCCAATCTGGTAAGCATAGTCCAATCCAGCTAATTAAACTATATATTTTCAAGTAACTCAGTCTTTGTCTGAATGACCCAAGTAAATGCTGTTTTTCAGAGTTTCACATCTTTTCCCAGATTCTCTCCAAGGTAGGCTCTAGATCCACTCATGAGTTGTGCAGCTATAGGAGGTTGTCACCAGGAAATGGAGACAAGATAAGTCCTGGGAAATACATAGTGTCCTCTATATTCTATTGTCTAAGATAGAGAGGCTGGTCTCTACTGCTTCCTGGACTGACTCCCAGTCAGACAGGTGCCTTGGAATATCCTACAGCTATCCACCACCAAAGTCTATAGCTGGTGTCACTGTGATCTGTTCTCAGTTCGGTGATAGCAGTGCTCTCCCTCACAGACTCAGCTCTTATTGACATAGCCCAGAAGCCTGATCAAGGATCATTTGAAGCTAGCCGGACTTCCAGATTTTTCAGTTACCATTCAGAAACCATCTACTTCTCTTTATTGTTTAACCCGATTTAAGTTTATGTGTGCTGAAACATCAAGACTTGTAATTGACTTTAATTTCTATATTTTTATGTACAAGTTAGCATTGCTGTGACAGTCACCATGGTTAAAAATGTTTTGCTGACTGTTATAAAAGAATAAAAAGGAAATGATTATGCAGGAAACCAGTAAGGCATAAAATAACAAGATCTTGCTTCCAAAGACTTTCTTCTCTCCTGTTGAGCTTGAAAGAGACAGACAGATGATCCCTCAAAGAAAACCAAACAGTGCCTTTGATCTGCTGTTGGCCTTAAACTTCTCCAGTCATTAATCTGTTTCAAAGGTGTTGTCCCAGAGATGCTCTGTTCTAGAATCTTTGCTGGTACATCTACAAGTAGTGGATATAAATAAATAGCAATGACATGTAGGGTTTGAAGTAGCACCTTCCAGAACCAGAGCACCAAATGAGGGGCTGTAGTCAAAAAGCAGGTAGTTGTGATATCTGAGGAACAGGTCATCTTCTTGATCAATGACAGTGACTGCTCCAGTGGAGTGAGGATGGGAAGGGTAGGGTAGGCCAGCCCATTGTAGTGATGATGCTCAATATCAGTAGGATGTCATCAGGACCTGGACCATCTCATGATGGTATCCCAGTGACCGGGGCCCACATACATGTATGTAGATTAGTTATGTGCTTAAGGTATCATACTGAATGGAGAGGCACCAAAAGTATTCGAAGACCATGTGAAAAATTTCAAATCAGCAGGATGACCTACTGTTGATTTTGTGGTAAAGCAAGAGTATTAGCTGCCAGTTCATCTGTAACCAGTCATCCTGGTTGAATCAGCATCCTCTTCCAGGAGTGCTTTGGGTGGCTTTCAAGCACAGTTAACCAGAGCTGTTTATAGACATTTATTTTCTGCCTGTACTGGATGGTTTCCATCAACTGTGCTCAAGAACAGAGGTGCCTAGGAAGGTGCTGATGAGAAAGGCTCCATAAAAGGGAATGATATCTGCTCAGAGTCTTTAACAATGTCCAGAAGAAAAAAGAGCATGAATATGCAAAGGAGTTGCAAAATAATGACTTACCTGAGGAACTGCTAGTAGTTGGGCATGGTCATATTGTGTACATATGGAGAAGAGAGATGAGACCAAGGAAAGTATGCACTTATATGTGGAATCACCATTTACTTGTGGTGAAAGTCCTTGTCTGACAAGGATTTTTCATTTAAGCTGTGGGTGATGAGATCCCATCAGAGGATTTAAACAAAGAAATGACATTGTCAGATTCATATTTTTTGGAGAAAAACAGGAGAAGAAAGAAACCAAAAAGACCAACAAATAATAAGAAAGGAAATGGTAAGGACCTATACCTGAGTCAGGTCTAGACAGTAAAGGAAGATTGGATCATCAAAAGTTGGGATGAGCTAGAACAAGCAACAAATTAAAAGTGGAGGTACAGACAAGAGTCTAGGTGGAGTCCCAGAGTTCTCCATTTAATAACAGATGAATAGTAAATGAGAGCACAAGAGAAGGTGTGCGTTTGAGGAGTGAATACAAGAAGAAGATATTTTCATTTAGAGTTTATGAGACATCTAAATGAATTTAAGTGAATATGTCTAGTGGCCAGGAGAGTAGTCAGGTATAGATAAAAAAAATGAGGATTGAGAGACAGATTTAAGTCATAGACATGGAAAGCAATTAAAGTAATTAGACCTTGCCTAGAGAGATACAGAGACTATGCCTTGAACCTAAGAATTTCCTCATGACAGGAGGAAGGCAAGACTTTTATTACCAATATATGTGTAGCAATTTATTTACTTATTTATTTTAGTATATGTGCTGCCGAAGCAAGCACTTATTTATTTATTTTAGGGAGAAAGTGTGTGCATATGTGCACATGAGTGGGGTGGGGAAGGAGGGGACAGAGAGAGAGTATTTGAAGCAGATGCCATGATGAATGTGAAGCCCGACAAAGGTCTCCATCTCACAACCCTGAGATCACAACCTAAGCTGAAATTAAGAATCAGATGTTCAATGGACCGAACCACCCAGGCATCCCAGGTAGCAATTTCTTTATTAAACCTTCACAGACTTCCCTGAGCAAAATTAAGACTTCCCACATGTATTATTTTGCAATGGCTGCCGTAACAAAATATAACAGACAGGGTGATTTAAACAACGGAAATTTATTTGCTCATAAGCCTGGAGACTAAAAGCCCAAGATCAAGATGTTGACAGGTTTGGTTATTTTTTCTTTTAAAGATTTTATTTATTTATTCATGAGAGACAGAGAAAGGGAGAGAGAGAGAGAGAGAGAGAGAGAGAGAGAGGCAGACATAGGCAGAGGGAGAAGCAGGCTCCCAGTGGGGAGGCCAATGCAGGACTCGATACCAGGACTCTGGGATTATGCCCTGAGCCAAAAGGCAGATGTTCAACCACTGAGCCACCCAGGGATCTCAACAGGTTTGTTTAATTCTGAGGCTGCTCTCCTTGGCTTGCAAATGGCTATCTTCTGGCTGTGTCTTCACATGGTCTTCTGTGTATGTAAGTGTCTGTATCCTAATCTCTTCTCCTTTTTAAAAATTTTGTTTAAACAAGTCATTTGGATGACCAGCTTCTTTGGTTTTAACTGAAACATAATTGACATACAGTATTACAATTATATTACTTTCAGGTATATGACATAGTAATTTGATCATTATACACATTATAAAATGCTCACTATGAAAAGTATAGTTACCATCTGTCACCATACAACATTATTACAGTACTATTGACTATATAATGCTGTACTTTTCACCCCCATGACTTCTTTATAACTGGAAGTTTGTACCTCTTAATCCCCTTCAACTACTTTGCCAATCCCCTTTGCCCTCCCCTCGGGCAACAATGAGTTTGTTCTCTGTATTTATGTATCTGTTTCTGCTTTTTGTTTATTTTTTAGATTCTACATATGAGCGCAATCATATAGTATTTGTCTTTCTTTGTCTAACTTATTTCACTTAGTATAATACGCCCTACGTCCATCCATGTTGTTGCAAATGGCAAGATTTTATTTCTTTAATGGCTGGTATATATATACCATGTTGTATATATAACATTTCTTTATCCATTCACCTATTGATGGACACTTGGGTTGCTTCCAAATCGTGGCGATGGTAAATCATGCTGCAGTAAGTATAGTGATGCATATATCTTTTCAAATTACTGTTTGTGTTTTCTTTGGTAAATATCCAGAAGTAGAATACTGGGTCGTATGTTATTTCTTTTTAATTTTTTGAGGAAACTCCATAATATTTTCCACTGTGGCTGCATCAATTTACATTCCCACCAACAGTGCATGAGGGTTTCTTTTTCTCCACATCCTGCCAATACTTGTTATTTCTTGTCATTTTGATACTAGCCACTCTGACAGGTGTTAAGGTGATATCTCATTATGGTTTTGATTTGCATTTCCCTGATGATTAGTGATGTTGAACATCTTTTCATGTATCTGTTGGCCATCTGTATGTCTTTGGGAAAATGTCTATTCAGGTATCTACCCATTTTCTTTTTACTTTTAATATATTTATTATCCCTGTTTTAAAAAATATGGAATGCTTCACGAATTTGTGTGTCATCCCTGCACAGGGGCCATGCTAATCTCCTCTGTATCATTCCAATTTTAGTATATATGCTGCCAAAGTGAGCATCCTCTGCCCATTTTCTAATTGGATTATTTGTGGGGGGGGTTGGTGTGTGTTGAATTTTATGAGTTCTTTATATATTTTGGATATTAATCCCTTATCAGATATCTTGTCTCATTCAAATGTAAATAAAAGCGGTGAGAGAAGATGTCCTTGTCTCGTTCCTGATCTTAGAGGAAAAGCTTTTAGCTTTTCACCATGAGGTATGATGTTAGTTGTGGGTTTGTCATATATAGCCTTTATTACATTGAGGTACATTTACCTACTTTTGGAGAGCTTTTTATCATGAATGATATTGAATTTTATTAAATGCTTTTTCTGCATCTATTAAGATTATTGTATGATTTTAATCCTTCATTTCGTTAATGTGGTGTATTATGTTAATTGATTTGTGCATATTGAATCATCCTTGTGTCCCTGGAATAAATCCCACTTGATCATGGTGAATGATCTTAATGTATTGTTGAATTCAGTTTGCTAATATTTTGTTGAGGATTTTTGCATCTCAGTCCATAGGGGATATTGATCTATAATTTTTTTTGTAGTGTCTCTGTCTGGTTTTGGTATCAGGGTAATAGTGGGCTCATAGAATGAATTTATAAGTATCCCTTCCTCTTCTTTTTTGGGGGAAGGATAGTTTGAGAAGGATAGATATTAACTCTTCTTTAAAGTGTTTGGTAGAATCCACTTGACATCTGGTCTCAGATTTTTTTGTTGGGAGGATTTTTTTTTATTATTACTGATTCAATTTCATTACTAGTAATCAGTCTGTTCTATTACTTCCTGATTCAGTCTCAGAAGATTGTATGTCTCTAAGAATTTATCAATTTCTTCTAGGTTGTCCAATTTGTTGGCATAAAATTTTTTGTACTAGTCTCATAATCCTTTGTATTTCTGTGATACAAAGTTTGTACCTCTGTGAAGTTGTAACTTCTTCTCTTTCATTTATTTTTTATTTTTAAAGAAAAATAAGATTTTACTTATTTATTTTAGAGAGAAAAAGCACAAGAGTGGGGAGGGGTGAAGGGGGAGAGAGAAGAAGAGAGTTTCATGCAGACTCCATGTTGAGCATGGAGCCTCATGCAGGCTCCATCTCATGACCCTGAGATCTCGACCCAAGTAAGAGTCAGATGCTTAACCAACTGAGCCACCCAGCTGCCCCCTCTCTGTCATTTTTTATTTTATTTACTTGAGGTTTTGCTTTTTCTTGGTGAGTCTGGCTAAAGGATTATCCATTTTGTTTATCTTTCCAAAGAATCAGCTCTTGGTTTCATTTATCTTTTCTATTGTTTTATGTCTCATTTTTAAAATTTGTTCTGATTTTTATTATTTCCTTTTTAAAAAATATTTTATTTAGGAGAGACACACAGAGAGAGAGAGAGACAGAGAGAGACAGAGAGAGACAGAGAGAGGCAGAGACACAGGCAGAGGGAGAAGCAGGCTCCACGCAGGGAGCCTGATGTGGGACTCGATCCCGGGTCTCCAGGATCACACCCTGGGCTGAAGGCAGCGCTAAATTGCTGAGCCACCTGGGCTGCCCTATTATTTCCTGTCTTATAACAGCTATGGGCTTTGTTATTTTTTTCCAGATCCTTTAGGTATAAGGTTAGACTGCTTATTCGAGATTTTTCTTGTTTCTTGAGGTAGGTCTGTATTATGGTAAACTTCCCTCTTAAATCTGTTTTTGCTGTATCCAAAGATTCTGAACTATTGTATTTCCATTTCCATTTGTTCCCATGTATTTTTTTTTTATCTCTTTGTGTTTTTTTTGTTTTTTTTTTTGTTTTGTTTTTTTGACCATTTGGTTGTTTAATAGCATGCTGTTTAGCCTCCAGGTGTTTGTATTTTTTCCAGTTTTTTAACTTGTAATTGATTTCTGGTTTCATGATGTTGTGGTTGGAAAAGATGCCTAATATGATTTCAACATTTTTCAATTTATGGAGACGTGTGTTGTAGCCTAATATGTGATCTACCCTGTAAAATGTTCCATGTGCCTTGAAAAAAAATGTGTATTCTGCTGTTTGGATGAAATGTTCAGTATTATTTATTAATTCCATCTGGTCTATTGTGTTGTTCAAAGCCACTGTTTCCTTGTTGATTTTCTGTCTAGATTATCTATCCATTGATGCAAGTGGGTTGTTAAAGTCCCCTACTATTTTTGTACTACTGTGTTTTTCTCCCTTTATGTCTGTTAATATTTGCTTTATATAGTTAGGTGATCCTACGCTGGGTATATAAATATTTACAATTGTTAAATACTCTTGTTAGATCATTCCTTTTATCATTATGTGGTGCCCTTCTTTGTTTCTTGTTACTGTTTTTGTTTATTTTGTCTGATATAAATATTGCTACTCAGTTTTTGCTTTTGTTTTGCTTTGCTTTGCTTCCGTTTGCATGGAATATCTTTTCCCATCCCTTCAATTTCAGTCTATGTGTGTCTTTAGGTCTAAAGTGAGTCTATTGGGCAGCCCGGTGGCTCAGCGGTTTAGCGCCACCTTCCTCCCAGGGCGTGATCCTGGAGACCAGGGATCAAGTACCATGTCGGGCTCCCTGCATGGAGCCTGCTTCTCCCTCTGCCTCTCTCTCTCTCTCTCTCTGTCTCTCTCCCTCTCTCCCTCTCTCTCTGTGTGTCTCTCATGAATAAATAAATAAAATCTTTAAAAAATAAAAAAAATAAAGTGAGTCTCTTGTAAGCAACATATAGTCAGTCTTATATTTTAATCCACTAAATTCACCCTATTTCTTTTGATTGGGGCATTTAGTCCATTTATATTTAAGGTAATTATTGATAGGTACATACTTACTGCCATTTTGTTCACTGTTTTCTGGTTGCTTTTGTAGTTCTCTGTTCCTTTCTTCTTCTCTTACTTTCTTCCCTTGACGTTTGATGACTCTTTAGTATCATGCTGAGACCCTTTTCTCTTTATTGCATGTGTGTGATTGTCTATTATAGGATTTTAGTTACTAGGAGGTTCATATATAACATTCTATGTATATAGGAGTCTATATTAAATTGACACTTGCTTAAGTTCAAATACATTCTAAATGTACTATATATTTCCCCCTTCCACATTTTATGTGATGGTGCCATATTTCACATCTTTATTTTGTGTATCTCTTCAGTAATTTTGGTAGATATAATTGATTTTACTATGTGTGTCTTCTAACCTTCATACTAGAAGTATAAGTAATTGATCTACTGCCTTTACAACCTGGATATGTTTCCTTTCCCAAGTTAGAAAGTTTTCAGCTGTTACTTCTTCAAATAAACTTTCTGCCCCTTCTCTCTGGCTTCTCCGTCTGGAACCCCTATAATGCTAATGTTAGTATGCTTGATATTGTTTCATCCTAACCTATCCTCACTTTTTTTTTCTTTTTGCTGTTCAGATTGGTTGCTTTCAACTATTCTGTGTTCCAGATTGCTGATCTGTTCTTCTGCATCCTCTAATCTATTGTTTACTTTAGTGTGTTTTTCTTTTTTCTTTTTTTTAAATATTTTTTTTAAGTATTCATGAGAGACACATAGAGAGAGACAGAGAGAGAAGCAGGCTCCACGCAGGGAGCCCAATGCGGGACCCGATCCCAGGACTCCAGGATCATGCCCTGGGCCAAAGGCAGATGGTTAACTGCTGAGCCACCCAGGCGTCCCTAGTGTGTTTTTCATACCACTTATTGTTTTCTTCAGCTCTGACTGGTTCTTTTTAAGTTGTTTTTGTTGTTGTTGCTGTTGTTGTTGTTGTTGTTTTTTATCTTTGTTGAAGTTCTCATTGGGTTCATCCACTCTACTCTCAGGTCTGTTGAATATCTTTATGACCATTACTTTGAACTCTTTACCAGGTAGATTGCATTTCTCCATTTCATTTAGCTATTTTTCTGGAGTTTTTTCTTGTTCTTTCATTTGGAGCATATTCCTTTATCTCCTTATTTTGTCTCTTGGTTTGTTTCTGTATGTTAGGTAGGTCAGCTATATCTCCTGGTCTTAAAAGCAGTGGTTTGTGTAAAAGTCCTGTGATGCCCTATAGTGCAATCCCCCTTTGTAACCAGAACTTGGTGCTCTAGGAGTGTCCCCTGTATGGGCTCTGTGAGCCCTCCTATTATGGGTGGGCTGCAACTGCTGTTGTCACACTAGTAGGTGGGGCTGCTGCTAGCTGGCTATCAGTAATAACTGACTAGGACTGATTTGTGCACATTGGTGGCCAAGTCTTACCCTCACCTTTACACTGCTGGCTGAGAAGCCTGGCTGTGGCTACTGCAGGAATGCTAGTTGGTGAGGCTAGCTCCCTCTCCCTGGGCGGGAGTCACTGGACAGGAGCAGGTCTCAGCTGGGGCTGCTCACTGGATGTGGCAGGTGGTAGTCACTCTGGAAGGATATCAGTCCCAACTGAGGCTACTTGCTAGGTGTGGCAATGTAAGAGCCACTTTGGATTTCTGCCAGAGCAGGTTGGTTGGGTGGGGCAGGTCTGATGGAGAAAGCTGGGGTGGGGCAAGCAGTGTTAGCAAGGTAAATGGAGGATATCAGAATTGCCTCCCAAAGGTGTTTGATTAGAAAAGCTGAAGGAAAGCAAGAAAAATGGTGGTGCCCACTAGCTCTTCCAATCCCAGAGAAAGCTTCTGCAGATCCCTGCCCCTCTAGTATATCTCCTAAAATGATTCAGTAAGTCTTTCACATTTAACCCAGGAACTTTTCAAATTGCTCCTTCCATGCTAGGTCTCTGACCAAGTGATACAGTGCACTGGCCCTTTAAGAGCAGTTATAGCCCTCTAGTTCTTTCAGAGTTAAGCCCTGCTGATTTCTGAAGTCAGACATTCTGGAAGCTCATCTTTCCTAGTGCAGGTCCCCAGGGCTGGGAGTACCCTATGTGGGACTTGATCCCCTCACTCCTCTGTGCCTATGATATCCCTCCCACTTGTAGGTTGCCTCCAGGGGTTTGGTTGGCAACAGCACCTCTGCTTCGTCTTCTCTTTATGTTTTGAGCTGTGCATAGTCCCTTCTACTAGTCTTCAGGTCATTTTTAGAGTGAGTTGCATTACATGTAGTTGTTGCCTCAGTGTGTAGGAGGATGTGAATTCAGGATCCTCTTACTTTGCCATCTTCCCTGGCTCTCTTCCTAATCTATTCTGATAAGGACATCAGTCATATTGGATTAGGGCCCACTCTATAAAGACTCGATTTCAACTTCATTAGCTCTCTAATGTTCCTATTTCCAAATAAAGTCATATTCTGACGTACCAGGGGTTAGGACTTTAATATATAAATGTGTGTGTGTGTGTGTGTGTGTGTACAATTCAGCTCCTAACACCATGGCAGGACCAATACTGCATCTCTGCCTTTTTCTCTCTGCATATACTTAGGTTGTGATCTAAGCCTTTGGTTACATGCCCTTCCCCTAACAAGACTCAGAGCTCCACTTGGGTAGTAGCAATGTGTCACTCATCTCTGAGTTCCCAGACACTGAACCACTAGCCACTGGTTTCCAGAAGTTATTCAAAAGCTTGAACACACTATAAATTTGGGGGGAAACAGCTCATTAACAAAACAAGTTTTTCCTAGAGAAGAAACAGATGGCGAAGGACAAATTCCAGCCCACTGATATATTTTGTTTGGCCACATTGTTGTTGTTTTATGAAATCAAGAGATTTTATTTTTAAAAAATCTGGAGTTTTCACTTTGAAAAATGTAGAGATTTGGCAACTCAAGGCATTATTCCTGTATAGCAAGAGTTAGCTTGGACATATTAGCAGCTGCCACCTTTATTTCTTTTTCTGATATTTATTGTGAACATCATAATGAATTCTCATGTACTTGTCACATAACTAGCAATTATTGAAATGTTTCCAACCTCATTTTACCTATCCCTCTTCATTATTTTGCTTTTTCCTTAAATATTTTTAAAGCACATCCCAGACATTTTAGTATGCCTTTGTAACTGAAAAATATTTTTTAACATAACCACTATACCATTGTTATATATTTAAAAATAAGCAATATTTCCTTAATAGCATTTAATATACAGTATATATTTATATTTTCTCATCTCAAAATTTATCTTTTTTATAGTTAGTTGTTCCAATCAAGATCCAAAATTACTAATCACATTTGAATGTTATGTCTCTTAAAATCCTTTTAAAATATCATTTAATTGATACAACTGGGTCATTTATCTTACAGAATGCCCAGAATTTAGAATTCTGCTGGTTTGTTTCCTCATGCATCATTTAATTTGTTCTTCTTGCTTTCATACCTCCTATAAGCTATAGTTTGACCCAAGGCAGCACTGTTCAATGCCACTTTCTATAGGGATGGAAATTTTCATGTCTATGCTGTTCAATAGAGTAGCCATGACTGCATGTGATGAATAAGCCCTTGCAATAACTGAGGAATTGAAATTTCCAGCCTGCTTTGTACTATCTACAGTTATGAACTAAGATTTAGTGGATATAAGAAGAAGGAAGTGATGGAATTGACTTCTGGATCTTGTCTCTAAAGGGAAGGGAGTTAGCCTTCACTCTCCCTTCTTCACACTTCAGACTTTTGCCTGACATGTGAATGTAGTGATGAGTATGAAAAACCATAAGCATGCAAGCAATATTCTAGAGATGACAAAGCAATTAGAATAAACCTGGATCCCCAAAACCATAGTAACCCCAGGCTGTTGATGTTTAGGCTATTACGGGAGACTTAAACTTTTTTTTTTTTTTTGAGACTTAAACTTCTCTATTTTAAGCCACTGTTAAGTTGGATCTTACTACAAAGCAAACAGATCACTAACTAATACATACCCATTTAACTCATCATGCAAGGCCATGGGGGTAGAAAAATGCTATTAATAACCATATACATAGGATACTGTTTCTGTAGATGCCAGTTATCCCTTTTCCTCAACTTGCTGTGTGTGTCTTCAGTTATCTAATAGACAAGCTACTTGTCTATTAGATAATTATTTAATACCAATAGTTTTTGCAGGGACAGTATATTCATTCATGAACTCTATAAGGGATCTTCCCTCAGAGAAGCCAACCCTATCACTCTTGAGTACCTAATTTTCTAGCAGGGTAACAAGCCCTAGCACCAGGATGGTACCCTTCCTCTAAGGTCCTAACAGCTAGCTACCCATTGTTAGGCTGATTTTATTTGACCTCTTTCATCATGTAGACTATAATAAGAATAAATGCTTAAATGTGCATTTGAATAGGCTTTCGCTATCCACCATTCCTCTGCCAGCACTAACATCTGTTCACTTATTGAACATCCTATATCAACATGCTTTCTTAGTCAATATTGCCTCGAAACAAAAATTTATTTAATGGCAAAAAAATGTAAAGCACTAGTATAATGTTCCTGCTGTTCTTATCATGTACTCTAGCCTTAAAGAACAAAACAGTGAATGGATAACAGAGGAGGGAAATCATTAACACCAAGCTAAAGCTGCATGACCACTTATGAAAATGAGACTAAGGCCTGTACTGTATTTTCTTGCAGGCAACTGGCCAACGGAATAATAATTACATTGTACAGCCTCCTTTGCTACTGTCTATGACTGCGAACTAAGGGTTACTGGATAGAAGGAAGTGATGGACTCGGCTTCTGGATTTTTGTCTCTAAAGAAAAAATAATAGCTTTCACTTCTTCAGATTTCAGACTTCTGCCTGGCATGAGAAAGTAGTGCAGAAGATTGAATAATTGCCCCTTCCCCTTATTCTTTTTAAGAATTAGCATAATTGAAACAGAATCTTTCATCTCTTTCCTCTTTCCCCTGTTGTTGTTTATTATAGTAGCCTTCAAACTTCTTTGCTGTAATTATTCAAAAGAATATTTTAAAAACATTATTGCATGATTTTAAGTAACCTAAAAATTTTCAGCATACATTAGATGGTTATAATTTGTGGCATATTATATATATTGACATTTTAAAAGATAAAATGCATCATTCTTTTAAAAAAAATTCAATAGTGGAGTGCCTGGGTGGTTCAGCAGTTGAGCTCCTGTCTTTGGCCCAGGGTGTGATCCTGGAGTTCAGGGATCGAGTCCCACATCAGGCTCCCTACAGGGAGCCTGCTTCTCTCTCTGCCTTTGTCTCTGCCACCCCCCTCTCTGTGTCTCTCATGAATAAATAAATAAGATATTAAAAATAAATAAATAAATAAATAAATAAATATTTTAAAAATCAGTAGAAACTTTACAGTATAGTAATTTGAAAGTTATTAGCATTCATTAAAAACATACGAACAGTCCCTCTTTTTAATTGCAGTGCAGTTAACATAACCGTATTATATTAGCTTCAAGTGTATGATATAGTGATTCAACAATTCTATACATTTTTTGGTGCTCATGATGGTAACAGTACTCTTAATCCCCTTCACCTATTTCACCCATCCTCCCCACAACTTGCCCTCTGGTAGCCATCAGTTTTGAACTAGTTCTTTTTTTAATAGTCAAAAAGTTCTGTATCATTTTTTTCATCTTAAATTCATATCTGCATTCTACTTCCTTCACAAAATTTTATCCTCATTATTATATTTTCATCCTGGAGTATCTTATATTGATCATTCTTTCCTACTCGGTGTCAAAAAAATACATATATACACTGAATTAATGTGTTTAGATTCTCTGGAATACAAGACTTTAAGGTTAAAAATATGTCTCCCACATTGAATCAACCCTACAGTTATTATGTAAACACATGATCAAAACAATGTACATACACAAACATTTTGATAAAAAATAATCAATATAAAAATAAAAGATTTATCAGATATTCATCTCTTATTGAACTCATCTCATATTAAACTATACAGCTATGCATTTACGGATGAAAAATATTCATTATAGAATGAGATGGGGTACTGCATCAAGTATATTCTAATTTTTAAATCTTTACAGATTTTATTTCTGCGAAATACTATAAGAATAGTACATATGTAAATATACAGAGAGAGAGGGAGAGTGCAATTTTATTTCCCTTTTTTATCCCAAGCAATCTCCACTCCCAACATGGGGCTCGAACTCCTGACCTTGAGAGCAAGAGTTGCATGTTCCACCGACTGAGCCAGCCAGGCATCCCACATGCAATTGCATTTAATGTCTGAAAATGATAGTTGGTAATTATGCATTTGACAGAATTAGAACAGCAAATCATCATTTGCAAAAACGGAACTAATCTTAGTTGTATAAAATATTTAATTTGGGGCATTACATCCTGACTTCATTTGGATAACACTTATCATAATTGCAGTTTCTAAGAGTATAGTTTAACCTATTTTGTGCAAATTAACAAATTTAATCTATTATGTGCAAATTAAAATAAAAGAAAAATGTTGAGTTACTACTAGTAAAGCAGATCTAAAGAAAGCATTTCAGTGAATGCATTACTTCTAAAATTAAAAATATACTCCTGTTAGTTAATATATATCTAATTAGTACCTTTTAGGAATAAATAAATGAGTAGGAATTGGTTAATGAGTGACAGCCAACAGTAGACTTCAGGTAAAAATAAATATGGATTTAAAGTAAGCAATACATTGTTTTAAAAAAAGATTTTGTTTATTTGAGAAAGGGAGAGTGCAAATGAGCAGGGGAAGTGTGGGCAGAGGAAGAGGGACAAGCAGACCCCTGCTGAGCACAGAGCTAGATCCCAGGATGCTGGGATCAGCACCTGAGTCGAAGTCAGACACTTAACTGACTGAGCAACCCAGGTGCCCCTAGAGTAAGCAAAACTCTTGTTAAAGTTAATGAAAATGGGGATCTTTGGCAGCGGTTTAGCGCCTGCCTTTGGCCCAGGGCATGATCCTGGAGACCCGGGATTGAGTCCCACATTGGGCTCCCTGGCTCCCTGTATGGAGTCTGCTTCTCTCTCTCTCTCTCTCTCTCTCTCTCTCTCTCTCTCTCTGTCTCTGTGTGTGTGTGTGTGTCTCATGAATAAATAAAATCTTAAAAAAAAAAGTTAATGAAATTGATTCTTTTACCAGTCTGAATAGCATTTAACAAAAGATATATTTTTTGGCTAATTCATGGGCTGTAGAATATATGAGGATATTTGGACAAAACTGGAGAAGTAAGCATGCTCTAGGAAATCCTTGGCTTACAAGTGCATGATTCCTATGGCATTTCCTCTACAGTAATAAAGGGACACAAGTTTGTATCATCTTCTATTGGAAAGGGATGGCTGCAAATTGTATGTGGGAGAATTGTGGAATGAGGAGATAGGAAAGCTTCAAGTGTATGAAATGGGTTGGTCGGCATCAGGGAGAAGACAGTTTTCAAAGTACTGTTCAGCTTACAATATTTTATGTTCCTTTGGAAACTTTCCTTGATACACAAGGTTGACCACTCATCAATCATATCTATAATACATAAACTTGTTTCCCCAGAATAGATCATCAATTCCGGGATTGATACCCAGCCTAAGCTGAGCCAATTAAATATTGCTAGGAATTTGGAATTTTGGACTAAAGTCACCAGGAACATGAATTGTTAGATGTAAGTCACCTTAGTGGTAAAATTCTTTAAAAAAATAAAAATAATAAAAGAGCTATTTCTTGAAGCTTCCAGATTTCTGACATTCCTAAGGCTTAGATTTTTAGTAGTTCTTTGTAGTTCATGCAATGATACAGCATTCCTCATAGTAGCATCTTTAAAAATTCAGTAGTGCTACATATATAAGTAGATCAATGAAACAGAATGGAACCCACAACTAGACACAAATACATATGAGAATTTAATATATTATAAAGGTAGCAGTTCAGACATTAGTGGAAAAAGAACTATTCAACAGATGGTCTAGAGACAGCCTCATTCTTTTTAGCAAAATAAATTTAAGATAGATCAAATATCTCAAATGAAAAAAATTTCATAAATTTGTCAGGAGGATTTTCCTGGTCTGTTTGCTTCTAAGATTTCGTTCCAGATGTGATTTGGGAGGCTGCCATTCTTGGGGGTACACACGTTTTGCAGCTAATTTCGTGCCTTTTGGCCCTCGGATTATTTTAAGAGTTGAAATTCACAAGCTGAGGTGTGAAGAATTTGGAAATTTTTGGCAATGTGATTATCCCAAAACTTAGTAGCATTCCAGTCTACAAGTGAGAACCATAACCAAAGTCTTCGACCATACATATTTTTTATGTGTATGGTTATAATTTAATTATTAGACTCTCTATTCTACACCCCTCTCACCTATAGCTAGCTCCAGACCATTTGGAAGATAACATTTTTTAAGTCTGATATTCACTAGTGAGTTTGCTCCTACTGTCTAGCTGAAGGCTCTTAGGAGAACATACTGGAAAAGGGGTTGAGACACAATTCTCAGTAGGTGACTGTTTTTCTTACAGCCACCAAATATTTAATACAACTTTAGGGCACTAGGATGACTCAGTTGGTAAAGCACCTCCCTTCAAATCAGGTCATGATCCTGGGGTCCTGGGATGGAGTTCTGCATCAGGTTCCTGGCTCAGTGGGGAGTCTGCTTCACCCTCCCTCTGCTCCTCCTCCCACTTGTTCTCTCTCTCTCTCTCTCTCTCCCTCGCTCACTCTCTCTCAAATGAAAAAATAAATTCTTTAAAAAAAATTAAAACAACGTTAGTCCGAGGCACAGAAGCAGTTGGGTTTTTCAAGCTTCAAAATAGAGTGGTCATAACTTGGAGTACAGGCCACAATAGGAAGTACCTTCCTGTATTTCCAGACTGAGTCACGTTCAAGTTTGCTTATTGTTACTAATTTTGGGGGGACAAATACTACTTTATAGGTGGTAGTGTGTTCTTCCAGGCACGAAATATCTGTTTATCTGTCTTTTTGTGAAGCTAGCAGCCACTGATGCTCGATGCTTAGATTTTATAATTCATTAGGGACTGTCAAAAAATGTTGATATTCAAATTCTATTCTTCCTTCTTTGGACTATTTCCATAAGGAGAAACTGCACATCATCCACTACTTGATTACCTGGTGTTACAAGTTTCTATAGAAAAGGTAGGATAAATGTTTGTTTTCTCTTTTTTGCCAATTTTCAAAATAAAGAGTTGGTTCCCTAGCATCCTTCAGTGATGATCAATTAATTTTTGGGGTCAGGATGAAATCATGGATTTAAATATATTTAATGTGTTTTGATCCATTGCAGTTATTGTACTTAAGTGATACTCAAACTATTCCATCTTCAGTCAGTAGGAGCCAGTAACACCACCACCAATGTGATGCCTGGAAAGAGTTAGAAATACAATTGCATATGCTTTCCCCATTCTCACCCCACTTCTTTTTACAATTGTACTGAAGCCACATTGTCAGAGCATTCCGCCATTACTATATTCTCCTCCTTGTATCTTTTATTTAGTTTTAGTTCCACATAGAAGTTCTATGCTCATCATGTCATTTTATCAATGTCACTTTAAGTATTTTGTCTTAATCCTCTTCTCCAGTAAATTTATAAAAAATACTAGCTCCTGAGTTCTTATGTTGATGACAACTTGTATTTTTTTTAAAGGATTTTATTTATTTATTCATGAAAGACATAGAGAGAGAGAGGCAGAGACACAGGCAGAGGGAGAAGCAGGCTCCATGCTGGGAGCCCGAAGTGGGACTCGATCCCGGGACTCCAGGATCATGCCCTGGGCCCAAGGCAGGTGCTCAACTGCTGAGTCACCCAGGTGTCCTGACAGCTTGTATTGATATAAAATTCTTGCTTCATATTTTCCTGCTTTGAATATCTTAAATATATTAATTTTCCTTAAGCATAAAGTATTGATGTTGAAAAGTGTAAAGACAGAGGTGCCTGGGTAGCTCAATTAAGTGTCTGCCTTTGGCTCAGTTCATGATCCTAAGGTTCTGGGATCAAGCCCCGCATCAGGGTTCTCTGCTCAGCAAGGAGGCTGCTTCTCCCTCTCCCTCTGCACTCCTCCTCATGCTCTCTCTCAAATAAATGAAATCTTAAAAAAAAAAAAAAAGTATAAAGACAGTATTACTTTTTTCCCTGTATAAATGACTTGGCTTTTTCTCTTAAGTGCCTAAAGGATTTTTTATTTCTTTCTCTTTAAAGTTCCAATAATTTCACTAGACTATGTCTCAGTGATGGCCACTCTGGGTCAATTTTTTCAGAGAAACTGAGTGCCCTTTCAATATTTCATTTTAATTCTCATTTCAGTTTCTCAAATTACAGTTTCAGGATTTTTTTTTTTTGGTCAGGATTTTCTTCAGATACTCCTATTTATGTTGGACCTTCTGTGTCTTATTGCTTCTTTCTTTTCTTTTAAGTAAGCTCCACACCCAGCATGCAGCCCAACGTGGGCTTGAACTCATGACCCTGAGATCAAGACCTAAGATGAGGGGCATCTGCGTGTCTCAGTTGGTTAGGCATCTGACTTTTGGTTTTGGCTCAGGTCATCATCTCATAGATCATGAAATCAAGCCTTGACCTCAGACTCCATGCTCAGCAGGGACAATGTTTGAAGATTCTCTCCCTCTGCTCCTCCCTGCACTTGTGCAGGGGCTCTCTCTAAAATCAATCAATCAATCAATCTTAAAAAAAAAAAAATCTGATCTGAGATCAAGTGTTGGACACTTACCCAACTAAGCCATCCAGGCACCTATCTCAATGCTTCTTGAATCCTTTTCATCTCTTTCTTCGTGATTTTTAAAAATTTCCCTTCTTTTCATCTTCCATTGAGGCATTATCTTGTATTATTTCTAGTTTTGATTTTATTTCAATTCTTCATTCTTATTTTTTTAGCACATGAAAGTGATAAAAAGTGGTAGTTTATTAATAGACATTTGTATTATAAACTCAAGTTTATAATACCTAGTACAAAGTCAATAAAAACAAAAGTGAACATAAAATTAGTGAACATAAAATTTTTATTTATTTTATTTTTAATTTTTTAAAAAAGATTTTATTTGTTTATTCATGACAAAGAGAGAGAGAGGCAGAGACACAGGCAGAGGGAGAAGCAGGCTCCACGCAAAGAGCCCGATGTGGGACCTGATCCCGGAATACCGGGATCATGCCCTGAACCGAAGGCAGACACCCAACTGCTGAGCCACCCAGGGATCCCAGTGAACATAAAATTTTTAACAGGGAGATATGGAAAACAGTGGCAATTTACCAACCTTATCATCCAAACTATTTCTGTATTTTTAGTTACAAAATATCAAGAAAATTTTGGTTAACAAGGATTTGTTTAAAAAGGCACCATTTGGGCACCCGGGGTTGCTCTGGCATTTTTTTTTTAATTTATTTTTTATTGGTGTTCAATTTACCAACATACAGAATAAACCCTCAGTGTCCGTCACCCATTCACTCCCACCCCCCGCCCTCCTCCCCTTCTACCACCCCTAGTTCGTTTCCCAGAGTTAGGAGTCTTTACGTTCTGTCTCCCTTTCTGGTATTTCCCACACATTTCTTCTCCCTTCCCTTATATTCCCTTTCACTATTATTTATATTCCCCAAATGATAACGCCGCCCTTAGCCCAAGGCCTGATCCTGGAAACCCGGATCGAGTCCCATGTCGGGCTCCCTGTGTGAAGCCTGCTTCTTCCTCTGCCTCTGTCTCTGCCTCTTTTGTGCTCTCTCTCTCTCTGTGTCTCTCATGAATAAATAAATAAAATCTTTAAAATAAATAAATAAATAGGCACCATTTGCAACTACTTCCTAGTTTGCAATCTCAAGATATTCTCAAATTAAATAGAGGATACAGAAGAAACTGTATAATAAGGTCTACACCAAAAATTGCATTAATTTGATAGTAAATGATAACATCTTGGTAATCTCTTAATTTTTTTAATCATTGTGTATATATTGTTTTTCAGCACATACTTTTAATAGCTTAGATTAAAAATTTTCGATTGAAGTATAGTTGACATACAATGTTATATTGGCTTCAGGTGTACAATATAGTGCGTAGACAAGTCTACGTATTCTGCGGTGCTCACCACAATAAGTGTAGTTAGCCATTTGTCACCACAGTTATTATAGTATTATTGACTATATTGCCTATATTTTTCATTCCTTATTTATTTTATAACTGGAAGTTTGTACCTCTTAATAATAATGTACCTCTTCACGCATTTTGCCTCTCCTCTCTCCCCTACACCGCTTACCCATTTGTTCTCTGTATTTGAATGTTTCTGTTTTATTTCTTTGTAGTTTGTTTTTTGGATTCCACAAATAAGTAAAATCATGTGATATTTGTCTTTTTCTGACTTATTTCACTTTGCATAATATTATCTACGTCCATCCATATTATTGTAAATGGAAAGATTTCATTGTTTTTTTATGGCTGAGCAACATTCTGTTGTATATACATAACCATATCTTTATCCATTGAACTATCAATGGACACTTAATGTTGTTTCTAAATCTTTTGTATCTGGCAATTATTAATAATATATCAATAATTGAATTACTGTTGAATTACAGTAACTTAAATTACTGTTTTGTTTTCTTTTGGTAAATACCCAGCAGTGAAATTACTAAGTTATGTGGTATTTCTTTTTAACTTTCTGAGGAAATTCCACAGTTTTCCATAGTAGCAGCACCAATTTACATTCCCACCCACAGTGCACAAGGGTTCCTTTAAATTTTATTATTATTATTTATTTATTCATGAGAGACAGAAAGAGAGACAGAGACAGACAGACAGACACAGGCAGAGGGAGAAGCAGGCTCCATGCAGGGAGCCCAATATGGGACTCCATCCCAGGACTCCAGGATCAGGCCCTGGGCCAAAGGCAGGTGCTAAACCACTGAGCCACCCAGGGATCCCCACAAGGGTTCCTTTTTCTCCACATCCTTGCCAATACGTGTTATTCCTTGTCTTTTTGATATTAGCCATTCTGACTGGTGTGAGGTCAGATTGTGGTTTGATTTGCATTTCCCTGATTATTAGTGATGGTGAGCATTTTTTCATGTGTCTGTTCACCCTCTGTATGTCTTCTTTGAAAAAATGACTATTCAGGCTCTCTGTTCACTTTTTAACCAGATTTTTTTTATGTTAAATATGTTGTATCAATTCTTTATGTAGTTTGGATATTTATCCCTTATTGGATATGTCATTTGCAAATATCCTCTCCTGTTCAATAGGTTGCCTTTTCATTTTGTTCATTTCTTAAAAATTTTAATTCTTTTCTGAGTTCTATCAACTCCAATAAAGTTGATTTGTGGAATCCCTGGGTGGCGCAGCGATTTGGCGCCCGCCTTTGGCCCACGGCGCGATCCTGGAGCCCCGGGATCGAATCCCATGTCGGGCTCCCGGTGCATGGAGCCTGCTTCTCCCTCTGCCTGTGTCTCTGCCTCTCTCTCTCTCTCTCTCTCTCTGTGACTATCATAAATAAATAAAAATTTTAAAAAAATAAAAAAAAATAAAATAAAATTGATTTGTTCCTTCATTTAATATGTTATTTTCTTTGTGTTGATTTATTATATTTTTTAATCTGCTTTATGAGAATGTCTTCTGGGCAAGTTTTCATCATCTATAGGTATATTATCCTCTCATTCCTGAACTTTGATGGAATTTGATCTCCATCTCTATTTCATAATTTTTATGTTAAGGTAGGTTCCCTAAGCTTTAAAAAAAATGATGTTTTTGATAACTTTTTAGAAGAAAATTTTCTACCTAAATATTGATAGGCTTATATTAGAACATTCTAATTCTAGATTCTCTTGTTTCAATGTTTTTTCTAATGAAAAACTGGCAAGAATATGGCAAGCTTACATTTTGAAATTTAACTGTTCCCTCCTACCTCCATTCCAGTATTAAGCTGGATGTTCTTTTTCTTTGGTTTTTGCTGTGTCCTGCTAAATTTGGATTCTATTCCCAAGTGTTTCTCTTCTTTGAGGAGTTTTATCCCTAAAGGGAGCTTTAGAGAATGTATATGGACCATATAGTTCTGGCCTTTTCAGATTTTCCTGCAACTGTTTCCATTCCCTTCATAGAGAGACATGTAATATTTATTCTATCAAGGAAAGAAGAAAGATTAAGGTATTAATTATGTGAATCTGAGGTTTTTTAAAAAGTAAGAAAAATTCTCTGAGGAAAGTCCTTTTGTGGCTATTACAACAGCTGTCCATCAGAAAGAATCAAGAAAATAAGAGAAATTCCCTCTGAAGTTTCAGGTAGAAAGCACCATACTGGTTAACATTTCTCTTATAAGTAGCAGGAACCATTTCTTACTAGCTGAAATTTTATAAAGATAATTTATCATAAAAAAGCAGAGCTGATTCAAATGGGCTAAAGGTAAGACACAGCCAGGCCAGGAAGATGAGCCACTGCCACCCTTCAACTCTGCTTCAATCTATATATGTTCTTTTTTCCTCCTCCCTTAGACACTGGTTTAGCCTACTTCCTGGTTCCAAGGTGGAAAGTATCCATCGATACCTGATATCTATTCCATCTCTTATATTCCAAAAATGAGGCAAAATAAGCCTAGAATTTCTAGTCTACATTCCAAATGTCCTCAGAAGGATTCTGATTGGCCTAGCTTTGATTCAGATGCTCTGAGTGCATGACGAGGGCAAAGAGAGTGGGGGCAAGTTGTTAGAATAGGAGTGTTCCCATTGTGATCAAATGTTGGCATGGATTGAGCCTGAGAATAAGAAAGAAGAGAGAGACCTTTTCTATTTCATCTTCAACATTATTTTCTGAAACAAAATCAAGACTGTGAGACATTCAATTGCTACCTGGGAGGTTAGAAGCAATAAAAACCATGTAAAACAAAAACCCAAACCGAATCCTGAGTTTTAAAAAGGATATGTTTGCTGAGCACTGTTCTGTTACTTTTTCAGAAGCAAATTTAGATTCTCCAGTAAACTGAAGATGTGAGTAGTATGAGCTTCTGAAATATTTTGTTTAAATGGACATGGAGAGGTTAGCTACTGAACTTAATATAAACAATATAAACAAAATAGAAGCAAATACTTTACAAACTATGCTACAGGCTCCACTTGAGAAAGGTCAGCTATTTGAAATAGCTTTGGATAGTGAATAGTGAGAAAGTTTAAAACCCCAAGAGATTCATTTTCAGAAGAATACAAGTTGCAGATCCTAGAAAATATTTACTGTCAGCTGTCACTGAGTTTTTAAAATTTATTGTTGTACTAGTTTTTCATTTTTAAGATGAACAGAACAATAAATCCTCTCTGTCTTTGGAGAGCAAATATTTTGAAGATAAATATCTCAATTCTTCATATCATAGTCTTGATAAAGTCTTCTGGGGAAGATGCATATTACTCATAAATATCTATGGTACATAATTTTTAAAAACAAATTTGAAGTTTAAAATACATGCATGAATTTACATTGTATAAAAATACAGTTACAGTTACCTGAGGTGGGCTTCTGTCATAGGAGAAGCCCTACAAGAAGAAATGTGTGGGAAATATCAGAAAGGGAGACAGAACGTAAAGATTCCTAACTCTGGGAAACGAACTAGGGGTGGTAGAAGGGGAGGAGGGCGGGGGGTGGGAGTGAATGGGTGACGGGCACTGGGGGTTATTCTGTATGTTAGTAAATTGAACACCAATAAAAAATAAATTAAAAAAAAAAGAAAAATAACTCATGTGAATGATTTCCAATGTCATGTTTGCTTGTAAAAAAAAAAGCAAGTGTTCACTGATCAATATGCACAGCAAGCCACAAAAATGAATTCTAATAGAAACTGGCATCCATGAATACCGTAACTACATGACATGGAAGGGAATAATTTTAAAGCTATCAGATATGTTACGTTCTTCATCCTCAAAACCTATACAATCATTTCTGTTGGAATCTGGATTATGTACTTCATCTATGACATTCATCACATTAAACAAGTCATCATTTAAATCTCAAGCTGTTAATAGTACCATTATTTATTCAACTTTTAATAAATGATTGAACTTTTGTTTTATTAAAAAAAAAAAAAAAAAAAGGAGAAGCCCTCCAGAGAATGAATTGTGCTGTGTCATTTTTGGTGAGGAAAGTTGGCATTGCTTCAACCATTTTCAAATACAAAGAATCTTCCTACAAATGTACCATGATGGTAAGGGATATTGGTAATGGGGAAGGCTGCGCACCAGTGGGGGCAGGAAATATATGGGAAGTCTCTATACTTTCCTTTCAATTTTGCTGTGAACCTAAAATATAAATCTTCAGAAAAAAAAATCTTCCTGATCTACAGAATAGCATTTGAGTTTCCCTCTTAGATATGTAGGTATCTAGTGTCCCTGATTGATCGCCTAAATTGTGAAGAAGAGACTGATGTCTGGTAGGCCCTCCAAGAATAACATCCAAAGTTGCATCTGTACACACGAGCAATGACAATTTAGCCATGCCTGATGTCTAGTTAATCACATTCATAAGACACTAGCAACAGTTAAATGCATCTCAGGTTAAGAGATGTTAAATTAAACAAAAGTGCAGCTTAGAAGCAACATGATTAATCCAGATGCTTCTCTGATGAGAGCGGTCATTTGAGCTGAAAAAACAGAGCCATGCAAAAATCTGGGAGAAAAGCATTCTAGGCAGAGGGAACACCAAGTGCAAATATCCAAAGGTAGGATGAACTTGTTGTGTGTGTGTTTATTTCAAGTTTTTATTTAAATCTTAGTTAACATATATGCAAAATTGACTTCAGGTGTAGAATTTAATGATTCATCACTTACATATTACAACCAGTGTTCATCAAAAGTGCTCTCCCTAACACCCATCACCCAGTTAGTGCATCCTCCATCCACTTCCCTCCACCAACCTTCAGTTTGTTCTACAGTTAAGAGTCTTTTATGGTTTGATTCCCTCTCTCTTTTTCCCCCTTTCTCTAGGTTCATCTGTTTTGTTTCTTAAATTCCACATATGAGTGAAATTATATGGTACTTGTCTTTTCTCTGATTTACTTCAATTAGCATAATACACTCTAGCTCCATACACATTGTTGCAAATGGCAAGATTTCATCCCTTCTGATGGTTAATATTTCATTTTATATATATAATACCACATGTCTTTTATCCATTCATCAGTTGATGGACATTTATTTGGGCTCTTTCCATAATTTGGCTATTGTTAATAATGCTGCTATAAAGATTAAGGTACACGTACCACTTTGAATCAGTATTTTTGTATCCTTTGGGTGAATTTGATGTGTTTAACAGAAGGAAATCAGGCCAGCATAATGGATAAAATGAGCCATTAATGGAGAGGGTAGAAGGCAGATGAAGTACTGAGTCCAGTTTTGAGGCTCGTTTCAAACAGGGCAAAATGAGATGCTGTCCAAAGGTGAAGACCACATATTGGTTATGTGTCTACATGCAATTATTATTTTATTTATCCTACATCTAAATATTGCTGATGCAGCTACTTAACCAATTAACCAATGATAATTTTTTAAAAGATTTTATTTATTTGTTCATGAGAGACACAGAAAGGCAGAGACCTAGGGGGAGAAGTGGGCTAGGCTCCCCACAGAGAGCCCAATGCAGGACTCAATCCCAGAACCCTGTGATCACAACCTAAGCCAAAGGCAGATGCTCAACTACTGAGCCACCAGGTGCCCCTTAACCAATGATCTTAATTGAAACTGAATGTCACTGAATTTTTTTAAGGTTATTAAATAATTAGGCTTTACAGAAGTCTCAGGAAGGCCCAAGCAGCTTAAGACTGAGACTGCTTACCCCTTGGATTTAGCTAGATGAATATCATTTAGAATCATCATTGTGATAGAGCTTCATCCTAATTCTTTGCACATATTTCCACTAAATAGAAGTAAAAAAAATTGGACTCCCTTGAACTTGAGGCCCAGAATAAATGGTCCTGAACACTGGGTCTGCCAACATGCAGTTTTGCAGATAGTTCACATGCAACTCAGGATAAATAGTAGGGCTACAATCCAGCCCAAGTTCCACTCACCCAGCTATGAGTCCTGGCACTGAGCTGTGTCTACCAAAGGGGGCTCTTTTTCTAATCTGCACAAAGTCCCCATGTGACCTAGCTTTGGCCCATTCCAACTACTCCCCTCATCTTTCTGGTTTTTGTAACTATTATAATTTGTTTGTATAATACCTTCTAATTTCCATGGGCTTTAAACTTAGCCTCTTGTCACACAAGGCAATCTTCTCATATGGATTTTCTTTTCTTTTCTTTTTTTTTTTTTCATATGGATTTTATAGAGTAAATGAAAGACCAGCAAGACCATTTGGTTCGTCCAAGGTTTTTCCCTGAGAGTGGAAGAATTGATCGTAAGTCACAGATCTTCAGCTGGGATCTCACTCTATACCTCACGGCTTCAAGTATGATTATTGTGGCGGGGAGAACCACAGTACTGGTTGAACTGATGTTCCTGACTTAGAATGCTCCAGAGCCTTCCTTTCCTTCTTTCTTAATGAGTTTAAGTAATCTCTATGCCCAATGTGGGGCTCAAACTCACACCCCCAAGATCAAGAACCGCATGCACTACCTACTGAACTGGCCAGGTGCCCCATCTCCAGGGCCTTTCTTTTTTTTTTATTTATTTATTTATTTATTTATTTTTTCCAGGGCCTTTCTAACCATGGAAAGTACTCTCCATCCTTCTGTTCTTCACACTCACTTTTCTGCTGGGCCAACATTTCTCCCTCTTCTTCTCCTTGTCTTTGAAATTGGACAGCTGCTATGACTACCAAAAATGGGTTTTTTTTATTTCAAAAGACAACCAGTCTTTTCACTTCATATGAACTTTATATTCTCACAATTTTTTCATATAGAAGGGAAATGTGTTAAAGAAAGCAGCATAAAGATGACATAATAGATTCAGGTATTATCTCTAAATAACTTGTTTTGGTCTCTATAATTGTGGTACCATTGCACAGCAAACTGGGTCACAGCATTTTCCCAATGGGTTTCAATCTCTTTGGGCAACTTCACGCTCATCTTTCCATGCCATGCCTCCTTTTGGTTGAGACCTCAAGAACCCAGTTTGAATTCTCTCCAACTCATCCTAGAAGCACTGCCTAGGTCAGAGTCCAAGGAAACATCCTTAACCATCTTTTCTTAGGTTGCAATCTCTCCATTTGTCTGAAGGCAGGAACTTTCTCACTTTATCTTCCAAATTCTTCATTAATCTAGAAGTCAGAATAATATTAAGGCAGTTGCTTCTGATGCATATGGAAACCGAAACAGGTGAGTGACAAAGTATTCACCTGCTGACTACAAAGAGAGAATAAAGACACTGCAGTGAATTTTGAATAAAATTGAATTGATTCAATTCACCCATCCATTAAATTGAGGTTGTCTCTATGCTTTTAAGTTAAAATATCCTGGGGTGTTTGTTTTTTAATTATTTCTTTAAGATTTATTTATTTATCTGGCGGTACAGCAGAGGGAGAAAGAGTCTCAAGCAGACTCCATGCTGAACATGGAGCCTGACTCAGGGCTCGATCTCATGACTCAGATCATGACCTGAGCCAAAATGAGGAGTTGGATGCTCAACTGGCTGAGCTACCCAGCACCCCTAAAATAGCCTGTTTTTTAAAATGATGATGGTAATAGAAAGTTGTTTTGTTTTGCTTTTTAAAAAATGTCCTTACTTGGAAAAATAGGTCACAAAGCCATAAGAAGGGGAGCAATTGTCCTAAGGTCTGTGATACAGGATGAACAAATCCTCACTGTGGAAAGTACTTCCATTTTCTTCTCATGTGTTTCACCCTTTGGCCACGACTGACTCAGCAATACTCAATCTATAATGGAAGCAACCTACTTTGCCAGAATGTTGCATACAATTATTCTGAGAATAGAACACAGTAAGAACTTATGTACCTATCAAAAAGGAAACGGTTAAACATACCATAGAACAAGGGATATAATAGAGCATTTAAAAGAATGAGGCTGATGTAAATGTATGCCATCTAATGTTCTCCTTGACCAAGTATCTTATGTATTCATTATCTAGTGTTTTAGTTTGAGATCTCCAGAGAAAGGGAAACAATAAATGTATATACTGTAAATCTATTTACTGGGATGCAAGGGTGGCTCAGCGGTTGAGTACCTGCCTTTGGTCCAGGACGTGATCCTGGAGTCCCAGGATCGAGTCCCACATCGAGCTCCCTGCATGGAGCCTGCTTCTCTCTCTGCCTGTGTCTCTGCTCTCTCTGTGTCTCTCATGAATGAATAAATAAAATCTTTTAAAAAAGTAGTCTTACTTAAAAAAAAAATCTACCTACTTACCTACTTATATACATATATTTATAGAGACAGAGATTTATCATAAGAATTGGCTGATGCAAATATGGAGGCTGAGGAGTCCAAGATCTTCATTTGGCAAACTTACCAAAAAACATTGATTTTTCAAAATCATTGGGATTTCCCCTATTGATAGGAGATTGTGAATTTATTATAAGGAAAAGAAAGAACCAATGAATAATGGGTACACACTCCATTAATTGATGATTTAAACAGAAGTTATGCCCCCTTTGGAAAGCATTGTGTATCTTTGCTAACTTGGGACATCCTTATTATCATTCCTTAGTCCTACAGAAGACAGGCAGCATTTTGGCCTTTACCACTGACTACTAGATGGGACAAGCCCTTTCCTAAGCTACCCCCACCCCCCCGCCCTCATAGCTGGGATACATTGGCAGGGAAATTTAGGGCAGGCAGTAACTTCTCAATGCCGTTAGAAATGGCTTCTGTCAAAGATGCCACCCTCAACAGGACCCTGTGTTAACAGTTTCTTTGGCCCCCATCTATTTTGATATCTCAAGGTCCACATCATATTCCCAGCAAGGACTCAAAAGAGAAAAAAATTCTCTCTAGTTCCTGTCATCCTTAAATTTTGCACCCCAATAATTTACAATGATTAGTTATGTGGATGATTGCCAGTACAATTGTTTCCCGTCAAAAGAATCACCACTCAAACAGGGCTATGGTTATTCTAAGCTCCACCTCTCATATCCCTCAGGATTAATTGTGACACGATGGCAGCCAACATCAGGACATTCCAGGTTATAGAATCTGAGGGGGCATATCCACAATCTAGTCTGTGCTAAACTGGACTCAGTCCAGGTCACTTCTTCAAAGTCCCAGAGGTAGATTAGGTATGCCTGTCTTTCCGGCAGCTGTAGAGGTTCTGCTCCTAATTCCCTGTGTGTTAGTCCACAAAGAAGAACACATACATACATATTTCCAGCAATAAAAACCAAACAGAATAAATCCAAATATGGAAAATGATCCTTTCTCCTGTGGAAGACACAAGTCTGCATGATCTTGGCTTTGCTAAAATATCACTCTTTGGCAAGACAAACCAGTTTTACATTACAAAGTAAAATATTTGTCTTGGCTTCTCAACCTAAACATCTCCAACCTGGTAGGCTCAGTTTCTCTCGGGAACAATACTTTTGTGTCTCTAGACGTGAGGAGCATTCCAAAACAACACACACAGGAAAGTCTCCTATTCCTGAGGATTACTGTTGAAGATCTTATAAAAGAGCTTCCCCTATTCCTGAGCCACTGAAAGTTTACAACCATGGGGGTACAATTTCAATACATTGTGGGTGTATATTATATTGCAATCTGCAGGGTGATAACATGCTAATGTGTGCACATCCCACTGCCCAATAATCCTCAAAAATTTTCCACCCAGTAATTTTAGCATCCTTTGATGATCTTTGCCTGAATTATTACAATAGTGGTTACAAATGGTGATTTTTCTAATTCTGTAATTTTTTTCTACCTTTATTAGCTGGCAGCTTTGAAAGAAGAAAACTCACCTCCACCACCCCCTTTATTTTGAGTGTCACTATGGATTAATGGGCTCTTTTCTGACTCAAAATGATATAATCCATTATCACCATTGTTCTTTTTGATGTTAAATTTATCACAAATTTGGGCAGCAAGAAAAACTTTAGGCTAATTCCTGTATCTTTTTGATATGTCCCCATTAATTTTGAGCACTTCCTCAGTTTTGTGCACAAGATGTTTCCAACTTACTGTGCATTTCCTGTATTCCAGGCTTAATATAAGCCATTTCCCCAAAGAACCTGGGTTCCTTTCAGTGGAAAATAGTATTTAGAAATCAGCATCTGGGGATGCCTGGGTGGCTCAGTGGTTGTGCGTCTGCCTTTGGATCAGGTCGTGATCCCAGGAGTCTCACATCAGGCTCCCCCCAGGGAGCCTGCTTCTCCCTCTGCCTATGTCTCTTCCTCTCTTTCTGTGTCTCTCATGAATAAATAAATAACATCTTTAGAAATCAGCATCTGTGTACAAGGTATGCCCAGTGTTATTAGAATGTTATTGTTTCTAGGCTTCTAAGAAATAAATTTTAAAGAAGGATGAGTTAATACTGATACCTCCAATTCAAATCAAATCTAATTTCAAAATAACATGATCCTTTCTAACCTCCTCTTATTGCAATTGGTATCTCTCTTCCCCTGTAGTGAGGAAAAACCTCCTGGTTTCCAATAATTTTCTCAACATATACAAAATAACTTCAGAATTTCTTTACTGATAGATAGCATTATAGAAAACAAACCTATGAAGAAAATGTCATTATTTGCAATTCTTTTTTGTACTTAAAATACATTCTGTTAAGGGAGTACTATTCTCAAAAGTAAATTGAATTAATTCTTTTTTTCTGAGTGATTATAGTATCAGTGTGATAGTTTCAGTAGTGAGGTTAGTTTGTAGCTGTGTTCAATATTAGCGTTTGTTTTTTAAAATTTTTATTGATTTAATATGCAAAACATTTACATGGTTCAAAAGTCAAAACTATATAAAGAAGTAAGCTTAGAGAAGTCATACTATTTCAACATTTTCAATAGTTTCTGGTTTATCCTTTTATTTCTTTTTAAGATAATATGCACATACAGGGGTGCCTGGATGGCTCAGTTGGTTAAGCATTTGATGTTAATTTTGGCTCAGGTCATGATCTTAGGCTCATGAGATCAAGCCCCATGCTGGGCTCCCCTGCCTGGATTCTCTTTCCCTTTTCCTTTCCTGCCTCCCGCCCCCCACCACCCATGTGTGCTCTCTCTAAAAAAACAATAATATGCGAACATATATGTCATCTTATTTCTCCCATTCCTACAAAAATGTAGGAATTTAAAAATTTTTAAACTTCCTTTTTGAAAAGTTAACAATATTCATTGAATATACTCCATGTTGGTTTCAGAAATTTCTGCTGCATAGGCTGTTCTCTGTTCCTGCCATGAAAACTGATTTGTTTAAACTTTTATCTCTATTAGGGACAGTTCTAGAAATTTTAAATTTCCTAGGATATTATTTATTTCAATAACTAGATTTCCAAGTGCATTTGCATGAAGCTGCACATAATCTTAAACTTTAAAAAATTTCTACTGTTACAAAGCTTAGATCTTCCTTGTCATTTCTTGTTTTGTGTATTTTCTCCCTTTGTTTCTTCTCTTGAACCTAAGTTAGCTGGTAGGGTGTCTATTTATTTTTTGCTTAAGAACTATTTAGTTTCATTTTCCTGAAGATTTATTTACTACTTCTGTTATTTTTTCCTATTCCAATATTAATTTCTACTTCTTGATCTTTATTATTTTCTTCTTCCTGCTTTCTTTGGTTTCTTTTACTGTTTGCTTTCTAGGTTTGGAATTGAAAATTACATTCATTTATTTCCATTCTACTTTTACTGATAAAAGTATTTTAAGCTATTGGTGTTCCTTCTGTCACTGCTCTAATTATCCCTCTACCCCCCCCCCATTTCCTAAAAATAAGTTAGAAGCCTAATTAGTTTTACGCAAGAATACTTAACTGATGGTTTTGTATACTTCCAATTACATCACAACACAAAGCACACATTATTGTCCTAGTTTTATTGTTGCTAAAATTGATCATTGGGCTCTGGTGGTATCAACCAGTTTTCTCCATTTTAATGTTCCCTATCAACATTTTATCTAATATTTTTAGTAACCTTAGGTGATAGTTAACATAATTATAGGTTGCAAAATAGTGATGATATATCCTATCATTTCTTCTTTAATTCATTAGCTGGCACTCATCTACAAAAAAACTTTTCTCAGGGTACCTGGAGGGCTCAGTCAGTGGGATGTGTGACTCTTGATCTCAGGGTGTGAGTTTGAGCCGCACATTGGGTGTAGAGATTACTTAAGGGTCAATCTTTTAAAAAAGAAAACTTTAAAAAAAAAATGAGATTACATAGCAATCTGGCAACCTTCAATGGTAACTAATGTGTCCTTTAAAAATCATAATGAACAGATTTATACATATTTGATGTTTCAGTTCATCACAGTCACTACTGTTTTTCTTCTAAAATTTTATACTTGTATCTTTTCTCTTATAGTGAAAATCTCAAATTTGCATGGTGTTAACACAATTATTTATCTACCTTTTCCTCCTATGTCATGTCACTATTTTTTTTTTAAATTTTTTATTTATTTCCGATAGTCACACACAGAGAGAGAGAGAGAGAGAGAGAGAGAGAGGCAGAGACACAGGCAGAGGGAGGAGCAGGCTCCATGCACCGGGAGCCCGATGTGGGATTCGATCCCGGGTCTCCAGGATCACACCCTGGGCCAAAGACAGGCGCTAAACCGCTGCGCCACCCAGGGATCCCATGTCACTATTTTTACTACAAGTAAGACAACCAAATGGAGTATAAAATTACTTCAGTTCTTTTTTCTTTAGAATACATCCTACTAAAGGTATACTATATTTTAATGTGAAGTAATTATTTATCTACATAGGTATCATACCAAATTTATATATGGTTATGTTCATTTTTTTCCATTCGTTTTCAACTTTAGGGATTTATTTTTCCCATTTTCTAACTATATAAACCATTTCTATGGTTCAGAAGCCAAAACTATATAACAAGATGCACCCACAGAACTTTTTCTTCTATCTTTACCCTTTTATCCTTCACTGTCTCTCCCAATATAGGAAACCATTTTTATTTATTGATATATTGTTTCATTGTTATTTTGGAAAAATGTTTTCCCACCATACCAATATTTTCTCACCATTTCTCATACAAAAAGTAATGTACAAACACTCTCTTGCATTTTGCTTTATTTCACTTAACAATATAGCCTGGAGATTGTTGTATACCAATATATCAAGATATTTCTCATTCCTTTCTAGAGCTGCATAGTTCTCTACCACTTAGATGCACCAAAATTTATTAAACCAGTTCCCTATCATTGGGATTTGTGTGGTTTACAGTTTAACAGGTTTGTGTCTATAATTTCATATTTTGCCAGTATATTTTTGGGAGACATTCCTAGAAGTGAGATTATTGGGTCAAAGGTAACATTGCCAAATCTCCCCACCCCCTTGTGGTTATACATTTTGCCTTTCTATAAGCAATGAATTTTGGAGCACGACCTCAATGTCATGAAGATTTTCCTCTATGTTTTCTTCTATGAGTTTCATGGTTTTAGCTTCTATGTGTTAAGTCTTTGGTCCATTTTTAGTTAACTTTTGTGTATGATGTTAGGTCAGCATCCAACTTCATTCTTTTGGACATGGATATCAGTTTTCCCCAGCACCATTTGCTGAAAAGACTGTACTTTTATCATGAATGATACTGGTACCCTTGAAGAAGTCATTCAAACATATATATAACAGGTTATTTCTGGGCTTTCTGGTCTGTTCCATTGGCCTTACTGCCAATACCACACTGTTTTAATTACTATAGCTTTGTAATAAATTTTAAAATCAGGAAACATGAGATCTACAACCTTGTTCCCCTTTTTCAAGATTATTTTGGCTATTTGGGGGTCCCATGAAATTTTAAAATGGATATTTCTATTTCTGAAAAAAATGCTGTTTGAATTCTGATAGGGATTGCACTGAATCTGTAGATCACTTTGGGTAATACTGACATCTTATCAATAATAAGTCTTTCATTCCATGAATACAGAATATCTTTTTTTCTTTTTTCAGATTTTATTTATTTTTGAGAGGGTTGGGGGGTGGTGAGGAGCAGAGGGAAGAGGGACAAACAGACTCTGAGCTAAGTATGGAGGCTGGCATGGGGCTTGATTTCGGGACCCTGAGATCATGACCTGAGCTGAAACCAAGATTGGACACTTAACTGACTGAGCCACCCAGGCACCCCCAGAATATCTTTCCATTTATGTATTCTTTCATTTCTTTGAGCAATGTTTTATAGTTTCCACTGTAGGAGTCTTTCACCTCCTTGGCTAATTCATAAGTACTTTATTCTTTTTGATGCTGTTGTAAATGGAACTGTTAATTTCCTTTTCTGATTGTTTATTGTCAAATATTTCCCTTATTACGGAAAGGCTGAGCAATTTTTCAGATATTGAGAGGCTGTTTTTCTTTTTTTCGTGGAACTGTCTGTTCGCATTTTTAATCACTTCCTCATTGTGCTGTTGGTATTTGTCTTCTCAACTTTTAGGAGCTCTTTATATATTACTATTATTAGCTTTCTGGATAGGAGATTGAATTACACAGGTGTATGCACGTCAAAAATCAGTGAATATACACTTAAGTTTTGTGCATTCATTGCATTAAAATTTTATATCTGGAGACACCTGTAAACAAATACTGAACTCTGATTAATGATAAACAGGCACAGGTACTTAAAAGCAGTATACGGATGTTTGCAATTTACTCTGAAATGCATGGAAGAAAATGAGTGGAGGGACGCCTGGGTGGCTCAGCAGTTGAGCATTTGCATTCAGCTCAGGGCGTGATCCTGGAGTCCTGGGATCAAGTTCTACATTGGGCTCCCTGCATGGAGCCTGCTTCTCCAGCTGCCATTCTCTCTCTGTGTCTCTCATGAATAGATGAATAAAATCTTTAAGAAAAAAAAAGAAAAGTAAAAAAATGACTGGATATATGGATGCTCCCTATATATTTTTTTCAAATTTGCTGTATGTTTGACAATGTTCAGAATGAAATACTGAGAAAAAAAATTAGCCCTTTAATCATATACAAGTATTTTCTCCAAGTTGTAATCTTTTTAAACTTTTCTTGAGGCTTTTTCTCATGAAAAAATGTTTTTGAAATTGTTTATATAGATGCACTTGTCAATGTTTTATTGCTTAACTTTGAGTCACACTGTGCAGTTTCCCTTCTCTTATAAAACAATTCATCCATTACTTTCTTCTAGTACTTGCATTGTTTCCTTTGTGTGTGTGTGTCTCAGTGAAATCATTTTTTTTTTATCATTATTTTTTTAAGAAATAAATCATTGTGGATCCAGTGAAGTGCTCTGGGAACCCTAGTCTCTGCCCCTTTATCCTATCCCAAGAAGTAATCACTGAGCTGATTTTGGCATTTATTACTTTTGTGCTTTGGTTATATATGTTCACCATATATGTATATTTACAAACAATATATAGCTATGGCTTTCACATCTGTAAAACATATTCATAAATAGCACCTTTCTGGAACTTGCTTTCTTTGATCAATATTATATTTTTAAAATTTATCCAAGATAAAAAATTTAGCTCTAATTCATCTACTTTAGCTATTACATAAAATTCTTCCTAAGAAAATACTGCATTTATTTATCAGTCTCCCATTTGTGTATTTTTAGTTTGTTTCAAATTCCTTTCATTAAAAGACAGCTGTCATAACCATTCTTGCAGATATCTTCTTGTACACATGTGCAAGAGTTTCTCTAGGAACACCTAAGAGTGGAGCTGCTGGTTTGCAGGGCATATTCATCTTCAACTTTGCTAGACAAGTGGTTGTACCAGTTTATACCCTCATCAGCAGTGATTATATGGTACTACCAGACTTCAAAATTTCTGCCAATGAGGAGGTATGGAAGTTTATCTCATTGTGGCTTTAATTTGAACTGTTTTTTATTCCTATGAAAATATGTATCTTTTCAAATATTTATTGACCATGAAGATTTCCTTTTTAGTAAATTACCTGTTCACATCCTTTGTTAGTTTTTTCCTGGTCCATGGAAGGTAGTCTTCATGGGCATGGGATTCACACACTTAGAACCGAGCTTTGTTAATGTTCTACTGTTGCTATCCTGAAACTCTTAATAATTTTTAACAAGGGTCCCTACATATTCATTTTGCACTGGGCTCCACAAAATAGGTGGTCCTGGGGTTGAATCATGTTTGAAATGAGTTTTGAAGGATGAAAAGGGATTCATATAGATCTGTACTGTTCAATATGGTGGCCACTTAGCTACATGTGGTTATTTAAGTAAAATTAAAAATTCAATTCTTCAGTCTCATTAGTTATATTTCAAGTGCTCAATAGTACTTTCTCTATTAGAAATTAGAGAGTATGTTTATCTTTACAGAAAGTTCTACTGGACATTACAGCTCTAGACTCTTCTGCTTGAGCATACTAGGAGTGCCCTATCACCAATCAGTCTGTTAAGATGTAGAACCTCATGCTTTAACCAAGGGCCTACTGAATCAGAATTTGCTTTTAACATGATACCCCCAACCCCTCAGTGATTCTCATGTACCTTCAAGTTTGAGAAGCACTATTATAGGAGACACAGGTCTTGGGTGAGTTAGGTAGGTAAGTTTATAGGGCGGAGGGAATCAGAGACTGAAACTACATTCTGAGGGTACAGTGGGTGGAAAGACAAGTGCATGAGAATGCACCCAGAGTAGAAACCAGAACAGCAGGAACTGGTAGGCTGATGTTGACTGTGAAGAGCTTTGTACTCCTTTGGATTAGGACCTGTAGGGAACCACTGACCAATTGAAAAGAAGAGTGCGTCAAAAGATTTGAGTTTGAGGAAGACCACTCTTGTGGTAATGTGAAAGACCAGATAGGCAACCTGAAAGTCAGAGGAGCCAATAGAGAGTCAGACACAAACCCAGGTGCGAGATGAAGCTTTCTAGGGAGCAGGTAATGGGTCAGAAGGGCAGGGATCTCAGAGAGAGAGAATCCACAGGATCTTGGTGACTGACTGGGCCTGTAAAGTTAAGGAAGAAAAAGGAAGAACTGAAGGCCGAACTTGGGTGACTGATAAATGGGGCTGCTTTTAACCAAATCAGGTATCTGGAGAATAGAAAGATTGTATAAAGTTGACTTGGACATGTTAAATTTGAGATACTCTGGGACATCCATTCACCAGTTTCCTCACCTGCCAAATAAAGGCAGTGATAACATCCATCCCACAGGACCGATGCATTAACAATCAGCTGATACAGTATATGTGAATACACTTTGTTTATGTTCAAGTGTCATATACATGTCATCTAGTATCAGCCCCGCATGTATCCACAGTCTGATGGAAGGACATAGAGGAAAGACTGAAATACTGCCTGCCTTTGCACAAAAGCAGTACCATCCATCTAGTTCAGTAAGACAAGAGACACTGGAGGAAAATGCTGAAGAGAATGAAAAATGTGGACAGGCAAGTAAGAAATATAAGATAACAAATCATCAATTAGAAATACACCCCAGCTGCTTCTAAACATAATAAATTGTCAAAGCTTTCCATCAAGTAGAAGAAGACAGAGTTACAATGAGATTTGGGAGAAAACACATATTAAAAAATTCAACTGAGCAATTAGTAGCAGCATTTACTGTAGATTAGAAACCCTCTCCAGAATCACTTCTGCCTTGGAACACACACAGCATATATTACAAACTGTTACATTTCGATTTTCATCTGCAGACAAATTTAAAGCTAAAATGTAATAAGTCTTTAAAGGTGATTGCTAGTTCAAACTTATCATTACGCAGACTGCTTCCTAACTCTTGATTATATGTTTGGAAAACGTCTAGGAAGTTTAACCATCTGATTGGTTAGACAATATCTGGGTAAGAAATGTAATTCTTTGATACATGCTGTTCGTTTTAGAATTTATAGTAATGTTAGATTCCTAAATTTGTTTTGCTTTTGTGAAATAAGACAGTAATCTGACTTGAAACTTCATAAAACTATTCTACTAAATTCAATACTTATCTTTTGAAGATATAGCACAGCCAGGCAAGGTGGGAGGGAATGGTCACTTCTCAGGGAGTGAGGTAATCTCAAGGCAGGGACACTTCTAAACAAGAACTGAGGAGAGTGAGTGTTCAAGGAACCAGAAACAGGCTGGTAAATATATAGGCATTATAAAGTGTGAAGAATTCTTTCTATCTCATCAAATCTCTCGACTTTCCTGCTACCTTACAGGAAACACAGTAGCTAGAGAAATGCAGCATGGGCAAAGGAGAGAGTAAGACAATAAGCTAGCATCAGAGATCATTAACTCAAAGCTTTATGACTCAGTTTGAAATGAGTCAAACTGAATAATCTGAATAAGGTTCTCAGAGCCAGTCTAGCGTCAAGGTCACCACCAGACCTTCATCTCCCTTGGTGGGGCACACAGGAAAAGTTGGTCATTTAGTTCAGCTAGCTGTGGCCATAGTATTTACAGCAACAACCATAGACAGTGAGAGACTATTTGCCCAGCTCTTGAATCCAAGTTGGCCTCTGGGTTTCCTCTGATCCACAGAACGTGGCCTATGTGACCTTGTTGGTTCCCCAACCTATGCTTTAACAAATCTGACAGCTTCCACATGCACTTGCTTAGATGCTGCCCACGGATGGAGAATGTAGCCTATGAAGGATGAGGGGCCACATCCTCCTGTCTATGAGAAAATCCTCCTGGAAGATTCTCCAGAAGAATCGTGGCTCTCAGTGGATAGCATCACCAACTGCCAGACATGTGAGGCCACTTTGGACCTTCAGCTCAGCTGATTCTCCAGTTCATGGTTTGGAAGTCTATAGTTTAAGGGCCAAATCTGGCCTTTAGCCGGTTTTTAATGGTGGGCCCTTGAGCTAAGAATAGCTTTTGGTTTTCAAAGGTTTATAAAAAATGAAATAAAAATTAACAAAGAATAATATGCAACAGAGACAAAGCCTAAAATATGCATTATCTGGATCTTCACAGAAAATTTGCTGATCCCTGCTACTATGGCTGAACATAACTATGCAAGCCCAAACAAAACCACAAAGGAACCATCCAGCCAATTCTCAGAATTGTGAAGAATATTAAAGGTATACTTTTAATACAGGGGACAGTTTGCTCTACTGCAATGGATAACTGAATCACAAGTTGCTAAATGCTACGCAATGAACAAAGAGACTGCCTCAGAGGAAATATCTCTTAAAAGTTTAAGACCTTTTCTTCTCACTCACTTAATTTAGGAGGATTTCTTATCCCAATCTGGCTGTCCATGGCTCTGCTTTGCACTCTAGAGAGATTTTGGCAGCTACAAGCATGCGTACATACTAGTTATTCATGGGATATTCAAAACATTTTAAAAACAAGTATGGGGGGGGCGTGCCTGGTTGCTCAGTAAAGCATGTGACTCTTGATCTCAGGGATCTATACCCATGTTGGGTGTAAAGATTACTTAAAAATCAAAAATCTTGGGATGCCTGGGTGGCTCAGCGGTTGAGCACCTGCCTTCGGCCCAGGGCGTGATTCTGGGGTCCGGGGATTGAGGTCTGCATTGGGCTTCCTGCATGGACCCTGCTTCTCCCTCTGCCTGTGTCTCTGCCTCTCTTTCTCTCTGTGTCTCTCATGAATAAATAAATAAAATCTTTAAAAAAAAATAAAAAACCTTTAAAAAAAGTATTGGACTGTAACTTTCTAAAATAAAAATACAGAATTTGTAGGATATTATATCAATGTCCTAAAGCATCCTTCCAAATACAGAAGTCTTTTTTTCCCTCCCATAGATTAACCTATTTGCAATGGGGCCTGCTGAGTTATGTTATCAATGGATTTCCTTTACTCAGTGAGGTAAACTGTCAGCCAAAGGTGGGGTGAAGAATGGCTGTGATAAAGGCATTAGCCAGCAGCTATCAGTTTAGCCTTTGCAAAGGGCACAGATACCTGCCAAGGCTGGAATCAGGAAAGAATCACAACAATGATTTGGACGTGAATATTCACTCAGCCTGAACGTCCACTATTATCTATTACAGTTTCTTTCTTTTTTTTTTTTTTAAGATTTTATTTATTTATTCATGAGAGATACAGAGAGAGAGAGAGAGGCAGAGACACAGGCAGAGGGAGAAGCAGTCTCCATGCAGGCAGCCCGACATGGGACTCAATCCCGGGTCTCTAGGATCATGCCCTGGGCTGAAGGCAGTGCTAAGCCGCTGAGCCACCCAGGCTGCCCTCTATTATAGTTTCTATTATAGTTTATTAACTATTATAGTTTTGTTGTACATCCATTTTAATACCTATACTCACCTATATTGTTTTCAGAGAACCTTCAAATTATCACAAGTGATTTTTTTTTTTACGATTTTATTTATTTGACAGAGAGCGAGTGCATGTACGTGCACAAGCAGGCAGAGCTGAGCAGAGCACCCTACTTGGGGCTCAATTCCAGGACCCTGGGATCATGACCTGAGCTAATGGCGGACTTTTAATTGAGCCACCCAGGTGCTCTACAAATGATTTTTAAGGGCGAAAGATTTATGCGGTCTGAAGATAAACCAGAGTATACAAATGATTTTTAAATGCATATTTCATTCTATTCTTTCCCTTTTGCAGACAAAGGAAAGCAGCAGTTAGATAAGGAAGCAACAGTTGAACCAAGGAACCTGTAAACAAAAAGAAACAGTAGGCCATATTTACAGTCGATGCAAATTGTGGGTCACAATTGGGGACAGGCAGTTATGGCTAGGCTCAAAGTTAAATAAATGACCCAGACCCACAAGATTTTGAGCAAAGGACTAATACAATCAATACTACACATCTGAATTTGCATTTGGCCTAGAGCAGTGTTGTAGCTCCTTCCCCAGTATTTCCCTCCTCTCCCACAGTGGGTCTCTGCTCCGGGCGATCCCCCTTGTCTGATCCCCTTCACTTGTATCTTGAATAGTCTTACACTTGTTTTGACCAACAGAATGTGACAAAAGTGATGCTACATAACTTACAAGGCTTGCTTCCGCCTCGCAGCTTCTTGTCTTGGGACTCTCAGTATGCGGACTCTAATGAAATTCAGATCAGCTGTTAGGGGCAAGAGCAGACACTCATTTGCTGATGCAAATGAAAGTCACTGCTACAGGGCAGCCCGGGTGGCTCAGCGGTTTAGCGCCGCCTTCAGCCCAGGGCCTGATCCTGGTAGACCCAGGATCGAGTCCCACGTCAGGCTCCCACGTCAGGCTCCCACGTCAGGCTCCCACGTCAGGCTCCCACGTCAGGCTCCCTGCATGGAGCCTGCTTCTCCCTCTGCCTGTGTCTCTGCTTCTCTCTCTCTATCTCCCATGAATAAATAAATAAAATCTTAAAAAAAAGAAAAAGAAAGTCACTGATACAACCCACTGACTTAGACTAACTTACTAAAAACTGTCCTCTTTTGAGAAATGGGGATACAGACTATCTGTTTAGAACTTTCCATTTGTCTGTGCATTAGATGATGCCTTTTGAGAGTTCTCTTGTGGAAGTTGAGGTAGTCATTGTTATATAGAGTAAACTTGACATAGCCCCTGCCCAGCACAGTTTATGAGCTTAAAACCAATGAGCTCACATCCATAGATGTGTACATGAGGCAGAGACCAGAAGACCACAGGCAGAGATTACACACAGCATTACACACTCTTGATTTGTTTCTGTTATTAGAACGAAGCTGGTAGGATACTAAATATAGGACACTCCTGGATTTTATGAAATCTTCTTAAAGCTTACATCACAAGACCTGTAGAAAGCATCACTGCTTTTACAGAATTAACCATGGGAACCCTAAAGTGGTCCATTTAATTCAATGAAGCATCTATCACAAGGTGATCTGAGGTAGTAGGTACTAGAATGAACCAGGGGATTACTTTACCCATCCAAGTGAATGGATTTTTTAACCTGTGTTCTCCTTGCAGGAATCTAAGATTTTCTCCTACAAAGAGTTCCAAAGTCTCCACCCTCTAGATGACTTATTAGCCACAAAAGGGAAAGTAGACTTTCTAATAAACTATATAGAGAAATCTGGAGGACAATTCAGATTTCAGTTATTGACGCTGGGGCAACCTAATATCATATCTTTAAAAATTAATATTTTATGTTTACTATTTAATACTATGTTCTTCCTGATGGGAAACAATAGGAAGGCCACCTCCTAAAGTTTGAAGGATTTTTGACATCTGTCAGACCTCTTGATCTTCCTTCTAACTTATAGTAAATGTGGGAACTAGAGAAAAGGTCAAATGATATCAGGAGGAAAAAAAGGTCAAATGGAGATAGCAGTTACCTCTGCCAGGTAACTGGCTTAGACTCTCCAAAAAGTTAATGCCATGAAAACAAAATACACGATGTGTGTGTGTGTGTGTGTGTGGGGGGGGTTATTCTGCATATAAGAGATGAGCAGGGCAGCCTGCGTGGCTCAGCGGTTTAGCACTGCCTTCAGCACAGGGCCTGATCCTGGAGACCCGGATAGAGTCCCACATCATGCTCCCTGCATGGAGCCTGCTTCTCCCTCTGCCTGTGTCTGTGCCTCTCTCTCTCTCCCTCTCTGTGTCTCTCATGAATAAATAAATAAAATCTAAAAAAAAAAAGGATGGGGCAGCCTGCATGGCTCAGCAGTCTAGTGCTGCCTTCAGCCCAGGGTGTGATCCTGGGGTTCTGGGATTGAGTCCCACATTGGGCTCCCTGCAGGGATCCTGCTTCTCCCTCTGCCTGTGTCTCTGCCTCTCTATCTGTCTTTCATGAATAAGTAAATAAAAAGAGAGAGAGAGAGAGAGACAGATGAGCATAACAAACGCAATGCATGCATCTTCATTGGAATACCTTTCAACAAAAGCGATATATAAGACACCTTTTGACAATTGAGAGAAATTTGTAAATGGGCTAGATCAGGTTATCGCATCACTAAGTTTCTTAGACATGATTAGGCTCCTTATGTGGTTGCACAGAGGGATGTGTGTCTATTAGTAGCAAATGCAGGCTGAAATATTTCGGAGAGAGACCAGGCAAGTATGGCAAACTGTTAACACTTACTCAACCTGGGAGTTGAGTACTTGGGTGCTCCCTGAACTATTTATTCTTCCAACTTCCCACGTGGTGATGCTGGAGCCAAGCTGTTCGCAGTCCCACAGCGGAGCGGCCAGAATGGGCAGCTGTTTTCAGATGGCACTGTGCCAGCGGTGCTGGGGGAGGAGAGGAAATATTATTTCTGGATTAATTCAACCTCCTCCACCCAAAGACCGGCGCGACCAGAACCCATACAGCAACACCCAGCTCCCACGCCTAAAGAAGCCTGACCGCTTCTCCCACTTAGTGACCGACTCCGGGTAGGACAGACTTTCTGTGAATTCTCCAAAGAAGAGTTTCCAGGGGCAGCCCGGGTGGCCCAGCGGTTTAGCGCCGCCTTCGGCCCAGGGCGTGATCCTGGGGCCCTGGGATCGAGTCCCGCGCGGGGCTCCCTGCGTGGAGCCTGCTTGTGTCTCTGCCTCTGTGTGTGTGTGTGTGTGTGTGTGTGTGTGTGAATGGATGAATAAAATCTTTAAAAAATATATATATATATTTTAAGAGTTTCCAGATGGATTCCCCGAAAGCAGGCGCCTTCCGGGGATTCCTGGCCGGACACCAGTCCACGGAAACCTGCCGCGTCCCACCTCGCCCCACCCCCTCGTCCTCCGTGGATTCTAGGAGAACGCACCTTCCTTCTGCGATTGAAGAACTTGCCGAGGTTTCTTCTCCACCTCACAGCTCCTGGCGGCCTGGAACCAGCGACTCCCCTCAGGGCCGCCTCGACGCCAGGCGTCCCCGCCGCTGGTAAACCGGGCAGAATCCTGGCCGCAGCCCCGCGGGCCTCTGAGGTGACACGCGTACCTGAGGGCCCCGCGGCGGGAACGCGGGGCGGCGGCGAGGAGGCGGCGCGGGCGCGCCCCGACGGCGGGCGGCGGGCGGCGGGCGGCGGGGGTCGCGCCCTCGGCGCTCGGGGCCCGCGCGTGCGTGCGTGCGTGCGTGCGAGCGAGCGAGCGTGCGAGGGGCTCCCGCGTGGTCTGCGCGCGCCCGGCCGTGCGTGCGGCTGCGGGAGGCCGCGAGCGCGCGCGGGGCGGCAGCGGCGGCCGCCAGCCCGGGGCGTGGGGGCGGCTCCGTGCGGCGCGCGGGAGGTGAGCGAGGCCGGGCGGCCGGGGGCGGCCCGATAGCCCCGGAGACCGCGGGGCGCGCTGGCGGGCGTGGCCCCGGGGCTCGCTCCTCCGCTGGCGGCGCGGCGAGGCCGGCGAGGCCGGCGAGGCCGGGGCGGGCGGGCCCTCTCCCGGAGCAGCCGCGCCCGGGGCTCCGGCCTCCGCGCCGCGCCGCCGCCGGCCCCGCGGTGAGCGCGCCGGGAGGGTCTCGGCGGGGCCCCGGGCGGCGCGGAGGGGCGCGGGGCCGCGGGGGGGCCCGGGCGCGGCTGCGGGGAGCTCGCTGTCCTGCTGCGCGCTCGGCCGGAGGGCGCGGCCCCGGATCCCCGTCGCCCCGGGCCGCCCCCGCTCCCGCTCCGGGACCCGCCCGGGGACCCGCCCGGGGACCCGCTCCGGGGCGCGTTGGCCGCGACGCGGGGGGAGGCCGGGGGCAGGGGCTCGGGTTCCGCGGCTTTCCCAGCAGGCCCGGGCGGGGACGCAGCCCCGAGGCGGTGGGGAGAGGGCCTGGGAGGCCCCTGGGGGAGGGCTCTTCTCGTAGGGGAGGAACCGTGAGCAATATGCGCCCGAGGAGGAGAACGGGGAATTAGGCGGAGGGAAAGGGAACCCCGAGGAGCTAGGGCTGCACGATTTGGGGGAGGCGGACTTAACGGGCATACAGGCATTTTAAGAGAAATCCGAAAGGTGCAGTGGAGCCTCACTTTTCCAAGCAGCGAGGAATGATGCCAGCGGTGACAAGCACGCGTTGCATCCCGTGTTTCCTTCTCTTCCACTCCTCACTGTTGGCCTGGGAGGGAGATTTGCAGGGCAGAGATGGGTTTTTGGTTTTTTTGTCCCCCCCACCCCCCCCGCCCGTATTGTGCGCATAATGCCAGCGTTTAAGGACCTGGCTCCTTGGTCAGGAAAAGCTAGTAGCAAGGAACAGATGACCAAACCGTATCTTTTTTTTTTTCTGTGCTCAGAGGTGAAGTGAGAGCCGAGTTTGCAGTCTTCAACAACTGGGAGTAAGTTTGTGTTTCCGCTTTCCCCAGGTGTCTTAGGATGTAGGGAGGTGATTTTGTGCTCCCAGAAAGTGTTGATGCCTGATGAAAAGCACATCTGAGCTGGTATCAGTCTGGAGGAGGGAGCTATTTATTGAGAGATAAGAGTCTAAAACGTTTCTTTCTCCTAGACTAGAAGGTTCACTCAAGTCAATCGGTCGTTGTAAATTCCAGCCACGAAAATAAAGCCTGTTATCACAACAGTGGCCAAATTATAGTTCCAGATTGGATACCTAAGGTGGTTTGAGAGCAGGGAGGAAGAAGGGAGGACCAAGGCTTTCCCAAAAATGAAGAGATGCTGAGGTATAATAACTTACTTCTGTAGCAGCTTGCTGGGTGTAGAGAACATTGATTTTAGATGTCATGTTGCTCAGTGTTGTTGAGTTGTGACTTAGATGTATTCTTTTTCTGTCCTTTTGCTCGGTAGTTCACAGCAAATCGCTTAATTAAAGCATGGAATATGGAAAACAGCAGAAAAACATCTCATCTGATTTAGTCTCATCTGAAATTCTGTAGGTAAGTTCATCTTATTTTAATTAAGAAATTCTTCTGACTGGTTAAAATGGACTGTAATAATCTCCTTTACACGGTTTTAAGGACCATTTACACAACCACAAATTCTGTTGTATATTCTAATATATATATATATGTTTTTTTTTTCCCCTGAAGGATTTAAGGAGTTGTAAGTGTTAAGCTTTATTTTATTTTCTTAAAAACTTTATTTATTCATGAGAGACACACACACAGAGAGAGAGAGAGAGAGAGAGAGAGAGGCAGAGATACAAGCAGAGGAAGAAGCAGGCTCCATGCAGGGAACCCGATGTGGGACTCGATCCCAGGACCCCAGGATCACGCCCTCAGCCAAAGGCAGACACTCAACCGCTGAGCCACCCAGGCATCCCAGTATTAAGCTTTATTAAACCATTTTGGATGATACATATGTTTCTAAAAGTTCGGTTACTGTTAAACTACTGTGGTATCTCAGGAAAAATTAATTATATAAACTTAATTTGGTTGTCATATTCACATTCACCTTCATATTCACCTTTTTATTCCTAAAAAGATACTCAAGTGAATATTTTTTCTCCTATTCTTTCCCCTTGAAATGGCTTGCCTTCTCTCTGTGCCCTGTCTGCAGCTCTGTTCTTTCCACCATTGGGTGATACAGGGGTAGTCCCATTTGAGGAAGTGCCTTTATTGCATTCACAACTATATAATGTGCAGGCCAAATATGCTTTTTTTCTTACAGTTCTGACAGTTGTCATTGCTCATCCCTGCTCACTGCATGGTAACCACACTGTACAACTTGATGAATGGGGTCAAATGTGGGGGATCAGATAGGATGCCCTTAAATGGCCTTGTACAGCAGATGCATTCGGAAGTTGCAGTTCATTTGAGAGCTTGTCTTTTGCAAATATCTCTTTTTGGGACCACAAACGATGGTTTTGTTTCAGTAAAAAGTTGCCTATTATAAATATTGATTTGCTTTTGGCACCAGAGCTTTTGGTGCATTGTGAATTAGATGAGAGGGGAAGATGAGGGTATGTGCAGGAAGTGTGGTTTGTAGGAGGTTTGTCTAGATGAGGGGGAGATGAAGCTACGGAACATCCCTAGGGTGAGGCCCTGAGATGCTGCAGAATGGAAGATTTGGCTAGGGAGATAACCTGTACCCCTTGAAGCTCTGAGAAATGAGGTATACAGATAGGAGCCAGAAAGCTAGAATAGATTATTAACTTTTCATTCTATGTGTTTCTGACCCTGAGTTAGTCAGGAAGCCAGGCCTTTTGTTGTCCCCTTAGAGTATCCGTAGCCTAGGTTAATACTTATCAGCCCTGTCTACCCTCCAGGAACCGTGTTATATGGGGAACATGTTACCACCACCACTAGGATCCCCTCTTCAGTAATGAGGAAACACAGAGAAGAAAGATCTTAGAAGATTGAGATTTTCTTTTCTTTCTTTCTCTCTCTCTCTTTCTTTCTCTTTTCTTTCCTTTTTCTTTTTCTTTTTCTTTTTCTTCTTTCAGCTCCATACCCACTGTAGGGCTTGAACTCAGGACCCTGAGATCAGGAGTCACATGCTCTACCAACTGAAACAGCCAGGCTTCCCAGGAGATTGAGATTTTCTTGATGTTCTAAGGTATGCCATTTCACGGGGCTTAGAACTCTTCCAGACCAGTAGCCTGTTTGGTAAATAAGGTTTATTAGAGCACAGCCACACCTATTTGTTTAATATTGTCTATGGCTCCATTTTTGCTACAAACAGAATCATGTGTCTGAGACAGAGACTGTGTGGCCCATAAAGAAAATTTGCTCTCTGCCCTTTTACTTAAAAATTTTTTTTTTTCCATTCTGTGGCTGGAACATAGATTTCCGCTAAACTCCAAGCTGTGCATTTGGAACAGGCTCTTTAAACTTAGCATAAAGAAGCACTATATTTGGCTTCTATTTTTGGTAACAGACTTTGTTTTTAAGGATGGAGATACCCATTTTCTAAGACCAAAAAAAAGTATTATCAACTCTTCTTTCTTTCCTTTCTCTAAACTGATAGTAGGTTCTATAATTTGCGTTTTTATCAAGCATCTCTACATTCTTAGAGTGCAAAGTTGGCTCCCTGCCATGTACCCTGACCACACATTTAGAGACATTTGATCTGGGAGGTCTCCCTCCCATCCTCTCTAGGTGGGCTTTACTCATAATGTTCAGTCTGGCCCTTAGAGTCCTAAACCTTCCTCCCTGCTCTGCCTAGTGTCAGCAACTTGAAGGCAAGGCAGGTATCTTTTTCCCCATTGCAGGAAAGCCTCTAACACAGGTCTGGCATATCAAATGAATAAATGAAGGACATACACTCAGATATCCAAGGGAAAGGTAATCAGTGACTTAGCCTGACAAACAAGAATGACAAAGATATGTAATATTCCTAACCTAGGTCAACAATGAGAAGAAATATTAACTAGAGCAGTTTCCCCTGTCCTTTTCCTCCAATGGGTAAAGCTGTTTATAACAAAACAGAGACAGGAAGCCCAGCTTTCAAGCCAGCCTTCCTGCTGTTCGGCCTGACTTATACGATCTCTGCTCTGCTCCAGTTTTCCTAGATTCTCTCCAGACCCAGTCATCTTGTTACCTCTTCCCTCAGGCTGTTCCGTTCACGTGGCTGTTCAGGGGTGCCTCTCGCCCCTGAGTGCAGAGGTACACTTTTGTTCTGTTTGGGTGTTTAGGTCAGTATTATATCCTCACAGTCCAGCAAGAGCCCAAGAAGTATATGTTGAACACACGACTAGCTATGGAAAGCACGCTGGCTGTGATTAATCAGCCGATTTTGAAACCAATGAGACAGTGTTTTGGGGCTCACTTTTCCAGGAAGACCATTTGGTGCCCTGCCCTCTTCAGAGAAGCTTAACTCTTGTGTGTTATCTAAGGCTTTCCTTGATCCTCAGGTGGAGGAACCCTTTTGAATATGGAGATAAGTTAGACAAGTGCTCTGAATCTCTTCTAGCTCCTGATGGTCATTGCTTTTGTATCTGAGTATTTGCTAGTGTTTACCAAAGCTCAGTAATTTATTCAGGGTTATTTGGAATATAAACTCATTATTAACAGTATTCCTCTCAGTAATTCCTCCATTTCTGAAAAGTGGACTTGAAACACTAGTTGGAAATTGGGTGAGAATTAAAAAGAGCATGATTTGCTTGGAATTGAACAGTGTTTGCACATAGAATTCCCCCCCTTTTTTTAAGATTCTGGGTTAGCTTTGACAGTTCTGCATCCCTGAGGAAGATCAGAGGTATTGCTCTACGTGGAAGAGAGCCACATGGAAGATGGCAGGCCAGTGCAATTAACACAAATTAGGAAGGATGCATTGTGGTACAGTGGTTGTGGAGTCCTCTCTGGATGATGACCCCTGGATCCCCAGCCTTGCTTTTAGTTGTGAGACCCTAACTAATGATCAGGTCTCCACATCTCAGTCTCCTCAACTGGAAAATAAATGCTGTAGTAGTAGTGCCTACCTCATAGATTGTTTTAATCAACATATAGTGGAAGTGCAGGAAGTTCTTACTGCAGTGCCAGGACCAAGCCAGGGCTTTGGCTAAAATTTTGGAGAGAGGACAATGTGAAGAAATTGGATAAAGTAGAAAGCAAGTTCTTTTTGACGTTAATTTTGTTTGCCCTGACAGAGTAAAGCATACTTCATTTTTGAGTGTTATTAAATTCAGCTAGGATAGTGGTTACAGTTCGTCCACTCAGTAAATAAAATTTGATTTTCTGTTATATGTCCAGCTGTGCTTGAAAGTAAGGAGGGACGTAAACTTATTAAATGTGCATAATCCTTAAAATAGATTGATGCCACTTGAATATTTCACACCTTGGTTTGAAAAGGTTAATGTATTTTGTAGTTCTCCTCCAGTTGCCAGAAGTACCTATTGTAGGACTTTTGACAGTTCAAATCATTCTCAGTTATGGGAAGATCATAGGCAGGAGGAAGATCATGGGAGAGGGGAGCTTGTACAGAAGAGGAACTGAAGAAGTTCACATTTGGCATGTGAACCTCTACTAGTAGTTCCTGTGGGCTTATATGTTCAGGGTAGTAAAACTTTAGGAACCTTAAGAGCTAGAGGAAACCCCATCTTTGGACTCTAAAAGGAAGCTTATTGGAGTGCCTAGCTGGCTCAATTAGAACGTCTAACTCTTGATCTCAGGGTCGTGAGTTCAAGCCCCACATTGAGTGTAGAGCTTACTGGAAGAAAAAAAAAAAAGGAAAGCTCACTGATTTGGAGGGAGACTGTAGATAAACTAGAATTTATTTGCAAGTTTACATATACTGTAGACAGTATGGTATCATATAAGAGACATTGGGAGTTAGCTGCAGGCTCTATAAATGGAACAAATGTAAGCAAATAGTAGTAAGTTAGAGGAATATGTAGTGGACTCTAATAATGATAGGAGTACCATCTACAGAGTTCTGATTCGCTGGGATCAGATGGGGTTGGGCCTGAGGCTCTGCATTTCTAGCAAGCTCCCAGGTAGTGCTCATGCACTGTACTTTGAATGGTGAGATCTAGAACAGCACATTGGAATCACCAGGAAAGCTTTAAAAATCCTGCCATCTGAGCCTAACCTCTCTCTGCAACTCTCATTTAGTTAGTCCCCAGTATAAACTGGCTTCCAGTTTTTCAGGTTCTCTAAGATACTGTAATACAAAATACTGTAGCCAAATTTAAGAACCACTGGGTTTGGAAAGAAAGGGAAGAGAGAGGTAGCTGTCAGGCATCACTGGTTTTGTTTGTTTCTAGTATAATGAGAGGAGGTCAGAATGGTAAGCTTTATATTGCTTTGTTTATGAATTAACATGTTCAATTTGAAAGGGTGCTGGTAGGGAAATTTTCTTCATGATGTGTATTGATACGTAGTTCTCCCTCTTTATATGAAATAGGACACGACTGATGTGTGTAATTATGATTTGTATTAAACTCAGTGTGCACAGGACCTTGTTTGGACTATTAGGATTTCCGCCCTTTGCAGGACTGTTTTTTATGTGGAAGAGGAGTCATAATATTGCACAACTGGCAGTAGTTTTGTGATTATTCTTTAGTGATGGCACACATTTTTCACCTTGGATGACTCTAAATCTAGTATGCCCTGGCTTAGAATTTTATTGAAATGGGGTTTTTTGGTTGGTTTTTGCATTTTCATGTCTGGATCTTTAATATGAACATGATCAGAATTAGTGTAGCCTATTAGAAGAAGGCTTTGTATCACAAGAGAGCTGAAGAAAAATAAGCATATCTAACAGATTCTGGAGTTTGCTTTTGGATTCAAATTATTCTTGGGGATATTTTCTTAATATATTAAATGGATAAAAGCACACTACCAGGCCATTTGTACGGCATTGAGATATCCACCTAGCACCCACTGTGTTGTAGGCTCCAGGGACATGGCAGTGAACAAGACATGTAAGACCTTTTCCTTTACAAACCTCAGATTCTTACAAAGGGAACAGACAGTAGGCAAATAGAAAATCCAAGTGGGTTCATTGCCTAGAGGAGAATAGCGAGGGGTGTGCTAGAAAGTATAGATTGGGAAACAACTTGAGAAAAGAGGTCAGGGAAGGACTCTCCTAAGTGGCATTTTGCTGGGATCTGAGGCAGGAGAAGGAGCCAGCCTTTTCAGGAACCAGCTTTTGGGTTTGGGGACAGTAAGTGCAGACTTCCTGAGGGAAAGTTTGACACATTTGCGGCTCAGAAACGAAGCCATTATGGCTGAAATAGGGATGGGAGGAGGCATGGCAGCAAGATGAGGTGGGGGGACTTGTGTTTCCCTGAGAGACAGTATAGAGAGACAGACAGGATAGATAGATCTCCCTCAAAAAATGTTAACCAAAGCACTTTTTTTTTTTGGTGGGCTGTCTTGAAGATTAGGTGAGTTAGTGTCTGGTAGCAGTTCCTGGTGCTCTCACCACAGCTGGGCACCTAGGGCCAGGATATCATGTAGGTGCCTTCCAACATTGATTGTGCACAGTAACCAAATAAACAGAATGGCTGATTGGATTGCCAAGCTGTTCTAACTTTTTTTTAAAGTATAACATGCAAAAGAAAAAGTACAGATTAGAAAATTAATTATCATAGTGAACACACTTGTAAGCACCATCTAGGTCAAGAAATAGAATATGGCCAGAATGCCGGAAAGCCCCTTCATGCTCCTACCAGTTATTTTTCCTGTCTCCAGGGATTACCAGTGTCCTTGGTAATCTCTGACACTAGAGATTATTTTTGCCTGCTTTTCATCTTTGTGTAAATGGAATTATAGCGTCTGTTCTTTATGTGTCTTGTGGCTTCTTTAGCTCAACATTGTTGTGTTTGAGAGGCTCTCTAGAATGTCAAGTGAGGTAGTTTGTTCATTTCCATTTTGTATAACGGCCTGTTATATGAATTTGTTTCTCTCTTGTACCGTGGTGGTTTCCATGTTATAGTAATCATGGATAGTGTGCTGTTGTGAATGTTCTTGAACATTTTTTGGTGTTCCTATTTGCATATTGGTGAGTGTTCTACGTAGGACTGGAGTCGCTCTATCGTAGGGTACATGTTTGTTCAGGTTTAGTGAATAATACCAAAAAGTTTTCCAAAAAAAATGAACCAGTTTGTATAATTTTTTGACTCCAAACTACTACTTAAATTTTTATTTATTCACCAAAATTAGTTTATTAATTCAGTGAATACAAAGATGATCTAGAACAAGAGTTTCCAAAGTGTGAGTTCAGTCCTGCCAGAAGCACTGAAGATTAAAATAGGTTTTTTTTTTTTTTTTAAGATTTTATTTATTTATTCATGAGAGACACAGAGACAGAGACCTAGAGGGAGAAGCAGGCTCCATGCAGACAGCCCAGTGTGGGACTCCATCCCGGGACTGCAGGATCAAGCCCTGAGCTGAAGGCAGATGCTCAACCACTGAGTCAACCAAGCATCCCTAAAATTGGTTCTTCAGATAAATTTGAGAAACACTGCATAATATATCCTCTTCTCAGACAATATACAATAGCATATTAAAAACTGAGAAGCCCTCCATAAGAAATACTAATTTAAGTTTATTTTAATGATTTTCATGTTTTTTTGGTCTCTGGAACCCATTTGAAGGCTCTATAACACTTATGGATAAGAGATAGATGCAGCTATCTTTGCTGCCAGAAAGTTCTGGTGTTAATAAATGAGATGCAGATTTCTTCTCTGAGGATGGAGGTTTTATTTGATGATTAAAGCATTGGAAGCGCCATCCTGTTTTGTCCCTGGAAGTTTTCTGGGCTTTTCTATTATTTGAGATGTTTCTTCAGGTATTGTGGATCAACGACCATATGGACAAGTGGTTACTGGTGGCCTCCTGTGTATTAGCATCGTGCTAGGCTTGTGGGATAGAGATTTTTTGTTTAAATTATATAGAATCTACTTGGTGCATACATGTTTAGTTAATATAATCACAAGTTTAACTTTTATAAAATAGAAATTATTTTTAAATTATAAATATAATTTCTTCACAGTGATAAATGGCATTATTATTTAAAAAGTCAGTAACAAAATAATGGCGCATTTTCCTGTTGGGCCTTTTTATATTTTTCTATTCATTGATGTTTTAGATTCTTTATACCCCTCTCTTGGACGTGTGATTTAGAACAATATCAGAGTTTGCAAAGCTCAACCTTCCTGAGAAAGCTTGTGCTAGGAGAGCAGCTGCCCTGTGCTCCCACTGTCAGGGTATGAGCCAATCCCAATTCTTAGGTCAGACCAGCTTGAGTCCTGTGACAGCATAGCGTGTCCACATATATCTACATAATGTGCAGATACTGAGTGTCCCTTTAACTCCAGAAACTACTTAGTGTACTCACTGAATAGTCTGTGTTCTCCACATAAACCTCAGTAACTGAATTGGTATTGCGGTGCTAGGTTTATAGCTGGAAAAGATATTTTTGAGAAGTTAAGTAACTTCCCCAAAGTCACACAACCATTAAGTATTAAATACAAGATTTAGGTGAGCCATTTAACTCTGATACCCACGCATTTTTATTGTAGTTTTTTTCCCTGTTTTGATAAATTTAAAATACAGAGAAAACTGAAAATATAAGAGAAAGCCTATATTTCCATCACCCTGAATTAACAAATGCTAATACTTCATAGTATTTGTGGCTAGTCTTCTCTTTCCCCTTTTCACCACATGCCCCATTCATTCTTCCACAGCGACACCCACACTGCTGAGTGTGGAAGATAGTCCAGCAGTTTCTTTAAAAAATAGTGTTGTGGGGGCACCTGGATGGCTCAGTGGTTGGATGTCTGCCTTTGGATCAGGTGGTGATCTCCAGGTCCTGGGATGAGCCCCACGGTCCCGCATCAGGCTTCCTGCATGGAGCCTGCTTCTCCCTCTCCCTATGTCTCTGCCTCTCTGTGTCTTTCATGAATAAACAAAATCTTAAAAAAAAAAAAAGTTTTGTGTGGGGGCACCTGGGTGGCTCAGTTGGTTGAGTAGCTAACTGGCTGTGGTGGGTGGGTAGCCTGCTTCTCTCTTTCCCTCTGTCCCTCCCCCTCCCTCAGCTCATGTGCATGTGCTCACATTCTCTCTTTCTCTCTCTCTCTAGTAAATAAAATCTTTGGAGAGAAAAATAGTTTTGTGTGTGTACTGCTTCTGAAAGCTCACTGTTTCTTGTGTGCAGTTTAAAACTACTTATATAAATGGTATGACATATTTATTTAATTTTTCAACTTCTATATTTTACTCACCATTTTATTTTGGGGGGATTACTGAGTGGCTCAGCAGTTTAGTGCCTGCCTTCGGCCCAGGGCAAGATCCTGGAGTCCCGGGATCGAGTCCCGCATCAGGCTCCCTGCATGGATCCTGCTTCTCCCTCTGCCTGTGTCTCTGCCTCTCTCTCTCTCTGTCTCTCATGAATAAATAAATAAAATATTTAAAACAAAACAAAAAAATATTTTATTTTTTAGTACTATCCAAATTGGTACTCTGTGTATAAATCCAGTTCATTCCTTTTAACTGTTGTTTTGTAGGAGTCCATTGGAAGACAGTACTAGATTTTATTTATTATCTTATGGATAGATATTTCATTTGCCTCAGATTATCTGTTTTCATAGCCCCATAGTGAGCATGCTTGCGCATGTCTCCATATGTGTACACAAATGAAAGCTTTTCTAGGATATAGTCCTAGGAAAGGAAAGTCTATTTTTTATTTTGCTAGATGCAACCATATTGCTTACCTACCAAAGGGCCAGTAATGGTGTGTACTTTGACTGTGTATGACAAATAGCATTTACTCTAACACCTTATTAATAATAAACTTTTTGATATTTCCTGATGGGTTAAAAATTTGGTATCTGACTTTAATTTGAATTTCCATGATCACTAGTGAGGCTGACCCTCTTTTCATGTTTATCGGCCTTTCTGATTTCCTTTTCTGTGAACTTTTTACTTACGTGTCACCCATTATTTTGATTTATAAACTTTATACAAACAACATATGATTACAAATATATACTGTATATAAAATATAATGAAAAGATTCTGGATGCCAGCCCTTTGTTTTACTCGTATGTATCTTCTCTGAGTCTGTGGCTCTCCTTTTAACTTGTTCTGTAAGCTTTATGTATTTTTTTTGTAAGCTTTATATTTTAATGTTACCCAATGTATTTCTCATCTCTTTGATGGGATATGCTTTTTGTAACTTGTTTATAAAGGCTTTCCCAACACATAGGTTCACAAAGATATTCTGCTGTATTTTCTATAATAGTTTGAGCTTTCCTTTTTAAATTTCTTATATCTACTTGGAATTTTATTTTGAAAATAAATATGAATATGGTTTTACTTTTGCCACATTTATTCCAAAACCATTTTATTGAATCTTTTCCCCATTGGTTTGTGATGCACTCTGCCATTTTTCAAGTCCCAGCGTAGGTGTAGATCTGCTTCCGGGTCTTAGTGCTATTCAACTGTTTAATCTGTTTTTCTGCTGCTCTGTTTTAATTACTATAGCTCTGCGAGATGACTTCATAACACCTCACCCCAACTTCATTCTTTGTGTTCAAAATTGTGTTGGTTATTCCTAGATCATTAAGTTCCTTTCATTAATCCTATGAATTTATTAATTTGGGAAAGTGGAATCTTTACTTTTGAGTTATCTTATATCTGAGAATGCTCTCTCTTGTTTATTCACTTTTTTTTTTTTTTTTGATTCTTCAGAAAAGATTTTTACTGTTCTGCACCAGGTTCCTGCACACTTTTTGTTAGCTTTATTTGAACTCTGTAGTTTTTGTTGGTGCTGTATTTTTCCTTAAATTTTTGGGTTTTTTATGTTTTAGATACATATGTGAGCTCATATCCAGCATCTTGGTAAACCTGTTCGTTCTTGTATGTTGTCTTTCTCCCTTTGAGTTTTCGATGTAGGTGATTACATAATATAAAAATAATAGCAGGTTTTCTTTTCTTCCTTAACAGTTTTTTCATCTTATCTCCTCTTCTTGTTTTAGTGGACAGTAACACTTTCTAGAACAACACTGAACAGTACAGGCAATAATGGGCATCCTTGTCTTTTTCCTGACTTTTTAATAGAAATATTTCTAAAGTTTCATCATTAAATTTGCTACAGTTTCTCTGACAGGTTAGACACTTCCCTTCTGTTCCTAATATTTGTTTTTTAATAATCGTCTTTTTTGTTTTTCATTGTTTTCTGCTTTATCTTATCCCTTCTGTTTTCTTGTTTCTGTAATAATATTAGAATTCTCTTTTTAACTTCTTGAGTTAAGTACTCAGCTCATTTATTTTCAGTCTTTTAAAAAATCTATTATTATGCTTGAAAGTCTGCATACTGTGTCATTCTATTTACATGACATTTTCTGGTTTGGCAAAACTAAAGGGATGAAAATGGAGGTCAGGGAAGAATCGATTAGGAGACATTAGTAGGGGGACCCCTGGGGGGCTTAGCGGTTTAGCTCCTGCCTTCAGCTCAGGTTGTTATCCTGGGGTCCTGGGATTGAGTCCCACATCGGGCTCCTGCATGGAGCCTGCTTCTCCCTCTGCCTGTGTCTCTGCCTCTCTCTGTCTCGAATGAATGAATGAATGAATGAATGAATAAATAAAATCTTCTTAAAAAAAAGGAGACATTTGTAGAATTTTTGTTGTGATGACAATTGCTTCATATCTTGATTGTGCTGGTATCTACTTGTACAGAACAGTAAAATTAAAAGGGTGAATTTTATTGTATATAAATTATACACCATCTTTAAAAAATTAGTTTTCTTAAAAAAGTTAGTTTTCTGTAAGGACTGCTTTAGTTATATCCAGTATGTTTTTATATGTACCACTTTAAAATGAAAAGGGAAAAATTTTTATTTTCATTGTTTTGAATTTTGATGTATTCAAGTGTTTTAAGAATCAAGATACTATAAAAACTATATAACTTACAAAGTAATATAACCAAATAATAGTATTAAGTAATATAACAGGGAAATATAAAGTAATATAAGAAAGGGATGCTCTTGGGGTGGCTGGGTGGCTCAGCTGGTTAAGTATCCGCCTTTGGCTCAGATCATGAGCTCTGCATCAGGCTGTCTGCTTAGTAGGGAGCCTGCTTCTCCCTCTGTCCTCTGGCTTGTGCTCTCTCTCTTGCTCCATCTCAAATAAATAAAATCTTAAAAAAAAAAAAAAAAATGTTCCTACTCCTTTTCTGATCTCCTCTATTCCTCCCTGCCCATTGTATGTGTCTTTCCATTGTTTTTCTCATACACATACAAATATATATATTTTTTTCTTTTCCTTTTTTAAAAAAAGATTTATTTATTTTAGAGGTGGGGGGCAGGTGGAGGGGCAGAGGGAGAGAATTTCAAGATTTCAGACAGACTCCCTGCTGAGCGAGGATTCCCAACGTGGAACTCTGTCTCACAACCCTGAAATCATGACCTGAGCCAAAATCAAGAGTTGGATGCTTAACAGACTCAGTCACCCAGGTGCCCTATTTCTCTTTCTAAAAATTTTTTTTTTTTAATTTTATTTATTTATTTATGATATTCACACAGAGAGAGAGAGAGAGAGAGGCAGAGACATAGGCAGAGGGAGAAGCAGGCTCTATGCACTGGGAGCCCGACGTGGGATTCGATCCCGGGTCTCCAGGATCGCGCCCTGGGCCAAAGGCAGGCGCTAAACCGCTGCGCCACCCAGGGATCCCTTCTCTTTCTTTTAATACGAAAGTTAGCGCATTGTAAACATTGTTCTACATCTTCCTTCTCCACTTAATACTTTCCAAAAATCTTTCATGTCAGTACTTAGAAAATATCTTCATTCTTTTTTTTAAAACATCTGTATAGTATTCCATTGTTTTGGATGTATCATTGTTTATGTAAGTAATACCTTGTTAATGATTCCTTGGGTTATTTCTAATTACTTGCTATTATAATGTTGTATCTAATAACAATAAAATGTCTTATCATTTTAGACATAAATGACTGTGCCTAAAATAAATTCCAGGAACAAAATTACTGAGAAAAGAGTAAATGTATAAGTAATTTGTACAAATTTATTACCCTCCAGAGAAGTGTTAACCATTTTCTATTCCACCATAAAGGAATGAGAGAGGGAATTTGTTTCCTTAATTCTCTTTAGTTTTTATTACTGAAATTTTTAAAAATAAGTACAGATATCTTGACTTTCTATTATATACTCTTAATAATAGGACAAATTTTTTGAATTTTATTTTTAACAGCTTTATTGAGGTATGACTTACATACCATAAAATTATTTCATCTTAATCATACAATTCAGTGACTTTTACTAAATTTACAGTTCTGCAGCCATCACTAAATCAAATTTTAAATATTTCCATTACTCCAAAATGATTCTTTATCTCCATTTGCAGCCAGTTGTTGATGCTACCCCTAAGCAACCACTAACCTGTCCATAAATTTGCCTTTTCTGGAGTCACACACACACACACACACACACACACACACACACGGTCTTTTGTTTCAGGCCTCTTTTACTTAGCTTAATGTTTTTTAGATTCATCCATGTTTTGAGTTTTTTTTTTTAAAGGTGTTTGTTTTTATTTATTTTGAAAGAGAGAGAGGGTGCATGCAAACAGGGGAGGGGCAGAGTCAGAGGGAGAGAGAATTCCAGTCAGACTCCACACCGAGCACGGAGCTCAATGCAAGGCTTGATCCCAAAACCCCAAGATCATGACCAGAGCTGAAATCAAGAATCAGACACTCATCCAACTGAGCCACCCAGGTGCCCCCATGTTCTGAGTTCTTAAAACTGATATTTATTATAGCTTGTATTAGTACTTTGTTTCTTTTTGTAACTGTATAGTATTCTGTTGTATAGATATACCACATTTATTTACTGGAACATTTTCTTTTGTAGCTGGTTAACATTTTTGCACATAAATAGATTAATAATCTTTTTGGCATCAGCTAATACATAGATTGTATTCATATTTCTCCAGGACCCAGTCCAGGACCATACATAGCAATTTGTGTGTCCTTAAATCATTTTAAATCTATAGCTATCCCTTTTTCCTCTTGGTAATAACTAGCTGAAGATTTCATGCTAATTGACAATCCCAGCTCTTAGATTTCTTTGAATGTTGCCTATGGTGTTCCTTAGCTTGTTCTGTTCTCGGTATTTTGTATAAATTTTGATTTGGTTCCAATTGAACAGTTTTGGCTAGGATTCATCAGAGATAATATTGTCATTCCATACTGTATCTCGGTGGGAGATAAATAGTATGTGTTTGTTCTACCATTTATAATGCTAACTTTGATTATTAGCACTCTAATTCTGCCAGTATAAAATTTATATTGTTTCAGTCCTTGTAGGTAAAGGGTCATCTTTGTGGTGTTACTTTAGCACCACACAGATGTCCGATTCCTTATTAATCTTTACTTTGATGACTAAAACACTGATTAATAATCATTGCCTGGAAGCATCTACGTGGCTCAGTGGTTGAGCATCTGCTTTTGGCTCAGGTCGTGATCCCGGGGTCCTGGGATCAAGTCCCACATCACACCCCCCAAAGGGAGCCTGCTTCTCCTTCTGCCTGTGTCTCTACCTCTTGCTCTGTGTCTCTCATGAAAAATAAATAAAGTAAAATAAAAAATCATTGCCTGAATCCATAATTTCACGAGAGGTTGCAAAATGATACTTTTCTTGTTTTGTCATTCTACCTACATTTATAATTGGCATTTTTCTTTAGAGAGGAGTTTTTCCTCTTTGGTTAGAGCTGTTTGTCTTCCCTGAACTACAGAGCATTCTTTAAAACAAAAAACAAAAACAAACCCCACAAAGCCTTGTCTTCTTTCCAACCCCTTGCCCCAAACCAATAGTTTTAAATTAAGGAGTTGATGTAATAATGTCTCACTGAAATGTAATAAATTCATCTTATTCAGTTGCACATATTTTACACTTTCCAGTATGGTATTCTCTTTAAATTTATGGATTAAACAGAAATTGTGTGTGTATAAGGATGTTGAGTTTCCAAACAAGTTTCTTTTGTTAAGAGTTTTTCAAGTTACATTTTTGTTCTATTGTGGTCAAATAATGTGGTCTCTGTTAAATTAAGGTTTGTTTTTGTTTTATTTAAGTAATCTCTACATCTAACATGGGGCTTGAACTCCTGACCCTGGGATCAGGAGTCACATGCTCTATCAGCTGAGCCAGCCAGGCATCCTTGTTAAATTGAATTTTAAAGATTCTTAAAATGGCTTATATAACCTAACATCAATTTTTAAATAAATGTCTCATGTGATTTTGAAACAAATATTACTGTTCTATTACATTTGTTAATATTATTTGAAATACTCATATCCTTATTTTTGGCCTGCTTGATGTATTAGTTATTTAGAGGGATTTGTTAAAAACCTCCCATTAGGATTATAGATTTTTCCATTTGTACTGATACTTTTCAGAGTTTGCTTTATATATTTTTGAGGCTTTGTTTTTATGTTTATGTAGCTTCATGATTATTAAATTATCTTATTGGATGGCTCCTTTATTGGTAGCACAATTTTCTTGTCCCTTTTAATTGCTGTTTATTTAAAATATGTGACATTAATATTTAATTGTAGCAGCCTTCTGATTGGCATTTTCCTGATATGTTTTCTTATTTACTAATTTTAAAATTTTTGTTGTTTTAGGCATGTGTCTTATAAGCAGTATAATGGCAGAATTTTAAGCCAATTTGAGAGTCTCTTATCTTTTAGTAGGTGAGTTTATATTCACTCTGACAATATATTTATATTTACTTCTTTTATTTTTTTAAACTTCTCATTTTACTTTTTTTTAGAAGGGGTGGGGCAGAGGGAGAGGGAGAGAGAATCTTGAGCAGACTCCATGCCCAGGGCAGAGCCAGACATGGGACTTGATCTTGTGACCCTGAAATCATGACCTGAGCTTAAACCATGAATGCCCAACCAACTAAGCCACCTGGGGCCACCATTTGTATTTAGTTCTGACATATTTTGTGTTTTCTATTTGCCATGCATTTTCTCTGCCTTTTTTTTTTTTTTTCTCTTCTTCTACTCTCTATTGAATTGATAGCTTGCTTTGTTCCTTTTATTTCTCAGTGTGGAAGATATATATTCCACCTATCTGTTATATCAATGGTCCTTCTGAAGGTTAATATGTATTCTTAAATGAATTTTTTTGTATAGTGTTAAAGTTTATCACTCTTTCCTTGTGCCTTCTGAATTAGGTAAGAATATTAACATTTTAATTTTGTAAAAATCTATTTACAGCAACGCTGTCATTTTTATATGTTATTTTAGTTTCACTTTTTCTGACCACATTAAAAAAAATCATTTTTGTTCTTATTATTCTCTCTCTCTTTGTTTTACTATCTGTATTAGTTTTTACTATCTTTTAATTATCTCCTTGCTTCTGTTTGTTTCTTTGATGCCATTCCATCCTCCTGAGTTCATTTTTCTACATTCTGAAGTATAGTCCTTTGGTACTTTCAGCTAGAGTTTGTGGACTTTGTAAGTCCTGCTCTGTTTGAAAGTGTCTTTATTTCACTTGAAATCTCTAAAATTTAGCTATAAAAAAGGTACAGTAAAATCAACTGACCTAGTATATAGAGTTATTGAGGGGAACTAATAATATTTGTTGTGAATACTTCATAAACTATTTTAGATATATGTGAGTGTGTGTGTGTGTATATACACATATATAAAGTGCTAATATTATTAGCTAATATAAATTCTATTAGATTTATATTAATATAAATATATTTATATTAATATATAAATATAATTTAATATAATCACATAAAAATTATATAATATAATTACATATAAATATTATAATTACATAATTATAATATTATATTATAATTATAAAAATATAACCTGATATAAATCCAATTACTATGTTTTGAGATTTTTATTTTTTATTTTTTTATTTTTTATTTTAAAGATTTTATTTATTTATTTGAGAGATGCAGAGAGAGAGAGAGAGAGGCAGAGACACAAGCAGAGGGAGAAGCAGGCTCCACTCAGGGAGCCCGATGTGGGACTCGATCCTGGGACTCTGGGATCACACCCTGAGCCGAAGTCAGACACTTAACCACTGAGCCGCCCAGGCGTCCCTTGAGTAGATTTTTAAAATCATTCCTTACTATATTGAGATAATATTCACTGGAATAAGAGAGAATAATACCAAATAGAAATATCATGAATTGGTCACACTTTGAGAGAAGAACTAGGATAAGATGAAACTCAGATCCTGACTACAAGCTTAGGGTTGCTGCTGCTCAGTGGAACTTTGAGATACACAAGGATAAAATTAAATTTTTTGGCTTTGTTTTTTATGTATTTACGAAGACTGTGCATCATAGCATGGAAAAATCCATATGATACAGAAAGAAAAATGAAAGAAAGAAGAAATCTGCCAGAAATCCCACAGAATAAAAACCATTGACATATTGGAACACATGATTCTAGAAATCTTGCTCAGCATATGTGACTGTGTGTTTATAGATCATTATCTTTTCATATTTCAAAAGGACTCATAGCCCATAAGCAGTTTTGCAACTGCATTTTTCATTTAGTAACATATCAAGGGAATATAAGTAAGCTTCATTTTATATAATGAATAAACATATGTTCCTGTATGGATGTATCATAATTTTGTTGAACCAGTTCCCTAGTGGGAGGCATTTAAATCAGATATTTTTCGTATTATAAATTGGGCATAGTCACCTGTTTATTTCTGTAGGATAAATTGCTAGCAGTAGTATTGCTTGGTCAAAGGGTGTACATATTTAAAATTTTTCTATATGTTTTCAAATTCCCCCCCCCCCCAAGTGCACGAGAATGTCTTTTTCCTCACACATACTGAGTATTGTTATATTTTTTCCTTGAATTTGCTGGTTTGCGATTTTTGTCAATATTTCTACTTGTGCATTTGAACATCTTTTCCTGTTTTATTGATCACTTTTGAGGGATCAGTAGTTCTTTTGAGAACTTCTCTTTTGACCATTTATTCTCTTATAGTATAATTCATCTTGTTCTTAATTTATGTTAAGTCTCTATTTTTATTGGGCTTACAAATCTTTGTCATGAAATTTCAGGTGTTTTTTTTTCCCCCAAGGTGGCTTTTTATCTTTAACCTTGTTTGTGCTTTATATTGTTGTTTATTTTTTTTCAGTTTTTTGTTTTTATATTTTTGCTTTTCAGTCTTGTTAAGAAATTTTTGAGGGATCCCTGGGTGGCGCAGCGGTTTGGCACCTGCCTTTGGCCCAGGGCGCGATCCTGGAGATCCCGGATCGAATCCCACATCAGGCTCCCGGTGCATGGAGCCTGCTTCTCTCTCTGCCTCTCTCTCTCTCTCTCTCTCTCGCTCTCTCTCTGTGACTATCATAAATGAATAAAAAATTTAAAAAAAAAATAAACATGTGGCTTAAAAAAAAAAGAAATTTTTGAAATTTTGATCAAAATTTCATTTATGGGTTCTATGCTGTTTCCTTACAGTTGAGTAATTAAAAGATCTTCCCCACTTCAAAACTATTAAAATATTCATATTTTCTTTTAGTGCTATGAAAGGTTCATTTTTTTCTCGCTTGAATCTTTAATCCATTGGGAAAATTTTTTGTATGAGAGGTATCTGATATATGTCAGTGCCTCCCTGCTTTTTGTGTCTTGCTCTGGTTTTCAAACTGACTAGTAGAAACCAAGATATGAACATACTGAATCATGGGAGGAAGTGGGATTTGCCTCACTGTTTCTCTTCTCACAGTTTATTAATGCTCCTGGGGTATTTGTGAATAGAGATGTAGGTTCAAAGGAGAAGGGTGGGTTGGGAAGTAGTAGTTGACAGTCGCATGTCGGGGTTGCCTCCTGTGAATGCATCTGTGGAACAGACAATTAAAGAGAGGATACCAGACAGTATCTCTTAGAAGTTTTGTGTATCACTTATTTTAGTGACCCTCAAGTTCTTAATCAGGGAAATGAAACTGGTAGCGTGACCTAGGACAGTGGTTAAGGTAAGAACTTGGATGTATGTTTTAAGCCTTGATTACCAAGTGCTCTTTTCCCATGATGAAGCCATGAACTCTCTGAGTTCTGTGGACTGGTAGTGACTTAACTTTTTATTTCAGTATCTGTTGCTAGTTCAGAAAGAAATTAGAGGAGGTGGGCTGGCTTCTTTTCTCCTCTTTGACCTCTGATCTCCTGACTCATAAGTAAATGCTGTTAAATTTCTTATCTATCTTACAGAAATTTCAAACATTATTTTTGACTGCTGCAGACTACTGAATATCCAGTTGATGAAATTGAAGGTCTTTTACCCAGAAGAAATAAATCAAGAAGTAAGTAAGAAATGGAAATATATTCATGGCTCTGAAACATTTTTCTTAAAGTAGTAAGAGTTCATAAAGATTATTTTTGTAGGATAACTCCTTTGACAATAAAAATCAATGTAGAGAACACAAACAGGATAGAATAGCTGCCAAGAGAGGAACACAGCTGGTGATGACAGACTCTATTTATTGAACACTTAACGGCCAGCGATGTGTTTTGTACACGTTATCCCCCATTTACACTGTCCTGACATCTTTAGTGTAGAGATACAGAAACTGAGGTTATAAGAGAATAAGAACCCGCCTGCTCACCTTGTTTGTTGAGGGACAGAGCTGGGGGGTGACTCTGGTCTCTCCCTTTAGAACCACCTGTGCTGTGGGTAATCTACAGTCTGTCTGGCCAGTCCTTTAAAGACCTTTCCGGGATCCCTGGGTGGTGCAGGGGTTTGGCGCCTGCCTTTGGCCCAGGGCGCGATCCTGGAGACCCGGGATCGAATCCCACGTCGGGCTCCCGGTGCATGGAGCCTGCTTCTCCCTCTGCCTGTGTCTCTGCCTCTCTCTCTCTCTCTCTCTGTGACTATCATAAATAAATAAAAATTAAAAAAAAAAGAGTTTTAAAGACCTTTCCCCTTTTTTGGACCAGAAAGCTCCTCTTCTCCTCGCTGGCACTTTATTATCTTTGTGGACCCACAAGGAGTAGATGTCACAACCATAGTCCCATTTTCACATTTAGAAACTGTGGCTTATAGGATGCACGTAAGATAACTTTTGTCATAAGATTTGCTGTTTTAGGGATCCCTGAGTGGCGCAGCGGTTTAGCGCCTGCCTTTGGCCTGGGGCGTGATCCTGGAGACCCAGGATCGAATCCCACGTCGGGCTCCTGGTGCATGGAGCCTGCTTCTCCCTCTGCCTATGTCTCTGCCTCTCTCTCTGTGTGTGACTATTATAAATAAATAAAAAATTAAAAAAAAAAAAAAAGATTTGCTGTTTTGAGTTCTTCCCATTACTGAAGGGGAACAGGGCCTTCGTTGCCTATGTGCAATTATAAATGCTGCTCCTCACACAGGATACTTTCTTCCTGTTTGTCTGAAGTGTATTATAATGGGCTGATTTGTTAGATAAGACGTAAAACTGTCATCTGACAACTATTGTCATAAATTTACAAATCGTCGTTGGCTAAGGTGTAAATTGAGCATCGTAAGGCTGTGCAGTGTCTAGTAGCCAGATGAGGAGAAAATGTAAGAGGTTAATTATTTCTCTAATCCTTTCTCTAGGTCTCTCTGTTTCATGTTTTTCCGAGCTGGCTGTGTAGCCTAGTAAGGTGGAGAAAGGAAAATGAAGTGGGATACACAGACCTACCTTTTATTCATATACAACTAGAAATAGCATAACACAAAAGTCTGTGTTCATTGCACTCCTGCTGTAGGTCTTTCTCTGTCTTGCACTTTCATTATGTGAGAAAAACTTTGCCAACAAAGTCATAGACTATAAACCAAGAGGCAAGACGCATATATGTGAAACTGGAGAGTTTGTCAGAACATTCCATTGTATCATGCACCAAAGAAAGGAAAGATTACCGTGGCCAGAACTAATCAGGGCAGGTAAGATATGGCCAGATAGAGAGGACACGGAGTCTTGGGATCCTGTCATCTTCATAGTATTAAGAGTAAGAAGAGCTGTGTGTCCAAAGACCTAAGATTGACCCAGGGTGGAACCCTTGGGAGGCCAGCCATTCCATATAATGACATTAATGTATACTTTCCATAACAAATTCTGGCTTCCGAGGAGCCCTCCCCGCAGCTGATTGTGGATGAAAGGACACTGTCAGAGCCTACTCCGCCTGCCCCTCATGTTGTTGATTTGTCCCTTATTTTGAGGTCCCATAACATTTGATATAAGCAGGTTGTGCTACACCGTCCTGCCATGTTTCTCTGTTGCCTTGGGATTTTCTTCTTCTCCCATCTTCCTTTGGTCTTGGTGCCTCGTATAGTCTGTGAAGATCTAGGAACCACTTAGTATGTGTTTGTCTTTATATCTTGATCCCAGGAAAGCTGTGCAAGGTCCTGAATTGTAAACCAGCCTTGTCCTTGGGATCTAGCGCAGAGCAGGGGCTGCACTGTCACTGCGGGCTGAGTGCTCTGTGTCTCCTACCTCTGTTCTCATCTCAGCTAGGTGGGGGGGATTGAGTATAAAAGCACGTGTTCTTGGAGGTTCCATCCCATGATTCTGATCTGGCACAGGGTTTCTGAAATAGACTAGAATGGGAAACACATGAACACTCAGTACTAGGGACAGGCCTTTAATATTAAGCCCTTGCTATTCAGACTGAGCACTGAGTTCAGCCAGTGAGGTAAAAGGGGAGCTGGGATGTGTTTTGGGCAAATAAAAGCTATTTCAGTCTTGAGCATTTAAAAAGCTATGGAGATGGTTATCCTGTTTATGTCTAGAGGGCTTGCCTCTCAGGTGAAGAGTCTCTGCTTTCATCTCATTTCACATGAATAATTAATTGTAGCTACTGGGTTTTCCTTATTCCAGATTTGCTAGAATGCACATCAGATCACACATAGGAGAAAGACCTTTGGTTTAATGGGACATGTTGCTGGTAATAGCTCTTTGCATTAATTTCTTTACTTCTTTTCCATAGCAGTGAAGAAGAAATGTGGCTTTTTTTGTTTTTGTTTTTGTTGCAGGTTTATTTTTTAACCTCCATTACACATCTCTCCCTGTCCCTCTGGACATTCAGGACAAAATCCTATTTCAACAGTTATTTAAACCAAACAAAAATTATTTTCCCAAAGCAAAGAAGGATATGTTTTTAACCTCGGTCTTAATGTAAAAAGCTAAAATGCACTCTTGGTTGTTGGTATACATTTGCTTAGAGTTAAATGAAATTAAGTAGGTTCAGATCAGGATGCTGGGTTTTGTTTGGGAGCTTTCGTCCCAACTCTTTCACTTTAAGTAGATGAATCAATTATCATTTAATAATGAATCTTGGGTACTGGAGTACTAACCAGCTCTCTGATAAATCTTGCAGGACCTGAGGCTCACGTGCTTCTGAGCTGCTGTGGATGGCCCTCTCTCTCTTGACCACCCTTCCGAGTAGGATGTCACTGAGATCCCTCAAATGGAGCCTCCTCCTGCTGTCACTCCTGAGTTTCCTTGTGATGTGGTACCTCAGCCTGCCCCACTACAATGTAATAGAACGTGTAAACTGGATGTACTTCTATGAGTATGAGCCAATTTACAGACAAGACTTTCGCTTCACACTTCGAGAGCATTCAAACTGCTCTCATCAGAACCCATTTCTTGTCATCCTGGTGACCTCACACCCTTCAGATGTGAAAGCCAGACAGGCCATTAGAGTTACTTGGGGTGAAAAAAAGTCTTGGTGGGGATATGAAGTTCTTACATTTTTCTTATTAGGCCAACAGGCTGAAAAGGAAGACAAAATGTTAGCATTGTCCTTAGAGGATGAACACCTTCTTTATGGTGACATAATACGACAGGATTTTTTAGACACATATAATAATCTGACCTTGAAAACAATTATGGCATTCAGGTGGGTAACTGAGTTTTGCCCCAATGCCAAGTACATCATGAAGACAGACACTGATGTTTTCATCAATACTGGCAATTTAGTGAAGTATCTTTTAAATGTAAACCACTCAGAGAAGTTTTTCACAGGGTATCCTTTGATTGATAACTATTCCTATAGAGGATTTTATCAAAAAGCCCATATTTCATACCAGGAGTATCCCTTCAAGGTGTTTCCTCCATACTGCAGTGGGTTGGGTTATATAATGTCCATAGATTTGGTGCCAAGAATCTATGAAATGATGAGTCATGTAAAACCCATCAAGTTTGAAGATGTTTATGTTGGGATCTGTTTGAACTTATTAAAAGTAGACATCCATATTCCAGAAGACACCAACCTTTTCTTTTTGTATAGGATCCATTTGGATGTCTGTCAACTCAGACGTGTGATTGCAGCCCATGGCTTTTCTTCGAAGGAAATTATCACATTTTGGCAGGTTATGCTAAGGAATACCACATGCCATTATTAATTTGACTAAAGCCTAGAGAAAGACAGGGTATTCTGTGGAAAGTATTAAAATGACTAAAATCTCCAATGGCAAACTCATGGGAAGGTCACTGTGTTGACTTAACACTGAACTGAGGCTCATGAAGTGCCCACGGACTAGGGACTGGAGGGTTACACTCGTGGTTTATTTAGACAGAAATCAAGTCTGGCCCTTAGAAGGTGATAATAAGAGGAATTACATGTCTTATAAAGGAAGCGGAGATTTTTGTTAATAAAATTAATAGGACCAAACTATCTGAACATGCCATTCTAGAAACTAGAACTTGTGAAAAGGGTTTCATTGAATTATAAGCTCATTAGTCCATAACAAAGAGCAACGTGGAGTTCTATTCATCGAACAGTCTAGTCAGGTAAGGGTTTTGTGTATATCTTACGTGGATTACCAGTTTTTCAAAATATATAGTTCTGTGTAAAAAAACTAAAATTATACTAAGCAAAATTTCATCCATTCTGGTCATTCAGAAAGTACTTTAAGATGTTACAGCATTTCACAGTTATGAACTGTTATGAATTACTGTTTAATATTACTTAGGACTTTCTGGTGTTTGAGTGTTATGGTCATTTCAATACTGTATAAAGATAATAGTAAATCACCCTTTACATTTGAACTTTTTTCCAGTTACTTCACTGATGAGTTTATTTAATGTAAAGTCATTGGTCATTATAGCATATCGGTAATCTCTTGGACTTTGATAAATGTTTTACCATGGTAATGTAGAGAAGAATTAAAACAAGATCTGAATTATTGTCTTGTTTTTATTTTTTTTTATTTTTTTAAATTATTTATTTATTTATGATAGTCACACAGAGAGAGAGAGGCAGAGACACAGGCAGAGGGAGAAGCAGGCTCCATGCACCGGGAGCCCAATGTGGGATTTGATCCCAGGTCTCCAGGATCGCGCTCTGGGCCAAAGGCAGGCGCCAAACCGCTGTGCCACCCAGGGATCCCTATTGTCTTGTTTTTAAAAATATATTCCCAGTGTTTTTATGTCACTCCATCTGTCTCATTTTTTTCACTGAGAAATTAGGAATAAAACAATGCCAGGCAGCACCTTTTCCTTTTGGAAAGGACTCTGAAGACAGAAAAGGAAAGAGAAAACCCCTTGGCCAGAGTATTATGAATATTATTGATCTGTGTGTTCTCATTAACAATCAGTTTGAGGGGATCCCTGGGTGGCTCAGTGGTCTAGCGCCTGCCTTTGGCCCAGGGCGCAATCCTGGAGTCCCGGGATCGAGTCCCACATCAGGCTCCCAGCATGGAGCCTGCTTCTCCCTCCTCCTGTGTCTCTGCCTCTCTCTCTCTCTCTCTCTCATGAATAAATAAATCTTTAAAAAAAAAAAAAAAACAATCAGTTTGAGAATAAAGAGGGGGGGAAATGGTGCTGCTATTATTACTAGTTTCACATCAAAAGGAAAACCCTAATCTGCGGTCAAAGATCATAACTGAGTTCCATGTGACGTAGAAGCATGTTTCTTCATAGGAGTGGCGATGGAGGTCACCTCTGACTATTGGTAGGTCAAAGAGGAAGACTCCTTGTCCATAACCTTGAGATTGTGCAATTTCCCATTGTGGCCCATATGGGACAAGTGATTGCTTTTTTCTGGATGACAGGTTGGCAAAAGATCAAATCCATTGGCAAAAAATACAAACTTGAAAATATGTAGTTAGCTCTAGTAATACTCAAGTATTTATAATTCTCCTATAAGATGTGCTTAATTTCAATTAGACCTATTTTAATTTCTTAAAGATTTAGAGAGAGGGTGGGGGTGGGGCAGAGGGGAAGAAAGAATCTTTTTTTTTAAACTTTTTTTTTTCAAGATTTTATTTATTCATGAGACACAGAGAGAGAGAGACAGCGAGAGAGAGAGAGAGAGGCAGAGACACAGGCAGAGGGAGAAGCAGGCTCCATGCAGGGAGCCCGACGTGGGACTCGATCCCAGGTCTCCAGGATCACGCCCTGGGCCAAAGGTGGTGGTAAACCACTGAGCCACCGCGGCTGCCCCTGGAAGAAAGAATCTTTTTTTTTTTTTTTTTTTGGAAGAAAGAATCTTAAGCAGAGACTCCCCACTGAGCTCAGAGCCTGACTCGGGGCTTGATCCCAAGGACTGAGATCATGATCTGAACTGAATTTAAGAGTTGGATGCTTAACTGACTGAACCACCCAAATAGAACTATTTTAATGTGTGATTCTCTATAAGACAGTTATTTCCATTTTCCTGGTCTGAGATCACTTATAATAAAATCAATTAAATGAAATATCCTGTGGAATCAATCTATGCCCTTGCTAATCCCTATTCATATAAGAGTCACTTTCTTTAAGACAGATGGTGGTTATTTTTGTGTTATGATTAGTTTGGTTTTGTAGAAGTTTATATTGATGTTGGGGGAGCTACATCAAAGAATTTCTTAAAACTTTTAAAATAAATAATTTCCCTTTAAAACAAAAGAAATCACAATGAAATGCAAATAATTACCAATTTCAGAAGGTTGTTTCTTTCAACTAGAAATTGGTGCCTAAAAGATCTCTAAGAAGAAAAAAAAAAAAAAGATCTCTAGGAAGTTAAATGATTATGAAAAACAAGAGGTTGGGTCATTATGCTTTTTGTTTTTTTTTGTTTTTTTTATGCTTTTTGTTTTTAATTACATGCTTCTTAATAGTCTAAACTTTTAGTAGTAAATACCAGTCAGCAGCGTTATTAAAATCTTAGCCTCAGATGTTTAACCAAATAGCATTTTTTATTCTCTTAACACAGCTTAATGCTGGAGGCTGACCTTAAGCTGATCCTCTCCCATCTGCCACAGCCCCGCCACCACCATGGCCTTGCGCACTCTCCCTCACTCGTTTGCTTTGCTTCTCCATTGCATTGAGTTTGACCCCAGCACATTAACTTTTGCCAGATTATGCTGCAGGAATAACTCTCAAGTCTCAGGGTGACATAGTCACGTTTTCTTTTCACCCACATGGCATGCCACTGGTGGCGGGCATTGGCTTGAATCATCTCATCTCAGGATACTCAAGGCAAATCTCATGCCAAGTCCAGGGCCAGTGCGGGTGGGGGTGGTGTATTCTCACAGGAAATAGTGCAAGTCATGTGGTGGCAGAAGGCATGTGTTGTATAGGACAGGGTACAGTCCTACAATCTGCCACACCTGGTATGTGGAAGAGAGAGGAAGCCCAGGGATCTGCAGGTCTGCGGCTGGCCTGAGTGGATCAGAAGTTTTCTGGCTCACTTGGAGCTGGTGCTTTGATCCCTTCCCCGAGCTGGCTACCCTTGCACCCCTGTTAATCTTTCCCTAGCTCCACCCTAATATGCTGGGCATTACCGTGTTCGGAACAACTCGGTAAATGCAGAATGGTCAGAGCTGAGCTATTTATGACAATAGTATTTTCTGAGCATTAGGTTCAGGACAAAGGCCTGCTCCCTTGCAATTACCGCAGGCAGTTACTGCAGGATGGAGGGAGAGCAGGAGGCATCGGAAGGGGGGTCCAGACTTAAGTGGCAGGGAGGGTGAATATGTGCCAGGTCCATCCTGCCATCTTTGGGGTTGTTCCATCCTTTAATCCGCTGGGAATTAATATTAAGCCAACTCCTCTGGATCTTGTGTGAGCTGAACTAACACTAATTGGGCATCTCCTCACACTCTCCACCAGCTCCCTGATTGTCCCAGTGTGGTTGATATGGGAGTAAGCCCTCCAGGAAGCCATCAAAATCGATGGCACATGTTGATGGTGTTGGTAGGCGATGAAAGTGAGCAAGACCCTGAAAGCAAAGGGGAGGTTTGAGTGGTCACTCCCTTGACAGAGTTTGTGCCCAAGGGAAGGGCCACGTGATGGGTCTTGTAAGGACAAAGGGCCCAAAAGGACAGAAACCTCACTCCGTATTTAAGATAAGTGATGGAGGCACCAAACTTGGGCTTCGTCTTTGAGTCCCCAGTATGGTCCACACAGCCAGGGGTGGTGGTTAGTGGAGTCTGCACAATTCTCAAAATTCCAAAAGCTGAAGGGAATCCATACATTTAAGTAAGATAAGGTTGCCCAAGCTAAGGAAAACGTCTCCGTTGGCTAGAATCTACTCCGCTAAGACAACAGACAGCCATGATCAGCTTATACTACACAGAAAGTAATTGGAGGTTGGTTGGTTTGTTTAATAAAATAGAGAAACTATAATTTAGTAAGCGCAGAGTCATGGATGTGCAGCTCATCGAGGGCAAGGGGGCCTTTGCCAAAAAGACTTCCGAACTCTTGTTCTCGGATAGGAAGGCTTGTAACTTGTCCAAGGCCATTGTCAAGCCAGAACTAGGATGTTCCAGGCCCTGCTCCCCTGCTCTTCCCGTGCTAACAGCGAGCTGGGTTCGGGCACACCCCACAGTGGAAGTGGAGAAATTTATATGAATACCCCTGACTCGGGGGTGAGGGGAACCTGGAGGAGCCGGGCCACGGCCTCCAAAGGAATTATGGACCCGTGTGGCCGCCAGGCGTCCTGGGAAGGTATGCGGGCTGCCGGGCAGAGGCCAGCGGGGGTGGCCGGAGGGGCGCAGCGCCCGCTGCCCCGGCACTGTGGCAGGTGCCTGTCGCGGGCCGCAGGAGGGGAGCCCGGGTCCCTGATAACATCACGCAGAGCTTGCCGCTCGGGCGTTTCCAGGTAAGTACGTGTCCCACGCCTTGGGCTGGGTAGCAGGAGAGGCGGGCGAGGGCCGAGACCAGGGAGGTGGTTACAGGGGACCCGGGGCTTTGTGCCACAGGCTTCCGCCGCTTTCTTACAAGTGCAGGGAAGAGGCCTGGGTCCCCGGGAGGGAGGACCACGCCGGCGCGGGGACTCGGATTTGCAGTCAGGCCCGGTGCCCCCCGGGTACGGACTGTGTCCCCCCCAAATTCCCATGTGGGAGTCTAATCCCCACGGTGGTGTGTTAGGAGGCGGAGTTGGGGCGGTGACCGGGTCATGAGGGTAGAGCCTTCCTGAATGCCAGTAGCGCCCTAGAAGGAGAGGTCGGGGGGCGGGGGGCTGGCCTCTCTTTTTTCCACCATCGGAGGATGCAACAGCTTCGCCATCTGAACCAAGGAGGGGGCCCCACGACCCCCGTGCGGCTGCCCTCAGCTCGGACTTGCAGCCTCCCCAGCGGTGACAAATACCTTCCTGCGGTTCCTCAGCCACCCAGTCTGTGGGACTTCGTCAGAGCGGCCCTCGCAGCCCCTCCCTGGGCCCGGGCCAAGCCTTCTCTCCCCGCATCCGGCCCTTTCGCTATAGTCACCAGCCCTCAAGCCTGCTTTAGGTCATCAACGAATAATTTTTAAGATGTCTTTGTTTTTTTTTTTTTTTTTTTAAAGACTTTGTTAATGAGAGACACAGAGGCAGAGACACAAGCAGAGAGAGAAGCAGGCTCCCTGCAGGGATCCTAATACAGGACTTGATCCCAGGATCCCGCGATCGGGACCTGAGCGGAAGGCAGATGCTCAACCACTGAGCCACCCAGGTGCCCCCTAAAAATGTCTTTCAATTTAGTCCTCTTTATGTCTCACTGTTGCCTTTTAGACTGGGTGGCAGGCAGGGTGCAGATGAGTGCCACTTGTTTCCCCCTCGAGGAAGGCCTTTCAACACATTTCCCAGTTAAGAAATCAACTTCCCTCAAGATAAATTATGGCATTCTCTTGAAAGTTTGCAGCAGCTGCAGGGACGATTTTTAAATGCCGCCTCCCCAGCTACAGCTACAGATGTAGGAATTGTACGGAAACAGGCAGGATGAGGATGTACTGAAATGTTAACAAGAATTGCCCCTCAACGACTTTTTCCTGTTTAAAGTACCTTTTATTACTTCACTTGTTCGAAAGTGGTGACTTGTATGACCCTGTAGGCTGAGTTAGCTGAGGACACATTTCTCAGAAAGTTCTACAAGTTTCTAGAAAAGAGGTTATCTGGCCGGGAAAGCAACAATGCCCACTCTGTTTTCATATTTAAGGCTGAGAAATATGAAATTTAATTTCCACAAATACAATGCTTTTTAAATTTTTACTTTGGGTACATACCAAAGGAGTTCCGATAACAAAAGTGAGATTCAGTTACTTTCCTGCTACTCATTAAGCGAAGAGATAGGGCGGCCCCGGGTGGCTCAGCGGTTTAGCACCTGCCTTCAGCCCAGGGCGTGATCCTGGAGACCCTGGATCGAGTCCCACGTCGGGCTCCCTGCATGGGGCCTGCTTCTCCCTCTGCCTGGGTCTTTGCCTCTCTCTCTCTGTGTCTCTGTTTCTCTGTGTCTCTCATAAATAAGTGGAATATTAAAAAAAAAAAAAGTGGAGAGATGGGGTTGATTATCCCTTGACCCTGGCCCTCAGACTCATCACTGTTCCTAGGTTTCCACTACCCTGAAACCTTGGGGTTGCAGCAGCCCCGCGGCGGGAAGCACGGAGGCCTGGGGCCTGGGCCCGACCTTTCACCGCCAAGTCCGCACCTGCCGGAGGTTGCGCAGCTGGCCCCGCGCACAGCCGCCTTGGTGCCCAGGTGCCCAGGTGCCCAGGTGCCCAGGTGCCCAGCTCCTGGCACAGCCCTTCGCTGGCCGTAGTCCGGGCGAGCCTGACCGGCCCGCAGGTGGCCCCGGAGCAGCCCCCGCCCCCGCCCCCCGCGGCCGCCCACGCCCGAGGCTCCCGGACCCAGGCCGGCTTCCTCCGGGCCTCTCCGCGGTTGCCCTGGGCCACCCCCCCCACCTCGGGCTGCCCGGGGGCACGTCCCAGGGCCCCGCGGCCGGGACGACCACACCCCCGGGGGCTCAGCGCCTGAGCGGCCGCCTCCCCATCCCAGCTCCCGGGTTCGAGTCCCGCATGGGCCCCCGCAGGGCGCCTGCTTCCCCCCTGCCCCTCTCTCTGCCTGTTGTCTCTTACGAATAAATAAAATCTTAAACCAAAACAAACAGAAAGGTTTCTAGAAGGAAGCAGTTTCGGGGTGACCCAGGCTCATACCTCAGTCCGCTGCCCTGATACGGAGGCTTGTTTGTCCTTGGGCGCAGCAGGGATGCCAGCATCACAGACAGAACACCTGAGCAAAGAAGAGAGCTTTTCTCCCATGTCATTTTATTATTTTATTATTATTAGTTTTAAAGACTTTTTTTATTCATTCATGACACACAGAGAGAGGCAGAGACACAGGCAGGGGGAGAAGCAGGCTCCATGCAGGGAGCCCGACGTGGGACTCGATCCTCGGTCTCCAGGATCACGCCCGGGCTGAAGGCGGCGCTAAACTGCTGGTCCACCGGGGCTGTCCGATGATGATGATGATGATGATGATGATGATGATGATGGAGACCTCCCAGAAGAGCACCAGCAGACACTCCCGGCCCCGCTGGCGGGGACTGGTTTGCACAGGGGCTGCCTTATTATTATTATTATTATTATTATTATTATTATTATTATTATTATTTTATTAGGGAGGACCCTCCCAGAAGAGCACCAGCAGACACTCCAGCCCTGCCGGCAGGGACTGGCTTGCACACCAGGCCTCCGTGCGGGCAGGGGTGGGAGGGCACCCAGTGCGAGCACCGCACTAGATCCTATCACCCACCGGCCTCCCCAGGACAGTGTCTGTCCCTGCTGTTTACCTAAATTTGTTAAAACATTTAGGGAAGTAATTCATCCTTGTTCGAAAGGATGTTTGTTTCATATTTCTCAGCCTTAAATATGAAAACAGAGTGGGCATTGTTGCTTTCCCGGCCAGATAACCTCTTTTCTAGAAACTTGTAGAACTTTCTGAGAAATGTGTCCTCAGCTAACTCAGCCTACAGGGTCATGCAAGTCACCACTTTCGAACACCCGAGCCATGAGGATTCGCGCCTCCTAAGACCCCAGCCCCCGGAGGCAGTCGGTTGGTCTACTTGACACTCTCTGGGCGACAGCAGCCGCTCTCAGGTTTACAATGAGAGCTAAGCAACCCAAGCTATGTCTAAGCATTATCTCCAACTAAGGAGATGTGAATCTGGCAAATTTTGGTGTTAGCTTTTTTTTTCTTCTAAAATTAGATTTCATTTTTTAGAGAAGTTTTAAATTCACAGCAACGTGAAGAGGAAGGTATAGCAACTTTCCCTATGGTTCCTTGACCCCCGCACGTGCACAGCCTGTCCTACTACCAACACGCCTTCCTTACCTGCGTGTTGCATTTATTAGGGTGGCCAACACCACAGGGACACAACATGATCCCCCAAAGTTCATAGTTCGAACACATTGGACTCTTGGTGGACCCTCAGTGAGGCTAACATTGTAATCTCTGGGGAGAGTTTCAGAAATTGAGTCCAGAACTCATGGAAGGGCAGAGAAATGCCCACATTCAGACAGACCCTTAACCAGGGCCAGTACCTTTTCTCCATGGCTGGTCTGCAGCCTGGCTGGTAGACCCAAGACTCTATAGGCTTCTCCGCCATTCGGATCTTGCAAGACCCAGCAAGGATTACCAGGGATGCCAACCCCAGATTGGCCTCCCACTGGGCAGGCCAGATAGAGGCCAAGCAGATAAAGGGTTGACATCTGGGGTCAAAAAGTCTTCAGGGGGATCTAGCGCTTCAGGAGGTTTCTGGTTCCAGATCACAAATGTGTTATTCTTCTTATTGCTGAAAATTATTCTGTTATATGAGTAAGCAACATAGCCATTTTGGTGGTTTCCAGTTTGGGGCTATCATGAATAAGTCTGCGACGAGAAGCCTTGTACCATTTTTTTCTGTGTGTTGCTAGTTTTTGTTTCTCTTGTGTAAACACGGAGGAACAGAATCCTGGGGTGTTGAGTAGGTGTGTGTATGACTTTATTATAAAATGCCAAATACACAAAAACAGACACATAGATCAATGGAACAGAATAGAGAACCCAGAAGTGGACCCTCAACTTTATGGTCAACTAATATTCAATAAAGGAGGAAAGACTATCCACTGGGAGAAAGACAGTCTCTTCAATAAATGGTGCTGGGAAAATTGGACATCCACATGCAGAAGAATGAAACTAGACCACTCTCTTTCACCATACACAAAGATAAACTCAAAATGGATGAAAGATCTAAATGTGAGACAAGAGTCCATCAAAATCCTAGAGGAGAACACAGGCAACACCCTTTTTGAACTTGGCCACAGTAACTTCTTGCAAGATACATCTATGAAGGCAAGAGAAACAAAAGCAAAAATGAACTATTGGGACTTCCTCAAGATAAGAAGCTTTTGCACAGCAAAGGATACAGTCCACAAAACTAAAAGACAACCTACAGAATGGGAGAAGATATTTGCAAATGACGTATCAGATAAAGGGCTAGTATCCAAGATCTATAAAGAACTTATCAAACTCAACACCAAAGAAACAAACAATCCAATCATGAAATGGGCAAAAGACAGGAACAGAAATCTCACAGAGGAAGACATAGACATGGCCAACATGAACATGAGAAAATGCTCCGCATCACTTGCCATCAGGGAAATACAAATCAAAACCCCAATGAGATACCACCTCACACCAGTGAGAATGGGGAAAATTAACACGACAGGAAACCACAAATGTTGGAGAGGATGTGGAGAAAAGGGGAACCCTCTTGCACTGTTGCTGGGAATGTGAACTGGTGCAGCCACTCTGGAAAACTGTGTGGAGGTTCCTCAAAGAGTTAAAAATAGACCTGCCCTACGACCCAGCAATTGCACTGCTGGGCATTTACCCCAAAGATACAGATGCAATGAAACGCCGGGACACCTGCACCCCGATGTTTCTAGCAGCAATGGCCACGATAGCCAAACTGTGGAAGGAGCTTCGGTGTCCATCGAAAGATGAATGGATAAAGAAGCTGTGGTCTATGTATACCATGGAATATTCCTCAGCCATTAGAAACGACAAATACCCACCATTTGCTTCGATGTGGATGGAACTGGAGGGTATTATGCTGAGAGAAATAAGTCAATCAGAGAAGGACAAACATTATATGGTCTCATTCATTTGGGGAATATAAAAAATAGTGAAAGGGAATAAAGGGGAAAGGAGAAAAAATGAGTGGGAAATATCAGAAAGGGAGACAGAACATGAGAGACTCCTAACTAAGGGAAACGAACTAGGGGTGGTGGAAGGGGAGGTGGGCGGGGGGGTGGGGGTGACTGAGTGATGGGCACTGAGGGGGGCACTTGATGGGATGAACACTGGATGTTATTCTATATATTGGCAAATTGAACACCAATAAAAAATAAATTTATCATAAAAAATAAAAAAAGAGTAAGAATAAGAAAAAAAATAAAATGCCAAATAGTTCTCAAAACTGTATCACTGTACATTCCTACACATTTTTTCTTTTATAGTTCATGCTTTTTGTGCCCCACCTAGGAAATCTTTACCTACACCAAGGTCAGTGAGATTTTTCTCTTATATTTTCTTCTAGAAGTTTTATGAGTTTTAAGTTTTAGATTTAGGTCTATAATCCATCTCTAATTTAAATTTTTAATCAGAGTGAGAAAGGGATTGAAGTTCATTTTTCCCATACAAATACCCAGTTGTCTCAGCAACATCCAAAAAGAGAGAGAGAGAGAGAGAGAGAGAGAGAGAGAGACTTGCCTCATTAAGAAGTGCTTAGTCCATTAATATTTAATGTAATTATTGATATGATTGGATTTATGTATACCATCCCATTATCTACTTTTCATTTTGTACCTCTGTGTCTCCTTCCCTCCCCTCTTTTGAGTTAACTAAGCACAAATATTCCATGTAATTTCCTCAATTGCCTTCTTAGCTACTTCTCTTATTTAAAATTATTTTTTGAATTGATTGTTTCAGAGCAGGACCTTTCAACCATATGAACTTTAGGTTGGATCATTCTTTGTGAGGTGTGCTTTCTTTGTATTTAACTTTCCTATGGTTTGCTCATCTTCCTGGCTCCATATATCGATATTTTTCCTGCTATTTGAGAAATTCATGGCCATTGTTTCTTCAAATATTCTTTTGCCCCATTCTCACTCTTGTCTTTTTCTGACATTTGAGTAACATGTATCTTACACTGTTTTACAATGTCCTATGAATCCCTGAGTTTCCATTACTTTTCCTTCAACTTTTTTTTCACCTTTTCTTCAAATTGGATAATTTGTATTAATCGAGTTCACTGACTCCTTTTGTCATCTCCAAGTTCTATGATGCCAATCTAGTGAATTTTTCATTCCAGTTACTTTCTGTTATAGAATTTTCACTTGTAATATTCCATTTCTCTGTTGATATTCCTTACCTTTTTTTTTCCATTAAGACCATAGTTGCCTTTAGTTTCTTGAATATACTTATTATGACGCTGTACAATATGCTAAGATCAAGTAACTAGGCCTCTCAGAGGTGGTTGCTATTGACTGCTGTTTCGCCATGACTATTGGTCACATCTTCCTGTTGCTTTGTTGTCTGGTGATTCTTGGTTTTATATTATCCTAGACAATGTGAGTGATATATTATAAATATATAAATATTCTGGATTCTATTATCTTCCTCTAAAGAGTTTTAACTTTTGTGTTTTGTTCTAATAAGTAGTTCAGTTATTAGCTGATCATCTTGATCTTGTTTTGGGGGTAGGCTTGGGGAGGAATGGACGAAGGAAGGGAGTACATGTTAGGGTCTGTTTCAGCCAGTCTATAAAACCGTAAGGTGTTCTCAAGCCCCTCTAACTTGTTGGAACTCAACTTCCTACCTCAGCCTCCCTTGTAGATCTTGCCAGAACTTGGTTTTAGGCTCAGTTAGGTTAGATCCGATGTAACCCTTAATCTAGATAGTAGTTTTTACTCTTAAGGCATACTCTAAGTGTCTCAGGTTGGATGTGAGGATTGTTAATAGTAGGGGTTTTTGTTTTGTTTTGTTTTGTTGTTTTGTTTTTAAGATTTTTGTTTTGTTTATTTAAGAGAGTGAGCAAGAGCACATGAGTGTGGGGGAGGGGCAGAGGGAGGAGCAGACTCCCCACTGTGCAGGGAGCCCTGGCATGGGGATTTGGTCCCAGGGCCCTAAGATCATGACCTGAGCCAAAGGCATATGCCTAACCGACTGAGCCACCCAGGCACCTCAGGGTTGTTCACAGTGTTAAGGAGGTCTCCACTCTGCTTGGGCCAGAACTTGGTATTCCCCAGCAATGCTCAGTATCCAGTATTTCTCTCCCAGTCTCAATGTAGCAGTGGCCACTTTCTGTTAAGCTTCAGTGTTTCATCCTGGGCACACTCAGTAAAATCCCTCAGCTAAGGGCTCCCAAGGGGCCCACCCATAACTCCTGAAGTTCCCCCTCTGTACAGCTCCCCACAGATTCCAGTCACATCACTTGCCCCAAACTCTGATTTCTGTATCTTCATTTCAGTCCAGCTTGGACTTTAGCTTGCTGTGCTACAATCAGAAAACTATCCCCTTGGGGTCCCTGGGTAGCTCAGTTGGTTAAGTTTCTGCCTTCCTCTCAGGTCCTGGGGTCAAGCCTGGCCACTGGGCTCCCTGCTCAGCGGAGAGTCTGCTTCTCCCTCCCCCTCTGCCCCTCCCCTGCTGCTTGTGCACTCTTTCTTTCTCTCTCTCTCTCTCAAATAAATAAAAATCTTTAAAAAAAAAGAAACCTGTCCCCTTACACAGCTGAGTTGATCATGGAACAATTTGTGATCCCTTCTCTAAAGGATTGCTGTCTTGCACTGTCTGTTGTCTAAAGCCTGAAAACAGTTGCTTAATATAGAGTGTCCAGTTTTAGAGTTGTTTATGGTAGGTGGCCTAGTTCAATACCAGTTAATCTGTTTGAGCTGGAAGAGGAAGCCCTGTAGACTCCTTCACAGCTTTTGAGTCTTAGGTGTGAATTGTTCCCAAGACTACCCTTAAATACTGACGGACCTTGAATTGCACAAGGCACCACTTATATTAAAATCCTTAAAGTCCTCTTTCTGCTTAAGCTACCAGAATCTTTTGTTGTTACCTCAAAAAACTATAGAGATTGCCACTACTATATTTTTAAAACAAAACAAAAGGAGGGAAAGAAAGAGAGAATATAACCCATCTCTGTAAGTGAAATTGGAGTGTTTGTGGCTTTTGATTCCTGTTTCTTTGGTCTGTGGCTGATATTGGAGAAGTCTTGGAAAAAAAAAAAAAAAAAAAAGGAAAAGTCTATACTTCTTATTCTACCCCAGATGACAAATATTCATCTTGAAATTTTGAATCATATCCCTCATTCTATATTAGAGATTTTCTGGAGCACCTGGGTGACTCAGTTGCTTGAGCATCAGACTCTTGATTTCAGCTTGAGTCATGATCTTGGAGGTGGAGTTGAACTCTGTATTGGGCCCTGTGTGGAGCCTGCTTGAGATTCTCTCTTTCCTTCTCCCCCCACTCCACCCCTCTAAAAAATATTTAAAGAAGAAAAGAAATTTTCTACCTAGAGAAAGGAATAGAAGACTAGAATTTGTGGGCGGCATCTTCTACTCTGGCTATCATATATTATTTTAATGAAAAGGAGAAAAATAATCCAAAGCCATATTTTTCTGCTTTGTTACACACAATTCCAAATTCAGCAATCTGCAGAGTCACTTTTATTGTTCTTCATCTAGGTTCCAGGTACTATTCACACTTGAGCATTTTGCCTTTAGAATACTTAAAAGTAGTATCTTACATGTGTGCACGTGTATAGATGTATAGCTCTTTCTCTGTGTCCAGACTCCACAGTGTTCATTTCTGCATCTGTGAGAAACTTTGCAGATGGTCGTTCTCTTCTGAACACTCTTCTCAGAGGTGTGTAATACCATGTTGTGAGAGTTGGCATGTATGTACAGCTTCTCTAACCCTTATCACCTAATGCTGATTATATACTATACAAACTTGGTTGACGGGGCATAAAGCTGGGTAAAAGTGTTGTGTGAACAACAAACCATTTTAGTTGCATTCGCTTTTAAAAGTTACCTTGTTTTGAGCCAGAGCCAGGCTTTTTCCTGTTCTAAAGGAAAACACCCAAAGTTTCAACATCTCCTGTCTCTTGCTTCTGTTGGCTTTGGTTTTGGCTCGTGAATTGTTCTTCTGTTTTCTACCTGGCATCTCAACTCCACAGCTACTCTCACTGAAAAGCACTGGGAAATGGAAAAACTCCAGAGCAGATATTAGAGTGGAAAATGAGTTGAACCAAAGGAAAAGAAGAGCAGCAATCCCATGTATAAAGTCCAATAACTTTAATGTGTTTATTTTTGCTTTAATCTTGTCATCAAGGGTGAATTTTTAGCTGTTCATTTTGTATACAACAACACAGAATCAGTGACTGCATGAACACATTAGTCTCTACAAGGCTAAATCTACCCCTAGCACACATCAAAGGACCTGAATGACACGCCATGCATCTTGAGGGACTGCACCGCCATATCCTCTGAGCTCTACACCAAACTGACATTTTAACATTGTTTCAAATGTCTCTTAGAGACAAATATAGAATTGTAGGTATAAAAACCTTTGAGGAGTACCAAGAGTAATGAGGTTTTGCCAAGGTTTTGTTGTATTTATTATGGATAGTTTCCAGGGACCAACTTATCGGAAAGCCTGATTGATTTGAGCAGTCATTTTGACCTGCAACTTAATTATTAAATACAATCTGAAGATTCCTAAAAGAAACCATTATCTAATAAATTATGGATCCTAGAATCTTTTTATATACAACCTCTTATAATTTTTAAAATATCAAGAAAAAGCTGATGGAAAAACTTTCATGGTAAAACTGCTTAGTAAAAGCTTATATACAAAGTCACTGTTTCAAAATCCAGCGCGGGGGGATGAGATCAGAACTTGGGGGATATACCATTCATAAAAAAACACCTCTCAATTATGTGGGGTTTTTTTCTCTTCCGCTCTCCAACTCTCCTTTCCTTCTTTCCCTCCCTGAATAATGGGGCTCCATCTCTGGTTTTAATCTTACCAAATCACAATTTGTTTTGACTTAATTTGAATTTTCTTTTATATGTTCTCATGCTTAAAAACAAAATGGCAAAAAATCCTCCCACTTCTAATCACTATGAGATATTCCCAGTCTCTTATCTTTCACTTTCTATTATTCTAATTCAATATGATTCTAATGTAATTTGGCAGTAGCTACTATTACTTGGATAAAGAAGCAGTTGACATAAACAGAAAGAGATGTCCAGGGAGAATGACCAGGCAAAGAACTTAGAGAGAAGTGGTGCCCTATGTGGTTAAAAATAAAAGTCTGGTATTTAGTTTTGCTTTGCCATACTGAAAATAGATGTTGCAATTTTCTTCAAAATATAAAACTTAAATTCCATGCCTAGACTCTGGAATGTCTAAAGTTACTATGGATACCAACTTTATGATTTTTTTTAAAAATCTGGCATTTAGTTTTCTGTTCATATTTAAAACCAAGAAATTATTATCTTCCTGAGACACGTCAATTTTCTGTGTAATGAATTCGCTAATTTATAGATTCAGGAACACTGCTGATAAACACAGTTCTCGGTTCTGTTTTGGGGGTATAAGGTTGTTACGCTACATAGCTTCTTGGGAACAAAAATTAAGATGGGCCATGGAGAGATGTTCTTACTATTCCCTATTCTCTTTTCCAATAATTCTCTTTTTCCTCCAGGAAAGGATCCTGGAAGGAGGGACACCTTGGCTTCGACCATGCTACTGCTGAGTCCTTGTATAGCACCTATCCTACTTGGGTGGAGGCCTCAGTGATGGCCTCCCGCTGGGACAGCCTTACCCCTTCCCTGGTCCCCAGGGGCTCCCTGTCTCACTTTCTCACTGTATCCTTGGGAAACTTAGGTGATCTAACATGGAGTAATTATCTGATGGAATTTGCAAGATATCCCTAGTCTTTTGGGGAAAGAGTCATGCACTCTCCTATGCGTAGGAAAGAATGTCTAATTCTGCACTGTTCTCACAAACCCAAGGCTATTGGAAGAAATCATGAAAGATGCCAATTTTCACCCCATTCAGCCAATAATGAGTGTTATAATATCTATGAAGCCTCTGCTGGGCTGTAAACGCCAAGAAGGCAGAGATGATGCCTGAGTGCTCACCCCTAGATCTACTCAGACTGTCTCTGCTTGGCACATGGCAGATGCTCAGAAAAAAAAAAAAAAAAAGGAAAGGGAAGAACAAAACATACAAGCAGATATACTTACAGCAAAAATAATAACTTTTTTTTTTGTAAGATTTTATTTATTCACAAGAGACACACACAGAGAGAGACAGAGACACAGGCAGAGGGAGAAGCAGGCTCCATGCAGGGAGCCCGACATAGGACTTGATCCTGGGACTCCAGGATCACGCCCTGGGCTGTAGGCAGGCACTCAACTCACTCAACTGCTGAGCCACCCAGGGGTCCCAATAATGACTTTTCTAATTAAATCTGATCACAAGGTAGATCAATCTGTTATAAACGCAGTGACGCTTATAGTTAAAAATAGAAATTATGTACATGAACATAGTTCATCTTGAAGTGTTTTGGAATTAACTTTACTATTTTCCAGGTTTGTCAGAATAACCATTCTCTGACCTTACTAAAATGTTTTCTTTTTGTCTTTGTTTTCTTTTTCCTGGCTCGCCATAGGAACACTGAGGCATTGCAAAATAGATTTTAACTAGACAGCCTGAATTGAAGTGCATAAGTGCTATAAATCAAATCTATTTGCATTAGTAATTAAAGGGTAAACTGAAGACAAAGTTGGAGGTGTTAATGTTTCAATATGAACAGGTATTTCAGACAAATTAAAGAGGGCTAACACTGCTTTCTAATTTTTTTTAATCTCTATGCTCAACATGAAGCTTGAACTCATGACCCCAAGATCAAGAGTTGCATGCTCCCCAGACTGAGCCAGCCAGGTGCCCCTGCTTTCTAAAAGAGAAGGAAAAGTTAGTGGATTTTCTCCATTTTTATATTTATTACTCTATTTTCTGAATGTATACCTGAGGTAAAAAGACAATCAAAATTATCAACACATGAAGACTGCTTGGTTGTAGTCTTAAAGCCTAAATGGTGGGGCAGTAGTCTCACTTAACATCCCATGGCTTTAGTTTTTTCTCAAACATCGGGATGTAGATCTATCTCTTCATTAGTACACTAAGCATTGTTCTTACATGTACTGATAAGGACATAAATTTAAAATTTGCACAAGAGATAACATTCTGTTGGGCATCATTTCTCTGTGATTGGCATTTTAAAAAATTATATGAGTAAATATGATCCTTTGTGTTATATGGGTTAGAAAACCCCCCAGAGCAAGAACATTGAATCTTCCTGTTGTTTTTGTAGTTTGTCTGTTTTAAATTAGTACTCTGGCTCAGTCGGTTAGGCGTCTACCTTAGGCTGGGGTGGTGATCTAGGGGTCCCGGGATGGAGCCCCATATCAAGCTCCCTGCTCAGTCGGGGGTCTGCTTTTCCCTCTCCTTCTGCCCCTCCCCCTGTTTGTGTTCTCTTTCAAATAAATAAATAAGATCTTCTAAAAAAAGTAAATAAATTGAATACTCACTGGTATTCATGTTGGCATTTGAAAATTATGTCTACATAATTTATGTAGAAAATTATGTCTACAACTCGCACTTGTAGCTCACTGCATTGATCTGACTTCAGTTTTATCTAAGCACTCTAAAATGAAAGGCTTATTACTCTAGCTCACTATTTAAAAAATTCTAAAAAAGGGGTATTTCCTCCTGCAAAATGGAAAAATTCTAAGGATGCAGAGTAAAACTACGTCTAAGTCTAAGATTTGCAAAGAGACCTGGGACAATGAAGGTGGTTTAGGACAGCAATAAATAAGACCACACATTTTCATTTTCACAGGGAAAGAATGGAATGGGGCTCTAATTTTACTAACTTTACAAATAACTCAATGTTCATTTTCTTATTTCAGTGTTGTGTCCTTAACTTCAGAAAAAAACATAAATATCAGAAAGCATGATTCATAAAGTCATAAAATATGCCTCCTTTTCTTAATTTAAAATATTTCCTTTTATATCACTCTTTTACTTTTGTCTTTTATATTTTCTTTAAAATGCTTTTCTTTACGTTCCAACTTGGAGCATACTGAAATTAATTTTGCCTTTTTTCAAATTAAAAAATGTTCCAAACTATTTTTCTTAGATGTGACTGTCTGTCCTAACAGTCCTATAAAAGCTTTAGAATTCTGTCTTTATTAACATGTAAAAAAGGCATTAGCCAATATGCTAAGTAGGAAGCCTCCTGTTTGAATAGGTACCATGTGGGGACAAGTGCCTTCTACTGATCTGTGTGCAGGTGTTCGCAATTGCTATGACAGAAGTCTGATAATCCAAATTTTGGGAAACCTACTTTTTACATTTTTAATATCTGGGTGCCCTAAAGGTTTTCTTTCTTTTTTTTTTTTTTTAAAGATTTATTTATTTTGTTTAAGTTTATTTATTTATTTATTCATGATAGAGAGAGAGAGAGGCAGAGACACAGGCAGAGGGAGAAGCAGGCTCCATGTGGGGAGCCTGACGTGGGACTCGATCCCGGGTCTCCAGCATCACGCCCTGGGCCAAAGGCAGGCGCTAAACCGCTGAGCCACCCAGGGATCCCCGCTAAAGGTTTTCTTCTCCAATTCCTTGATTATTACTTCTACCTTTGCTTCTGTGTAAACACGTTTTAAATTATGCATTGTCAGATTTATATAGAACCATGTTGAGATAATGCATGATATTCATCTTTAACGTCTGAATTTCCTCATGACAAAAGGTGAAGAGAGAGGGTGGCTGATAGTCCCTCTCCTACAGAGACAGTGAGTGAGCCAGGCACACTGTCCTACCCCCACCCTCCCCATCACAATCTGCCACCAGAACCTTCATAGCAATCTGCTTGTGCTCAGAGCAAAGGACTCAGGTCCTTGGAGATTTTAAGATTAATTTGGATTTGGCAAATGTCAGAGGGGATTTTGTGTTTAAATAATGCCAGATTATAGGACTTCTAGAATTAATGGAACCACATCTCTAAATATAAACTACACCTTTGCTGTTTGCTTGCTTATTGGCAGAGTTTCAAACTGTGAAAATGCCTACCTATGATGATTTGTTAAAATGAACAGCTACTATGTGCTTTCTTCAAAGTCCTTAACTGGAATTTATTAGAGTGTTTGTACAAATGAGGGTGTGGTCATTACTAAACACATCAAAATTATCATAATCCACCATTACTTAAACAGCCTGAGCTGAACAGTGGTAAAAAGAAAAAATAATAAAGCATTGAGAATTAGCAAAAAATTTACATACTACCAAACATGTTTAGAAGCACATATCTCATGGGAAGCCTTATAGTGTCAACTGTCACTTGTCCTCGGAAATCTGCCACCCAGCTTAATCAATTTTACTTTGGGTTGCTTACTATTTTGGATAATGTCCACAGGGTAGATATATTCCTACACACTGGAGGTAATTCTGAGTTAATGACTTTACCCTAAACTCACTGTGCACTGTGTTTTGGACAAAATTGATTTCATCCATTATTTTGGGATTACCCAGAGCTTCCCAGCCTTGCCCAGGCTAAGAGTGATGAGTATGGAGCTATAGTCAAGCCCTACATTTTAGGCAAAAGATAACTCACCAAACTTAATCCTACACATAAAATGTGAAAGGTGGGACAACATGGAATAGGGATTTTAGAATGAATGAGCTTTGATTGATTTTTGATTATTTCACTGAATCTGGAAAGAATGATGGAGGAAAGAGTAAATTAAGTGTTAATAGTTTACATTTCCATTATTATACAATGGATAAATAATTTAAAAATCTAGTTAAAATTTTAAAATGAATTATATAACTAAATGTCTTTCCCCCGTTTTCTTTTTTTTTTTTTTAATATTTTATTTATTTATTCATGAGAGACACACACACACACACAGAGGCAGAGACACAGGTCAGGGGAGAAGCAGGCTTCATGCAGGGAGCCCGATGCTGGACTTGATCCCGGGGCTCCAGGATCATGCCCTGGGCTGAAGGCGGCGCTAAACCGCTGAGCCACCTAGGCTGCCCCTTTCCCTCCTTTTCTATTAAATATGTATTTTAAAACTTTCACATGGTGATAAAATGTAAAAATATTTATTTTGATTCAATCTGGAAAGCAAAGATAACTTCAAAAACCCAACTGAAAGTTCTTGGAATGAATTTGAGAAATTCCTAGCTATAGGGCAAGGCTCCTGCTTATTATTCATAGACAAGAAGAGAGAAGTTTAGAGCTTCAGGTAGCATTGCTGGGCTTCTGTTATCAATGGGAGGCTGCTAAGGGTCTTATTAGGTCATACTGTTTCTTAACACTGCTTTCATTAACAAATCAGCCTCATACGGAAAGGACTAGTGTTTCAAAATTGCAAATTGTGCTGCTAAGAGTCACAGTGAATGAGAAGATACTAATATTTCCATACACCAGAATTTCCCAATGTGGGCCCTATGGAACATGAGCTCCTTGGAATGTTATTAGGTGTCACTCAGAAAAGTTTCTCTGGCCAAATTAATCTGGAAAACAAACAATAAGCTACCTGAAATTACAGTTGTGGTTTGTCATGTCCCCCCGCCGCACCCCCCTTGCCACTCCCCCATAGGAAATTTATATTAAAACCTTCTATGTGCTTATATGCACTAACTTTTAAGATATTTTCCCAAACTCACTTAACCATGGAACCCTATAGTTAGATCATCTTTGAAACTTGTGTTCTTGGAACACACTTTGGGGAACAGCAGATTCTTTTACTCCTGCAGTGTTCCACTAAGTAGCCCAGAAGTCTAGATACCAATGATTTAATCTAGAGGCAATTAAGTAGGCCCCAGCATGGTATCTAACAGTCAAGTCATTTCTGCAAAGCTGATTCAGGAATGTTGGTGTGACCAGCTAAGGCAATTTTAGGAGAATATTAAGGGAAGATCAGTCTAATGATGATGGGTCAAAGGAGAAAATATCATTTCTGAATCACTGAAGAATAAAACTTCATCCAGAGCATGTATTCTTATATTTTCAAATGTACAGTGAAATGTTGCCCTTTCTAACCCTTCTTCCTTGACGAGGTTCTAAGAATATTAGGTATGGCATAACTCAGGGGAAAAGATCTGGAAAATCAAGATATACCTGGTAAAGGAAAAAGTGATCACTCCCTTGTGTATCCTTCATGTATTGCTGGATATCCCAGTGATCCAAGCAAATAATGTAATCAATATCCCAGAATTACTTCACATAGGATTGAAATGATGCCATCATTCTCATGCAGTCCTGTTTGCACAGAATGTATGTGGGTTCAAATCATTACAGTTGTATGAAATAAGCCCTGTTTTAAACGACCTAGATTGCATATGCTCCTTCACTCCATAAAACACTCTCTGTTACGCTCTTATTACATAGACAAGAGGCCAATACCTTCTGTCTAAGGAAAGGAATAGAATGTAGCCACTGATTACAAGTAATGTGTACACATGTGCACAGTCAAGTTATATTAGAATAGTGACTTTAGAGTTCAGTGCCTTGGGCAAGTTGGTCACATAAAATGAATGCAGGTCTTGGGAACTGCTTTGGAGTTTTTAATGTAAGTATTTATTCCTTTGATTAGAGAACTGCAGATACAATGAATTTTTTAAAAATTTTCCCTATCTTGTCCTACCCCCCACCCCCAATCCCAACCCATTGTTAAGAGTACAAATGACCAGTGGGGCAGCAGCAGAGCAGTGCATTAATGAGGATCTGGGCTTGGCATCTTGCTGGGGGTTCGCAAGCATGTGGACGGTCATTCATTCCCAAGTTCATTTCTAAAAGACTGTAAAACCATCCCAAAATTTGGCACCGTGGGGCTATTGGCAATGTGAACTCAGGCTGGGGAGTCTGGGCAGCCTCATGTGACAATTTCAAAGCTTTGGCAGTGCTGTTTAGGGAAGCTTCACATGCAAACTTCTCAAATCAATTTCCCTAAAGGCTAGATTCAGCTTCCCTCTTTCTTAGAAAATGAGCCACAGGGCACCCCCGGGGTGATGCCTGCAGATCCCTAATAGCTGGATGAGGGTCAGAGAGAGCTCCAGGACCGAGGAAGGAAGCAAAGTTCTCTGATTATAGCCATAACTCTTAATCAAACTGCTACCATTTTGCCTAAAATGTCTATCTTTTACAAAATCTACAAGCCAATGTGGGAGGGAAAAAGGCAGAAAGGCAGTAGGAAAGACACATACTACATGGTTAAATTCAGAAATGAATTAATTCTACAAAGCAAATTTTAGAAGACACCCGGTGAACCTCAGCCGCAGGGGGAAGTGAGCACTCCTGCCCTCGGCATCACTGAGGAAGACCTCGTAAAGGGTAAACAAACACTGATTTCCTGTAGCTTTGCTTTTTCATCTTCACCAAAACATGTCTATTTTCATGTTAGATTTTATCAATGATCATGGAATTTAAAAATCTCTTTCCCTTGTCATTATGAGTTTTAGAGCTAAGTTAAAAATAAAAAAGGAAAATGGACTGCATAGCATAAAATGCTAAAACTGCTTATTCCTTAACTTCACTTAGATGGTGGGCTTTGGTAACTCTCCAGAGTCAGAATGTCCTAGGTCTCCAAGCTCAGGCCACCTGGTTTGACCATTCCATTGCTGAACACAACCAGCATGTCTCCTACATTCCTCTCGTGACCCCTGCCCTAAATACATACATCCAAATGTTCACTGCCTCTCAATAGGCAAATATTTCAATTTAAAATGGTGACAGATATTTTGCACTAGAACACTGTATAGTTAAAAAAAACAAACAAACAAGGTTCTAATTCTAATGTTGGAAATGCTATTGTTACAGTTTACAAAAGTGAGCAAATCTCTTGGGAAACCATTATTAATTCTCATTGCAGTCAAAGAAAGGTAAGCGCTTGGAGGAATCGAGACAGGTTGCGGTCCTTGGGAGCCACAAGGGAATCGTTTCATCCTCCCAAGTTCTCCCCTGGAACCTGCTTTGGGAGAGCTCCACCGTTGAAGAAGGGCAGGGGAGGGAGGGGACTGAGGGCTGGACGTGTGTGGCCAGTGCACTAGACCTTTGAGAAGCTCTAATGACGAGTGCCCACTTGAGAAGCACAAAACCAGGTGGACACCTTGACATTTTAGACACAGAGCGGTAGGGACCCACAAAAATCTTGTTTGGTTGTTGGAGTCACCTCAGGCAAACGAGATGACCCAGAACTCTCTATCAATTAATTTATAAAATACTGAGATTGGAAACATGACTTTGGTGATAGGAAATGAAGAGCAGCAAGCTTGGCCCTGGGATAACCCTGAGCCAGTTAACAATACAGGTCAGAGCATGAATTCCCAGCCAGCGTGGTTGCCACAGAATGCAGGACGGTGTGGGGCAGTTTGTGTTTGCCTGGGGCAACCTACCTGGTGTGGACAGTGAGCTGCAACCAGACGTTACAGGCTGCTGCCTTCCCACTGTCAAGGAGAAACACATGCCAGCATCTTACCACCAAATGTCAAACTGCGCTGGGAACAGTGTACTCGGCTTCAGGGAACACACACACACTCAGTTCTAGGCTGCTGCTTCTCGAAACACCTCTGGAGAGACACCTGAAAGCTACTAGGACAGGAGACCACAAAAATGGTCACTGGAGCTCAATTCAGGGTGGTGACCTTCCCCAGCTTTCTCTCCTAATGCAAACGGCAGATTGCCCAAAGGGCACCTTGACTTATTTGGCTTCTATTTTCCTCTCTCTACCCTTAAAGATGGAAGAAATTATGGTATTGTGATTTACTCTATTCGCTTCCCCTAATAGGTTTCTTAGTAAGACAAAAAAAAAATTGTGGTGTCTGGTGGTGAAGTTTCACAGCTGCCTATTACATAAGGTCAGGTATAAGCAGAAGGTTAAGGTCATGCACGACTAGGATAAATGCACGAAGACTGGTCAGGTGGTACAGGGAGTCTATTAAACTAATAAAGGAAGCCAAGGCAAAAGGTTATGTCTGCTGTGCAGGCGGCTCTCATCCTCCCCACTTCCTTCCCTCGGTCTCCAAAAGCAGCCACGGAATATTAAACCATCTCAAATCTGTGTCTGGGCTGCTGAGCAGAAAAGCTGGGTTCAGGAGGCCAGAGCAGTCTCAGGATAGCTCTGCCCTCAGCAGCGGGCCTTGACCCATCGGCCGAGACTCACGGGGGACGCGGCAGCCCGTCTCCTGCAGCCCTGCTCACTGCTCCAAAGAGAGGACAAAGTCTGATGTTGGAGAGAATCCTGTAAGAGATCTTGCAAAGACTCTCAAATGGGAGAATATATGGCACATGTGCCGTTCACCTCATACATGTGAATCTACAGCTATATATTTATATATTTTGAACATCGGATGAAAGAATTGGGAAAACACGAAGAAACCATTTTTCCAGCCTCTCAGCTATGCTGGCCAAGAGCACCCTCTGTCCATTCCTGCATAGAGACCTATGTCCACCAGGGAGGGGAATCCCACATCTAGGTGGCTCATCCTAACTGTAACTCCCACACCTTTGACTACATTAAAAGAGACCAGTGTGTTGAAAGTCCTTTAGTCTAAGGCAGCCGAGACCCCGAAGGGTTCACTGCTCTTCTGTTTTGCTGCTATTCCGGAACTTCACCACCATGACTGTTATATTGTCAGGGCAGCCTCTGTAAAATGACTGTAAAACTATGCTCTTAGCCCCAAAGTGTGGTTCATCCAAGCGCTCCTTGATGAATCGAACAGCTTCTTCATTGCTGAAAGCATCCCAGAGGCCATCTGATGCCAAGATCATGAACTCGGGCTGGAGCTTGTCCAGGTCAAAGGTCAGGATATCTGGGTCTGGGATGACCACGTTGAGATTTTTCAGTGGATAATCCCCCAGGGACCGAGACATGGCCAGGATTCCCTGGACCCTCCAGGAGCCATTGAAACTGATAAAACCACCTGCAAAGAAAGATGGAGCCCATTAGCTGGAGCGGCCGATCTCTCTCTCTCTCTCTCTCTCTCTCACACACACACACACACACACACACACACACACACACACACACGGTAGAGTCTGGGTGCGCATACAAAAGGCCCATCCATCATATGTGCCCCCGCACCTCCCCTGGGCACTGCCAGGAAGGAGTAGCATTCACCTCACATGGCTTGAGGTTTCACACTCTACCAGTAGATCCTCATGTCCTCATCCTTGGCATCTTAAAGGCTCTGAGGAATATATCAGTAAAAATAACTGAGGGTAGGAAGATCCATATAGGTGAGGGCATCGGTTTTAATAACACCTTGGTGGCTCATTGATTGACAGTAGGAAGCCCTAGGGTAAGGATTCAAGGACGATGGCAAAAGAGTGCTGAAAGGCACGAGGATGGGAACCAGAGACCACCACTGCGCTATTCATTTAGCTCGAGGCTGCCCTTGGGTGCATCTAGATTGCAAAACAGATCCCCAAATAGGATGGGGATTAAAGAAAGGTGTATTTTTTAGCACAGTGGTTAAAGGCTTGGGCTTTTGGGTCAGGCTGCTTAGATTTGATACTTGGCTCTGTCACTTGTAGCCATGTGTAGCTTCAGATGAGTGGTTCTAGCTTCTAGGTTTCCCTGGCTACAAAATGAGGGCTATCACAGTACCTATTCCACTGTTGTGAGAAATAAAGGAATTACTCCATATAAATCACTTAGCATAGTGCCTGAATATCACATGCACTCGATATTCTCCTGTATTTTTTCTTTAAGGGAGCTAGAACTTTGCTCATTCACATATTATTTGTCAGGTATTTATTAAATGTATACTCCATGCAAGGCAATTTGTAGGCTATGGAGTTATACAAGATCCAGACCTCTCTCTAAAGAAGTAGATAGTTTGGCAGAAAGGAAAAGCTACACATATTAACAACTGTAAGCACCAAACAGTCTTCTTTCAGGAAGAAACTAGTACCTGTTAAATGCTGTAGTCAGATGGAGGAGGAGCAATATATCTGGTTGTGATGATCACAGAGGAATGAGCAATAAAGCTGGGCTTTGAGCAATGGGTAGGACTTCTATGGGCAGGGATATATGAGAACATTCCAGGAAGTATGGTCTAGTAGGCAAGAGCATGGGCTCCGGGGTCAGTGTCCTGGGTCTTGATTCTTGTCTCACCATTCACTAGCTGTGTGTTCTGGGGCACACATGCCTCTTTAAGGCTCTGCTTCCTTGGTTGTCAAATGAGGGTAACATTATCAACCTCATAGGGTAAGTAAAGATAAAGCATATGGAAAGAACTAGGCTTGGCTCCCAGCAGAGAGCAAAAAATAAATGGCAGCTGATACCATTACTGTTGTTGGCAACAACAAAAGGAGTGAAGACAGAGGGACCAACAAGTATTTGGCCCAGGCTGCTGGCAGTGTATTGTTATGCTAAGCAGGACAAGGAAAAAATGTCCTGAAAAGAAGGCTGAGGTCAGAGAAAATACACATAAAAGTAATAAAACCAATCACTGTCCCTTAAGCCTTGCTATAAAATACACCCTTGACATAGCAGGTTAGATTAACCTCCTTGGAGACAGTGTCCAAATTGGCTTCTATAAAGCATTCCTGTAGGGTGGGGGTACAGCGGGGGGGGGGGGGGGACGGCAGGGATGAGGAGGGAGGATCGAATGGGAACACCATTTCAGAAGGGCACGCTGGATGCTAAGATGACATTTCCAGGCATCGTATACACATCCTTCCTTGCCTGTGCTTCCACAAGAGTAGGCTAATTGTATTTTAAGTCCAGGTCACAGCAGACTCATGGGGAAATGGTGTCTTTGTAAGGAAGGAAGCCAGACTATTTGCTTGCAGCTCATCAAAGCTTGCTAGATGCTCCTAAAACATCGTTTGTTCCATCCCACCAACAGAAACCCTGACTAAAGCTTTCATTAAAAATTATTCTACATCTCAAGCAGTTAGTGAAGCAGGAGGTTGTAATAAAATTCAACACTTTCTGACTCAACAGTACAGTTCCCTACTGTGAAAACTCAGATGTTGATTAGGTTCTGGGCAGAGGCTGACCCACAGAGGCCAAGAGTCAGCTGCAATTACCCTGGGCAGCAGGGGCCCATTCTGGTTAGAGACCCAGGGTACACGAGCTCCCCTTGGACAGCTGGTGGGCCTGCCGCCTGGCATGTCGTGCAGAGCCTACATGCTGCACTTGCCAGTGTGGAGAGGAAGGGATTCCTCCCATCCATACGTAGAAAAGAATCCCCCAAAGTGAATCATGAAAACTGATAATCTTCCCTCAAGTCTTTGTCCTAATGTCACTTTGGTGAGGCCTGTAGTGACCACTCCCGATACCCTCCGGATAAGAGAGCCAAGTATGTTCCTACATCGTGAAAGGTAACCCAGTTGGCTAGCCCCATAGGATGTTGGGAAAGATGAAGGGGCACCTAACGCAGACTGGGGGAACCTTTGGCTCGGTGACAGGGAAGGCTTCCAAAAGGATACCCTTAAACTGGTTCTTCAAGGCCAAATCACTGTCAACCACTGGACAGTGGGGACGCACTTGCCAAGGCACAGAGCTAGCAGAAACACGGTTCACTGGGGGAACGGTTAGTAGTTTGGTATGGCTGGAGGGAAACAGGGTATGGCAAGCAGGAGCCCAGAGATCTCATTAGCCTTTAAACTAGTAAAGGGCTTTTCGAAGAGGGGGGGTGGCGGTTCTTTTGGAATGTTGGCCATAAAGAAGGGCAAGTTCAGTGGCCATTTATTTGACAAGAAATGTCACAAAGTCAAGTCTCCGCTACCTCAGCAGCAGCCTCTTCGCTGATCTCTACTAATCACCGGGTAACTGAACATCTTATCCCCCACAGGCCATCCAAGCAAGCCACCTGGTTCACAGAACAGGATGGCAGATAGTCCTTGGAGGTGTTCACAAGCTCACCTGCTCTCTTTATCCTCTTTCTCTCCTTCAGCTGGTAAGGCTTGTGATCATGAGACAGAGGAATGGCGTTCCCGTCCTTGTCACACAGGACCCCTCTTGAGTCACCCACGTTGGCCACGGTGAGGTCCTTATCTGACAGCAGAGCAATCAGACACGTTGTACCTGAAAGACCGAAGAGAGAGGCGATGGAAGAGGTGAGCAGTGCATGGAGATTCAGCTATTTCTTGTTGTTAGCGGATTCTTCAGTCATTAAAACTGCCCCTGCTGGGTGAGAATTTAACTCCAGACACTCTGAGAATGATGGCTGTTCACTTCAACAACACTGATCAAATCTGACAGTCAATTTTCCTAACCATGTTAGAATGTTACAGAAATAAGCTAGGCTAACATTATCATCTTCCCAAATCATTTTTGTTTCTGCTCCTCTTAATTTAAACACATATCACATCTAAAAGGATTAGGAGAGAATAAAAATCAGTCTGAAGCTTCTGACAACTGATAGCTATTTTTTTGCTTCTCACTGGTGCCTAATTTCTATGGAGCTCCTGTTCAAAGTGGGGAGGAAGGGGGTTGTGTGGGCTCCTTGGCTAGAGGGTCTGGGAAAGGCAGTGAATGACAGACGTCAACAGCCCAATCCCGTGGCGCTCCAGGGAGCCGTGAAGGAGCTGCCTATACAAAGCCTAACGCAAAGATTGGTCACCAGAAACAGGGCAGCTCCAGGGGGCGATGGGGGAAGACTATAAAGGTGGAAGCAGAAAACCCGGCAGTGATGACAGAAATGAGATCTAGGTGGATGGGAGGTGGGGTGGGGGTGGTCGGAGTCAGAAGGGGAGCCAGACTGACTGACAGGCTCAGACTGTTCAAAGGACAAGCTCTTCTGAAACCCTTTGAAATGAGAATGGATAAAAGCAAACAGAGAGGGACGGTCTGGTCCACCTGGGGCCTGGCCTTATTCCCTGCCTCGTGTCCTCTGCCCAGCCCTTTCCTCTCTCCTCCCTCCCTTCTGACAGTGTCACGGAGGATGCGGATGCCTGCTGGAATGTTCAACCCATTAAGCTGTTGCTTCAAACTGTTAACGCCTTTGCTTGTGAAAATTATCCGTCAGTGCCTTCATTAATATTTCCCTCCTCATTTAGAAGGTCATATTCTACAACAGCATGTAAACTGCATCTAAAAAGCTCTTTAGCCTTCACAGAACAATAAACAAGACTGAATTCTCAAGTGGACATAAAGAATAAATACAAGTCAATAGCAAGAGGAAGGAGGATAATTAGAATATTCGGTATATTCAAGTATTAGATTTCAGTTTGAAATTCCATTCTGAAGCCCATTTAATTCAGAACGGCCTTGATCAGAAATGGAAATATAGGGGTGTCTGGGGTGGCTCAGTCCTTTAAGCAGCTGCCTTCAGCCCAGGTCACGATCCTAGGGTCCTGGGATTGAGCCCCATGTTGGCAGGGGCAGGCTCCCTGCTCAGTGGGGAGTCTGCTTCTCCCTCTCCTTCTGCCTCTGCCCTCCCCTCGCACTGCCTGTGCTTGCTGTCTCTTGTGCTCCCTCTCTTTCTCTCTCAAATAAATAAAATCTTAAAAAAAAAAAGAAATGGAAATACATGAAATAACTCAGGATTTCTGATATGAAAAGCTTTGTGAAAGAAAAAAAAAGGCTAATCTCAGAGATTCCAAGCAAACTGCAAATCTTTTACTTTTAAAAAACACTCTAAAAGTGAAAATGTAAACACAAAAACAATTCATACAATCAGAAATTATTATTCTCAGTTTTTGCTATGAGTTGCCTTTTGGTCTTCAACCATTTTCACTTTGTTATCGAGCATCTGTTGGATTAACTTATCTAGCACGATCAAAGAATATAAGGCACATTCGTGAAGTCTGAAGGTGAAACAGAAACTTTTTGGGATATGCACTGCTGGGAGGCAGAGCATGTACAGACCTCTTGGAGATGTCTCTTTGACCCTCTTCCCTTCTTTGCTTCTCACTCTGCGCACTCTGAGAGACCGCGTTCCTGACCTTGGCCTCCACTACCATCTAAGCCTGTGCCACTAGCCTGGTTGACACTCCTGAGGTCCACATCGACTGGTGTGTAGGTGTTCTGATTTGCCTGTACTGCTGGGGATCCAGGGAAGGGCTTTGGGGCCTCTTGGTGAGAAGAGCAGAGGGATCCACCTGGCTATGGGCCCTTACCCTACCCCATTTCAGCACAGCAGCTCTACACTCATCTGTAAGCTGTACTGAGCTGCCATGTAAGTCTTTTTTTTAATAAAAGAGGGAAGGGAGAGGTCATTCCTACAGCCAGAAAAAAATTGAAATTTAATCGTATATGTGATTAAGAATCACTGAAGGGTTTTAAGCAGGATAGTGTCATGATGAGATATGTGTTCTAAAAGATCGTCTCAGTGGCAATACGGAAGATAAAGAGGAACCAGGGAGAAAGATAGAGATAATGAAGGTCTGAATTAACGCAGTAAACAGAGATAGAGGGTAGGAGACAGATGATTTAAAACCTGAATGGAGAGGTCATAGAGAGTGAAGGAAATAAAAGAGAGGGGAACCAGTCTAGGCTCAAGTCCTACTATCTAGGCGGGGGGGAGCTGGGTGCTCCACAGACAAGCACTTAAGGGGATGTCTGCTTGGGGCTTCTGGGAAAGGCTTTCTCTCTCACTACAGGAAACACAGTGAAGAGAACGATCCACTTCTTTGGTCCAGTGTTAGCTCAGGTGTTTTCCAGAAGTGTGGCAGCCATCGTGAACTACGAGGTGATAGGCCTCAGGGTCAAGGCTCTCTCTGCGGGAAGAGCAGAGAGGTAAAGAGCCTGAGTCCCTAAGATACCACGGAACTGCTGAACCAGCCTGAAACGGACTTGTTTTGTGAGACATTAAGTATCTTTACTGCTCATGGCTTTTTAAGTTGGATTTTTCTGTTCCTTGTAGCATCTTAATTGATTCAGGGGCTTATAGTCCAATAAGGGGGTCTGTGGATAGATTTAGAGTGGCTGCTTTGCTTTACTCACATGCTGTTGGATATACTTAAGATTCATGGCTTGCCAATTCCTTTGTCAAGGACACGATTCCAATGTTTCTGTGGGTTTAAAAGATCTATCCTATGTCGCGGATTTCAGAAATTTACTGCTTTGAGACAGTGGGGACTGCTTTTCTTAGCATTAGAATCTTAGACCTGGCCAAAATGGGTTAGCCCCAGATGGTGGAATTAGAGCTGCAGGCAGTTCTTTAGGATCACTGAAATGTCACCATTTCCTCTCTGTAGAAACCTGCCTGACTCCTGGGTGGAGTCCCAAGCATAATCTTAAAAAAAATGCTTCACTGTAAGCAATTTATCCTTTGGGCTTTGTAGTCTTAGTTAGGGGTTGCAAGCGGCAGTTTATACTTTACAGAACAAACTACCTTGTTGCTGAAAGACTCATGAAAAACATTGTGTCCAAGAGAAAACGGACCAAAATCACCTCTTCTTTTGTTTGCATGAGTAAAAAACACTTCCTCAAATTTGGATACAAGTTTTGATATAGAAGATTAATTCCAAAATAGTACCATTTATCAAATACCAGGATCTGACAATATTACTTAATATGTCAGGATGTTTCTATATTCACAGTTTAATCTAGACGAGAACCTAATTGCCAATCTGGAAGGTATCTCGGAAATTTAGCCTATCAATCTCACTTCACAGATTAAAAAGATGAAGAAAGCAAATTCACACAGACTACACTTCAATGTCCCAACTGAGTGAGGTCTGGCAAGTTATGTCTCTTAAGCCTCAGAAAATGGCACCACAATCCAGTCAGTCAAGCTAGGAGTCCTCCTTGTTTTTCCTCTTTTCTTTTCTTTTCTTTTCTTTTCTTTTCTTTTCTTTTCTTTCTTTTCTTTTCTTTTCTTTCTTCTTTTCTTTTTTTTTAAATATTTTATTTATTTATTCACGAGAGACAGAGAGAGAGAGAGAGGCAGAGACACAGGCAGAGGGAGAAGCAGGCTCCACGTGGGGAGCCCGACGTGGGACTCGATCCCGGGTCTCCAGGAACATGCCCTGGGCTGAAGGCGGCGCTAAACCACTGAGCCACCCGGGCTGCCCATCCTGTTTCTTTTCTTTACCTCATTCCTGACCTTCAATCCCTCATTCAGTTCTGTCACTCTTAACCTCTAAGATACATCTTAAACCCTTCCAGCTTTCTTGTTCTCATTGCGTTGACTCCAGTCCAAGCCGCTGTCCTTTCTAAGCACTGCTGTTTCAGCAGTCAGGTGAGAAACAATGGTGGCCAGGTCCTACATGGTCTGGCCCCCTCCCAAACCGTCCAAGGTCATGCCATACTACCCTTTCCCTTGCCTTCCCTCCCTTCTGTTGTCCAAACATGCCAGTCCTTTTGTTGTCTTTGGGCTTTTGTACTCAAAAGAGTACAAAATAGACTGGGCAAAGGAACAGTTTGCCCTTTGCCTTTGCCCAGTCTATTTCCCTGTCATTGACACTGGCTAACTAACGCATACGGGGAGGTCTTAATACAAGTGTGATATCATCAAAGAGGTCTTCTCTGATGGGAAGGATCTTATCTCCTCTTTACTTCCCTTATTGCCCTCACAACACACAATTATGTAAATATCTTGTACATTTATTTAGACTATTTAATTAATGCCAATCTTCCCCTATACAATGTAAACTTCACAAGGGTACAGATATTGCTCGTTTTCCCTCCTTACAATGCTGATGCCTAGAACATGGCAGGTACTCAATACCTGCTGAATAAGCAAATTAATAAATTAATGCATAAATTACCACACACTGTCTTTTTGATCCCGCTCTGACATAATGCTGAGCTCCCTCTGACTTGCTCTGAACATGTCCACCTAGGTCAGTAATACAATGTACACCATCTTCCAGACACCACCACAACAGGGAGACACTCAACTAGAAAAATATACTTTATACATTGATCAACCATGAGGACCCTCCTGTACATGCATAGCCAGGCTCACAGGCACACTGCCAGTAACTAGAAAGAACTTCTGGCCCAGGGCTGTCCTGGGTTCTTCCCCCAGTCCAGGCTCCCGGTCCGATGTAAATGAAACATGGGTAGGCCTTCTATCCTCACCACACCTTTCAAAGCCACGGCCCCTTGTCATGTGATAAAAAAGTGCCTCATGGTGGTAATTTTTTTTTTTTTTTTTTGCTTTAAAGTCTTTATTATCCTGAATACAAAAGACAGAAGTCCTTTAGGATATAACAGAGTTCTTTATGTGGAAACATTATTTTTTTTTTTTTACAAGTGAAAAAATAAATACCTGTTGGAATAAAGGCTTATATGCTAATATGTGCCATAAAAAAGTAGAGTTTTAATATTTGACAAAATGCGCAAAGAAACAAATGCATAAACACATTACTGCTACATTAAGGAAATATGAAAGGTATACTCGGAAATCTCAGTAAAGTGACGGTGTAGGCTTCTAGCTTTTACTTAGCTAGTATTGCACCCAATAAGGTCATCTAGGTGTCCCGACGTCCTAGAAAACCCGCAAGCTGACCAGCGTCCAAAATGCCCAAGTGGGAGTGGAGAATGTGAGTAAGAACATAGAAACAAAGAAACTGGAAACCCCTCAAAGACCTAGGGAGGGGACAACCAAAAGTTAATTGCGTGCACATTCTTTGTCCGCTTCTGACCTCAATTTATACTTGAGTGAAATAGGCACATTTTCATGTTGTCCTGTTAGTTCATGCTTTTGTTTTGTTTTGTTTTAGAAAAAATCCACAAATGCAAATTATTCATTAGTCTATCCCTCTAAACCAGCATTCTCTCCTCTGATTTAATTTCTGGGAAGCAGATAAAGTAAAGGCACGTAAGAAAATCTCCTCTAGACTTATCTCAATATTCTGGTTGGATAATACTGGGCACTTCATTCACTTGGTGAGTTGAGCTTGAGAAAAATGTAAATCCTTTTCTTCTTCTTCTTCTTTTTTTTTTTTTTTTTTTTTTTTAAGTAGACTCCACATCCAGTGTGGATCTCATGACCCCGAGATTAAGACCTGAGGGGAGATCAAGAGCTGAACGTTTAACCAACTGAGCCACTGGGGCACCCCAAGAAAAATATAAATCCTAATGAAGGTTAAGTAACTTGGGTTAGTTCAGGCATCTTTGGAAACCCTAGTTATCAATACTTTAACAACTTAGTTTAAACAGCAAAGTGGTAATAACAATTTGTTCAGCACTGTAAACACCACTAAGTGGCTCACAAACACACTCGTAGTTGATTTCCTGACTCGTCAGTGTGGGGGAGGGGCCAGCATTATTGTCCCTTTGAGCTGACAAGAAAATGGGACACAGAGACTTCGAGTGTCTTATACATGGTGACACCGCTCAACGCATATGTACTGAATGACTATGTGACTAAAAACCTTGGGGTCCAGGATGATTATTCTAGTAATAATAATAAAGATAGATCCTGCTACTTAAACTTTTCATTATCATGCTAAACATTTACTTACATTGTGTAAATTACTCTGCACTACCCTTTGAGATAAGGCATAATTACCCCCATTTCACAGATGGGGGAAGTAGGTCTTGGGTAGGATGACACCCTGTCCAGGTCACATACGGGGACTGACTCCACCAGGCCACATCTTGTAATAATCATCGCTTCTTCCTGTTTTAAGCTGTTCTCTTCCTACTCCCGGAAGTAAAGATTTCTGTGATCCATTTCTAGTTTTGAATAGTCCCCATCCACTCGCCCCCTTTTACAGTACACGTTGGTGCAAGTCACAGAAAAGTTGGTAAATCAGGAAAAAATGTGATCATGTGATACAAAGTTTGTTTACTATAACTGTGACTGTATTAAATAAAGCTGATACGTTGAAAATTCTCAATAAGGAGCCATCAGAAGGCAGCCAAACCTCTCTGAAATAAAAAACAAGTGGCTGGGATTAGTTGACCTCTAAGTCCTTTTCAGCTCCAACATTCTGCAGGTCTTCAATTGGAACTGCAAACCCTAATGCCTTCAGGGAGGTCGGCCAAGTATAAGAAAAAGCTTGTGACCCTCCTGGAATAGCTTTATCCCCCTACTTTTGATAGAACCACGGGTTCTGAAATGTTTTACTCTAAGAAAGGGCAGGCCTTAGGATAAGTAACAAGAGACCTCAGGCTTCAGCACCAGGTCCACCATGGGGCATGTGGATGGGGCTTGTGGCAAACGGGAGGACACCCACTAAGGGGGCTCAGTTCCCCAGCAATTAAGGTCATTGCCATGTAGGGATGCAGGCCCCTTGTGAATAGTTCTTAAGATTTTTTTAAAAGTTTATTTATTTATTTAAGTAATCTCCACACCCAATGTGGGGCTGGAACTCACAACCCGGGATCAAGAGTCAGTCAATCTTCTGACTGAGCCAGCCAGGCACCCTTTCTTCAGATTTTTTAAAGGAAACCATTATTATGTGAACTCTCCTGATTTTTAAATGTTGGCAACTTTTATTTTAAAAAACAGTGTAAGACAAACAAAAGGCAACTGTGAATCAAATAATTCTTTGATTCATTAGATTAACAGCCTCTTTTTTGGGCCAGGGTGATGCTTTCCTTATTCATTGTTGTATATACATTTTCTTAATTAGAAAGTCCTTTAAAAGAACGTGTTTCTTATAATACTCATGGCTATATTCCATAATAGGGCTTTGTACACCGCACAGACTCTAATGCGAAGGGCGGTGCTAAGTATTGAGATGACATCAAGTGCTTTCACCACGTGTACTAATGGTAGCGTTGGTACAGCTCACACTTTGCACTTTGTAAATATATATATTTTGGCCATGTAAATATTCATTCTTTAAAGAATACATGAACAAGGTTATCTAGGTGATGAGACTTTAGACTACTTTGTTTTCTTTATTCTTTTCTGTATTAAGATGAATGCAATAGGTCATTTAAAACCGAAATGTGTTCACAACACTTCAGAAGCACATCCACCGCACAGAGCAGAGTATACAAGACATAAAACAGGAAAAGCAGAACTGACAATCTTGGTGCAGGTGGAAACAAAGCCCAGGAGAATAGTGACAATGGTGACAGCAGCACTGCTCACAGACAGTTCAAGTTCAGATTCAAATTCTTACCATCAGTGATTATCCATCAATGACTCAGTGACAGACAGGCAAGTCCCAGCTGCCTTTAGGCTCCTCACCTCCTTGACCCCCTGCGGAATAGCCTCACCTTATCTCTGAGCAGAGCTACCTCTGATTTCTACTCAGAGCAGACCTCCCTGCCCTGGTGCCAATCAAAGCACATCACCCTCAATCCCTACACTCCCCACCCCCACTTTCTGGACACCCACAGCTGTGATTTAAAAATTGAAGTCACAGGGAAGGGGAGCACCTGGAGGGGTGCAGTCAGTTAAGCAGCCAACTCTTGGTTTCAGCTCAGGTCATGAACTCAAAGTTGTGAGATCAAGCCCCATGTCAGGCTCTGCACTCAAAGTGGAGCTTGCTTAAGATTCTCTCTCCCTCTGCCTCCATGCCTCTCCCCGCCCCCCAACACATGCACTCTTTCTCTCTAAATTAAATAAATCCTTAAAAAAAAAAAGATAAAAATTGGAGTCATGAGAATCCTTATGTTCCGAAAGTTCACTTCACCACATTTTCTTATATGAGAGACACTGTAGTTTTACTTTTTCTTGGAGTGGGAGTGGGAGGCTGGACAGAATTAGTGTAGCTCAGGAGCCTGGCTTCCTAATGCTCCGGGACACGCTCCCATACAATGCCACATAGTGACTCCCCTCTGTGACATCAAGTCTTTTGTAAAAGTACAAGGAACAGTGACATTTTTTTTCTTTAGGAACGGGAGCAAGAAATTGGGTGTGGGATGGAGAAGAGGTCACCCCTCTTCCGGTAGGGAAGGGGAGGCGGAGAAGGGGACACACACCCACACCCACACCCACACACACATGTGAGAAAGGATTTCAGTGAAGACGTTAATAGTCTAAAGGCCCTTCAATATACGCAGCATAGGAAAATCAACACATTTATAGGTTGAGGAGAAACAGGTTTATCTTGTAAAGTTTTGACAATGAATGTTAGCTCAATAACACAATTCCCAAGCCTAGATGACATCAGGGCCCAGTGACTGACAGAAATTATATTGGTGAGCAACATATTGTAAAAGAGCAGGCGAAGCCAGTCATCAATGAAAGACTCATGGGGAATGATAAGATCACTGTCAGCAGGGACTCCAGCCTCCCCCTCCCACCGCCACCGCTGTGCTGAGCCCTGAAACACAGATAAAGGGCCAGGTATTTGTAGATAAGACTCCCTGGCCTCCAACCCCTGTCTGCATAATCTTTAAGTCCGCCCAAGTTTGACCTGCTCAGAGCTTGTGGTAATAATTAATGCCATGTCAGAGACAGACCTGTCAGGGCCAATCTGTTGTCTGGAAAACTAAAGAGTGAATTCTAATGTTTTCCTTCTTTATCCCTTTTCTCTCACCTACTGCCTGGGTCCTTGTACCCCCTGCTCTGAATTCTCTCAGATGTTGGCCCTCCTCAATGTTACTTGAATGTGTGTAGCTGGGCGGGGAGAATCACCACTCATTTGTCTACCTCCATGCACAAGGTTATTGAATTAGTACTAATTAATGATTCATACTAAAAAAAATCAATAGTTCCACTCTAATAAGTCTTGTAGTAATGAGCCTCAAAGTTATTTTATGCTATGAGAGCCTTGGGTGGAACGTGTTTGGAAAGAGATCTATGTGTGTAGAGAGGCTTGTACCGGCCAAGTGATGAGAACTACCACACACTGACCATTTATTACGTGTTAGGCCCTATGCCCAGAGTCCTTGGCATATGTAACTTCTCTAACCTTAACAGTTTATGAGGTACTGTTATCTCCACTTTGCAGATGATAAAACTGAGATTAAGGGATTAGCTCAAGGGATGCCTGGATGGCTCAGTGGTTGGGCATCTGCCTTTGGCCCAGGGCATGAACCCGGGGTCCTGGGATCAGGTCCTGCGTCGGGCCCCCCGCGGGGAGCTTGCTTCTCTCTCTGCCTGTGTCTGCCTCTCTCTCTGTGTCTCTCATAGATAAATGGGTAAAATCTTTTTTATTTTATTTTATTTTTATTTATTTATGATAGTCACACACACACACAGAGAGAGAGAGAGAGAGGCAGAGACACAGGCAGAGGGAGAAGTAGGCTCCATGCACTGGGAGCCCGACGTGGGATTCGATCCCGGGTCTCCAGGATCGCGGCCCGGGCCAAAGGCAGGCGCCAAACCGCTGCGCCACCCAGGGATCCCTAAATGGGTAAAATCTTGAAAAAAAAAGGGGGGGGGGATTAGCTCAAGTCACACAGCTGGTGAATGGGAGAGCCCAACCACTGTGTTGTAGGAGTATTCCAACCTCGAGGCAGGCTGTTGCTAGCCCATATTTAATACTTTTGTGCAAACCAGAAACAGGTTTATTTCTCCTCTAAGACGTTTTACTACCATCTCCATAAAATGACTAAAATACATACTCAGATTGATAATGACCACAATGTGAACGGTGCCTCCTAGAGCTGTGTGGTCAAACCTGCACAACGATATGGGGGGCCCTGCTTCTAGGCTATATCCTGCTTCCACCCACCCCAGAAAGAAAGCCACCATAGAAGAAGGTTACTCGGTGAGGAATTCCAGCAGAAGAGCACATTAGAGGGTTTCTATTTCACACAGAGACTAGCAGTAGCCGTAAAGCCAACCTGAAGATGAAATATTGTTAGCAACACATCTAAGGCCACATTTGAGTGTTACTGAGGACACATTAAGGACTTCTTTACTCAAGATCTGAAATACCAATATGGCAAACTATCTTGGAAGGTTTCCAAATGGAGGAAGCAGTGATGGGACACCTCCATACATGCAGGGTGGCTTATGTGAGTCACTGGGCGGGGCACAGACAGAAAGCTCCTTGAAATCACAATCCCGCTCATCACATTCCAGAGGGCAGAGGGGCAGAAATAACATTTTATGAGAAAAAGATCTATTACAAATTGAGAATTTTCATTTCCTTAGAGAGATTTTTTTTGCCTGAGCAAAAATTTCCACCATCGAATTTGACACTGGCTGAATGGGAGCCCATTAAATAGAATAGAATTTGATGACAAATTCTATTATTTTAAACCCTAGTGCTATGTAGTTTAATTCTAGATTTAGGTATACTGGGGCTCTTCCTTGGCAAACACATAGTAATTAACAAAATGACTAGAAGAAAGAAGAAATAGTGTATGAATGCCAGAAAGGTTTTTTCCACCAATGAGGTATGACATCCTAAATATGAAAAATAATCTATCTAATGGGGTGGGGGAGGTCATAATTCAAGCTTTTAAAATCTGCTTGAATATTCACTTAACTTTCATACTTTGCCAGAGGGAAAATATAGATGCATCGTCTGATGCTCTTGAACACCATTTTGAAATTGAATAGTTCTTCAACTTTACTTTCAACTGCTGTAATAATAATCTTTATTTCACCCCTGAGTGTGGCCTGTGGACACCCTTCTAATCCTTCCTTTTCAGTTAAGTATGAGCATGTTAAAGACACTTGGTTCCTATTAAACTGATCACACGCATTGGGGAGTCTTAGAAAACCCTAGCAGGTCCTCTTGCTCCAGGAGCTTTCATCTATACTCGCTGGGCATGACTATTTTGAGGTACAAGTAAGCAGACGAGCTTTTTTGATGCTCGCTGATACTCTTCTCGTATCTATTGCTGACATTTAGTTCAGATGGTAGCATGCTACTGAAAGTAATTTATAATTACATTATCACATCCTGGATCCTAAGTCCAGTATCTTTTAATGATAAATAAAATTCATTTCATGGTTCTTTGATTCTTCCTACATAAGCCAGAGATGTGCTGGCTACATTTTTTCATGTCTTCGTTATTTGAGGATTCTTCAGTGAGATATCTCACTTCTCTTTAGGGTTTCCAGCAAATTACAAGTACTGTCTCTGCTTCTTTATGAATGCTGTGGGAGTGGGTATAATAGGAACTTCAGAAACTGAGCTTTATAAAAGGGGCGTTTGCTTTTTTAACAAAAGGCAGAGAAAAGGGGAGGGGAGAGGAATGCTGGAAATGAGAGGTGCAGCCTAATTCCTCTGGTGCTTTAACAAATTACACTTTCTTTGACTTTTTTTCTCTTAGCGTAAAAATCAACCCCCTTTCCTTTGGTTTCAATTAAAAATAAACCTGGGCTTTGAGTTTATTCAGTTATCATCACTTAAATTACCCTATAGCTATAAATGTACATATTCACGTTCTGGAAGAATGACATGTGGAGATATCCACTGAAGTTCCTGTCCCCTTGCATGTACCTGACTCTCCCTCATGCAGTCTGTGGCACTCATCATCCTAGGGAAGACAAGGATTGCTGTGCCCAAAGTGCAAAGAGGAAGTAGTCATGTTTAGTCTCTTGAGCTTCCAAGAGGCTATGGAAACTCACAAAGAAACAGTATTCTCAAGAGAAAAATCTTTTTGGGCATCCATCAAGCCAGGTTCTATACTAAACCACAGGCCTATGAAGATGGAGCAAACAGTGAGTTTTCCTGCCCATGAGTCCTCCCTTCCCAGTTCCTGACCACTAATGTTGGCCACGTGGTGGGGGTTGGGGGAATGGAGGGGAGACAAAGAGGAAAACAGGAGGGAGTCTTTGATGTGCGGGTCTCCAAGAGTCACCGCTTCTGGAGCTTGAAGCAAAGAAGACCTAGACCTTGCTCTCCAGGCCACAGTCTGAGAAATCCTAAACCTCTGTCCCAATATGGAGAGGCAAAGGCTGCATGAGCTCATGCTGGCAACCTCATGTGAAGCAGACAGGACCACTGAGAACTGCTGGGCTTCCCCTGAGGGAGGAATGGCAACTCTCAGGTGTTTCAAAGCTGGGATGAGTGGGCCTGCCAACCGCAGGTTCTGGAGAACCTGGGTCATCCCACAGATACTAGGTCAGTAACAACATCCAGACACTCAGATCATCCCTGGTGAAGAGGGGGATGAAAACATGAACTGAGAAGAACCTGAGAAAAATCAGGAAATGATGGGCTATACCTGGAAGTAAATAGACCAAGATTTTAGTATCAGATCCAATATGGACTCAAAATCCAAGGTACATTCAGTTCTAGAGAGATAAATTAAGTTATATCTTTATACGTTTATTTTGTAGCTATATAATGTATGTGGATGGAGAGATGATAGATATCTCATGCCTACTGCACATTACACACCTTAAATTTTACCCTGGCCCAGAAATTATGAAATTTAATTTTAAATATACTGTAGCCAGTACCAACATGTTTGATAACCAAACATGACAACTTTCCTGGCCACTGAATCAGCACACATTTATTACTGAAGAATTCTAGCTGGAAGGAGAAACAAAGCCAACTTTGTCCTTGAGAAGCATGCCATCAGCAGGTTCTGCAGTCACACATAGATTATTTCTAGACAATCTCTTCCATCCAAACACAACACAGTCACTGATATCCCCATTTAAAGGGATAAAATAAAGGCCATACGATGGTATGCCTGAGTGGCTCAGCAGTTGAACATCTGTCTTTGGCTCAGGTTGTGATCCCCGGGTCCTAGGATCGAGTCCCACATCATACTTCCTGTGGGAAGCCTGCTTCTCCCTTTGCCTCCTCTCTGTATCTCTCATGAATAAATAAACAAAATCTTTTTAAAAAAGGTCGTACAAATATGTTCAGTTAGGACAAATACAAGCAATTAGATTTGGGGCCAATTTGATCTAATAATTATTAACTTCCCAACTTGGTTTGGGTTCAGTGGCCTATGGAACTGACTCTCCAAGCTGTGTCTCCAAGGCAAGCAGCTGCCTCAAAGGTCAAAAAATCCTTCTGGCCCATCTGGGCACATACCAAAAGTGATATCCCATCTATGCATCAACAACTGGGAAAATACCAGGTGCCTGGGTGGCACAGTCATTTGGGCAACCGGTTCTTGGTTTCAGCTCAGGTCTTGATCTCTGGGTCGTGAGATCAAACCTCACATTCGGCTCTACACTCAGTGCCGAGTCTGCTTGGGATTCTCTCTGCCTCACCTTCTGCCCCTCTCCCCCCACACTCATGCTTTCTCTCTCTCTTTCCCAAATAAATAAATAAATCTTAAAAAAAAATAAAACCTGGGAAAATACAACCATGTTACTTTGTGAAAATGATCCCCTTCTTCCTCTTTCTCAGACTTCTATCTTCTACACCTACTAATAATATAAGATTGTGTTTGTGGACGCATGCTAAATAGTTTTATGTTCTCTGTTCCCTCATTGAGTGCCTACTGCATGCAAATTACTAGGTTTGATGCTGGAACAATAAAGATGAACAAGATACGTCCTTAATCCCAAGGCATTTACTGCCTAATGACCAGATGGAAACAGACCGTAGAATCCTGCCTGGTAAATGCTTTGACAGTGCTGTCTGTGAGAGCCTCGGTGTGTGGACAGAAGTAATGGCAGGGAGGGAGCTTAGCTCAGTCTGGGGAGATAGTAGGTGGTGGGGAGAAATCCAGGGAGGAAATGAGACCATAACCCTCTCTTGACGGTATAGCAGGTTAATGAATTCGCATACCAAATATGGTTCTTGGCATAAAGAAAGAGGTAAAAAAAAAAAATGAATCTGTAGAATAAAAAGGAAAGGAAAAGCTTCCTCAAGGGAATTTCTTCATATTTCACTTTCTAAACAAAGAACAGAGTAAACATTTGCTTATAGTCTTTGACTCAATAATGCCAGTTCTTGAATTTTATCCTAAGAAAATAATCAGATGTGAACAGAGCCTCATGTACAAGGACTGACCTCACAGAATTACTTAAAACAGCAAGACAAGAGAAATAATGAAAATGAGCAGACATATATTCATTATGAAGTACTCAAATAATAAAGCATAGTGTAAACATTAAATGTAGTATTTCTGAAGAATATATATTGTCATGGGAAAGTGCTCTTAAAAGAAAAGTAAAACAGTACACAAAATTTCTTTCAATATGTAAAGATATGTTACATTAGTATTTTCATTTGAAAGAAACTATATAAAATATTATTCCCATTTTCCTTTAATAAATATGTATGTAAATATACACAGAAGAATATTAGATGGAAACAAAAAGAAAATACTGGTTATTAAAGTTGGTTTAAATTATTTTTTGTAAAGTTTTCTGAATTTTCCACATTTAATGTAACTCATTTATAGGAATTTTTTCACCTTTACCGAATTCAGTGCTTTTTATTTCGGTGTTCTTAATGTTAGGCATTTATTGCCCCTTTCCTCCTACTCGGGTCTTCTGTCAGAGTCCACAATGACTTGACCAGACTTTCTGTTTAGCTGTTCAGTTTTCCTTGTGGAGCCATCCTGCCATTTCAGTTAGACTGAGGCTATCCAACTGAAGTACTGATAAGCATTCCTGCCTTCCCTTGTTCCATTTCGCCCAGTGTCACTCCAGGAAAGAAGAAACAGTGTCAGGGAGAGTGCCAGGACCCACACTCATCAAGGGTAGCGCTCAGAAAGCTCTGGGTTTGCTGACATCACACTTCTGGCACACTGCCACGTGACATGATTAGATGCTGTTGCCCGGAAAGTGGCAAAGGATGACCATGGAGGATGGGGGGCAGCAGGAACAGGCTGATTGTGACACACTTGTTGCACAAGGAGCTCTGACCAGGGACAGCCAGTTCCCCAAGGCAGCCAGGTGGTTCCTGCCACAGGCCCTTGCTGACTGGGGGTCACCTTACAGAAGGTGAAGCTGATTGAGGGGGTGGGAGGGGGTGAGGAGCAGGAAACAAAAGAGGAGACCTTATAGGATGCCAGAACTTTAAGTAACAGAAGAAACTGAACGTCATTAAGTACACAAGCTACAACGGGCCAGGGACTCTGCTTGCTGCTCACACATACCTCACCACATTTAGTTTGCCAAAAATCCTGCATGATGTATATCATCATCATCATCATCATCCCTCCATTGTACAGATTTGGAACAAGAGGCTCAGCTTTTGGGTGGAAGAGTAGAATTTGAACCCAGGTCTGACACCTTCAGTGAGGCTTTTAAAATTTTCTCTAAGATGCAGAACCTTCTCAGGAGCATGGCAAGGAAGCAGTCAGGGCAGCAAATAGCTTTATTTAAGGATTCTGAAGTTTGTATGTGCCTTCTACTAAGGAAATATACAGGACAATACATAAACTAGATATTCAAAGAAAACTTTTTGGTAAAGTTTTCCTAACGCTGTATAAAATGTTCTAAATTTTTTTTTTAATACATAGCTAAGCTGGAAAATAAGGACGTCGTTTTCTTAGAGGGCAGAAACAATAATAAAGTGAGAAGGCCAAGGCATAGATGAGGGAGAGGGGCTGATCAGGAAACCCCGTCGGACATACACAGTCTCCCACATCCCTGAGACTAAGTCCTCCTGGAAGGGGCCCTGAGGTATGTAGAATGTAACGTTCCCAGTACCAGATGGAGGGCTGGATAGTATTCAGAGTTTGTGAAGTGATATCAGATACTTCTTCCAGTGATCTCGAGTGACATTATTAATTTCCATTTATTAAATGAGGCAACAGCTCAGGAACTAAGACCAGTGGCTGGCTTGCAAGGGAACCAGAACTTAAGCTGCCTCTCAGCTGCTCAGTCTGGTGCTCGGGGCACCTCCCCAGCGCTGGGGCATATGCCAGGCTGCTAGCGCGGGCCTCTGTTGAACCTAAAAGCTCATGTTTTCCAAGTGTGGGTAGAAAGCCTCAGCAGTGACGGGCCCAAGAGTTAAAATTGACACTTAAGGCATGAGCCACGGGACTCTAACTGAGAAAGGACCTGGCCGGGTCAGATAAGAAGAAGGAGATTCCATAATTAAATAGGGAACACTGTGCTCTAAGCAGGTCTAAAGGCCCTCTTGCTCCCTAGCTTCTTACTACAGTGAACTGCTGGAGACATCTTTTGAACTGAAAAGCAGAAAACTTCAAGGGGCACCACCTCCGTTTATCCAAGCACCCCTTCCAGCATCCCCAGAAAGCTTTCCCCCCCACCCCCCACCCCCCAGCCGTGCTTGGCGGCAAGAAGGGAAGCTTCCCACATCCCCACTGGTGCTCCCTTGGATCCACCCAAAGTTGAGCTGGCTTCTTCTGAAGGTAATTTCTTCACTTGTCACCAGTCTATTTTCTAGGACTTGAACAGCAAACAAGGTTTTTAAAGCATTAAGTATGATTCATGTTAATTGAATTTTGTTCAAAGCCCCGCAGGGGGGTATGTTTCTCTCCATCTATTTCACTTCTTGGGGGTCCTGAATAAGCAAAATGTTTGCAGGAGTCTTGCTCACACAGGGATGGTTCTGGCCCACAGACAGTGCAAAAGTGCCAGGCAGCAGGGACGTGGGATGGGAGGGCACCACAGCACGCGGTTTCCCGTGTTGGTCTGGCTTCATACAGACCCTGAATCAGGAGCTATAAACCCCAGGGTGGCATTGTCTCTGACTTGCAGAGTTTCTGTCACCTTGGCTGCAAGGAGGTACTGGCTGAGCTTATAAATGATGCATATATAGCCTCTGAACTCATCTGCTAGCTAGCCTGGAGGCTAAAGTCATTCATCCATTTAGCAAGCTTTTAACTAGCACTTTCTGGTTATAAATAGCTTCAGATGAACTGTCACTCCTTGTCAGGCATTCTCGTAGGAACTGGGGACTCAAAAACAAAAGACAGTCTCGAGGTGAAGAAGTCACAGTTTGGTGGGGTGCCAGAGGGGAGAGAATAGAAAAATCATTCTGTTTCAATTGAAGCTGAAGAGGCAAGCACAGAAACCTGCTTGCAGTGGTATGAGAAGAAGATATTTGAGCTGCGTTTTGACTGATGAATAGGAGTTAGCTGAACAAAGTTGGTGGGGACCAAGGCTCAGATCGTGTGTGTGTGTGTGTGCGCGTATGTGTACATGCATGTGTCTCTGTGTGTGTGTGCACGTGGCGGCAGGGGTTAGGAAATGAATGAAAGGGGATCTTTTTTCCTCTTCCGCACTTGAGAAAGATTTTTCAAATTTTTTTTAATGTAATGATGACTAGGACATCTGAGTTAATGTGAGTCCAAATATATGTCAAGTCTTAATATGGAAATTAGTGACATTAAGAAATGTCAAAGCTCTTAAACATCACTGAGTCGTAAATATGAATACAGACCCACATGCTATTTAAGAAAATTGTGTTAAGAAAGAAAATACGATAAAGAATCAAATTCCCAGCCTGACTTTGGAATATCCACAAATCATCCACACAGAATTTTTTGTAATTACCTAATTAATAGTAAAAGCTTTGACCATATGCTGTCGTGCCCAATTTCCACTGGAGATAGTAAATTACTGTACTTGATTTTTTTCTTTTGCTCTATTTTCAGTTTTCGTGTTTAACCTTATAAAGAGCTTTGGCTTGCTTGCAAATTTAAACTAATGTATAATGGGAAATTCCCAGCCTTCAGGAACTTAAATTAAAACACACGTTATGTCAGTCTTTTGTTACAATGGCTGACTGACATTCATCTGAAGAGTTTTAATAAAGGAGGGGAGGAGGTTCTCAGCACTATTTAAGAATTAAATCTCCAAGGCTATAATTTAGAGATAATTATAAAACTATGTATCATACTGAAAGTTTCTGATTACAAAACATTGAACTGTCATTCCAAAAGAAATATTTTTTAAAGAAATATCTTAATATAAAGAAGAAAGTAAAGAGTTATCCAAGCATAACTGGATGTATTTCACTAAGCATCAAGGAATTGACCAGCTAATACTTTTCAAAATGTGATCATGAACTGTAGCAAATTCTTATGGCATTTGAGAGGGCACACAAATGGAATAAAGCATCTTAGACCCAAACCTGGTAGATTTATACCTAGTTCCCAAAGGGAGTATAGATTGCCTGATATTTAGGACCACCTTTCTGGAAGTCAACTTTTAAAGATACAAAGGCTTGTGGGAACCAGACTTTGGCATCTGTACTGGAGGAGTTTATTTAATTCAGACTCCATTTGATCAGCAGATGGAAAGCAGGTTTATTCAATGCCTTCTACTTAAACTTGCCAAATGGTACAAGTTATGTATTATAATTTAAAACACGATGAGGTATGAGCTTCATAAAATTCTAAGAGAAATTGAACCTTGGCAGTTCCAGTACTAAGATAGCTTCAGAGGGGAAAAAAAAAAAATACATGCTTCCTCCTTACTGCTTCCTAATAGGGCAGAGCACCAAGAACCTGGATCATTTTTCCAGAGGTTGAATTCTTGGGGCTGGCTCTTCCTTGACTAGTAAGAGATAGAACCACTGAAGATAATGGAAGAATTTTCACATGATTGTCAGACTAATTACTAAAGAGGAGAGACTGAATTATAATATATACCAAGAAGATGTACTTAGGATAAAGAATGAAAAGGTGTCAGGATGGAGACAATTTTGCTTTTTAAAAGAAAAGTAAAACTCTTGGCTACACCTATTGTTATATACCACCTATAACCAGCCTTCTGCTATAAATTATGTGAGGCGATGTGACTTACAAGAAATGGATACAAGATAGATTCATTTATCATACTCGCAGCTTAAAACATTTATTATTTCACACAGCTTCTGAAGGAATCCTGGAATGGTTTAGCTCGGTGGCTGGGACTCAGTGTTTCTCATGAAGTTGCAGTCAAGCTGTCAGTTATCTCAGGCTCAAGGAGGAGAGGGTATCTTTCCAACCACAGTCACATGGCTTTGGCCAGGCCTCAGTTCCTCACTTGGTGGGTCTCTCCAATGGTGGCCCGAGTGCCCTCATGACATGGCAGCTGATTTCCCATTCCCCAGGCCTGCCTCATGATGACAGCTGATTCGCAGCAAGTGATTCATGAAACAAAGGGAGAGTGTGAGAGATATCCAAGAGAGAAGCCACAGTCTTTTTAGAACCTAGTATCAGTCATTCCACCATTTTTGGTCACTAGAAGGGGCTTTACTAGGTCTAGACCACACTCAAGAGGAAAACTTGAGGGAAGAAACATCAAAGAATATGCAGGCATATCTTTAAAACCATCACAGTAAACTTTTGCTAATGGTTACTATAATCAGAAAATAAAAATCTAAACTAGCAAAGCACAGACCTGAATAGGAAGAATTTTTTAAAGGATTTTTACTTTGAATACTGACTTCTTTTAGGATTAAAAAATGAGGGGCTTCCTAGAGAACTAATCCTCATCAGCTCAAGAAATATAGTCACATGGGATTTCATAGAAGCCACTCACATTCTTGGCAGGAAAAATGGACTTGTCACATTATCTTTTTAGCTTTCGTGGGAATCTCATAAAATCATGGATCTCTGCTCTGAAAGCACCCTTGAATTTCCATCATTAAACACAAGTAGAGTGCCCTGACTGGTGACCACAGATTGATGATGATGAGCACAGAGAATGATGGTAACATTAATAAAGAGGAAAAAACCCCAGATAAACAAGAAGGAATGCATACTGTTTAACAAAACTCCCCCACAGCTCTGCAATATTTTGAACAGTGTGTGGCTTGGCTTAACCAAACTCTATGACTATGTATATATGTACAATTCACTATTTAATGAAAGAGAATAACAACAGTTTACATTTATTGAGCACCTACTCTGTACCAAGCATTGCTCTGTTTTACACACCTTAATTCTCACAATAATTCTATTAATCAAACTCTCAGTATTCCCACTTTACAGATACAAACTCCCAGTATTCCCACTTTACAGATACAAAGAGGTTAAGTAATTTGCCCAAGGTCACATCGGTGTTAAAGGAGAAGATGGGACTTGAACCCATCTTCTGGAACCACTGCCTTCCATATATACACTTATAATGAGCCATTCCCCAGGAATGAAAACTTAGCAATAAAGATCTGTCAAGTCAGTAAGTACACTGTACAAAGAGGATGACTAGGGAGGATCTGTTTATTTACACACCGACTTGGATAATAGTTAACATTGCCCCCAAAGTGGTTCTGATTTTAAGACTAAATAGGTCAAAGTAGGTTCTGATCTTTTCTTTCTTAAGAAATCTGAGTCATAGCCTGATTCAAACTTCTTGGTATTCTGTTTCCCCTTTACTTCTGTGGTTTCTGGTGATAAAAATAAAAAAGGCTATCACATGTACAGCCTACTAATGGGAGACAACCAAGATGTGTTGAAATCAGCTGGCTGGGCTACTGCCTTTCTGCGTATGTTAGGAAAAGCCCTGCAAAACAGAACTGCCATGTTCTTACCTGAAGGATGTCCTAAAGAGAGCAAAACCATCTATTAGAAATGTCCTGGAACTGGGAAGACTGCATATGGACTATAGAGTCACTTTATTTAAAAAAAAAATTTTTTTTTAAGATTTTATTTATTTATTCATGAGAGATACACACAGAGAGAGGCAGAGACATAGGCAGAGGGAGAAGCAGGCTCCCCAACAGGAGCCTGATGTAGGACTCGATCCCAGGACCCCGGGATCACGACCTGAGCCAAAGGCAGAGGCTCAACCACTGAGCCACACAGGTGTCCCTATAGAGTCACTTTAATGTTTGCAGCAGGAATCACCATTTATACTCAGACATGACATGATTTTATTTAGTTGGGAAATCAGCCAATCATTCTGATGTGGGTCAGTTTTAGCCCTGTACTTCTCCCATTCATGTCATTTTAATTTTGCACCTCCTCTTTTTATTGATTTCTCAGCAGGTATTTCTAATATCAACAACAAGAAGGTATATCTTACTTTCAAACAATGAGACAAAGCTCTCAGCACTTCTGAAGACAAGTCAAAACCACTTTCTAGAGACTTAAAAGCAATGGTTAATTCTCTCAAAATTAGCTCTTTCCTCTTTCATCAAGGAGCTCTGTATCACATAACCATGAAAACTCTGTATGTTTTACCTCAGGTTTGAGAGTTTCCTGCACTGCCTGCCACTTCCTTACCCTTAGGGTACTCACCATTCAATAAGCAGAACCAAGCTCGAGCAAAACTGTGAGAGGGTTCCTTGTTGTCTCAAAGGGTTTCATACTCTATTTCCTCTCCAAAGGTGGGGAGGGGCCCTGACTCCCTTCCCCAACACCCAAAACTTTAAAGCTTTCTGGTTGTTTTTTTGGAAAGCTTTCTGGTTTTTGAGGCACTCTTCCTGGGTGTGTTCTTCACAAGCAATGCTTCAAGCCTCCAAAATATCCTACTCCCACTCCTTCCCTCTCTATCTCTGCCCCCTCCAGTAGGATTCCTATTACCTTGGTTTGAGGATCCCAGGTATTAGGTGAACACTGAATATTAGCAACTTGATCTAGTAACACAAGGTCAGGAATCTGCAATGGCAGGATTTCAGGGAATGTCATATGCTAGTAGGAGAGTTAAATATATATATATATATATATATATATATATATATATATATATATATTTGAGAAAGGAAATCTTTCTTGTGCTTTTCAAAGTATATCAGGTAGGTGATGCTAACTCCATTTATTTTTAAATTATTTATTTTCAAGATTCCGTTTGTTCATCAGAGACACAGAGAGAGAGGCAGAGACACAGGCAGAGAGAGAGAGGCAGAGATCCATGCAGGGAGCCCGACATGGGACTCAATCCCGGGTCTCCAGGATCATGCCCTGGGCTGAAGGCAGGCACCAAACCACTGAGCCACCCAGGCATCCCATAGCCTTTATTCAAGGCTAGCCCTTGTAATAAATTTATAAGTCACTCTGGGTGTTCACAAGTTACTCAGGGGTGACATTTTGGGTGATAGAACAATGAACCAGGGTAAGGGTAGGATCTCTTTTTGAAACACTGTAATGAATACCCAATCCTAATAGGATACAGTGGAGGTGATTTCATTACCGACACACAGGAAAAGGAACTGGCTCCTCTTTAACCATTTGATGAAATCTATTGATACCATTAAAAGGAAGTAGTTTCAAAATTTGGCCTCTTGTGTTCAAGCCCTGAAATAAAGTGAGTTGGGGAAAAATGGGAGGTTGGAAGGGAAATCAAAAGGTAGAAAGGTCAGCTCTGTCAGACTGTGATTTCTCTCCTGCATTTCTCCCTCAGGCAGAGGAAGATGCTACTAGGGCACCCTTGTTGCCCTATTTCACATTCCAGTGGCCTCAACAGGAAAGCTGTTTGGGATTCAACAGCACCACCAGCAGGTGAGCTAAATCAGCTGAACCTTCACTGCAGACTGGCTGTTTCTGCTTCAGGATGCAGAACACATGGCTGCCATCCACCAGGATAGGGAAGAGCTGTTCTGACAGAGGGATGGAAAGAAGGTGAGCTTTAGATTATACAACCTAACTTCGTGTTCTAGCTAGATGCCTTCAGGCAAATGCACAAAGCTGTCTTGGTTTCTGCAATATGTAACAAGACCCAAGAAATTATCTGGTACATAGTTGTTGCTCAGTGATTGTTCTCTGTGGTTTTCCTTCCAGGTCATGACAAGGCCACCATAACTCCTGCTGCCAGCTTGCATCTCGTGTCTTTCTGAACTTTCTGTCCTCTAACTACACCTGATCTCTTGCCTACTCAGACAGATAAAGAATATCTGATTCTTCCTTTGTACTTCTCAGACTTACAAGCTTCTGACCTGTCTAGATTTGTGCTGGCAGGGACCTGACCGTTCATCTGGTCTTGGTGGCAGCTTACAAAGGCAATGAAACAGAATGACGGTGAATCATTTCAGGAGCCTATTTCAGGAGGATGGATGGGGAGCAATCTTTAGGGTGAAGCCTACTTGCCTAAGATCTTTCTCTTTCTGTTCTCTTACTTAGAAGTCTTGTCTGACACCTCATTCTTCTTCTAAGGTCTGATGGATTATACCAAACGAAGGACTTCTGAAAACCTTCCTTTTTTGCTCATAGGAGGTCGTTTCTGTAATCTCTGTTGTGATTAGAATATAGTAGGTATATTAGGGACCTCCTCTCATTTCATATCACTTAGGATTTTGAATTATGGATACTGTACAAAGGGAAAACTTTGAAAAACACTTTCGGAAGCAAAAATATTGGAAGCCTGGACCCATCTAGATTTCTGAGTCCATCTAGAAGCCTAGAAGTGGTCCTCTAAAGACCCAAATTCCCACATTTGCCTCTCTTGATAATAGATGTTACTGTGATGATCACAGGAGACTGCTAAATGGGAAATGACGGAGAGGTTACTGGAAAACAGGAGAGAGTGAAGGATTTTGTCTGAGCTCGTGATGTGCTCCCATGGTACTGGCAAGCATGAGGTCAAGAAAGTTTCCTCACACATCTTGGTGATGGAGTGGCTTTGGGCAGTCTCTTCTGTAAATGGGCTCCGTGGCCTGCCACCTGTGATCATGCACCAAGATTTCTGCCAGCCCACAAGTGACAGCATGGCAGCCATCCCCTCCGGTAGCTTGCTCATGGCCACCCATGACTATTACTGGCCCTGCTTGGCTTCCACTTCCAGTAACAGCTCCCATGGAAGTCCTCACCACCCCAGTCTCCCCAAGGCCACCCCGGTCACTGATAGACAAGCTTCTTTATTGAGAAGTTTACTCTCCTGTTCATGGCTACGGTGTTGGAGTCTCCAGAATGCTTGGACTCTCCCCAGGCCTCCAGTGGCATGATCACTTGTGACTTGGCTCTGCAAGCCATGAGGAAGCAGTGTGGTGGTCAGCCAGGCAAAGCCAACACTGGGCCCCAATCCTAAATGGCCACCACCAGGCTTTAGGAGGCGCTAGCTCATCAGAGCCCATTGCTTCCCTTCCTCATAGAGTAGGCAGGCTGCAGCAAGCAGAAGATACAAAACAGCAAATACCAAAAAAGAAGTTGAGAGAACCCTCTTACTATCCAAGCCACACACAAGCCTTCCTGACACCTTGTAACCATGTGCCTCACACCAAGTGGAAAATAAACCCCAACCAGCCAGGTAGCCCTGAAAAAAAAAAAAAAAGAAAGAAAAGAAAAAGAAAAAGAAAAAGAAAAAGAAAAAGAAAAAGAAAAAGAAAAAGAAAAAAAAAAAGAAAAAGAAAAAGAAAAAGAAAAAGAAAAAGAAAAAGAAAAAACAGAACTTCCCAAGCTTCCACAGGCCAGCTTGGGCCCAGCCTTTTCTTTATGGTTTTCAGGATCTTGGGGAGGCCATGGTGGGTGAGGGCGGGAAGGTCCTGATCTCAGGAATACAATCAAGTTACATCTTTTATAAAACAGCCACAGAGACACAGAGATTAAAGGCTTGCTCTCTTTTGATTCCTCTTGCCAGTACTGTTTCTGTATCCTAGTGGATACAAGGAAGAAGCATTTCCATGGGTGAGTGTATTAAGGGTGATAGGAGAGGGGAAGATGGTTCTCACGAAGTGGTATGAATAAAAATGAGCTCCTGCAAGGAGAGATAAACAGCAAAGAGAAAATGGTAATATATTAAAATCCTCTTTGGGGGGCTAGTGAGAACATATTTTTAGAGATTATTTAGAGGCATCTTTTATATTTTCAGGTACTATTTCTAATGTTAACAGTCAAAAATGTCCCGTCCACATTATGTATAGCTTTCTTCCCAAAGTTTAAAAGTGCTTTCACATGGCTTATTTATTTAAACTTTATGACATCCTTATAAGGCATGCAAGTCAATTTAATACACTTCTGTTTTGACACCATTAATGGAAATACTATGAGCTTTGGAGTGAGATGGGCAGGAGTTTCAAGTCTTAGCTCCATACTTAGTAGTTATATTACTCAACTTCTCCATTTGCTCCCTAAGTCTGGCTCTTTCTTCCAACTACTGGAAGGGTAAGTGAGACAATAAAATGAAATAACCTATATAAAATATTGGGCATAATGAGCACTCCATACATGCTATTTCCCATGTGTGAGACTTCAAATCCACACCTGCCCTTTCACATACGAGCTGCTCTCAGATGATTTAGTCAAGTTTTTGTTTGCATATGTGCTAGCTCTGACCCTAGAGTTGAGATGAAAAAGCCAATAAGCATCATAATCACTGTTTAATGGCACTGTGAGTGTAATATAAAGCCATAAATCCATTAAGTGTGATGAATTAGACTTCCGTTAGTACATATGACCTCCCTGAATCCACACTGACCAGAGTTCATCAAGATTACTGCTGTTACATAGAGTTGCATGTTAAGGAATTTAATCTCACCAATTAAAATTTTATAGGGCGTGCACACTGGCATTCTCTCAGCATCCTGATGAGTTTTTATTAATGACCGCCTCAGGGCCGGGTACCCTCTCCTAACAGTCTGCCATCTGGGAGGGCCTTTTTGTCTTTGATGTCATGTATCCCTGTTTACTGTCGTGGGGGGCACGGTGTGAAAGGGGATGGCTATCAGATTCGGCCTCGCAGTGTAGCTGCAAACAGCAACAGCTGCTGCTTAACCCAGCCCCTGTTTGCACTGACTGGGAGCAGATTTTCCCCTGGATTTCTGAGCCCCGTCCCTATCCCTTTTCTCCACGCACTGCCTTTTTACAGTCTACTTTACAGAAGTTTCTTCCTCCACTCTGTCCTTGGTGCCCTGTCCTCTGTTGTGCTTTCTAGGATCCCCTCACCCACATCCACATCTTCAGCCCCACCAATCTGTATACTTCTGTCTGCTAAGTCTGTATTGCTAGCCTGAGTGTCCAACCTATCAGGACTCTGCATTCTGTTTTCCTATAGGGACCTCAAACTAAATATATAAATATATATATTTTTTTCTTTCTTTGCTTTAACTTGCTTCTTCATTCATGTAGGCTAAATCAGAGAATGGCATCAACATTAATACAAATCCAGAGACCCGGGAGTCAACATCAACACCTCCCTCTATGCCCATAGCCAATCACCCAGTGTTTTTGCTAATTCTATCACTTTACTGTCTCCAAAATTACCTTGTCTGTCAGTCACTTGATGATTATGAGAAGAAGAGCATAGTGGTTCAAAGCACTAGTTTTGGGTCTGATCCTGTTTTACCACATAATAGCTGTGTGGTCATGAACAAGGACCCTAGCCTTTCTGAGCCTTCGTTCCTTCATCTGTAAAATGGAGATAGCACCTGATTTGGTAATGTTTTGTACCTGGACCACAAGGGGCCCTCCCTAGGGTTCTATTTCATTCAGTTTCTCATTTTTTCTCAGCTAGACCCGAGTTCTGCAAAATTGAACACACATAAGATTCACCTGGAAGGTTTGGTGCACCCTAGATTTCTGGGCCCCAACCCAGAAAACATGCATTGTTAACAAGTTTCCAGGGATGCTGACTCTGTAGCTCCTAAGCCTACACTTCCACTGTTCCAGGTGCCTAAGGGTCTCTTGGCCTGCTGGCTCCCCAGCCTCACCCTATACCTCTCCACCGAGCTGTCAAAGCCATTCTCCTAAAACATTATCTACTCTTTACATCAAAGTGACTTGAAGTTCCTAGTAATTGCTAAAGCACTTATGTGGTCAGACTGCCCTAAATCCTTAACATGAATGAACTTAAAGCCGAGAACAGCTTGTGAGGTAGATAATGTTATAGAGGAGGAAACCAAAGCAAAGAGAGTTAAAGTAACTTGTCCAAGGTTGCAAAGATAGAAAATTTCAGAACCAGGATTTGAGAACAGATTCCAGCCTTTGGTTCCAGAGGCCAGGATCACAACCATTGGACTCACTGCCCTTACACTCTGTCATTTCCCTATCTTAAAAATCCTTCATGTCAACACGCACATGAGAAAATGCTCTGCATCACTTGCCATCAGGGAAATACAAATCAAAACCACAATGAGATACCACCTCACACCCATGAGAATGAGGAAAATTAACACGGCAGGAAACCACAAATGTTGGAGAGGATGTGGAGAAAAGGGAACCCGCTTACACTGTTGGTGGGAATGAGAACTGGTGCAGCCACTCTGGAAAACTGTGTGGAGGTTCCTCAAAGAGTGAAAAATAGACCTGCCCTACGACCCAGCAATTGCACTGCTGGGCATTTACCCCAAAGATACAGATGCAATGAAACGCCGGGACACCTGCACCCCGATGTTTCTAGCAGCAATGTCCACAATAGCCAAACTGTGGAAGGAGCCTCAGTGTCCATAGAAAGATGAATGGATAAAGAAGATGTGGTTTATGCATACAATGGGACATTACTCAGCCATTAAAAATGACAAATACCCACCATTTGCTTCAACATGGATGGAACTGGAGGGCATTATGCTGAGTGAAATAAGTCAATCGGAGAAGGACAAACATTATATGGTCTCATTCATTTGGGGAATATAAATAATAGTGAAAGGGAATAGAAGGGAAGGGAGAAGAAATGGGTAGGAAAGGGAGACAGAACATGAAGACTCCTAACTCTGGGAAACGAACTAGGGGTGGTGGAAGGGGAGGAGGGCGGGGGGTGGGGGTGACTGGGTGACGGGCACTGAGGGGGGCACTTGACGGGATGAGCACTGGGTGTTATTCTGTATGTTGGCAAATTGAACACCAATAAAAAATAAATTTATTATTAAAAAAATCCTTCAAAGAGCAACATAGCCTAGGGGATTAAACCCAACCCTTAGCATAGCCTATGTGACCCTTAAGCCTCCTTTTCCCCCTTGTTTCCTGAGCTCCAATCATTACACACTTGCTTGTCAAGTACACTTTGCCCTGCATGAAACACATCCCTTCCATCTCCTATTTATCCTTTATAGAGTTTAGTTAAGAAGGTCACTCTGCTTTTCCCCACCAACTGTGGATTGAGGGCCCTCCTTTTGTGAAAGTTCCCATCACACTTTCACTGTCTCTTGGAACTATATTGTGCACACTTGCTTACTTGTCTGACCCTTCACCACACAGTGAGCACCCCTCCGCAGGGCAGTGCAGACTCTTGGCAAAGTAGCTGGCAGGCAGTTAATGAGTCAATGTAAGCTATATACGATGCCACTTTCAAACTCTCTCCTATTACCTCCTCAGTGGGTTCCTTCTTTGGTCTCCCTCAGGCCTATGTGCAGAACCAGTCCTAATTATATACATATTTTTTAGAGATTTATTTACTTGAGAGAGAGAGAGAGAGAGAGAGAGGGAGAGAATCTCAAGTAGATTCTGTGCTGAGCATGGAGCCCTATGCCAGGCTTGATCTCATGACCATGAGATCACAACCTAAGCAAGAACCAAAAGTCAGACATTTAACCATTTATACAATCAAAATGCCCCTTGATTATGTATTTTTAAAATACATATATATAATTATAATACAATATGTGTTTTAAACAGTATATATTTGCACTTATTATTGAACATTTCCCTCATTGATAAAATGTAAAATGTAACAAGTATCCATATATCTACTATCCAGTTTTAATAACTTTTAACATGTTACTTTGTTTCAGATCTTTTAAATATTATGTTACGGAAAAATACCTGCAGCAACCAGTTTCCTAATGAATTAGAAAAGATACTTAATCTCAGAGATTTGTTTAGATTTAAATTACTTAATCTAATAATTTAATTTTAGTAAACCTATCTATGCGGGATTCCTGGAATTGTAGAGTAAGGACCTCCAAAAATCTGCTCCTCCATAAAGCAATGAGAACATGGTAAAAGTTGTCAAAATCAACTTTTTCAGAATTCTAGAAATTAATCTAAGGAGTGTTTATTCAAGGACAAAAAAAGGCTGAATTTTGGTAGGCAGAGTGAGCTTTATATTTTAACTTGACCTATTTCTATTCCTCTCTTCCCAGCACTGTCGTAGCCTTGAAAACCAGAAGCCTTATGAACACAGCAGCTGTAAAAATTAGCCTAACAGCCAACAGAAGGGGAAAAGCAAGTTTGGAGCTCTTAAAATAGCCTCATCTCCAGAAAATGGTCACTATTTGAATTATCTGGCAGCAACTTGGAAAGGCTCCATATGTAGGGCTTATTATTATTGACCTGATTTAGAGTTTCCTCAATGGGAAAGCCTTAACTCTAGGGCATCAGTTTAAAACAACCCATGGCAATTGATAGGCACCACTGCTGTCTATGGGTACAAACAAGAGACTAGCCAAAAAACTCAAGAGAATAACTCATTTAGGTGAATGAGATATCCATAGTGGGCTTTGAGAAGCTCCAACACATTTTTGAGAATCTAGAAAGCTATGTCTATGTGTAGAGACAGTGTTCATGCCCAGAAAAATGCCTGAAAAGGCTGTAATTTATTACCTCTACCTGACCCTAAGGCCCTACACAAGCAAGAAGTAAAAGATAATTATGATACATACTAAGAAACAGAAAAGTATGGCCTATACACAGAAAGAAAAGCAGCAAATAGAAATTGCCCCTGAAAAAGCCCAGGTGGTGGACTTTCTAGAAAAAGTCTTTACTTGCTATCATAAATGTCTTTCAAAAAATAAAGGAAACTATATCTAAAGAATTAGAGGGGGATCCCTGGGTGGCGCAGCGGTTTGGCACCTGCCTTTGGCCCAGGGCGCGATCCTGGAGACCCGGGATCGAATCCCACATCGGGCTCCTGGTGCATGGAGCCTGCTTCTCCATCTGCCTGTGTCTCTGCCTCTCTCTCTCTCTCTCTCTCTCTGTGACTATCATAAATAAATAAAAATTGAAAAAAAAAAAGAATTAAAGGAAAGTGTACACTACCCAATATTTACCCAAAGAATACAAAAGTACTAATTTGAAAAGATATATGCACCCCTGTTTACTGCAGCATTATTTATAATAGTCAAATTATGGAAGCAGCCCAAGTGTCCATCACCTGATGAATGGATAAAGAAGATGTATTCACACACACACACACACACACACACACACAGGAATATTACTTAGCCATAAAAAAGGAATGAAATCTTGCCGCTTGCAACATGGATGGATCTACAGAGTATAATGCTAAGTGAAATAAGTCAGTCAGAGAGACACATACATAGCATATGATACCATATGATATCACTCATATTATATCGCTCATATGTAGAATTTAAGAAATAAAACAAGTGAATTTAAAAAGTGACAAACCAAAAAACAGACTCATAACTATATAGAACAAACTGATGGTTACCAGAGAGGAAGTGGGTGGCAGGATGGGTGAAATAGGTGAAGGGGATTAAGAGTAGGCTTATTATGATGAGTAATGAGTAATGTATAGAATTGTTGAATCACTATACTGTATGTCTGAAACTAAGATAACACTGTATGTTAACTACACTTGAATTAAAAAAAAGAATAAACACAAAGTATGAAAATGATATCTTACTAAATGGAGAATATCAACAAAGAGACAGAAATTATATATATGTCTGTGTATATATATGTATATGCGTGTGCTGTGTGTATGTATAGATATATATTATATGTATATTATATATATATAATTTCTAGAGTGGTAAGTATAGTAAATGAAACAAAAAAACTCAAAGTGCTTGGCATGCTTAAGTGGCTCAGTTGGTTAAACATTTACCTTTGGTTCAGGTCATAATCCCAGTGTCTTGGAATCGAACTCCACATCAGGCTCTGGGCTCTTTGTCCCTCTCCCCCACTTGTGCTCTCTCTCTCTCAAATAAATAAATAAAATATTTTAAAAAGCCCAAAACCTCAAAGGGCTCAATAAAAGGCATTAGTAAAAATCAGTAAATTTGAAAATAAGTCAATTGAAATTATCCAGTCTAAGAAACAGAAAGAAAAAAGATTGAAAAAAAAATTAATAGAGCCTCAGAGACCTGTGGGACATTAAGTATAATAACATATGCGTAATGATTGTCTCTGAAACAAACAAAAGAGAAAAAGACAATACTTGAAGAAATAATGGCCAAAGAATTACCAAATTTGATTTAAAACATTAAAGCACACATCCTAGAAACCCAACAAACTTTAAGTGAGATAAAAATCAAAGTGATCAAGACCAAGACATAGGATCAAACTGTAGAAAGCCCCAAACCAGAAGAGAATCTTGAGAGCAGTAAGAGAAAAATGACTCATCATGTACAAAAGATCTTCAAAGAGACTAATATCTAATTTCTCTTCTGAAACCATAGGGTCAAAAGGCAGGGGATGACATATTCAACATGCTGAAAGGAAAAGACTGCCAACCAAGAACTCTACCTCCATTGAAATAAAATAAACAATAACTGAGAAGATCTGTCACTTGAAACCCTTAACAAACACAAAATACTAAAGAGAACCCTTTAGCCTGAAATGAAAGAATATAAGATAGTAATTTGAATCCACATAAATAAATGGAAAACTGAAAAAAAATCCTAAATAGGTAAATATAATAAACAATAAAATGTATTTGTAACTTTTTTCTCCTGTTAATTTAAAAAACAACTGCATAAAGAAATAATGATGGGGTTAAAATATATAAACGTGTAATTTGACAGTAACAACATAGAGAATGGGGAGGGAATGGAGCTTTACTAAGCAAAGTTTTTGTATACAGTTTTTGTATACAAATTAAGTTGGAATTAAAACAAATACATTTTTAAAAGATTTTATTTACTTGAGAGAGAGAAGGAAGAGAGAAAGAGAGCAAGCATGAGTGAGGGGAGAGGCAAAAGGAACAGCAGACTTCTCGCTGAGTGGGGAGTCTGTTGTGGGGCTTGATGCCAGCACCCTGGGATCATGATCTGAGCTGATGGCAAATACTTAACTGACTGAGCCACCCAGGTGCCCCAGACTAGATACTCTTAAGATGTTAACTGTAATCTTGAAAGCAATCACTAATAAAATAACTAAAAAATATAGTAAAAGAAACAAGAATGGAATAAAAGAGAAAACATCTAGTTAATGCAAAAGAAAGCAATAATGATAAAACAGGGACAAAAAGACATGACATACAGAAGACAAGCAGCAAGTGGCAAACATAAATCTGACCTTATCAGTAATTACTTTAAACATAAAAACTCTAATCAAAAGGCATGGATTGGTAGAATGAATTTGAAAAATGATCCAACATATTAACCTAGTATGTCTAGGAAATATTTTAAAGACACAAATAGGTAGACAGTAAAAAGGAAAAAACTATACCACACAAAGACAATCAAAAAAGAACTGAAGTGACTATACAAATATTAGACATAATAGACTTCACACAAAAATTATTACTAAAGATATACAGGGATATTTTAATATGATAAAAGGATGAATCCATCAGGGAGATACAACAATTACAAACATGCAAGCATGTAACAACAGAGCTCTTCAATGCATGAAGCCAAAGCTGACAACTGAAGGGAGAAACAGATAATGTAACAGATGGAGACTTCAAAACCTCACTTTCAGTGATGAATAGAACAACGAGGCAGAAGATAAACAAGGAAACAGAAGACATGAACAACACTATAAATCACAAGATCTAACAGACATCTGTAGAACAGGCCACCCAACAGTAGCAGAATGTACATTCTTATCAACTGTATATAGCACATTCTCCAGGATAGACCATATGCTAGAGCATAAAACAAACTTCAATAAATTTAAGAGTGGGATCATACAAAGTATGTCCTTTGACCACAAAGGAATGAAATTAGAAATCCATAGCAGGAATACTTTGGGAAATTCAACAATATGTAAAAAGTTATGAACACAACCCTGAATAACCCATGAGTTAAAGAAGAAATCACAAAAGAAATTAGAAAATACTTTGAGATGGATTAAAATGAAACACCTGTTTCCACCCTGAGAAACTAGAAAAAGAGGAGAAAACCGAAGTAAGGAAATAATAAAGATTAGAGCAAAAAACAACAAAAACTAAACAAACAAACAAAAGAAATTCAACCAAAACTAATGTTGGTTCTTTGAAAATATCACCAAAATTAACAAAACTTTAGCCAGATATATGAAGGGAAAAAAAACTCAAATAACTGTGGTGAAGAATGAAAGAAGTGATCAATAACCTTACAGAAATAAAAAGAATTCTAAGGAATACTTTGAACAATTGGACATCAATAAATTAGATATCCTGGATGAAATTAATACATTTCTATAAAAACAAAAACTACTGAAACTTAACTGGAGAAGAAATTGAAAGTTTGAATAGACCCATAGCAAGTTAAGAGATGGAATTAATAATCAAAAAATTCTCATGAAGAAAAGCCCAAGTCTAGATGGATTCACTGGTAAGTTCCACTAAACATGAAAAGAATTAATACTAATCCTTCACAAACTCTTCCAAAAAATAGAAGAGGAGGGAACATTTCCAATTCATTCTATGAGGCTAGTGTTACCCTGGTAACAAAACCAGACAAAGACATCACAAGAAGACTACATACTAGGATATCTTATCTTTTATGAAACTAGTATAAAAAACTCTCAAAAAAAAAAAAAAACCCTAGCAAACAAAATTCAACAATATATAAAAGGTATTATATACCCTGCTCAAGAGTAATTCATCTCAGGTATGTAAGATTGATTCATCATATGAAAATCCATGCAACACACCATCTTAAGAAAGAATAAAAAACAAAAACCACATGCTCACCTCAATACACTTAAAAAAAAAAAAAAAAAAAAAGCACTTGACAAAAACCAGCACCTATTCATATAGGAATACAAGAGAACTTGCTCAACCAGGTAAAGGACATCTACCAAAAATAAAGCTAACATCATATTTAATTTTGAGAGGCTGAATGCTTCGTCTCTAATTAAGGAACCAGACAAAGATATCCACTCTTGCCAGTTATATTCAGTAGCCAGAGCAATTAGGCAAGAAAATGAAATAAAAGGCATCCAGAGAGAGGGGAAAGACAACATAGATAACATGATCTTGCATACAGATAATCCAAAAGAATCCACATACATACACAATATATTAGAATAAATGAGCTGCACAGATTGCAAAATCCAATAACAAACATACTATTTCTAAACACTAGAAATGAATAACCTGAAAATGAAATTAAGAAAACAATACCACATATAATTGCATTGAAAAGATAAAATACAGAGGTGCCTGGCTGGCTCAGTCATGTGACTCTTGATCTTGGAGTTGTAAGTTCAAGTCCTATACTGAGCATAGAGCTTACTTAAAAGAAATTTTTTTAAATGAGAAAATATGGAAGAATGTATTTAACAAAATAAAAGAGAAACTTATACACTGAAAACTATAAAACACTATTAAATGAATTTTTAAAAGATCAAATTAAATGCAAAGTTCCATGTTCATGGATTAGAAAAGTTAATATTGTTAAGATGGCAAAATTCCCAAAACTGAGATTCAACTCCATCCCTGTCAAAATCACAACTCATTTTTGGGGGAAGAAATTGACACGTTGCTTCTAAAATTCATATGGTAATGCAAAATATTCAGAAGAGCCAACGCCATCCTAAAAAATGAGTAAGTTGGAAAATTCAGACTTCCCAATTTCAAAACTTATTTACAAAGCTTTGTAAGAAGAACAATCTTATATTGCCATAAAGATGGAACTATCAATGGAATAGAAATGAGAATCAAAAATAAACTCTTACATTCATGGTCAATTAATTTTTGACAAGGGGCCAATATAATTTGATGGGGAAAGCATAGTCTATTCAACATTGGTGGACAGACAACAGGATAACCACATGCAAAAGAGATGAATCCACATTGATCCCTACCTCACACTATATAAAAAATTAATTTAAAATGGGTCATAGACCCAAATATAAGAACTAAAACTATGAAACTCTTAGGGCTAAAGCTTTGTGACCTTCTATTATGCAATGGTTCTTAGCTATAACACTGAAAGCAAAGGAAATAAATAAATTGGACTTCATCATAATTAGAAACTGTTGTTGCTTCAAAGAACATCGTCAAAAAAGGAAAAGACCTACAGAAGGGGAGAAAATATTTGCAATTCATATATCTGATAAAGAATTTATACCTTGAACATAAAGAACAGTTACAACTCAACAATAAAAAGACAAACAGCCCAACTTATAAATAGGCAAAGGGTACAGATGTTTCTCCCAGGAGGTACAAATGGTCAATAAACATATAGAATGATGCTCAACATCATCAGTTATTAGGGAAATGCAAATCCACAGTGAGGTATCAACTCCTACCTGATTGGATGGCTAAAATTAAATATACAGGAACACCTTTTTGGCAAGCATGTGGAGAAACTAGAATCTCCATACATTGCTGATAGGAATGTGAAATGATGCAGTCACTTGGGAAAACAGTTTAGCAGTTCCTGAAAAAGTTATGCACAGAGTTATCATAAGACCCAGCAATTATACTCCTACATATATACCCAAGAGAAATGAAAAACACGGCCACACTAAAATCTGTACATCCTTGTGTGTATTTGTCACAATAGCCAAAAAGTGAAAACCTAAATGTCCATTGATTGATGTATAGATAAACAAAATAGGGCATCCATATACTAGAATCTTATTCTACTATAAGGAGGAATGGAGTCGTGATAGATGCTACAACATGGATAAAACTTGAAAACATGCTAAATGAAAGAAATCGGCTGCAGGAGATCACATACTGTATGATTCCATTTACTTGAAATGTCCAGAATAAGCAAATCTCTATGGATAGAAAGTAGTTCAGTGGTCGTTTAGGGCTGGAGGGTATGGAGGTGGAGGACCAGGGAATGACAGTGAAAGGGGATGGAGGCTTCTTTTGTGGGTGATGAAAATATTTTAAAAGTGTGATGGCTGCAAAATTCTGAATATACTACAAGGCACTGAACTGCATTCTTCAAAGGCATGCATTTTATGGTCTGTGAATTATTTTATTTTTCAAAGCTGTTTCAGAGATATATTAAAAAACAAGCAGGTATACTCCAAACTACTCTGGTATCTCTCCTGAGACCCTGAACAATCCTTGCAGAGAAGCAAAAGTCAAACACCACATTTGTTTCTTTAGAAAACCAACTCTGATGGAAGCAGTAATTGCGCTGAAATCTAAGCACCTCAGCTATAAATCTGTAATGAGTTATTTTTCATTACTGGATCTTTCTGCGGCTATTTACACTGACCATTTGGATGGTTCCCCTAAATCTGGACAGTATATCTTGTGCAGAGGCTGCCTGTCTCTCTCCCCACCATTCTAGTTTCTGCGTCTATAGAACATGACCCCATTTATCCAATGTAAGTCAAATGGAGAAGAAGAATGCCGAGGATGGCAACATTGGTGACAGTATCTATAATTAAAGCTCGGATAGCAAAATGATGGTGTGAAATGAAATGAAAGCCTCCATGTAAGTGGACCTTCACATAAAATCTCATGTAGCACAGTCAGGAAAGCTAATTCCTAAATAACAGAATGCCTTTGGGGGCCTCTTCATCTTCTGAATGTTCACCCCACAGAGACATCAAGCAATTTATTTCTGAATGTTGGTAAAGGACAGCAATAAAAAGTAGCCCTTGAGCCAAAGGCCAAGACTAAGCTGTCTTCTAGAGCTGTTTTTATATATTTTTTTAAATGTTCTTTAGAAATGCCACCAGTAAGCAATCGAACATAGGTTTGGTATTTAGAAGAGTAGAAGTGTTTAGCTTGGTTCTGTGGTTGCTTTTCTTCATCTGTGACCCCAGGATTTTGTAGGACCTATTTTAACTTGGAAATCGAAGCACTATAAACAAATTTCTTTTTTTTCGATGACGGCAACTTGTTTTCATCATATTCATCTAACTTTGTCTTTGGTTAAAACTGCCTAGGTACAGTACAGACATCTAGAGAACCTGTTATAAAAGCTGGTTATCAACATCGGTTTAACATGGCCATTTCTAGATATAAGACATAGTGCAAGTGTAAAATGTTCTAATTATAAAACTCTGGAAGCGTCAGCCGCAGAAACAGCTGCAAGCATTACCAACAAATGGTTATTTTGTACTCCTGCCACTTTTAATGTTTCAGGATAATGTTTCTGAAATCATATTCAACTATTAGGACAAACTCCACACTTTGAAAAAACACAAAAGACATCATCAATGGCCTGGCTCAAACTTCTAGGGAAATGTAGGCTTAAAATCCCAATCTGCTCCCTCCACTTCCTGCCTGCCATCTACGTAATGACTCACAAATCGGTTTAAAAGAACCTCATCGTTTCTGAACAGCAATGTAGTGATTTAAGTGAGAATCAACTTCTACTGAGACCAAAGATTTTATTTATACAGGATGCTAATGAGTGTGTATGAGAAAACGGAGGGAGTGGGTGTGTGGCAACAGGAAAGGAGATTCTAGCATAATTACCTTCTTCTGTCTCCCACTCCTGAGCTGCTTGTTCAAGAGCAGAGAAAGCAGAGAAATCCACCATGTGGTCATTCGTCTCTACCATTAGTGAACTCCTTAAAGAAAAAGACTGCTTTCTTTACCCCTGCAAGCCTGGGACATAGCACAGAGCTGCTCAAAAAAATGTTTGTGAAGGGAAAGAAGGAAAGAAGGAAGGAAGGGAGGCAAGGGCAGAGGAAGGAAGGTTGGCTTGTCCTGTCTAGTGACAGTGTCACCACCCTGGCAGCCTGTCTGTCCCTGGCACATGATGAGGGCGTATCTTGGGAAGAAGGGGGAGGGACGACTATCTGGAATGCAGGCTTTAAACTGTGGCACTCTTCTTTTTTATTCATGGTGAAAGAGGAGGGTATCAGCTCCGGCCTGGACCCAGACATTTGTAACTTTATGAAAAGGTGAGGAAAGGAAAGAAAGGAGGACCAGACCAGGTTGACAGCCCGAATTTTTTTAGCAGTTACAAACAATGACAGGGGGTGTAGTCATTTTCTGTTGCTGCCTAACAACTTGTGGCAAATTTGGCAGCTTAAAACCACACAAATCTACTATTGTATAATTTCTTTGGGTCCCAGGAGTCCGGCGGCAGCTTTACTGGGTAGTCTTCTCAGAGTTGCCCCAGGGTGCAATCCGGGTGTCAGGTGAGCTATGGTTCTCATCTGGACCTTGGTGTCCTCTTCAAGCTCATTCAGGTTGGTGACAATTCAGGTTTGTTTGTTTTTTTTTAAAGATTTATTTATTTGTTAATGTGAGAGAGAGGTGGGGGGAGAGAGAGCGAGCAGCAGAGACACAGGCAGAGGGAGAAGCAGGCTCCATGTAGGGAGCCCGACGTGGGACTCGATCCCGGGTTTCCAGGATCAGGCCCTGGGCTGAAGGCGGTGCTAAACCGCTGAGCCACCTGGGCTGCCCAGAATTCAGGTTCTTGAAGTCATAGAGCTGAAGCCATTTTCTGTCTGGCTGTTGGTCGGCAGTCCCTCTCAGCTCCTAGAGGCTGCCCGTAGTTGCTAGCCACATGGCCCTTTCACAACACGACAACATTAAAGCCAGCAGGGGCAGTAATCTTATATAACATAATATTATCATGGGATGCCCACCCCCACGTTCATCAACATGCTCATATGACATAACCCAATCCAATCACAAGCCCAGCACGTTCCCAGGCTCCTCCACACAGAGGGTTCCTCTGATGGGATTCCGGGCAGTTGCCCAGAGGTTATGGAGCTTGAAACTCTTCTCTCAACGTCAACAAAAGAAAACTTTTTAATCTTACCCAGGACACTCCAATCTAACAAAGACACCAGTTAAACACCAAAACAATGAAAGGCAACCTGAATACCATGCAAAACCAGTGATGTATGTGGATTATGGCTGAGGCTGGATGTCACAGTAACCAGGAAGCCTTTAGCATGCCCTTTCTGGACCACATCCCGCTCCCTTCCACCATGAAGCAGGTGATTATCAGTCCCCTTGCTTTTCTTTATAGTTTAATCATACGTGGATGGTTCTCTAAGCAGTATATTATTTTGTGTTGTCATGTCTTTACAAAAATAGAATCATTCTGTGCATATTCTTCAACTTGCTTTTTCCATGTAGTACATTCTTGAGATTTATCTATGTTGACATATATGGCTGTAATACATTTTCACTGATGTACAGTATTCCCTTCTTTGTATATAGAATATTTTATTTATCCATTTTCCTAGTGATCAACATTTTTCTTTCCAGTTTTTTCTATCTTTATTTAAAGACTGATTTATTTATTTGAGAGACAGAGAGAGCAAGCATGAGCAGGAGGGGCAGACGGAGAGGGAGAGAGAATATTAAGAAGACTCCTCACAGAGTGCGGAGCCCATCAAGAGGCTTGATTCCACGACCTAGAGATCATGACCTGAGCTCAAACCAAGAGTTAATGCCCAACGAACTGCACTACCCAGGGACCCCTCCAGGTTTTTTTCTAATTATAAGCAAGTGACTATAAATATTGTCGCACATGTTTTCTGATACAAATATATACATTTCTCTAAGAAATATACCTAGGGATGAATCTGTTGGGTCACAACATGCACAGTTTTACTAGACAATGCCAAATTGTTTTCCAAAGTGATTTTGACACTCCACATCCTCAGCAATACTTCCTATTGCTGATTTTTTAATTTTTGCTAATCTGATGTGGTTAGCATAGGGTCTCACGGTCATTTTAATTTGCATTTGCCTGATTAGTAGTGAGATTGAGCATCATTTTAAAGCTTATTCCTATTTCGTCTTCTCTGAAATGCTGGCTCATGTTAAAGTCAAGGTTCTTCAATCAGCTTTATCAAAATAAAACTGTTATTTTGATTGCTTCTTGACTGTCTCTGATGTCTTAATTCTCAATTGCTCATAAACTTTAGAGGGAAAAGAGAGTATTATTTTAGATGTCCTGCTGAAGCAATAAATAAAGAACAAATTTGACTACATAAGAGTTCATTACTTAAGTACATGTCCAAATATTTTGAAGTATTAGAATATATTAGAGAATAAAATTGAGTCATGAGATGGCTTTTTTTTTTTTTTAACAGTTAGCTTGGTTTAAGATTTTAGAGGATAAGGCCAACATGCTCTCTGACACATCATATTATTAATATGTCACTGTGATCCTAGCAGATGTATGTCATGCAGCAGACACTCAGCAAATATGAGCAGACTGATGATACAGTAATGTCAGAAAACAGAGACTTATTCAAATTTACTTATTTATTGTTTTATACCCAAGACTCTTACCACTAAATGATGCTTTGATTCTATTTTACTTCTGAATGAATTTTAATATGTTTATAATATTTAAAAACTAGTTATTGACCTCAGCAAAACGTATGTAGAATTTATCTTAATAGTTAAAAAAAAAAAAAAACAATTACCAAAAATCTCTGGATTTGGATTGAGATCGTACTATGTAAAAATGACTAAATTCACCAAATAATCGTATCTTCTACTTCAGTGTTTCCCAAAGTGATTTCCATGGAGTACCACTTAGCCGAGGTTTTTCAGAAAAGGGTTCATACTTTAGTAAGTATGGGAAATACCAAGTTATCAAGGTTAAATCAGTTAAACTATTGGTCTTTACAGATCCTTTAATGTACTGTCAAATGGTGGATCCCAAAAAGAGATATGGTGTGCAACATATCCCAAGTGTTTTTCACTCCAAAATAGCTGGAATACCTGAGTTCTAAAAAAACGTATGTTGGAGAATGTGCAGCTCTGCTTTGACTCTTGTCATCAGTGTCCTACATGAATAAGAATCTTTGTTTTCTTAATTTTTCCCTATAGTTATATGTTTTGGAAATGTTATTCTTGGATTTAAATTTTATATCAGCTTTATTGCAGTTGGACAATGTGTACCAAATTTACGCAAGAAAAGTACTCACAAGCCTGAAAGTCTACAAAATTCCTTTTTAAAAAGATACAATTCAAGTTCAATAAAATGCTAATTAAACCTAATCCTAAACTAATTAAACATTGCTATCGAGTGTAGTTTGACACCTCCTTACATAATATGGTGCCTTAAATCCAAATTTTTAAAAAGCCCAAAGCAATAATAGCAGAATTTCATTTATAAAAATATTCATGCTACCTTCCCATGTTAATAGAAAAATAAGACAAGATAGTCAAACCACTTGATGTTATTACTATTGAATAAACAAAATATATTTGAAGATTTCTACTTGAGAAATTCTTGTTCAGAGCCAATTTACTTGTAAAATGAAAAGAGCACTTTAAAAATTGACTCGTCATGGTTTTTTATGGGTAAATGCAAATCCTGTATTTGTGATGTGCCATGGAGCATTCTTCTATAAAGATGGCTCTTCTTGACAAACTGCTGCAGAAGATGGGGTTGCCAGCACTTAATCTATATGAGGAGACAAACACATTCACACACAGTCTGCATGCAAATTTAATTTGGTTTATAATCTGCTCAGTTTCTTTTAAGATTGATAGCTGAATTAAATAATGCCAGGCTATATGCCCCATTTACTCTTATAAAGACAGGCTGGCACCTTTGCTCCAAGGACAGAATGGAACACGGAAGAGGATTTAAATGAGCTAATTACCCTCTCTCTTTGACCACTGAAATGTTTTCAACCTCCCATGACAATTCTGAGCTTAGTGAAATTGTAACATGATAAGCATAATGGGCACTTACTTCTGAGGTTGGCATTTACTTATGAAGATGGAATCCAGTGGACCTTCAATAAGACACCAAAATGTAGGCAGGCCATTAAGCAATATGCTAGAACCCTGAAGGTCTTTTGAGAATAGGAAAATTGGTGAAGAAATGAAACTGCCACTGAAGAGCCAATCAGCATAATCAGTTGAGTCAAGATGCCCAGACTCCATAATTGGGCAAAAAAAGAAAAATGAAGCACTGCTCTATATCTATCTCCTTCAAACTCCTTACAGTTCTGACAACTTGCTGTTTGCTGTATTCTGTGACATTTCCTTTCCCCTTCATTTTCACCATGACATCGATTCAAAAAATGTTCTTTAACTTGGGATCATTGCGGGGAGAATATGATCATGTTTCTTGAGATAACTGAACACACACCCTCAATTCCCTCTTTCTCAGGAGTCGCATGCAAAAACTAAAGCTGTGAATCACCTCTACTCACAGTTCTACATTAAAAATAGTGATGTATTCTATAAATCCATTCACTTCCAGCCACAAATGCCAGTTGAAATATTTCAAATAAGCACTTCCGTGATCTAGTGTGATAAGCATAAGCAAAAACGAAAAAAAGTGAATTGTGCTGGGTTCAAACAACATTCCAAATATTATCTTCTAAGAAACTAGAAAAGAGAATCTTCTCCAAATGAATATCCAATCCATGAGCATGTGCTTTTCTCTTAAAGAATCATTGATTAGTTAACCTCTCAAGAAGTTTCTGAATCACAGACATACTGTTATAAACTGGGCCCACTCTAAAAACAATTGAGAATTAGGAAAGCTGCTTTTCACAAGCTTCCTAGTGTCCTCTCATTGTGTCCTCTACTCTCAATATTTTATTTATTTCTCTCTCCTATCAAAACCTATTTGTATTATGCCTTACTTTTCTGACAGGGACATGATAAAGTATTAGTTTCCTGCAAGAAGCAGTTCATCTGTTCTCAGAAACACACAGGTCACATCTCTCCTTTCCATAGGATCCCCCAAAGACTGGAAGGCTCTTTTCAAATGGGAATATACTTTCAAAGGGCATGCAATTAAAAAGCAAACACTGGGGTCAGATTGGCTGGGGGTAAATCACAATGCCCATCTGTTCTAATGAATAAAAATGGCACTTCAGTTCTGCGCAGGGCAGTATTTGGCTTGGAGGCTGCTTACACTCACACTGAGCACGTTTTAATCAGCCAGTCTAAACAGCAGCTAGCTTGCTATACTGATTCCTGCTGAAGAAATAAAGCAGACCAACAAGACAACCACTGAATCCAGTTGGACAAAAAGAATCAGAGCTAAAATATATATTCTGACATGAAACACAAGGGTCCAGACCTGGCTCAGCTGCCTGCCACAAGAAAGCCTTTGTCTAGAGACTGGTCCCAGGTGGTAGGTGTCAGAGAGAACTCAGGGGATTTAATTAGTGCATGCAGCTGAAGGATATAAATAATGACCAGTTTTGAGATGCAGCTCGCATCTTCTGATCAACTCGGTCAGCACCAGCATTAACAGAACACATCTGCTGGAAAATCCCCTTTAGGATTTCAGATCACACTTGACAAATTGTTTTTCTACAACTGCATTATCTCCAGGCCCCAGCAGTGAGGTTTTATGAAGAACTTGCACATTTCAGTGGCACAGCCATATTTCAGTCTACTGCTAATTTCACTGTGGTACCTGGTAAATAACTACTGAGCTTTCTAGCTAGTTTGGAAGCACTGAAAAAAAAGAAGGATCACCAGCATTAACTCACAAATGAGACAGGGTCTGCAGTGGGATTCTAGATCTACAATGCCAAAATCTGGAATGTAGAACCCAATGTAGGGCATGGCTATTCATTAAAAATTAGAATATGTCCAAATAAAAACATATTACGATGCTGTTGGTGTGTGTGGGGGGGAAGGGGGGTAGTTAGAGAATTCATTAGCAATTTTCCCCATTTTCTCCTTTGTGCTTCCCCTATCAACTGCCTTCCACACACCTAGACTTAGTGCTCCTTGGTTTACAACTGTGACTTCTCCCCAGGTAGCAGCTTTCTTCTTTGCCAGCTCCTTAAATATGGAAGTGGAATTGTCAGCACAAAACTCAAGCATCCTCATTTTGCTCCGTGAGTGGTAGGAACACTACCACTCCTACCACTTCAGTTGCTTGGAGGTAGTGTAAAATAATCCCCAAACTAAAGGTGAAGGCGAGGAGAGAGATATCTGAGGAGTTAGTGCTTCTGCTACTTTTTGCTGCTGTACTATTAAAAATCTTGACCTGGAAAAAGAAAGTGATATTGTTTGGCTTTATGAGCCAATAATGTCCATTTCTTACTCCCTAATTTAGAGAATAGGGACACAAAAACAATAAGAATATTTTATGTTTTGGGGTCTGTGTTACAATGACTTTTGTTAAGTGACACACTCGATTTGAATATCTTCTATAACATACTTTTAGGAAAAGGTAAGTCATGGCAAGCAATGCTTCCTGTGCTTAACTAATAGGGTAGAACAGGCTAAAATGTTTGCTTTTAAAGTACAAAGGATTCCGACTGTAGGACACATAGCTTGCAGCTGGTTTTGAGCTTGGCTTTTGTCACCTTCTAGTTAAAAAAAAAAAAAGGCTTCTGGAAAGAATAGAAAAGGACAGTCTATATATAGCCTTTTTATCTCACAGACTTTTCTGACTCACACTAATTTGTGGCCAGAGGCAAGGGAGGAGGTGTAATAACAGGTGAAATCAATAGGTTCTTACACTGCATTTTTACAGGCTATGTTGAATGCCCAGGGTGGGAGATGAATGAGAAGATGGGTTAGGTAACAAATCTAGTTGGGCTGGGATTTCAAAATATTATTTTCAGTGAGATGATGGAGAGAGTTGATTTGCATCCTCTTAAAAAAAAAAAAACCCCACCAAATACTGCATCTTTAAATAGTATGGGTGATATGTGGTTTTATATATATATATATATATATATATACACACACACATACACATATACATATACATATATATAATTTATCTATTTATAGCTTCTGGATAAAGTTAACTTTCCATACATAAGCTTACATAATAATAAGTGTTCCATTCCAAAAGGAAAAAAAACAAACAAACCAACAAACCAAAACTGAAACCACCTCTGGGAGAAACCCTGGGCAAATAATCCAGGACACTGGTTTTACTATTAAAGAGTAATTCAAGATCAACACCATCTACATAAGCAGATCAACACCATCTACATACTGGCAACTAATAAAAACAGGATAGAGATATGTATTAATCAGAGTCACTTGCAAAAGGGATTTTTTTCGGAGACGGCAATCTCACCTCACCGACTGCTCCCAGTCTCTACAGCTTCTTCCTCATTTGTCCCACCCTGAAGTGGGGGTACCTGAGGGCTCAGTCCATAGAAGACATCCTCAGTTACACTTACTCCCTAGCTGGTCTCATGCAGTCTAATGGCTTTAAACATCGTCTATCTGTTAGTTATTTCTAGATTTTTCTTTCTAACCCCGATCTTTCCACTGAACTGTAGACTCATATATTCAATTACCTACTTGACCTAATTTAGCCTCTCAGACTTAACACGTCCAAAGCTAATGTCCAGATATTATCCCAGTACACATGTTCCTCCTGTAGTGCTCCCTGTCTCAGAATATAGTAATTCCATCCCGGTAGCAGCTCAGGTCAAAAAACTTGGGAGTTGTCCTTGATTCTTCTTTCTCTCATACACCACATGCAAACCATTAGAATCCCCCCTGGGTCTACCTTCACAATCTACCCAGAAGCTGACTGAACTTTTCACACCTCTGGGGCTACCATTTGGTCTCTACCACCACCATTTCTCTCCTTGCTTCTCTGCTTCCCTCTTCTCCCTCCTACAATCTATTATCTACCCAGGTGTCAGAGAGACCATCGAAATAAGTTAGATCATCCCTCTGCCCAGCATCCTCTGATGGCTCCCATCTCACAGTAAAAGTGATGTCTACATAATGGCCCACAAAGTCAATGCCCTGCTCCCAACTTCTCTGATCTAATCTCTATTCCTCCCCCACCTGCTTGCTCTCCTCCAGCTCCACTGGATTCCTCACTCTTCCCCAAGCCCATCAAGCTGCTTCTGCCTCTGGGGCCTTTGCCTTCCGTGGTCCCTCTACATTGAACAGTCTTTCCCCAGATATCTACCATTTATCTTCTTTCATTTTCTTCAGATATACTTATTCAAATGTCACCTTCTATGTGAGGCTTCTTTTGATTACATTGTATGTAATAGCATTCCTCATGCCCTGACATTCCTTTCCAGGTCATTCTATTTTCTCTAAACCCTTAACACCATCTGACATACTATATATTTACTTGTCATTTAGTATCTGTCTCCCTCATTAGAATAGAAGTCAAGGCTGTCAGGATTCTGTTTTCTTCACTGCTAAATCCCTACTGTCTAAAATAATACTTAGCACATCGTATATGCTCAATAAATATTAGATGAATGAATGACTGGGAGCATAAGAGTGGCAATTAGAAGTGGCACCTTTTCCTTTTTTTCTTTTTAAAGTCCAGGATACTGACTTCCTGCCTTTTTTTTTTTTTTTTTTTTTTTAAGATTTTATTTACTTACTCATGAGAGAGAGACAGAGAGAGACAGAGAGGCAGGGACACAGGCAGAGGGAGAAGCAGGCTCCATGCAGGGAGCCTGATGAGGGACTCAATCCCGGGTCTCCAGGATCAGGCCCTGGGCTGAAGGCGGCGCTAAACCGCTGAGCCACCCAGGCTGCCCGTGGCACCTTTTCCTAATGGCAAAAGGAAAGGAGTAACATTGGAGAGGGTAGGATTTCAGAAGGTATTATATAGCACAAAAGCTTCAAACACCAGAGCAAAGAGGGAAAACATGGGATTTTGAAGAAAACTGATTATTTTTAAAAAATGTTTTTTCCACTTTGTCTTCAGTATTATTCAAAGTTTACTTAAATTTTTTAAACAATAGAATTATGGTAAACATATATGATAAAATTTACTTAACTATTTTTAAGTATACCTTTCAGTACTGTTAACTATATTCAGATTGTTTCATAATAGATCTCTAGAATTTTTTCACTTGCAAAACTGAACCTTGATACCCACCAAACAACTCTCCATTTCCCTCATCCCTAGCCCCTTGCTACCATTCTACTTTCCATTCTACTAACATTCTACTTTCTTTTTCCATGAATTTGACCACTCTAGATTATCTATTATCTCCTATAAATCGACTTATACAACATTTTCCCTTTTTGGGACTGGTTTATTTCACTCAGCATAACCTCCTCAGAGTTCATTCATATTGTAGTATGTAATGGAGTTTCTTTTTTAAAAAAATTTGAGAGAGCGAGCACACACGTGCACGCATACACACACACACACACACACACACACACACACACACACACACCAAGTGGGGGGAGGGGCAGAGGGAGAGAGAGGCACAGACTCCTCGCTGAGCAGGGAGCCGGATATGGTGCTCAATTCCAGGACCCTGAGATCAGGATCTAAGCCAAGGGCAGACACTTAACTGACTGAACTACCATGTGCCATGGACTTTCCTTTTTTTTAAGAGCTGATTATTCCCTCCTATGTATGTGCCACATTTTCTTTATACAGTCAGCTGTGGATGGACATCTAGGCTACTGCCACCTCCTGGTCAATGAGAATAATGTTGTGATGAACACGGCTGTGCAAATACCATCTTGAGATTCTGCTTTCAGTTCTTTTGGATATAGATCCAGAAATGGGATTGCTGGATCCATATGGTAACTGTATTTAATTGCATTTTTTGTTTTTTGAAGAATCTTCATACTGTTTTCATAGTGGCTGCATCATTTAACATTCCCACCAACAGTGCATGAGAGTTCCAATTTTTCTACATCTTCACAAACACTTGTTATTTTCTGGGGTTTTGTTTACTTGTTGTTGTTTTTCTTGTTTATAGTGGCTACCCTAATGTTTGTGAGATGATATTGTGGTTTTTATTTGCACTTCTCTAATAACTAGAGATACTAAACATCTTCATATGCTTGTTGAACGTTTATATATCTTCTTTGGAAAAATGTCTATTTAGGTCTTTTGCACATTTTAAAATCAGGTTTTGTTGTTGTCGTTGTTGTTGTTAAAGTAGTTCTTTGTATATTGGATATTATTCCATATTAGATACGTGATTTGTAACTGCTCCAATTCTACAGGTTGCCTTTTCATTCTACTCATTATTTCCTTTGATGTGTGAAAGCTTTTAAATTTGTGTGGTCCCATTTGTCTATTTTTGCTTTTGTTGCCTTTGCCTTTGGTGTCATATCTGAGAAATTATTGCCAAATTCAAGAAGTTCTCCCCTTATGTTTCCTTTTAGAAGTTTTATAGTTAAATGTTCGAAGTTTACTTTTTAAAAATAATCACAAAGGCAGTTAATCTGTTAATAAGTTAATCTTTGTTGGTCAACCTTATTCAATTATGTAGAATGTTGGTGTTGTTTATGGAATTTTTATGCAGTTTTTAATTTAATTTAAATTTTTAAAATATTTTATTTATTTATTCATGAGAGACACAGAGAAAGAGAGGCAGAGACACAGGCAGAGGGAGGAGCAGGCTCCATGCAGGGAGACTGATGCGGGACTTGATCCCGGGTCTCCAGGATCACACTCTGAGCTGAAGGCGGCGCTAAACTGCTGAGTCACCGGGGCTGGCTGCCCAGTTTTTTATTTTAATGGCAAACTTATCAACCTTTTAATTTACAGCTTCTGGATCTGGAATCATACCCAGGAAGGCCTTCTCTACCCTGAGATTATAAGTAAAAAAATTTGTATTTCTTTTTTTTTTAAAGATTTTATTTGTTTATTCATGAGACACACAGAGAGAGAGAGAGAGAGAGAGGAGAGACACAGGCAGAGGGAGAAGCAAGCTCTGTGCAAGGAACCTGATGTGGGACTCATCCCAGATCCTCGGATCTCGCCCTGAGCCAAAGACAGACGCTCAACCACTGAGCCATCCAGGTGTCCCTATTTATATTTAAGACTTCTCCTGTGGTTTAATTTTTTACATTTTAATCTTTGTTCCTTCCAAAATTCATGTCATTCTGACTCATTTTTGCCCGTCTAAATCCTACTTATCCCGTCTACCAAGATCTAATCTAAAGAATAATAGCTAATAAGTCTTTTGTGGAGGAATTTTATTGTGTTTTAAGTGCTTTACATGTCATCACTCAATATTCAAAGGAGATCCATAGGTAAATACTACTATTTTCATTTCATAGATGAGGAACCTGAGTCATGGATAGCTTATTGAGTAACTTGCCACTTACTTGTCAGTAAGTGACAGGTAAGGCTGTTTCTAGGTCCTGTTTTTAATCATATTGTGTTAACCTTCTCAACTATCACTCTTTTTATAACACTTTCCCACTCTGAGCATAAGATGGCTCTCTCTTTTCCCTAAACTCTAGGAGACCTATACTTAATTTTTTTTTTAAATCTTAGATCATAGTTAATTGCACACATTTCAAGTTACTTGAAAAGGTAGCTTTCATATTTAATTTACCTTTTATTTCTCACAGAAACTAGTATTACACAGAAAGCTCAATAAATATTTATTGGGTGAATAAATACATATATTAGAAAAATGCTTAAAATGTAAATACCTTGAGAAGGTTCATATTAAATTCACATTGTTATGAATGGTTGAAAAAAATCCTTTCCAATCTTAAATTCCTTTTTTTTAAATAAAGATTTTATTTATTTATTCATGGAAGACACACAGAAATAGGCAGAGACACAGGCAGAGGGAGAAGCAGGCTCCATGCAGGGAGCCCGATGTGGGACTCGATCCTGAGACTAGGGGATCACACCCTGAGTCAGAGGCAGATGCTCAATCACTAAGCTAAGGGGTCCCTCCAATCCTAAATTCTAATTAGAGGGAGAGGAAAGAGGGCTTGAGGGCACTGACAGCTCATCATATTTGATAGCAGGGAAGAAGCAGGCCTGGGGGTGTGTAATTAAGATTTTTTTTTTTTATGGCTGGGCCTGCTATATAAACATATCATATAGAGTTTCATCTATTTTCCTATCATTATGAAAATCTGATTTTATTTGCTTTAAAACAACAGCCTTTTAGTTCTTGGATGTTTTCTTGTAGTCTATAGAATGCTCTAGAATTAGTCAAATAATTGGTCTGTGATTATTAGAAAGATAAAAACTGAGAGGAACAAATAATTATTGTTATTTGACTTACTGAGAAATTACAATTACTTATAGCATATCTTAAAACTTGATAGTTTGAAGTATGCTCAAGCCATGTTCCTGAAATTAAATTCCTAGGAAGAGTTTAAAATACATCTGAATCTTAGGAAGTAAAATTAATTCTTCTCTTACCATGGTGTTGTTATTCCCCTGCAAGAAACAACCCAGCATGGCCTTTAATGTCATCACTGATGGGTTAACAAGGTGTTTTTTTTTTTTTTTTTTTTTTTATTCATGAGAGACACAGAGGGAGACAGAGAGAGAGAGAGAGACGCACAGAGACACAGGCAGAGGGAGAAGCTGGCTCCATGTAGGGAGCCCAACATGGGACTGGATCCCGGGTCTCCAGGACTACACTCTGGGCTGAAGGTGGCACTAAACCGCTGAGCCACTGGGGCTGCCCGGTTAACGAGGTTTTAATCAGATGTTTTTTTGAGCTGTGTAAAGTGTTCAGAGATAAAAAATCCAATGACGTATTAACAAATACACTCTTGGGTGCCTGGCTGGCTCAGTCGGTAGAGCATGTGACTCCTGATGTGGGGGTCATGAATTCAAGCCGCATGTGTGGCACAGAGATCACTTAAAATAAAAAAAAAAAAGACTATACAGTGCTAATGGGGAGAAATTCTTCAAGTTATTCTAGTGAACCTGGGATCAACCCAAATGATTATTTCTAAATGATTTCTCCAGTATATCTTTTTAAAATATTATAAAAATGACAAAAGGCTACATATTGGGAAATACTTTTTGTTAAAAAGTGATGCAGTCAATATAACCAAGTCATAAATGTGAAAAACAAACTATCTACTAGAAATGAAATCTTAAAGGTCTAATAACTTTTTTGTTGTTGCCAAATTCATTGGCTTTTTGTCCCTCATTTTTCTTGACTCATAGATCTGACCCTGCTTACTGCTCATGTGTTTCATTTGTTTGTTTTTACTGGTCACTTTTTGAAACTTACTTCCTTCTTAGCTTCTGATATATGCATGTTCTTGAATTGCTTCTAACCTCTCTGAATGATACTTTACTCCCTCCTTTGTTGGATTTCATTCACCTACACTTTACGTGTGTTCCTCAAGGCTCACTCTTTGCTGTCCCATCCTTCACTGCTTTCCTAAGACCAATCTTGAATTACAGCTTTAACTTTGAATTCTTTAGTAGAAATCTGAGCATCTGTATGTATAGCTCCACTTCTTATCCAATTTCTGGCTTTTAATATCTAATTATTTAAAGCACATGTGTACTTGAATATTTCATTATCAACTTGCTGTACCTTTCTATGATCCGTGTATTCAATCATCTGCTGTGCAATAATTTACTAAATATCTGTTATGTGCTAGATTCTATGGATACAAAGGTACTCTGGAGTACCTTGGTGTCTTGGGAAGGAAAAATACCTGTAAATAAGTACTTAAAATACATACACAGAAAAGATTTTAAAGCCATAAAACTGCCATGTTAAGGGTTGCAATTAGAATTGGGCTACGCATCCCCTCTTGATTCTGGAAAGGACACTTCTAGGAAACGAAAAGTAAGAAACTGCTTTTTCTTTGGTGAAGTCCTGAACAAAGCAACATGACCCAGATTATAGAAGCTGCAGGCTGGTATACTGGCTTTGTATACTGGGCATGTGGGCAGGACTTTGAAAATCACTAGGTGATTTCAACTGAACTCCTAGGAACTGCTGAAGGCTATGTCCTTCCTGAGAACAGAGTTGGGGGATTGAGATAGTTGCATCCACAAAATGATTAGGCCCAGTAGAGCAGCAATCTCCTAAGAGGGTAACAGAAGCACAGCAGCAAGGTGAGAAGTCCAAGGAAAAAACACTGAGCATATAGGAAGCGGTACCCTGGGAAGCAGAGCTGAAGTTTGAGAGGTTCCTATTTCCCTCAACCCGGTCAGGGCTTATGGTACAATAATCTGGATTCAAAATGTTTATGACATGTCACAGATTAGGACAGTGAAACACAGCTTACTAAGTGCAACACAGGATGACATAAAGCTGTGGTAGACTAGAGGCTCAGGAATCAGACTGTCTACAGTAGAAGCCTGGTGTGGCCATTTATAAGTAATGGCATCTTGAGCAAGTTACTTTTCCTTTCTGTGCCTTGATCTTTTCACCTATAAAAATGGACATACTAATTATGCCTTCCTTCCTCATAGGATGGCTGTCAGGATTAAATGAGTTACTATATCTAGAATGCATAAAAGAGTACAGATACATAGAAGGTGCTAAAAAAATCTAAGCTATTATTAGGTTTTTACATTTTACTCCAAGTTCTACCAAAACTGCATGTATTTTGCCAGGAGGTTAGCAACCATGTCATACTTCGAGTGGCTTTACTGAGAAAACAACTCCTTTCACAAGTGGGTGTTTTTTTTTTTTTTTTTTTTTTAATGGAGTCATAAAAACTGAAACCTGTTCTCTTACCAGGTCAAGTTCTTTCCGAAACAGCCATGTACCTTTGTAACTCAGTATTAATAAATGCAATTATGAAATAACTTTCAGGTTGATCCTGTCTGTTCTAGGCTTATAGGGATCATATCACCTTCCATCCACAGTAGTTTACAAATAATCACCATTATATTTATATAACTCAATAGTCAATATTTATTCTTGCTTCATAAAAATTTATACTAAAGAAAAGACTTTTATAGTCTTGCTAATACTGCCAATTAATTTATTCATTCTTGCTCAATTTCCTAAAATGTCATCTAGAGGCTCCAAGTTTCCCCAGACACCTCTTTAAAGATGCCTGTCAAAAATCTCCCTCAAAAAAGTCCTTTTGAATTCTGTGACTCTAATGAAGGTGACAACAAAGTTACCTTTATGATTTGCTATAAAGAAAAAAGAGAGGAAAAAGGAAGAAAAAGTATAAGAAAATCAATGCTAAGAACTACAATAAACAATATGTTTTCATTCCTGTTTTATTAATTTGAATATGCTTTTTGCTAGTTGGCAAATAAATACATATTCTAGCAGAGGTGATAACAAAAACATTAACAACCAGCAAGGCACGAATGCTAAACAATTAGAACAGATGCTGGCTGTAAACAACTGGAATAGTGAGTCCCAGGTGACAATCAATCCTGTTATGCCTAAGTATGGTATCTGTGGTCATTTCAGTACAATTTGGGGCACTTTCATTAAGCTGTTTTAATGTGGAAAATGGAATGTGGAAATGTCTTCCAACAGAGAGAAACTTTCCCAGTAATGTTATTTGACTCAAATACAACAATTATTTTTCATTTCTTTTCTTTCTCTTTTCCTTTCTCTCCTTCTTTATTTCTTTTTAAATGAGGGGGGTGTACTCATGAAGGAGGGTAGGCGAGAAAGAGGGAGAGAGAGAGAGAATCTGAGGCAGACTCCATGCTCAGCCTGGGGCTGATACAGGACATGATCTCATGAACCTGAGATCATGACCCAAGCCAAAATCAAAAGTTGGACGCTTAACTGACTGAGCTGCCTGGGCACCCCACTACTTATATTTTCAAAGTAATCTGTACAATTGGAACTCTTAGTTACATATAACTTTTCTTCTATTATATTTTCCAAATAAGTTCTGTGATACACGCTTCTCAAGTTTCTCAGGGGAAGAGTTAAGATGGAAGAGTGGAAGGGGGGCTCCATACTTGCTTTGTTCCTCAAACACAGCTAGATAAATATCAAATCATTTTAAACACCCAAGAAATTGATCTGAGGACTGAGACAACAAACTGCACAACTAGAGGTAGAAAAGAGGTCACATTGTGGAAGGTAGGAGGTGTGGAGACATGATTTGGGGGAGAAAAGAACTGCAGGTGCTATGGAGGAGAGAAAGTCTTGATCACTGAGAGAGAGAAAGAGAGAGAGAGAGAGAGAGAGAGAAACCACCACACAGGGGATTGCACAAGAAAAATACTTCCCCAAAACCATTTACTGGGAAGACAAAAAGGGCTGATTATTCCAAGTTTTTACAAGTTTTACTTATTGCAGTGGAGCTCAAAGATTGAAGTTTTAGAAGTCTACACCATTACTGGGATGGAGTCTGGCAGGTGTAGAGGTGTTCCTGTGGAGAGGGAGGGAGAGGCCTGGGAGCAGAGAGCATGGTTTGAGGATCCCCTGGGTTGCACTGGGAGAGACAGTTCCCCTACTTGGAGTACATTTGGGAGAGTAGCACCCTCTCAGGGGACAAAAGAGCCAGCAGGTACCATTGCATGACCCTGTTAATTAGCATAGCAGCAGAGGCAGCTGCTGAGGGTAATTAACCTGGACACCAGCTTTTCACTGAACTTTATCATAAACTTCAAGGTTCTGTGCATTCATGTGACTACTCTTCTGCTGGTACCCCAGCACCAGTACCAGTGCGGTGAGGCCATCCCCCAGAGGATCAGTGTGAATCCGTGCTGTGCTGTGTCCCTAAAATTTGGAGTTTTAAACCCAGCCATGTCTGAGATAAAACACAGGAGTACTGCACCACTGGTTGGGCAGACAGCTTGGACACATAGAGGGTTAAGGCAGGGATCTAAGGGATGCCTGGGACACGAGAGGAAAATTATTCACTCTTCTGTGAGGGCTTCCGGAACAGTGGCCCATGTGAACTCCTTTCTTCTGGGACAAGAGAGTAGGTTGATACCAATCTCCCTGCCCATCAGCATAGATAGACTTCATGAGCAGCATAGCACCCACAGTGGAAGCCTGGGCTGCTTACACCAAGCCCCATACCCCTGCACTCTGAAGGTGGTTTTTACTAGGGCAAGTGTGCCTGAGAGTTAGAGCAGCAACAGGACCCTCTCTTAGAAGACCAGCACTAACTCCCCACATGGACCAAGTCTACTGACCACAGAGTGCTGCACAGCTTTAACTTTACTGGAAATAGGATCAGTCCTTTCTCCCCCTCCCTTTTTTTTTTTAAGTAATCTGTACACCCAATGTAGGGCTCAAACTCACAACTCTGTGATCAAGAGTTGCATGCTCCACCCAATGAGTCAGCCAAGAGCCTCCAGGTCTCTTTTAACAAGCAGACCAGAGCACACTTAATTAAAACTCACCACACACTGGAAAAGGTCCAAGCACTCCCCACTGCAGGCAAGGAGAAACTCTGCAGAGGACTCACCTGAGGGAAAGAGCAGCGAAAACACAACAGCAGACCGCACACAGAATACACAAGAAACATTCACAAGAAACATTTCCTCAAGTGCCTGCCCGGGACAGTATACGAACTCTTCTTAATATGGCCATTACTCTCAGAAGTAGGAAATATAACAGGCTTAACACAGAGAAAAAGAAGACCTAGACAAAATGCCAAGATGGTGGTATTCATCCCAAAAGAGAGAACAAGAAAAGATCATGGCCAGAGATCTAATTGAAACAGATATAAGTAATATGCCTGAACCAGAATTTAAAACAACAATCTTAAGGATACTAGCCAGGCTTGAGAAAAGCACAGAAGATATCAGGGAGTCCTTGACTGCAGAGATAAAAGACCTAAAATCTAGTCAGGCTGAAATAAAAAATGCTATAACTAAGATGCAAAACTGACTTGATGTAATGACCACAAAGCTGGAAGAAGCAGAGGATTGGATAAGTGATATATAAGATAACATTATGGAAAATAATGAAGCTGAAAAGAGAGAAAGAAAAATATTGGATCATGAATGTAGACTTAGGGAACTCAGCAATTCCATAAAGCACTATAACATTCATATCAGAGGAGTCCCAGAAGAAGAGAGGGGAAAAAAGAGCAGGAGGTTTATTTAAACAAATTATAGCTGAAACACATCCAAATCCAGGAGGCACAGAGAACTCTCATCAAAATCAGCAAAAAATAGCCAATACTCAAGACATAGCATAGTAAAATTTGCAGAATACAGAAATAAGGAAAAAATCCTGAAAGCAACAAGGGAAAGAAATCCCTAGTTTATAAAGGAAGACAAATAAGGTTAGCAGCAGATCTATCCGCAGAAACTTGGCAGGCCAGAAGAGAGTGGCATGATATATTTAATGCGCTGAATGGGAAAAATATGCAGCCAAAAATACTTTATCCAGCAAAGCTGTCACTCAGAAAAGGAGAGATAAAGAGTTTCCCAGACAAATAAAAGCTAAAGGAGTTTGTGACCACTAAACCAGCCCTGCAAGAAATATTAAAGGGGACTCTCTGAATAGGGAAGACAGACCAAAAGCAACAAAGACTAAAAAGAAACAGAAAATCTCTAGAAACAACAACTTTACAGGTAATACAACAGCACTAAATTCATATCTATGAATAGTCACTCTGACTGTAAATGAACTACATGCTCCAATAAAAAGACATAGGGTATCCGCAGAATGGAAACAAACAAACAAACAACACCCATCTATATGCTACCTACAAGAGAATCATTTTAGACCTAAAGACATCTGCAGATGGAAAATGAGGGGATGGAGAACTATTTATCATGCTAATGGACGTCAAAGGAAAGCCAGAGGAGCCATACTTATATCAGACAAACTAGATATTATACCAAAGACTGTAACAGGAGATGAAGAGGGCACTATATCGTAATAAAGAGGTCTGTCAAACAAGATCTAACAATTGTAAATACTTAAGCCCCCAAGTTGGGGGCACCCAAATATATAAATCAACTAATAATAGACATAAAGAAACTTGTTGATAATAATACAATAATAGTAGGTAACTTTAACACCCCACTTACACCAACGGACAGATCATCTAAGCAGAAAACCAACAAGGAAACAATGGCTTTGAATGACACACACTGGACCAGATGGACTTAACAGATATATTCAGAACGTTTCATTCTAAAGCAGCAAAATACACATTTTTTTGAGTGCATATGGAACATTCTCCAGAAGAGATCACAAACTAAGTCACAAATTAGGCCTCAACCAATACAAAAAGACTGAGATCATACCATACATATTTCCTGACCACAATGCTATAAAACTTAAAGTCAACCACAAGAACAATTTGGAAAGACCACTAATACATGGAGATTAAAGAACATCCTACTAAAGAGTGAAAGGGTTAACCAGGAAATTAAAGAAGAAATTTTAAAAATACACAGAAGCAAATGAAAATGAAAACATGACAGTCCAAAACCTTTGGGAGAAAGAGAGTGGTCTAGTTTCATTCTTCTGCATGTGGATGTCCAATTTTCCCAGCACCATTTATTGAAGAGACTGTCTTTCTTCCAATGGATAGTCTTTCCTCCTTTATCGAATATTAGTTGCCCATAAAGTTCAGGGTCCACTTCTGGATTCTCTATTCTGTTCCACTGATCTATGTGTCTGTTTTTGTGCCAGTACCACACTGTCTTGATGACCACAGCTTTGTAGTACAACCTGAAATCTGGCATTGTGATGCCCCCAGATATGGTTTTCTTTTTTAAAATTCCCCTGGCTATTCGGGGTCTTTTCTGATTCCACACAAATCTTAAAATAATTTGTTCTAACTCTCTGAAGAAAGTCCATGGTATTTTGATAGGGATTGCATTAAACGTGTATATTGCCCTGGGTAACATTGACATTTTCACAATATTAATTCTGCCAATCCATGAGCATGGAATATTTTTCCATCTCTTTGTGTCTTCCTCCATTTCTTTCAGAAGTGTTCTATAGTTTTGAGGGTATAGATCCTTTACCTCTTTGGTTAGGTTTATTCCTAGGTATCTTATGCTTTTGGGTGCAATTGTAAATGGGATTGACTCCTTAATTTCTCTTTCTTCAGTCTCATTGTTAGTGTATAGAAATGCTTATATTAGTTTATATCTCTGTGGTGTTGGCTGTTATTTCTCTTCTCTCATTTGCAATTTTGTTTATCATTGATCTGTTTTTTTTTTTTTTTTTTTTTTTTTTTTAGTTTCTATAGTATTTATTTCTGGTCTGATCTTTATTATATCTATTCTTCTGGTTTTAGATCTTGTTTATTGCTCTTTTTCTAGTTCTTTTAGGTATAATATTGGTGTTTGAGATTTTCCCTGCTTCCTGAGGTAGGCCTGTATTGCTGTAAACTTTCCTCTTAGAACCACTTTTGCTGTAACCCAGAAGTTTTGAGGCATTGTGTGTTCATGTTCATTTGTTTCTGTGTACTATTTTATTTTTTCTTTTATTTCCTGGTTGGCCCATTCATTGTCTAATAACACATTATTTAGTCTCATTATATTTGTGCTCTTTCTAGATCTTTTTTTTCATGTAGTTGACTTCTAGTTTTGTACTTCTGGGGTCAGAAAAGATGCATGATATGACTTTAATCTTCTTGAATTTGCTAAGGCTTATTTTACAGGCTAATATCTGACCTGTTCTGGGGACTGTTCCATGTGTACTTGATAAAATGTGTGTTCTGCTGTTTTAGGATGGAATGCTCTAAATATATCTGTTAAATCCATCTGTTCCATTGCTGTAAATGGCTTATAAAAATCCCCTACTATTATTGTATTATTATTGATTACTTCCTTATGTTTGTTATTAACTGTTTTAAGTATTTGGATGCTCCTATGTTGGGTGCATAAATATTTATAGTTGTTATATCTTCTTGTGTCGTCCCCTTTATTATTATATAGTGTCCTTCTTTGTCACTTGTAACTATCTTTGTTTTAAAGTCTAGTTTAGGGATCCCTGGGTGGTGCAGCAGTTTAGCCCCTGACTTTGGCCCAGGGCGCGATCCTGGAGACCCGGGATCAAATCCCACGTCAGGCTCCCGGTGCATGGTACCTGCTTCTTCCTCTGCCTATGTCTCTGCCTCTCTCTCTCTCTCTTTCTCTCTCTCTGTGTGACTATCAGAAATAAATAAAAAAATTAAAAATAAATAAATAAATAAAGTCTAGTTTATCTGGGGTGCCTGCATGACTCAACCATTTAAGCATCTGGCTCTTGGTTTCAGCTCAGGCCATGATCTCATGAGTCATGGGGTGGAGCCATATCTGGCTCCGTGCTCAGCAAGAAGTCTGCTTGAGATTCTCTTCCTCCTCCTCCCGCTGACTCTCCCTGCAACTCTCTCTCTCGCTCGCTCTCAAATAAGTAAATAAATAAATAAATCTTAATAAAATAAAGTCTAGTTTGCCTGATGTAAATATTGCTACTCTGACTTTCTTATGACAACCATTTGTATGATGGATGATTCTCTAACTACTCACTTCAATACGCATGTGTCTTTAGATCTAAAATAAGTCTCATAGGCAGGATTTAGATGGGTTTGGTTTTTTATCCATTTTGTCACCCTATGTCTTTTTGAAAATATATATCTATTTATTTTTTTTTAGAGAGAGAGAGACCATGAGTGGGAAGGGCAGAGGGAGGGAGAATCCAAAGCAGATTCCATGCTGAGCAGGGAGCTCAACATGGAGCTCAATCCCAGGACCCCAAGATCCTGATCTGAGATGAAGTCAGACCCTTAATGATCTAAACTACCCAGGTGTGCCTGTCATCTTGTGTCTTTTGATAATTATTGATAAATATTTATTGTCATTTTATTATTGTTTTGTCATTGTTTCTAAAGATTTTCTCTGATTTTTCTTCTTTTTCATATTTAATAATATTTAATATTTAATAATTAATATAATTAATATTTAATTAATTTCATTTAATTTACACAAACCATAATATACAAAGAAACTGGTAGTGGTATTATATTATAGTAAGTTTGTATTGTTGCCTTCCATATAAGATGAGAGAACAAATAAAGTCTACAGTTAACAATGTACAAGAGTACACTGAACTTTGATTGCTCATCAATATGTATCCAGAATAAATTCAGAGAATGAAGAAAAATTAACCAATAAAATTAATTCCAACTTATTGTTACAATAATTTAATTATAAGTTTTAGGTGATAGAAGTGATTTATACATATCATAAAAAACCTGGAAAATCTTGAAAAAATAAGGAGAATAATAACAGTCACTTCAAAACGCTATCTTTCATCTCTCTGCAATATACATATTCTGTTTCAGTTTTTAACCCCTTATTTCATTTAACATTAACTTTGGAGTATTTTCATGTTAATGAATTTCACTAATAAAAGATTTTTGGGAACTCCTTATAATCTCTAACAGTGTTATTTTATCCTGTATTTTTATTTTTGTTCATTTAAATTTTTATTTTAATTCTTGTTAGTTAAGGCATAGTGTAATGTTGTTTTCAAGGGTAGAATTTAATGCTTTATCACACATATAACACATAATTATTTTTAAATGCCTTTGTTTTAAATATGTAATTCCAGCTGTTATCTTACTGATCTAAATAATACTAAATATACATTCTGAATATCTTTAATGGTTTCTTTAGGATAGATTTCTAAATGTGGTCACCGTTCAAATGGTTTCTCATTTTTCATTTAACTCTTGCTGCACTGTGCCAAGTATCTCTGAAGAAGCATTGTGACGACACCATCTCTAGCACTGTATCCAGGTCTTTTTCACAAAATATTCTGTGGAGTTCTTTTTTGGATTTATATGCCAATTTAAATATCTTTAAGTTTCAGAAAAAAATAGTGAGAAAATAGAACTAATAATGAATTGATTGAATATTGTGGGATATGCAGTACAGTGCAGTGCAATCCTTTATGAAAGGAGACTGGTGATTTCTACTAGTATTCCATCCAAAGAGGGATAATGTTGCATCCCCTGCACAGAGACAATATAGAATCTAGAATATGAAGTGAAAGATGCCACCCTTCCTGTAGAAGAAATATGATTGATACGAGCCTAATGGTAACTGGAGGTTGAAACAATTGTCTTCCCAGCCGCAAGTCTGCAAAGAGGATTCTACTACTGTGCAGTCAAACAAAGCGTATTACCAAGTATCATCATCAGCTATGGTTATTGACATCCATCAGATGGGAACTGACCTTGCCCTATAAATGAAAAATAATGGCAAAAAAAGAGAATAGTACACATTCATTCACTTAGAAAAATTTTGCTAAAGCTTTTTAAAATAGAGATATTAGGGGCACCTGGATGGCTCAGTTGGTTAAGCATTCTACTCTTGATTTTGGCTCAGATCATGTCTCAGGGTCATGAGATGGAGTCCCATATCACACTGGGTGTGGTTCCTGCTTATAATTCTCTCTTTCTCTCTCCCTCTGCCCCTCCCTCTCAACTCCTGTGGTTGCTCTCTCTCTCTCTCTCTCCCTCCCTCTCTCTCTAAAAATAAATAAATAAAATAGAATAGAATAGAAATAATAAAAATAATGTAAACTTTTCCCAGAAATTCAGAAAACATAATTATTTAAAACATCTTATAATAATAATAACAGAAATAAAATAATGGATAAAAATAAAAAGTAGAGTAAATCCATTGTTAAGTGTATTTATTTAAAATGTTTCTAAATATAAAATATTAATAAAATAAAATGATTAATTTCTAAATGAAATCTTAATCCACCAAATCTCATCAATCTTAATCCACCAAAAAGGAAGGAGAACAGAAATTTGAATGAAGCCTTATTATAATGAGAAAGGTTGTAGATCTATAAACCTACATATGTAGGAGATTATGAAAATATAAGAATAAAACTTTGTTAATTATTCTGATCATTTAGAAAAAGCAAATATTTCTAGAAAACTTACAATTTATAAATTCAGATTCCTTGTAGTTGAAAAACTCTGAATAGACCAAAACATTAATATAATACTTAGTTTACAGCTCTAAAAGTCATCTTTGGACTTGTGGACTTAATAAAAGTTTGAGATGAAATCCTAGTTCTACGTCCTGCTCTTTGTAAAACTCTGATGAGGTACCTTTTCCTCAATTTCCTCATCTATAAAATGGGGACCATGATACCTATTTTATAGGATTGTCCTGAGGAACAACTGCATTAAGTATCTAGGAAGCGGCACTGTTCTGTACGGTGTGGTACATATAGGAGTCTATTTCACGGTATGGTTAGATGCTTTGGTAATGGATACAATGAAAATTGAAAATGTGTCGGGTATCTTGTCAAGTAATTATCAGCAATTTCTGATCTTCCTTGGAGAAATGTCTATTTATATATCCTTTCCCCATTTTTTTTAAATTGAGCTTTTTGTACTTATTATTGACTTATCAGTGCTTTTCATATATTCTGGAAATAAGTTTCTCATTAGGTATATGATTTACAAACATTTTATCCCATTATATGGATTGCTTTTTTATTTTCATTATTATGTCCTTTGAAGAACAAGAGCATTTAACACTGAAGTCCAGTACTTTTTGTGCCATATTGAAGTATTCTATGCGAAAATCAAGGTCAAAAGATTATCTGCATGTTTTCTTCTAAGAGGTTTTAGTTTATGTCCTGCATTTAGATTTAATCCATTTTGAGTTAGTTTTTGTATTTGGTGTAAGGTGAAGATGCACTAAACCGCTGAGCCACCCAGGGTGCCCTCTCTTTCTTAGTAAACAGAAATTTCACCACATTACAAACAGAGTATTCACAATCACTTGTAAATTTTAATTAGCTTAGTCTAGACCCCCCAAGTGACTCAGGGGTTGAGTATCCACCTTCGGCCCAGGGCCTGATCCTGGGGCCCTGGGATCGAGTCCCACGTCGGCCTCCCTGCATGGAGCCTGCTTCTCCCTCGGCCTATGTCTCTGCCTCTCTCACTCTCTGTCACTCTCATGAATAAAGAAATAAAAATCTTTAAATCAAAACAACACAAAATAATCCACTTAGGCCTTTGCTGGAAGGTGCTGCTTGTTGCTCGACTTGTGTTCCGTGGAGTCCGTGAGGCACGATCATCCTCACATTCGAGGCTTGCCGCTTTGTGTCACCGATGTGCTCCTGCCTCTTTATCCCTCTTTCTGCTTTGTGGTTTGATGAATTATTTTTTCATGATTCTATTTTAATTGCTCCATTTTCTCCATTCGAGATTCAGCTTTCTTTCTTTTTTTGTTTAATGATCTTCAATGATGTTGCTTCTCCTCTGCCAACTTCCTGGTTCTGCACATGTGTCTGCGTGTGTGTCCGTGTCTCTGTTTCTCGGTCAGTGTGCGTGGACACACCACATGATTTCAGTTCAGTCGGGGTCAGGCTGGAGAGTCAGGGCCTCCTGTCTACGTTCAGTTCTGTGACTGACGGCAGGTTTCCTAGGGCCCAGGTCAGGGCGACCCACTGGGGGCACCGCCGTCCACAGCTCACCCAGGGGAAACGAGGGAAGGGCCCGGAACGCACGACAGGCAGGGGTTCAGGATGAGGACGGCCTCACCCCTTCTAGGCCAAGACCCCGACACCTTCTGTAGGGTTTGCCTTGGATTCAGGAGCCTAGGATCGTGGGGAGCTATTGCCCATCCCTGCCCCGGGGGGACTGTCATCTTCTGGGCCTCCAGAATGAGAGTACCGGTGCCCGTGTGTGTGTGTGTGTGTGTGTGTGTGTGTGTGTTTGAGGAAAATAATCCCTTTATTTAAAATACCAAAAATTCCAACTACTATAAGATACCACATGTAAAAAACAAGACATAGTCTTGAGATGTAAAGGACACTGTCCCTAGAAAGTGCCTCTCTTTTTCTATTATTTTTTTTTCAATTTGGCTAATGGTGTCTACTGACACATATTTGGAATGTAATCTATTTATCAGCCAGCTGTTCTGGCCCAATGTGGATTTAGGATTTTAAAACATGTGTGGCTTTAGAGCTGTATAATAAAGTATAATCTTAAAAGTATCTTTTTAAAAGACTCTTATCATTGACATCACTGGTGACACCAATAAATAGCAGACATTGTAATAAGTAGTTTTTTGCAGTATTTTACAGCTAAACAGCCCTGCCATATAGGTAACATTAGTGTGTTAGTCCTGTGCACACAGGACCTCGTGGGCCTGGACGCATGTACACACCAAGGAAGAACGTGTGGGTGGAGGTATGTCCTGCAGGTGACACCCGCCTCCAAGGTCATAGATATGAGGCCACAGTGGCCTGGGGACGTCTGGGGGAAGCACCCGCTAGGATACCCCTGTCCCACAGGCAAGATGCAGACCATCCCCGACGGGCACAACAGCTTCTCCAGGGTCAAACCGGGGAAGACTGGACAGTCGTGTCTGAACCCAGGCGTGTGTTCAGGTTGGGCCCTGGGTGCACACAGTCCTTCCCTGGGGCCTGTGGACAGGGGTGTGGTTGTGTCCCTGTGTGCACAGGCCTTCGCCTGCAGGGAGGGGGGGCGTCGGCAGCACGAGCGCTGCCCCTGCAGCTTCCTCCAGGAGTGGGTCAGGGAGGGGGTCCCAGGAAGTGAGGTCACTGCCGTGTCACAGAGCCCAACAGAACTCGGAACCCCCGTAACCAGGCACCCGCATCCAGTGCAGCCCCAGCTCAGGCTCACTTGGCTGGAGACATCTGCTACTGGAGGATGTTCTCTTGCTGCCGGCCCACCTCTGGGGGCTCTGGCTCCCAGGAACCCCAGGGGTGCGGCTTGTTCCTATGCTGTAGGCAGTGGCTCCAGCATAGGTACCAAGGCGTCAGGGCGGTGATCAGGAGGCGCCGTCAGGTAACACAGCGCAGGCCAGGCCAGGCCCCCTGTGCCACCATCCTGCGAGCCCCATTCCTTCCTCCTCAGGTTCAGGGAACCAGGGATGTGTGGGCAGGTCCCATCCAGGCTGGGGGACGCTGCAGGGTGGCAGGTTCCCCGGGGATCCCTTCTGGGTCACCCTGATGTCGAGGTGGGCAGGGGGGGAACAGGGTTCCTGAGGTCCTCTACCCGCCCCAGAGTCACCCCGAGGCCCTGCAGCCGCATCCCTTTCCTCTCTCCAGGGGTGGTGGGTGCCGCCTGCACTGTGGGGTGTCTGGGTGGAGGCAGCTGGGGGTGCGGCCCAGCCGAGGGGGCCAGACCGGGCGCTGAGGCCTCCTGCCTGGCTGCCGGGCACTGTCTCCACAGAGCTCCACCCGGGACGTGGGGCGCGAGCGGGAGGAAGGGGTCGTCTGCCCCACCGCCTCCAGGAGCAGGGAGGTGCCCTGCGCAGCTACCAGGGGCCAGCGCGGGCTCAGGGTGAGTGCAGGGGCTGGGCCCCCCGACACCCGGGCCCCGATGCGGCAGGAAGGGCCCCGGGTCCCAGAAGCCAGCCTGCTACCCCCTGGGCCCCCCGACACTCCTGCTCCCGCATGAGTCTGGATCCCCTCCTCCCCACACCTGCCCCCATGGCCCTGCCCCTGCCTGGGCCAGATGCAGAGTCCCTGCGCACAGATGTGTGGGAACATCAGAATAGAGCCCTCAGGGGAGGCCTGGTCCCCCGGGGGTTAGCGCCTGCCTTCCCCCAGGCCTGATCTCCGAGGCCCGGGATCGAGCCCCGCCTGGGCTCCCTGCACGGGCTGCTTCTCCCTGTCTGTGTGGCTGCCTCTCTCGGTCTCTCTCTCTGTGTCTCTGGAGGTCCTTGTACTGATCCAAATATTTTGAACATTTATCCTCTGAGATTGTTTCTCTATTGCATAGTTGGTCCTGTTTGTGTAAGAGACAGGCAGGGAGCTTGAGCGGGAGAGGGAGCCCCAGCTCCTCAAGCCCACGGGGCCCCAGCGCAGGGCCTGCCGGGGCGGGATCCCAGGCCTCCGGGCGGCTCCCTGCAGGCTGCACGTCCCCTCTGTCCCACCTCAGGGTGCAGGGGCCGCGGCCGGGCAGGGGCATCGGATCGTCCTGACCAAGCTCACCCGGACGGAGCTGCTGGAGTACAAAATCCGACAACTGCTGCTCGCCTTGCAGCGCAGGGACGTCATCTACGTCTTCAGCTTTTTAGAGGACTATCGTAGATTCGCCACCACGGACGAGGTGCTGGACCTGCTGTTCACCGAGTGAGCACCTGCCCCTCCGCAGCCCAGGGCTGGGCCACCTGCTGCTGGGGAGGCTGGGGATGGTGTGAGCTTCCCGGCCTCGGGCTGCTCCCCCGCCTGGAGCAGGGTCCCCCAGGGCCTAGCGGGGTCCTGGAGGGCAGCCCCGGGGCCTGGCCTGTGGCGGGTCGGCCAGAGGGGCTGTGCCTGTGCTCAGCAGCCGTCCTCCTCCCCGTGACCAGGCCTGTGCCTCCTCCCCTCCCCCCCATCACCAGGGTCCTGAGCGGCCTGTTTCCCCATTGAAAGGGAGGTTTGAGAGTCCATCGGGGGTCTGTGTCCTGGGGCAGCCAGACCGGGGAACCCCGGGACCCCCCAAGCCCACTAGGATATGGGCCATGGGCCTGGCCGGACCCTTTCATGCTCAAGCCTTCAGGAGGCTCCAGCAGGTGCGGGCGCTTCTCTGGGAGCTGCCCGTGGCCCCACGCACAGAGCTGACGGCCCCCGGGGCTCCGGCCTAGTCGGGGTCAGAGGGTGACAGCCCCCATGATGAGGTTGCATCCACAGGACGATTCATGGGATGTCCCTGCCCTCCTCTAGGTATGGGTGCATCGCAGATGCGTGGGGTAACAACGATGTGGTCCTGCAGTGCTGGAAACTGTGAGTGACTCCGGCTCCTGCAGGAGGGCCTTCCCTCTCCTGGAGGGCAGCGAAGGGGCTGTGGGGCGGTGGGGGGCTGCCCCCTCACCCCACACATCTGCAATTCCTGTGACAGGGAAAAGGTCTAATGCCCCTTCTGGAAAAGAGCGAAGGAGAGCGGTGGATGGGGTGCGGGCTTGGTGGGAGGCACTGGGACCCCTCAGGGAGACCTTCTCCATCCCCCCCAACCCTCTCTCTGCCCCACACCTGGGACCCAGAGCAGAGGGGGTGGGGAGCATCGCACTCCCCAATCTGGTGGCACCTGGACCCGGGGGCACAGCAGGTGCTCAGGAGGGCCGGTGAGGGCTCCCGGACCAGGCGGCCCCCGCCCCGTGGGAGATGGGAGATTAGAGTCAGTGGAAGGACACCCCCGGGGGCCCCTCGGGAGGGAGGCAGCCCAGAGCCACAGGAGGGAAGGTGGCGGTCCTGGGCGGCTCCTGGCAAGGCCTGGCAGGACACAGAGCCCGAGCCCTCCTGCCTTGGAGCTTCCCAGAGCGACAGTGTGTGCAGTGAGGGCAATGACAGGCCAGACGCCCCCCGTCCCCTGATGCCTGCCGGTGGACTCAAGGGGCAGGTGGGCAGGGACCAGGCTGAGGAGGGAGCCCCGCTTCTCCAGGAGAGATGGTGATGGTCACCCCGCTGGGCCTGGGCTCCCCGCACAGAGGCTGCATCCCAGCCCCTCCTCAGGGAGCAGGCCTGTGGCAGGCAGGACCGCCAGGTGGCAGGGGGACGAGGAGCAGGACTGGCCTCCGACACCCCGCGCGGGAAGCCAGGCCCCGGGTCCTGCAGGGCTTCCCCGGGACACCTGCATGTGACGGAGCCCTGTCTTCTGACGTCTGTGCCCGCCTGTCCCTCCCCAGGGCCATCTCCTTCATGATGGAAATATGGTTGAATTATTATGGGGACGACTTTCATCAGTTCCCAGAATTTCCCTCCCTTATAAAACTCCTCCAAATACTAAGACAGCACATGCCAGGCACAGATGCGCATCTCCGGGCCCTGCGTCACCTGAGGCAATTCAGACGCCTCAATGCAGCGGAGCGAGAGGCTGGGGGTGAGGAGGACTGGGGGTGGCCGAGCTGGGGACAGGGGGGGCCCGCGGATGCAGCCTCCGTGCAGCTGGGCCGGGAGCAGGGGTGGGCTCACACCCCACCCCACGGGCTGCAGCCTGGGGACACCTCCCAGGGCTCTTGCCCTCACACACAGGGAGTGGTGGGAAGAGTGGCCTTGATTTGGGAGGGACGTGGACAGTCCGTCCTGGTGGTGATACTTTGTCTTCTTGGATCTACAGCTTTGGCCCGAGGAAAACACCCTGAACCCACTCTGCAGCGCACCCCAGCTCCGACCGTGGGGCCTGCTGCCCCGTGGGGCCTGGCTGCTGGGGCTGAGGGCTTGGCCTGCGATGAGCCGCCTGCTGGGGAGGCAAAGCCCCTGCAGATAGTGGTCACTGCTGCCCTGCAGGAGTCCCCTGCACCCCTGGGAGCCCTGGAGGAGGAGCAGGCGCCACCCCCTGCTCTCGAGGTCGTGGATGTGCCCCAGCCACCTCCTAACTCGATGGAGCAACTGGCCTCGGGGATGGAGCAACCCGTTGAGCCACCCGAAGAGCCCACCCCAGCTCCCACTGTGGAGCCTGGGGAAGGTTCAGGGTCTGAAGGGATACTGGCTGCTGGAGATGAGGACTTGGTCAAGGCAGAGATGCTGGTTCCTGAGGTGAAGGTGGTGCACGTGCTGTTCGAACCTATGGTTCCCTGCCCCGATGAGGAGGAGCCCCCTGCTCCCATGGCCACCCCGGAGGAGTAGGCCCTGGTGCCTGCAATCGGGGTCCCCAGAGGGCCAGACCTGCAACCTGCCTCCGGAACAACCTGCTTTGACCCGTTAGCAGCCCCCTGACCACCTCGGGAGCCCGCCCCAGCTCCCACCGCGGGGCTCGTGATGGCTGCAGCCCAACAGGGGCTTGCCCTCACCTGTTATTTCACTGTTTCTATATTTTGAGTTTTTCTTTAACCTTTAACCTGTATAATGGCTTATAGAGTTTTATTGTAATAAAGGATAAGTTAACTTTACACAAAATTGACTCTGATGCTTTTAAATTACACAACATGGTACTTTAGGTCCATTCACAGTGTTGCGGGCCCGGAGCCCAGGGCACCAGGGGACACAGCCGAGGATCCGGGGCTCCCCCAGGACAGGCAGAGGCTGGGAGGACACAGGACAGCCGGGTCACTCCTGCAGCCAGGCCCAGAGCTGTGCAGATCATGCCCCTACCCCGGAGCACCCAGTCCCGTGTGCTCTAGGAGCTGCAGTAGTTACTGTGGGAGCTGACTCCAGGTCTGGACAGCTGGCCGCCGCCACTGTGGTTGTCCCTCCTGGTGTCACCCTGTACCTGGGCCTGAGCAGGGGCCTCACAGGATAAAGAATCCCACTGAACTGTAGACCTGGCAGAGGGCTGGGCAGCTCCCCCAGGTGCACACACCTGAGAATCAGCACAGCAGGCCCCTCCCCCAGAAGGCCAGTTGGAAGGTCAGGGGAAAAGCAAGTTATTGACCAAGCACCACTGGAAAGTTCCAGGGGAAGTCGAGGGATTTACAGTATATAGAATCAGAGGATACTCCCTTTGTTCTTTCTTTCCTGTTTGTTTCTGTTGTTTCCCCACCCCCTTTTTTATTCTTTTTTACTTTGTTTTTTTCTGTTTTCCTCCTTTTTCCAGTACAACATGTTGTTGGCCACTCTGCACTGAGCAAACTGACTAGAAGGAAAAACTCACCTCAAAACAAAGAATCTCCCACAGATCTCACAGAGAGAGAAACAGTCCTCTCTCCCACAGAGTTACAAAATTTCGAATACAATGTCAGAAAGCCAATTCAGAAGCACAATTATAAAGCTACTGGTGGCTCTAGAAAAAAGCATAAAGGATTCAAGAGACTTCATGACTGCAGATTTAGATCTAATCAGGCCGAAATTAAAAATCAATTAAATGAGATGCAATCCAAACTAGAGGTCCTAACGACGAGGTTTAACGAGGTAGAAGAATGAGTGAGTGACATAGAAGACAAGTGGATGGCAAGGATGGAAACTGAGGAAAAAAGAGAAAGACATGACCATGAAGATAGGTAAAGGGAAATAAATGACAGCCTCAGAAGGAAAAATCCACGTTTAATTGGGGTTCCCGAGGGCGCCGAAAGGGACAGAGGACCAGAAAGTGTATTTGAACAAATCATAGCTGAGAACTTCCCTAACTTGGGAAGAGAAACAGGCATTCAGATCCAGGAGATAGAGAGATTCCTCCTAAAATCCATAAAAATCATCAACACCTCAACATTTAATAGTGAAGCTTGCAAATTCCAAAGATAAAGAGAAGATCCTTAAAGCAGCAAGAGACAAGAAATCCCTCACTTTTATGGGGAGAAGCATTAGGACAACAGCAGACCTCTCCACAGAGACCTGGCAGGCGAGAAAGTGCCAGCAGGATGTAGTCAGGGTCCTAAATGAGAAGAACCTGCAACCAAGAATACTTTATCCAGCAAGGCTCTCATTCAGAATAGAAGGAGAGATAAAGAGCTTCCAAGATAGGCAGAAACTGAAAGAATATGTGACCACCAAGCCAGCTCTGCCAGAAATATTAAGGGGGACCCTGTAAAAGAAAGAGGAAGTGCAAGGGAATAATCCACAAAAACAGGGACTGAATAGGTATCATGATGACACTAAATTCCTATCTTTCAATAGTAACTCTGAACGTGAATGGGCTTAATGACCCCATCAGAAGGTGCAGGGTTTCAGACTGGATAAAAAAGCAAGATCCATCTATTTACTGTCTCCAAGAGACTCATTTTAGACATAAGGACACCTACAGCCTGAAAATAAAAGGTTGGAGAACCATGGACCATTCAAATGGTCCTCAAAAGAAAGCAGGGGTAGCCATCCTTATATTAGAGAAATTAAAGTGTGTCCCAAAGACTGTAGTGAGAGATGAAAAGGGACAGTATATGATACTTAAAGGATCTATCCAACAAGAGGACTTAACAATCCTCAATATATATGCCCCGAATGTGGGAGCTGCCAAATATTTAAACCAATTAATAACCAAAGTTAATACATACTTAGATAATAATACACTTACACTTGGTGACTTCAATCTAGCTCTTTCTATACTCGATAGGTCTTCTAAGCACAACATCTCCAAAGAAACGAGAGCTTTAAATGATACACTGGACCAGATGGATTTCACAGATATCTACAGAACTTTACATCCAAACTCAACTGAATACACATTCTTCTCAAGTGCACATGGAACTTTCTCCAGAATAGACCACATACTGGGTCACAAATCGTGTCTGAACTGATACCAAAAGATTGGGATCGTCCCCTGCATATTCTCAGACCATAATGCCTTGAAATTAGAACTAAATCACAACAAGAAGTTTGGAAGGACCTCAAACACGTGGAGGTTAAGGACCATCGAGCTAAAAGAGGAAAGGGTCAACCAGGAAATTAAGGAAGAATTAAAAAGATTCGTGGAAACTAATGAGAATGAAGATATAACCGTTCAAAATCTTTGGGATGCAACAAAAGCAGTCCTAAGGGGAAAATACATCGCAATACATACATCCATTCAAAAACTGGAAAGAACTCAAATACAAAAGCTAACCTTACACATAAAGGAGCTAGAGAAAAAACAGCAAATAGATCCTACACCCAGGAGAAGAAGATAGTTAATAAAGATTCGAGCAGAACTCAACGAAATCGAAACCAGAAAAACTGTGGAACAGATCAACAGAACCAGGAGTTGGTTCTTTGAAAGAATTAATAAGATAGATAAACCATTAGCCTGTCTTATTAAAAAGAAGAGAGAGAAGACTCAAATTAATAAAATCATGAATGAGAAAGGAGAGATCACTACCAACACCAAGGAAATACAAATGATTTTAAAAACATATTATGAGCAGCTATACGCCAATAAATTAGGCAATCTAGAAGAAATGGACGCATTCCTGGAAAGCCACAAACTACCAAAACTGGAACAGGAAGAAATGGAAAGCCTGAACAGGCCAATAGCCAGGGAGGAAATTGAAGCAGTCATCAAAAACCTCCCAAGACACAAGAGTCCAGGGCCAGATGGCTTCTCAGGGGAATTCTAGCAAACGTTTAGAGAAGAAACCATACCTATTCTCCTAAAGCTGTTTGGAAAGATAGAAAGAGATGGAGTACTTCCAAATTCATTCTATGAGGCCAGCATCACCTTAATTCCAAAACCAAAGACCCCACCAAAAAGCAGAATTACAGGCCAATATCCCTGATGAACATGGATGCAAAAATTCTCAGCAAGATACTGGCTAATAGGATCCAACAATACATTAAGAAAATTATTCACCATGACCAAGTAGGATTTATCCCCGGGACACAAGGCTGGTTCAACACTCGTAAAACAATCAATGTGATTCATCAGGTCAGCAAGAGAAAAACCAAGAACCATATGATCCTCTCATTAGATGCAGAGAAAGCATTTGACAAAATACAGCATCCATTTCTGATCAAAACTCTTCAGAGTGTAGGGATAGAGGGAACATTCCTCAGCATCTTAAAAGCCATCTACGAAAAGCCCACAGCAAATATCATTCTCAATGGGGAAGCACTGGGAGCCTTTCCCCTAAGATCAGGAACAAGACAGGGATGTCCACTCTCACCACTTCTATTCAACATAGTACTGGAAGTCCTAGCCTCAGCAATCAGACAACAAAAAGACATTAAAGGCATTCAAATTGGCAAAGAAGAAGTCAAACTCTCCCTCTTTGCCGATGATATGATACTCTACATAGAAAACCCAAAAGCCTCCACCCCAAGATTGCTAGAACTCATACAGCAATTTGGCAGTGTGGCAGGATACAAAATCAATGGCCAGAAATCAATGGCATTTCTATACACTAACAATGAGACTGAGGAAAGAGAAATTAAGAAGTCAATCCCATTTACAATTGCACCCAAAAGCATAAGATACCTAGGAATCAACCTAACCAAAGAGGTAAGGGATCTATACCCTAAAAACTATAGAACACTTCTGAAAGAAATGGAGGAAGACACAAAGAGATGGAAAAATATTCCATGCTCATGGATTGGCAGAATTAATATTGTGAAAATGTCAATGTTACCCAGGGCAATATACACGTTCAATGCAATCCCTATCAAAATACCATGGACTTTCTTCAGAGAGTTAGAACAAATTATTTTAAGATTTGTGTGGAATCAGAAAAGACCCCGAATAGCCAGGGGAATTTTAAAAAAGAAAACCATATCTGGGGGCATCACAATGCCAGATTTCAGGTTGTACTACAAAGCTGTGGTCATCAAGACAGTGTGGTCCTGGCACAAAAACAGACACATAGATCAGTGGAACAGAATAGAGAACCCAGAAGTGGACCCCGAACTCTATGGTCAAATAATATTCGATAAAGGAGGAAAGACTATCCATTGGAAGAAAGACAGTCTCTTCAATAAATGGTGCTGGGAAAATTGGACATCCACATGCAGAAGAATGAAACTAGACCACTCTCTTTCACCATACACAAAGATAAACTCAAAATGGATGAAAGATCTAAATGTGAGACAAGATTCCATCAAAATCCTAGAGAAGAACACAGGCAACACCCTTTTTGAACTCGGCCATAGTAACTTCTTGCAAGATACATCCACAAAGGCAAAAGAAACAAAAGCAAAAATGAACTATTGGGACTTCATCAAGATAAGAAGCTTTTGCACAGCAAAGGATACAGTCAACAAAACTCAAAGACAACCTACAGAATGGGAGAAGATATTTGCAAATGACATATCAGATAAAGGGCTAGTTTCCAAGATCTATAAAGAACTTATTAAACTCAACACCAAAGAAACAAACAATCCAATCATGAAATGGGCAAAAGACATGAACAGAAATCTCACAGAGGAAGACATAGACATGGCCAACATGCATATGAGAAAATGCTCTGCATCACTTGCCATCAGGGAAATACAAATCAAAACCACAATGAGATACCACCTCACACCAGTGAGAATGGGGAAAATTAACAAGGCAGGAAACAACAAATGTTGGAGAGGATGCGGAGAAAAGGGAACCCTCCTACACTGTTGGTGGGAATGTGAACTGGTGCAGCCACTCTGGAAAACTGTGTGGAGGTTCCTCAAACAGTTAAAAATATACCTGCCCTACGACCCAGCAATTGCACTGTTGGGGATTTACCCCAAAGATACAAATGCAATGAAACGCCGGGACACCTGCACCCCGATGTTTCTAGCAGCAATGGCCACGATAGCCAAACTGTGGAAGGAGCCTCGGTGTCCAACGAAAGATGAATGGATAAAGAAGATGTGGTTTATGTATACAATGGAATATTACTCAGCTATTAGAAATGACAAATACCCACCATTTGCTTCAACGTGGATGGAACTGGAGGGTATTATGCTGAGTGAAGTAAGTCAGTCGGAGAAGGACAAACATTATATGTTCTCATTCATTTGGGGAATATAAATAATAGTGAAAGGGAAAATAAGGGAAGGGGGAAGAAATGTGTGGGAAATATCAGAAAGGGAGACAGAACGTAAAGACTGCTAACTCTGGGAAACGAACTAGGGGTGGTAGAAGGGGAGGAGGGCGGGGGGTGGGAGTGAATGGGTGACGGGCACTGGGTGTTATTCTGTATGTTAGTATATTGAACACCAATAAAAAAAAAATAAAAAAAAATAAATAAATAAAAAAAATAAATAAAAAAAAAAATAAAAAAATAAAAACAAAACCTTTGGGATGCAAAAAAAAAAAAAAAAAGGCAGTCATAAGAGGAAAATATATAATAATACAGGCCTACCATAAGGAGCAAGAAAAAAAGCTCAAATACACAACTTAAGCTTACACTTAAAAGAGCTATAAAAGGAACAGCAACTGAAGCCTAAAGCCAGCAGAAGAAGGGAAATAATAAAGATTAGAGCAGAAATAAATAATATATAAATGAAAAAAACACAGGAGAAAAAGTCAATGAAACTAGGAGCTGGTTCTTTGAAAGAATTAATAAAACTGAAAATAAAATAAAACCCCTACCCAGACTTATCAAAAAGAAAAGAAAAAGGACTAAAATAAATAAAATTGCAAATGAGAGAGGACATCACATAAATACAAACAATTATAAGAGAATATTATGAAGAATCATATGCCAACAAATTGGGTAATTGGGAAGAAATGGATAAATTCCTAGAAACATATAAACTTACCAAAATTGAAACAGGAAGGAAAAAAAAAAAAAAAACATTTGTTCAAATGTTCAGACCCATAACCAGCAAAGAAATTGAATCAATAATCAAAAAATCTCCCAACAAATAAAAGTCCCAGGCCAGATAGCTTCCCAGTGGTATCCTACCACATTTAAAGAAGAGTTAATACCTATTCTTCCCAAACTGTTTCAAAAAATGGAAATGAAAGGAAAACTTCCAAGCTCATTCTATAAGGCCAGTATTACCTTGTTTCCAAAACCAAAAACCCCACTAAAAAGGAGAATTGCAGGTCAATATCCCAGATGAACAGGGATGCAAAAATGCTCAACAAGATACTACCAAATCAAATCCGACAGTACATTGAAAGGATTATTCACCACGATCAAGTGCAATTTATTCCTGGGATGCAAGGGTGGTTCAATACTCACAAATCAATCAACATGGTACACCACATTAATAAAAGAAAGGATACGAACCATATGATCCTTCATACATGCAGAAAAGGCATTTGACAAAGTACAGCATCCATTCTTGATAAAAACCCTCAACAAAGTAGGGATAGAGAGAACATACCTCAATATCATAAAGGCCTTATGTGAAAGACCCACAGAGAATATCATCCTCAATGGGGAGGATAAACTGAAAGCCTTTCCCCTAAAGTCAGGAACATGACAGGGCTGTCCACTCTCATCACTGTTATTTAACATAGTACTGGAAGTCCTAGCCTCAGCAATCAGACAACAAAAAAGAAATAAAAGGCATCCAAAGTGGCAAAGAAGAAGTCAAAATTTCTCTATTGACAGATGACATGTTACTCTATGTGGAAAACCTAGAAGACACCACCAAAAAATTGCCTGAACTGATACACAAATTCAGCAAAGCTTCAGAATATAAAATCAATGTACAGAAATTTGTTGCATTTCTATACACCAATAATGAAGTAGCAGAAAGAGAAATCAAGGAATTCTTCCCATTTACAATTGCACCAAAACCCATAAAATACCTAGGACTAAATTTAACCAAAGAGGTAAAAGATCTATAATCTGAAAACTATAGAACACTTATGAAAGAAATTGAGGAAGACACAAAGAAATGGTAAAACATTCCATGCACATGGGTTGGAAGAACAAATATTGTTAAAATATCTCTACTACTCAAAGCAATCTACACATTTAAAGCAACCCCTATCAAAATACCACCAGTATTTTTCACATAACTAGTATAAACAACCCTAAAATTTGTTTAGAACCACAAAAGACTGTGAATAGCCAAAGCAATCTTGAAAAAGAAAAGCAAAGCTAGAGGCATCACAATTCCAGACTTTAAGCTATATTACAAAGCTATAGTCATCAATACAGTATAGTCCTGGCATGAGAACAGATACATAGGTTAATGGAACAGAATAGAAAACCCAGAAATGGACCCACAACTATATAGTCAATTAACTTTTGACAAAGCAGGAAAGAATATCCAATGGAAAAAAGACAGTCTCTTCAACAAATGGTGTTGGGAAAATTGGACAGCCACATGCGGAAGAATGGAACTGGACCACTTTCTTACACCACACACAAAAATAAATTCAAAGTGGATGAAAGACCTAAATGTAAGACAAGAAATCATCAAAATCCTAGAGGAGAACATAGGGAGCAACCTTTTTGACACTGGCCATAGCAACTTCTTACTAGACCTGTGTACTAGACCTGTTTCCACAGGCAAGGGAAACAAAATAATAAATAAACTAGTGGGGGGATCCCTGGGTGGCGCAGCGGTTTGGCGCCTGCCTTTGGCCCAGGGCGTGATCCTGGAGAGCCGGGATCGAATCCCACATCGGGCTCCTGGTGCATGGAGCCTGCTTCTCCCTCTGCCTATGTCTCTGCCTCTCTCTCTCTCTGTAACTATCATAAATAAATAAAATTTAAAAAAAATAAAATAAACTAGTGGGATTTCATCAAGATAAAAAGCTTCTACACAGTGAAGGAAATAATCAATAAAACTAAGAGGCAACCTACAGAATGGGAGAAGATATTCACAAATGACATATCTGATAAAGGGTTAGTATACAACATCTGTAAATACTTTTTAAAACTCAACATCCAAAAAACAAATAATCCAGTTAAGAAATGGGCAGAAGACATGAATAGGTATTTTTCCAAAGAAGACATATACCTAACAGACACGTAAAGATGCTCAACATCACTCATCACCAGGGAAATACAAATCCAAACCACAATGAGATACAACCTGACACCTGTCAGAATGGCTAAAATTAATAACACATGAAACAACAGATGTTGGCGAGGATGTGGAAAAAAGAGAACCCTCTTACACTGTTAGTGGGAGTGCAAGCTGGTACAGCACTCTGAAAACAGTATGGAGAGTCCTCAAAAAGTTAAAAATAGAACTACCTTCTGACCAAGTTGAAGGGGCACATGTTTTCTGATGTTTATAGCAGCCTTATCAACAAAAGCCAAAATATGGAAAGAGCCCAAATGTCCACTCACTGATGAATGGCTAATTAAATTGTAATATATAGGGCACCTGGGTGGCTCAGCAGTTGAGTGTCTGCCTTTGGCCTCTGGGATCAAGTCCTGCAACAGGCTCTCCACAGGGAGCCTGCTTCTCCCTCTGCTTCTCTTTCTGTGTCTCTCCATGAATAAATAAATAAAATCTTAAAAAAAAAAAAAAGAAGTTGTGATACATTCACACACACATACACATACACACAGGAATATTTTGTGTCCACAAAAAAGAATGAAATCTGCCATTTGCAGTGACATGGATGGAGCTAGAGAGTATTATTCTAAGTGAAATAGTCAGAGAAAGACAAATACCATATAATTTCACTCATATGTGGAATTTAGGAAACAAAACATATGAACATAGGGGAAGGAAGAAAAAAAAAGAAAGGGGGAGCAAACTAGGAAACAGACTAGATTCAACTATGGAGAACAAACTGAGGGTTGCTGGAGGTGAAGGGGCAGGAGATGGTCTAATTGGATATTAAGGAGGGCACTTGTGATGAGCACTGGGTGTTATATGTAAGTGATGAATCAATGAAATCAATATTACATTATATGTTAACTAACTAGAATTTATTTTTAAAATATTATTTATTTATTTATTCATGAGAGAGAGAGAGAGTGAGAGAGAGAGAGAGAGAGAGGCAGAGGGAGAAGCAGGCTCCATGCAGGGAGCCTGACGTGGGACTCGATCCCGGGTCTCCAGGATCATACCCTCGGCTGAAGGCAGGCGCCAAATCGCTGAGCCACCCGGGCTGCCCACTAACTAATAATTTAAATAATTATTAATTATTAATAATTTAAATAAAAGCTTGAAACAAGCAAACAAACAAAAAGTTTCTCATGAAACCTATTTCCTTGTGTATGAGAGTAGGATCTTGCTTTCTGTGTTCTCAGCTGTTCTAATTCCTGGTAAGGTCTTTGGGACATGCACAATTTTATTTTGAGATTGTAAGTAATAGGCTGTCCTTATTTAATCCAGAAGAGAAGCACCAATCTATATTACTAGAAAAACACAACTGCAAAATATACCAACTTCTTTGCTTCCTCCTGCTTGTCCATCTGTTGTTTTAAAAACCTCATCAAGAGAATTTTAGAGCCAGAATAAGACCAGCTATGAAGACTTGGGGTCAGTCAGTCTTGTACAAGCTCAACCTAATGTCCTTAAGATGACAATGAGTTAGTCCTTAAATCAGCCCATTCGGCATGTGACTGCTTAGGACTGCCAGATTTCACATGATGTACCTAAACAGCCATAACCAACATGTATAAAAGAATATAAGAAATAGTTTCCCAATCTGGTTTCCTCTGTTGCCATCCATAATTCTGCCAAAAGCATTAACATTCTTTTTCAGTCAAGGTCCAAAACTCAGAAGTCATCTGAAGTGGATATTTAATATATTTGGAAATATCCTAATTTTTTTGAATAAAAGGGGAGACAGAGTCCAATTTCTGTTACAGAAGCTGAAAAGCCAAGAGACTCACTCTTGCAGCTTCCCTTGCCAGCCAGGATGCTGCACACAAGCAAGACCTAGTCAATCAGAGGTCTCCTGGCCCAAGATGCTGGAATCCAGAGCTAAGCATAAAAAATTGCAGGGATGGGTAGTGGTAGTATCAGCCAGTTTTCAGGAGAAACAACAGCAGTAATAGTGTCCAGAAGCCAGTGTAGGTAATAGAAACTGTGGAAACAGTGGCCTTACTGGATTGCTTCAGTGATGATATTTTAGCTGTTGTTCTGATATGCTGCCTCTGTTCCTGCATATTTTTCAAGCCTGGTTGCCCAACCTGATCAAATTTTAAGTGCAGTAGCAACTCCCTTAGCCAGCACATTTGAGACTGCTAGTTTGCCCAGTCCTCAAGTTCAAGATTGTCTTTTTGCATAAACCACATCCATTAGTTACCATCTGGAACAGTTCTTCTCAAAATGTAGCTCCTGGACCACCAGCAACAGCAGCAGCACTTGGGAACTTGACAGAAATACAGATATTCAGAGCCCGCTCCAGACTTACTGAATTCGAAATCCCAAAGTGGGACCCAAGCCTCTAGGTGATTCTGAATGCTAAAGTTTGAGAACCACTGATCTTAGATGTCCAATTTCATATTCCCTAAGCAGAACAAAATGTCTTCCATTTAAAGACAAGTGCAAAAAAACCTGCAAGCAGAATCTTCTTAATTTTTAGATATTTCCTCTTATTACTTTGTTCATTCAGTCATTCAGTAAATGCCAAGCAGTTCTAAAGCACCTGGAATATATCATTAAATAGAACAAACAAAAATCCTAGTCTTGGTGGAGCTGATATTCCAGAGTATATGCTCTAGAGCAGCTGTCTTCCATGAAGGTTTGGCTTCTGTGGGTATTGGTCAGTTTTACATGGGGATCAGAAATGGTCAGTTAACCTGACAAGTCATTTAAGTGGAGGTTGGCTAGGAGAACCTCCTCAATAGACCTGTGATTTTTTAATATTGGTTTATTTATTACTGTTGCCTCATGTAATTCCTAATTCATGTTTGACCAATTATGCCTATTGTTGCCAATAGTGAAAAGTTAGAACAGCCTAACTTTTCTAACAGTAAATGAATGATTAGTCAGAACAAATTAAAGGCCCACAATAGGGATTAGTTGGAATAGCTGAAATATTCAGAATTAGTGGGTGGCTTGAATAAATTATGGTTAAGTTATTATAAAACAGCATGTACAGAATGATTTCCAGTTTACAGAAAATAATAACATGATTATATATGTATAGAAAAAGGATTCTGGCCAAATAATATATACCATGAATAAAGCAGTATTTGTCTCTAAATAGAATTATGGATTTTTAAATATACTTTTGGCGGTATTTTCTAGTTTATCTAGAATAAATACCCATTGCTTTTATGATAAATAAGATAAAACATTAAAAAGTAAAGCACATTTTCCCCCAAACTGAGATTATAAGGGATTTGTGATATGTTTTCTATTTTAAATGTTTTTCTAATTCATTTTAAGGCAATTATGTTTGTTTGCCCTTATTCATTTATATTTTTAATTTTTACGTATAAAGTTGGAAGTATATTTAGGTCCTTCTAGTTATTAGCCGTTTCATTTTTCCATCTAATCCCTTATTTTGAAGCACTGAGGTTGTTCTAATTAATCCTCAATGGGTGATATTACAGGCTATTTTGAACTTTTAGCTTGTTCCAATTATCTCCTATTGTCAGGGATGTAGATTGTTTGATTTTATGCTAACGCAAATTACCCAAGAACTCCCTTTCTCAATCCTCTTGGCAGCTGGCAGTAGCAGCACCTGGCCCAGGCCTGGCAATCAGAAGAATCTCCCCTAGACTTTGAATCCCAAGCAGTCATGCTAAGTCCCACCTGGCTGCAAGAAAGGCTAGGGAATACAGTGTTTAGTCTAGACAGCATTGGGTCCAAATAAAAATCAAGTTTCTAAGACATTAGTTTCTTAGACATTAGGTCTGAGACGTTAGGGTGGGCAGTTGGCCTAGGAATCTGGGCCCTTCCCCATTTACCAAATCAGTCTCCAGGGTTAAGGCCTATGAGCTATAGTTTTACAAAATGTAGGCAGAGTGATATCAATGGTTTAGAATCATTATCAGAACAATGTCTTCCAACTGGGATACCTAGGGCAGGCAAGAGGCAATTTTTTGCCACCTTATGACCATTTTGTTCCAACCCTCTTTAGCATGAAATGTTATAGTTCAGTTCCCCTGTTTTCTTAACTGACTTCCTTTTTGCCTCCTCAATTTGGTTTCAGAGAATCAGATACTTTATCAAACACGAGAGCAATCTAGATTAGAATATCTTGCACTATAATTCATGTAGTTGTTGACAAGCCTTGGGATATTGTTGCTTGGTGTCACCTGAGACCAGGATGCACTGTAATAAGTTCTTTGTTGGACATTCATTACTGAAGCAATAGCAAAAATATCATTTTTCCTTATGAGCATGTAATAACATCAGCTAACAATTAATGAACTATTATCCTCTGCCAGGTACTATTTATAATTCTATATCCTCATGTACAAAACAAAGAGGGAAAAAACCTCATTGTAACAACAGTGTACCTGGATCAACAATTCTGGTACAAATTGGGAGATACAATGGCCTGCAATGCAGAAATAACAATAGCCAGGTTCTGGCTCAGTTTGGGTCCTTGAAGTACTGACCTTTTATTTATAAATGTCCAGCACTGCTTTCCCCAGGGAGCCACCTATCTTCCAAGCCAAGAGGTTCCCAGTTCCTGCTGACCCTCCTGTGGAGGGATTAGGCTGATAAGCAAATGGCTCAGGCTGGTCAATTAGAGTTCCTCCTCCTTGGCCCTTGGCTCAAAGATAGTCATATGATCCACAACGGCCAATCAAAATCTCCCCTGTAGGTATCAGGAAAGTCTTTCTCTTCCTCTGGAATTGCAGGTAATGAATTGCAAGCCAGCTTTTGTGGCTTCTAGGCGGAAACTATTTGCAATGTATAAGAAGAAGGTTAACATGCAAAGAAAAGCAGAGCACAAGGAGGGAGAGTTAGAGCTTTGATTGCATTTGAGACCTGGATCAAGACATTTCTAAATTCAGTGTATCCCCTGGACTTTTCATTTACAGACCCAATAAATTCCACATTCCATTTGTTTTGTTTTGTTTTCTTTCTGCCTAAAAGAGTCAGAATTGAATGTCTGTCAGTTGGAATGAAGAGTTCTGGGCCCAAATTTTTATGAATTGGGTGAAGGCTACACTTACTTCCTCAGTTTTAGACACTGCTGTTCATGTGTTTCTGGTTACACTGGACTTGACACAGGGAGTTCCCTGTAGACACTTAAGGAATAAAGCTGTAACAGCACTATCCATTTTCTCAGACATCATCACCTCCAAACATTTAGCTTGATCAGACCTGGGAACAGGATGATATTTAAAGAGGCACAACTTTGTGTATTATAAATTGACAACCCATATCATTTACTAGGACATGTGAGGCATAATGGTGAAGAATATGCATTCTAAAAACACAGACTGCCTGGGTTCAAATTCTGGCTTTGCTACTTACTATAGAATCTTAGATGAGTCCATTAACCTCTTTGTGCCTCAGTTTACATGTAAAAATTCTCCCTGAAAGTAAATAATACCTCCTACTTATGGCTCTTGAGATATTGTAACATATGAAATGCCTGGAATAGCGTCCAGCACATAAAAGTGTTCAATAATTGTTAGTTGTCATTATTAGTTATATTACCTTGGGGAAGCTAGAGATTAAGCTCTCTTCATTAATTTATTATAAAGGCAAATACATAGGAATGGTTTTGTTATATGTTGAATTTTCCAGGAATGCAACTACTGTGAAAATGAAGAGGAGTTTGCACTTCGATTTGTTTAGAACTTTATGAAGAGTTAGCCTCATCTTGGAAAAATCAGTTCACTAACAACAGAACCACTTACTGTATTTGAGCTGTCAGAACAATCCAACCACCAGTCTGCTTTCATAGCTGTTCTATTTATGGAGGTGTCATGAGCATCTAAGTGCAGGCATCTGACCATTATGATTTCTGGTGTATTAGTGCCTAAATATTTACAGCTTGAAATATATAAAGTTTTATTATACATTACTTTCCCTTTGTATTATTAGGACATTTCATTGAATTTTAGAAACATTATGCGCATGAATTTCTGAAATTCATTTCAAGATGATAAACAGAATGTTACAAAAATATTTGTTATAAAAAGAAAGTGTTGGTTCTGTAAGGATGAGAATTACTGTTTTAGCTATTAATACCGATGAAAGAAGTGCTTAAGTTGTTCCCACTACAGAGGAACATATTGCAGGACTTGGATCAATAAAAATTAAAGCAAAAGAAAGGAAAAACGGGCAGTAAACAGATCAGAAGTAAATGAACTATGAAATACTGATAGGAAACATGAAGCACTAAATTCCTCAAAATCTTCAGGTGACAGATTTTCCTGAGGTATTGTCCGATTCATTTCATTCTATTTCCTCCTTTCTTTCTCTTGACAGAAAAAGTGAGTAACAATACTCACTTTAATCAATACATTGGGTTTTATATCAGCCAGCGCTGGTTTGCTCTCTCCTACAAAAGAACCGTGCCTTCTTCCTTTCCATAGCAAATATTTGTTCTAGTAAAGGTTCTGATTATCCTTACAGTCTGCTGCTCTTGAGATCCACAGAACTAGTTTATGAAATCATAGACAGTCCTTGCCCTCTTCTCAAGCATAAAGAATCACACAGTTTCAGCTAACTGCACTACCACTATAAATTCTCTCTGAACAGAAAAAGCAGGTTAGTAGAGCATAAAATTGTGGTTCCCAGGGAAGCTTTGGTAGTTAAAGCCTGGCTATTCTATTCTACTAAGTTGTTCTGAGACCCTGAGAAAGTCCCTTCACCTCCCCATGAATTAGTTTCCCAAGCAGAAAGAAAGATGAGAAAACAATTTCTTTTTTAGTGCCTGCTCTAGTAGCACACACACCAAAATTGGAACCATATTTTCCCTTTGCTAACTATCCCAGGATGCTCAGCTAAGCTAAGCTGATCAGTTAAGCAGCTTGAGAATCTCACGAAAGATGTTTCATTCAGTGTTGTTAATTATTGACCGGGACAGACACACTAAAAGCCAAGAAAATCTGTTATTTAACATCTGCTTCTAAAAGTCAGAAATGTGTAGCAGCTGTGAAATGGTTCTAGCACTCTTTGATTTTGTTCAAGGTCAAAACTGTTCTCCTTTCAAGAACAAGGTTGATTTTCTCATATCATTTACGGCTTAACCTGAATGTTTCCAGATCTCACTTTCTTGTAGATGTCATATAAACACAAATGAGTTGAATGTTATCCTCTTGAAAGAATCTGTTCCTCCCACGAGCTTCAGTCACTTCACAGCATTTGCCCTGTTCTCTCTCTTGCCCAGGTTCCCTCTATTCACCAAACTGCTTGTGGAAGTCAGTAATATGGTTACTACTCTCAAGAGCATGTATGACTCCTCTTAGAGGGCCTGCTTCTTTCAGAGCCAGGGAAGACCCTTTCTACTAACCAGGTAAGCCTGCTCCTTTTGCAGACCTGACAGGACCAGAGGAACAGACCCACAGAATGAGCTGAGCCAATCAAATTTCATAATTCAAGAAAAGGTGGAGTCTGTTCCCTCACTGAATCTGAGTGGGCTTTTGACTACTTCGGCAAAGTGACTTCCAGGTTATGTAAAATAAGGCATGCAACTCCTACCTGGATCTTCTGGAATGATCATTCTTTGGATACCCTCCTTTTAGGACATTCCCTCTCAAAATACTACACTGCTATATAAAAAGCACAATTATCTTTTGGCTCCCAATGCTAATGAGCCCATCTGTGGGTACACTGGCCCAGAGTCCCAGTGAAGCCATTCCTACACCAAGGTACTAGAAGTATGAATATGAAGAAACCATCTTGAAAGTGGCTCCTCCAGCACTAGGTCCCCAGCCATATAAGTCTTTCCAGCTGAGGCCCTGCACATCAAGAGGCAAAGACAAGCCATTCCTCTTATGCCTTGATCCCTAGGATCCATGAGCACAATAAGATGTTGTGGGGTCCCTTTCCACAAAGCTTGAGGTGCTTTGTTACATAGCAGTAGTAATTAAAGACACAAACATGACAGTGCCCCAGAGTGAAGATCTATACACTTCTATGAAAGTTTCCAGAGCTGCCTTTGTTATATCTTTCTCTAGCTCTGTCTATTCAGCTCTTCCTAAGCCCCCCAAAGATTCTATTCTTCTAATAATCCTTCCTTTTTTCTCGAGATAATCTGAATAAATTTCTTCCTTATAATATAATGTGCTGAAAGGGAATGCCCATCACAAAGCTGTCCATGACAAAGGTGCTACCTCCTACTGCAATCCAAAATGCCAATTCTCACGGAACCTCAGGGTTGTCAGGATAGTCCCATGAAGTGAGGTAAAACTGGTCCTCTGCTATAATGCACCTTGACCTCTTGGTCCTAAGGCAGCACTAACAATGCCCAGAGTCTCCCATAAGAGAGACACTTTAAATTCCTTTAAGTTTCTTGCCCCAGTCCTTATTCCCATTGGAATTCAGATCCAGAAGAGGAGTTTAGCAGAAGACAGATGATACTTGTGATTGGAGAAGCAGCACTGTCCAAAAGTGACACTGAGGTTTCACTATACTTGCTTGGATGCTGAGCTAGTTAGGACTAAGGATTTTCTCAGCAGGAAGGGCTCACCCAAACTCAGCTTCCCACAGTATCTGGAGTTTTCTCCTGTCATCAGACGGGCTACAATTTCCCATGGCCCAAGGTCTCCAGTGGCTGGGAAGCTGGTATTCCCAGACAACAACTATTAAAAGATGGCATCTAAATCTGTATTTCTTGAGAAGTTTGTGCCCCAATACTGAGAAGGATCTCTCACATTTACTTATAAACAAGGGAAAATAATGTGAGGTGTGAAGATGTGGTTTTTCTTTGTAATACAGACACTATGACATATCCTGTGGAGGGTCCTGGCCAAGGACACAACTCTTTGTGGGGTGCTGGAGTATGGGGAATCTAGACCTTCTCTTGCTAAAGTTGGCCTTGTAAGTTCTCTCTTTCCTTAAGAAAGCCTACCTAATACTCCAAGCTTTGAGAAGCTTGTCTTGAGTTCTGAGATGTGCAGATGGTGAATCAGAAGACACTTTTAGCATGACATTATCACATCCTCTTTGTTGTCCTCGGGTGCATGTCCATCCCGTATATTAGGAATCAATTTTAAAAAGATACCCACTCCTTCTCTTAGCCAAACAAAAACAAATAAACCCCATGCGTGAAACCCCTGTATGCTGCTTTACATGTATTATGTCAGCTAATCTTTTTTTTCAAGATTTGATTTATTCATTTGAGACAGAGAGATAGAGACACAGAGAGAGAGAGAAAGAGAGAGAGAGGGAGAGAGAATATGAGCAGGGGAGGGGTAGAGGGAGAGGGAGAAGCAGGCTCCCCGCTGAGCCAGGACCCGGAGTTAACAGTAATCCTACACTGTCAGTGCCACTCTTTATTAGCCCCATTTTACAGATGAGGAAACTATTAATTGGGGAAATTAAGTAATTATCCCAAAGTTACACAGCTGATAACTGGTTGGGGCAGGACTTAAAGCCAGTTTGGGTCAAAGTAAGAACCCTTATGCCAATAGTCTGACTAAACTTTGAAGTATTATGCAACAGATTATGAGAGCCTAGTGACCACTATCACATCTTCATAAATTTCTTCCCATACTGTGAAATGTATCAAAACATAATTATCTAGGTAGTCTCCCCTTAGATGTCTCCGACTCTGCTGTTCAGTTAAGTAAAAAGCTATGGCTTTTTGTCTTTAATTTTACTTTAAGAGGAAATACAAAAACCTCCCAGAAGACTTGTGGACACTGAATTTTAGGAAATCAATTTCAGATCCCATTCCTCAGATCTTTCTTTTGTAACTTTGGTCGGCCTGAGATCGTTCTCCTTTCTCATTTTTCCTTCAAATTTGACCTCCTCCCAGATTACAAAACAACAGTATTTCCCACAATCATCAGAATCTTACAATGTAACATTGTCCAGAGTATAAAAACTTATTGGAGATCAAAGGAAGAATTTGAAAGTGTACTTTCACCTAGCTGACATACCTAGGGCAAGGAGTCACTCAGATGATGATCTATCCATCCATCTTTCTCCCTCCCCCAACCTTCCTTTCTTTCCTTCAACATATCCATCCATTTATCCATCATCTAGCTATCAATCTTAGAATGCGAATTCAGACATAGGATGACTTTTACTGGGAGTTGTTTTCATATCTTTACTTTGGGTTGAAAAATGAAAACAGGCATTGTGTGATAGAAAAGCAAGTCTAAGTTGCCCCTTTTGTTTGACAGTAAGGACTGACTTTAACAATAAGCTAAAAAGTAGTCATTTCTCAAAATTTAAGATCTAAATATGTGGCTCAAGATTTGGTTAAAATATTTAAAGCTCATATGTAATATGCCAGAAATTATATCCCTTCTAACTATTTAAACTTAATGATGAAAGGTTTTATATGTTGATTTATAAATGTGCAAGAGGACTCTAGTTTTCAAAATTCTTTCAGAAGATATACAAACATTTTTTTTTCTGAAGGCATGATTTTAAAATATTAATAAGTGCCTTTCCCTAGCTTCTGCTTCCCACAGCTAAACTAAGTCCTCTGGGGCAGGGTTCATACCTGCGTGATTCAGGACAAAATGTCACCATGCAGCATCTGGTTGCTATGGGCCTCCTATTCCTACAACTCTGCTTTCCTCTAGAAACCTTAAGATCAACAACTGCTTAAACTACGATGCACTTGTTATACCCTTTCGACTTTCCTATCATCAACTCTCACTTTTGGATGGATGGGGTGACTGGTCATGCTATGACTGGTGTTAGATCCTGGCCTAAGCTGAATAATTATCCTACCTTCTGCCTGAGTTTTAATATCAGACATTTATGTTCCTTTGCTTGGGTTTTATGACCTAGTCTAAAATGTAATCAGAGTCTACCTTTCCTATATTACTGTCAGAAATGATAGTAAGTGCCTAAATAATTGCATTAAAAATCTCCTATCTCATTCTAAAGTTATAGAGGAGGGAAAGAATCAGCCCTGACCAAAGGCAGATTTACCTGAAGCTAATGCAGCTTAAACTTGAGGGCCATCTGTACACAAGCCCTTTCTAAGGCCTGGCTTATACGTTTTTGGAAAATCTGGAGAAGGCATTTGAAGTAAGAAGTAATCAGGTAAGACCATTGTCTCTTTTTACTCTGACATCCCTTGTTTATATTTTCGCTGTATAGAGTGAAGTTAGATTAGCCTCCAGTGGGGATCTAGCTAAGGGACACTTGAGTTGAGGATATGTTATTTGAGCATAGTGAAATACATTTTTATAGCTTGCAGTTACTTTCACATATAGTTAAGGTTTTGATAGCAAGTTTCACAGGCCCACTGGGAGAAGAGCTAGGATTCAAATAAGAATTTGGTGGGCTCTAAAGCCAGCGATACTGATAATATACCATGCTTCTTTCATATGCTTGATGGTCCACCGATGGCCTTGGACTTCTTAAATTAAAAGTATACCAGATAATCTATTCTGAGGCACCTGCCAAATTGTGATGCTTTCCCACTTGCTCGCCTGGCTCCAGCACACCCTCCTAGTCCTGTTCCCCACGGCTGCCCTACTTGTACACTATACTGTATCCAAACCGGATATCATGCCTTTGCCAGATCATATCATTGTTCTTCTTTGACCTAAAATGCCTCACTCAGAGACACCTGGGTGGCTCAGTCAGTTAAATGGCTGATTCTTGATTTTGGCTCAGGTTTGTGATCTCAGGGTTGTGAGACTGAGCCCCATGTCCGGCTCTGCACTTAGGGTGATGTCTGCTTGGGATTCTCTTTCTTTCTCTGACCCTCCCTCTGTTCCTATGCTCTCTCCCTCTGTGTCTCAAAATAAAATAGTAATAATAAAAAAATGGCTTCACTCCATCACATCTCAACATGTTCTTATTGGTAATTGACATTCAGTGAAGATACAAAACTCATAATGCACCATTACAACAAGGATAATAATAACCAATCGGTTTATGAGTGTTATAAATTCAATGAGTATTTATGATTAACGACTGCATCAGAAAACTTCAAATGTCCTAAATCTTTCATCTCATGCATGTAAGAAACTGTGATAGAGGCTTTCCCAGGTTAGGCAGCAATTCTCAAAATTGACATTACCAATAACAAGTTGAAAAGCTGAAGAAGACTTTCTAAAACATCAGTTAAAAACCAAACAAGGGGTCCCTGGGTGGCTCAGTGATTGAACGTCTGCCTTAGGCCCAGGGAGTGATCCTGGAGACCCGGGATTGAGTCTCGCATCAAGCTCCCTACATGGAGCTTCTCCCTCTGCCTGTGTCTCTCCCCCACCATGCCCTGTGTCTTTCATGAATAAATAAATAAAGTCTTAAAAAAAAAAGCAAACCAAATAAAATCCTGCAAATTTTGTTCAAGCATTCTTTTTTTTTTTTTTAATTTTATTTATTTATGATAGTCACACAGAGAGAGAGAGAGGCAGAGACACAGGCAGAGGGAGAAGCAGGCTCCACGCACCGGAAGCCCGATGTGGGATTCGATCCCGGGTCTCCAGGATCGCGCCCTGGGCCAAAGGCAGGCGCTAAACCGCTGCGCCACCCAGGGATCCCTTGTTCAAGCATTCTAAAGCAGAGATTTAGTTATCTTCTTAGTCCCTCTAGAGGAAATACTGTTACAAATGCAAATTGTAGGAAGAGGTAAACAAAGAGTATGCCAAAAATGTGGGGAAAATACAGCATATGTCAGACTATAGCATATATTAGGCAATTAATAAAAATATTGTTATCGGGGGAGGAGGCACCTGGGTGGTGCTGTTAGTTAAGCATCCGATTCTTGATTTCAGCTCAGGTTGTGATCTCAAGATCGTGAGATCGGCTCCAAGTCAGGCTCCATGCTCAGCATGGAGTCTGCTGGAGATTCTCCCTCCCTCTCCTTCTGCCCCTCCTGTTCATGAGCGTTCTCTCTCTCTCGAATAAATAAATAAATATCTAAAAAATAAGAATAAAAAAGATATTTTCTGGGTTCTGTAATATTTGGGTATTTGTTACCTCTTTAGATTTGCAATTTATTATGGTTTCTTTTTTCATTCTAAATAAATCTGCATTGTATACCTAATTTTTATTCTTTTTTCCTAAAGAGATTTTCTCCAAATTATGTAAAATAAACTTCAGGCCTCAGGAAACCTGGCTCTCTCTGTTCTGCCTAAGGAACCTGACAAATCAACAGAACATGGGCAGCCTCTGGGTTCTGTGGTAACCACCACTTTCTCATTCTGGGGACCCCTGGATGGCTCAGCGGTTTAGTGCCTGCCTTAGGCCCAGAGTGTGATCCTGGAGTCCCGGGATTGAGTCCCACATTGGGCTCCTTGTACGGAGTCTGCTTCTACCTCTGCCTATGTCTGCCTCTCTCTGTGTGTGTATCTCATGAATAAATAAATAAATAGATAAATAAATAAATAAATAATCTTTAAAAAAAATCTTATTCCCATTCCCCTGACTACTGTCCAGCATCTACTGACAGGCTTGTGGGACACAGGTAGAAGAGCAGGTTAATGACCCAAATTTCAGGTGGATCTCCATGAGTTATACTATACTCTACTCCTTCAAAGGAGCTGGAGTTGGACAACCTGATCTCCCCTGGGCTTGGGACAAATGTGGACAAGGACAGTTGTCCTGTCCACTAGGCGAGGATGTGCTGATTTTTATAAATACAATGCTTTTGATGATATAATACATCACTAAGAATTGTTCAATCTACCCTTAACTGTCAAAAGCTTTGAGATGCATTTCTGATTTGGGGGGAGCCAGTTTGCGGTTCTCTGAGAATCTGTGCCATCAACACAGGCATCTAAAGCAAAATAAAAAGTTACACATTAATAATAATTAGAGAATATTTATTTGTTTAGAGTTCAGAGTGATTGTCCATGCACTTGAAGATTTGCTTTTCGGTGAAAGAACGTGGTTAGGAAGAGATACAAGGGGAAATATTCAAAGCAAATATTCTTAGAGAGATACTTCAGCTGTTTTGCATAGCACACCGATTCAGATAGATACAAATGATGAGGCTTATTCACCAAGTCATAAAAACACATTGAAAACCTTCAAGGAAACTAAATCTCCAATACTCCAAACATCCCAAATGTTATCTGAGAGAACTTCCCTGACTAGTAAATACTTGTTATCTCCATTTGCCAGCAGTTGAAAAGAACATATTTTATTACATAGAATCAAGGGAAAAGGAACTTCCAATATGGCCATGAGAATAGAAGTTCTTCATGTTTTAAGTGCTGGCTTTAGAGAATAGAAAAAGTTACTACAAATTCATTCGAACTTCATAATAATACTATAATGGGGCATTGCCCATACATCAATCCACATTTTAATGAGACCCTTTCAGGTACTTTAGTAAGGAAGCTACCTGAGATGATGCCCTACACTAGTCTTGCCCTCCAAAATCATTTGCTCTAAAGTAGTGGCTCTCAATCTTGGCTGTGCACTGGGATTGCCTGGGGGAGATTTAAGAAATATCGAGGCTTGGGTCCCACTGCTCAGAGATTCTGATTTAATTGGCCTAGGTGCAGTTGGGGCATAAGTCCCCCCTCCCCCAAAATGATTCTAATAAGCCACAAAGGTTGAGAACGACTGCTCTAAAGCAGCTCTCAACATCAGCACTACCAACATTTGAGGCCAGATAATTCTTTGCTGTGAGGGCTGTCCTCTACATTCCAGCATATTTTACCAGCATCCTTAGCTTCTACACATTAGATATTACTAGTTCTCTGCCTGACTCCTTTTCCTTAGTTTTGACACTAAAAATACCTCCAGACATTGCCAAATGTCAGGCGATGGGGGAGATGTGTTAAAAAATGTCCCTGGTTGAGAACTACAGCTGCAGAATATTATAGTAAACCAATTTTATTATTTAGGGCTGTTAGAAAACAATTCCTGACAAATAAAAGAAGGGCAAAACAGAACCTCATTTGAGACTCTAGTAAATAGGACCCAGTGGACACCAGTGGATAGAGTGCACCAATCATCAAAGCACAGAATGTAACTGAGTACCCCCAAATGCTTAGAAATATAGAAAATGCTGAGGATGTCATAAATCCAGTACTACTTCAAAATATCCATTTAAAAATGAACACAACTGGGCTAACAAGGGATTTACAGATTAGAAATGGACTTGACCACATCTGTCACATTTGACCTCATTCCATTTTGTAAAGCTTTCATAGTACAAAAAAAAAAAAAAAAAAAAAAAAAACCCTGTTAAAATCTTGCCAACAGGCAACTATTTTTAGACAAGCTCATTTTCTTTGGTGGCTCTGGAATACTGATTTCCCCTACAGGGTAAGATTTACAAGGAAGTATAGTCAACTGAAGAAGCTTGAAGTTCTGACGTTACAGCCAAAAGGGAAAATTAACACACTTATTGTACTCTGAGCACTAGACCTTCTTACATTTTATTTGAAAATGCAATTACAGTAGGCCCATAACATTTTCAGGTATGATTTTAAGGACATCTAGGCCTTCAGATAAGTAGGTGAATTTGGCTGAGTTTACTTCCTTCTATTTATGTGGGCCAATACCTTCCACATGCTGAGTCTAAGTGCAAAAATCAAATGCATCTCTAATTCTTTGAGGACATTTTTATTTTTCCTAGCTCTCTTAGTACTTAATCTCAGACTGAATTTCGTGTAGATCAGAAAGCAATTTTAAAAGAGTGGTAGGTAAAAAAATATATGCATTCTCTCAAAAATAACACTTTTCTCAAAATATTTTTTAAAAATTTAGCCACAGGGGCACCCAGGTGGCTCAGTCGCTTTGGCATTCAACTATCGATTTCGGCTCAGGTCATGATCTCAGGGTCCTAAAGTGGATCCCCCTGTGGAGCTCTGTGCTCAGCTAGGAGTCTGCTTCAGACTCTCCTTCTCCCTCTGCCCTTCGCCCTCCTCATGTGTGCTCTCTCTCTTTCTCTGTTTCAAATAAATAATCTTTTTAGAAAAATTTAGTCACAATGAAGCAGTTTCTAGGAAATGGGGGAAAGTTACTTGTTAGTTCCATCCCCATTCTTCTTGCACTACCACCAACACAGTGAGAGACTCAGTTGTTTACTGCTGTTTTTCTAGGAGAAGAATCTGAGGTAGGAATTTGGTAGGAAAGGAAAAGGCCACAAGCATAGGAAATGAGGGACTAGTAAAAAGTGGAAAAGACAGACAAGATATTCAATGAATTCTTCATTTCTACTTCTTTACTTTTTCTCTACACAAAGAAGAGGCAGCCAAGAAGCAATAAAGAAAAGATAGGAAACTCTCTTTACTGAGGGCAACTTCTGGGTCAAATATAAAAATAACTTCTCTAGTTATACTATTCATCTATTTAAAAAATTTAAAACATTAGTAAACTGAACACCAATAAAAAAAAAATAAAAATAAAAAAAAAATAAAAAAAATAAAAAATTTAAAACAGAACAGGTCATCAAATTATTTAATAAATATAAAAAATTTAAATGTGATGGATTTGAGCACTTAGCTAACAGGAAGAAACAAAGACAGAAAAAGAAAGTGAAGGAATGATGGAGGAGGAGAGACAGGAACTATTACCAGCCACAGAACAACGCCTTAATCTCGAAACAGGATAGTGCTGTGAAAGTGAAACTGCAGTTTCACATCTGAAGACTCTGGTCCAGATGTTTGCCTCCCCGCCAAATTCTCATGTTGAAATCCTAATATGATGGCATTTGTGTTGGGCCTTTTCGGAGGTGATGAGGTCACGAGGGCAGCACCCTCTGGAATGGGCTTAGTGTCCTTATAAAAGAGGCCAGAGAGAGCTCCCTAGCCCCTTCCACTGTGTGAGGATGTAATGAGGAGTCAGAAGTCTGTGAGCAAGAAGAGGGCCCTTACCAGATCATGCTGGCATCCTGATCTCAGACTCTAGAGTCTGCAAAACTGTGAGATATTAATTTCTGCTGTTTATAAGCCACCCAGCCTGTGACATTTGTTTTAGCAGTCTGAATGGACTAAGATACTGGGTATTGTGTTAGGAAGCTCTGGAAGGAAAGGTCCTCATGAACTAGAGGAGTCAGAAGTAACATTAAAAATATTTAACAACTGATGGATTGGTGGCATTGGCACTGGCCAAATGAAACATAAGCTGCAGTTGTAGGAAACGATGGTAAGTCTAAACAATCTTAAGACTATCCTGGCGCTGGGTGCAGGGCTGAATGCTCCAGCTTTGGACTTAAGGGAAGCAGAATGAAGGTGTGGATGAGAAAATGAGAGGAAGGGTGATAACAGAGAAAGAAGGTGAATGAGTTGGCATTGTTAAGAGTAGATATTTTTATGACTCAGAGCGTGGTAGTCTCCAAGATGGCCCCAGTGATCCCCACCTTCTGGTATTTGTAACCTCGTGTGGTCCCCTCCCACACTGAATTAGGGTTGGTCTTTGTGACCAATAGCATATGGCAGAAATCATGGTATGTAACTTTCAATATCAGGTTATAAAAGTCTGCCCTTTCAACGTTGGGTCCTTCCTTGCTCTCTCTTACATCTCTCAGAGGGAAACCATGTAGCAAACAGCCTTATGGAGAGGCCATGGGGAAAGAATTGGGGCCCCTGCCAAGAGCCACATGAGTAAGCTTGAAAGTAGTACTTCACAAAAGAATCAATAAGATTCTGGGTCTTCAGAAACTGTGGGAGGTGATAAACAGTTATTGTTTGAAGCTGCTAAGTTTTGGAGTTATGCAGCAAGAGATAACTAATACACTGCGCTGGGTTTTCCCAGTGCAAAAACATAAAACATAGTACTAATACACTTGAGGAGTTGCTTTTCTATTCAGGACAGCACAAGGAAGAAAGAGGAGATTGACAGAGGCAGTATTTTGTTGGTTTCTGTTGTGCCCTGTGTGGGAAGTTAGTTTATGCACAGTATAAGATAGGTAATCCCCTCTACCATGAAGGGTTAGAAAAAAATGCCCCTGTATACCAAACTAAAAATCTGCCAAGTTAGGTGACAGCAAAGGTAATAACAGAAAGGCCATCATATTAGAACATCTACCCTATGTATGTCATTTTCCATACATTATCTTTATTCCTCATAAAGCCCCATAAGGCATGATATATCATCATAAGAAATGATCTTGAAGCCACATTGGCTTCAAAGCCTAGGCTCTTTCTACTGTGTTATACTTCCTTGCAAGAAAATCAGTAGAGGTTTGGCTATAGTTAGGGATAGAGAATCAGACTAAAAGACCAAGTAAAGCAGCAAGTCAGGTAACTTGTCAGACACAGGAAGATCAACCATGGGCAAAGCAGAGGCAACCACCAGGGAGTAAGATAAAAAAATGCTGAATCCAATACAAATTCAAAGGGGTACATGCACCCTGATGTTTATGGCAGCATTATCAGAAGGAGCTCCAGTGTCCATCAACTGATGACTAGATAAAGAAGATGGCTAGAATATTACTCAGCCATCAAAAAAAATGAAATCTTGCCATGACGTGGATGGAACTAGAGGGTCTGATGTTAAGCAAAATAAATCAGTCAGAAAAAGACAAATACCATGATTCCCCTCATATGTGGAATTTAAGAAACAAAAAGATGAACAGAGGGGAAGGGGGATAAAAGAGAGAAGGAAGGAAACCATAAGAGATTCTTAGCTATAGAGAACAAACCGAGGGTTGATGGAAGGAGGTGGGTGGGGGGTGGGCTAAGTGGGTGATGGTCATTAAGGAGGGCACTTGTGATGAGCACTGGGTGTATATGTAAGTGATGAGTCACTAAATTCTACTCCTGAAACCAATGTTACACTATATGCTAACTAACTAGAACTTAAATAAAAATTTGAAGCAAAAGAAAAAAAAAGACAATGCTGTATCCATATCAGCTCACTGCCCATGAGCTCTGTTCTCTTTCAGGAGAATTTTCTTTTTTTTTCTTTTTTTTTATTATTATTATTTTTTGCAATAAGGCTAGCACTCACTGGACTCTGGTACCAGCGCTGGCTCAGGGCATAAAGACTACCAAGAACACTATGGCAGAAGCCCTGGAGCCCAGGTGTCTGTCCATTGGCAGGGTACTGAGTTGGTCTCTCTACTGACCTTCTCTGACCTTGACATTGCAGTTCCATGATGGCTGACCTTGTTGCTGAGTTCTTTTCTTGACTTATTCCAGGGATATATATGACTTAGGAGTGATAAGCTCTATTGAAGACCAGGAGAATGGCTTTCAGACTTATTATATTCTATTTCCAGCATTGAAGATAAGGGGAAATGTGCTAGGAAGGCTTGTTTAGTTTTATTTATTTTTTGAAAATTAAAAAAAATAGAAAATGCATGAACAAAGTTAAAAATTCAAACAATACAATAAGAGGATAAAAATGTAAGTCTTCTTCCCCAGCTTCTCCTCTCCAGAGTAACCACTGTTGTGAGTTATCTATGGAAGGTAATTAATTTTTATACTGGTGAAAAGCTGGATCTCACTGTGCTTCTCAGGTTGAAAAGCCCAGGTACTTGAATTCATTAGCCATAAAAATGAGGATTAGTCAATTATTTTGGTTTGAGCTGGGAAGCTGCCAGCTGTTACATCAAACAAAATACTCTCTCCTTTTGTCTTCTGCTGTATGTAAGATTTTCCTATAAATGCATTTGAACACTCTCTGCATTGGATAGAGCCACATGCTATACCAGAGCTTTGAAAAATATGAATAATGTATCCTTGGCTTTTATAGATGGCTGTTATACAAGAAATGACAATAAAACAAACTCACATGTATTTCCCATAAAGTTGTTTTAAGATTTCATTTGTTGCGCTCATATGAGACTCCTCCTACTTACCATTTTGCATTCTCTTGGTCCCACCTTTTAACCTCGTGACTGGTGCTGGCACCAGATCAGCCCCAATTCAGCCTTGCCCTGAGCCATTTATTACTAGCTTCCTTCCCGGGAGCTTCCCCAATGCCAAGGTGTGGCAAGCCTGCTGGATCCACTCAGCACTCAGGCATATGTAAACCAGAAGTGCAGAGAAGTTCACATGCGTGGAGCTACAGTTGACAAGTGAGGAGTGGGACTAGTACCTAATGCTTCTACTTTCACCTCCTAGTGGGTGGTCTGGGATGCAGTTCATAAGCTTCCTCTGTAGGCAGAAGCAGCAGTCACCCTCAGGGGAGGCCAACTCCATAATGTGTCCTCATTAATGTTAGCTTTCCCTGGTTTCTCTTTTCCCTTGCTTCCTTTTCCACTCCCAATGCCCCTCACTCCTCCGTTCTTTGGGACCCCATTCCTAAATTAACTATCTGCATTCAGGGGTTTTGTTCTAGGCTCTGCTTTAAGGGAATCCAGGTTGATAAAATGTTGTTCAATGTCCCTTTTACAAGATGCCTTTTGAAAAAAATCTACATAAGCTCTAGTACCAGAAGAGAAGTTGTCCCTGTTGCAAAAAACATTTTTATTTTGTCTATTCTTCATGGCTAGTACATCTGCTGCCTTCTCTTTTTTTTACTTTGATTTTTTATTTTTATTGTAACATCATTATTATATGTGTATATATATTGATTGTATGTAAATCAATGTAAATCAACTCTGAGGAAGAAAGTAGGATAGAAACAGCAAGAGTGTAATTTGTGTTACCTCCTTGAATGAGGAGGGCCGAGGTGAGAGGAATGGAAAGCCCTGACTCTGGTAAGGAAGGAGCCAGTAAAGGTATCATTTCGAGGCAAGTCTCAGTTAGAGGATGGGTTTATAGAGACCACAGTCAACAGTAGCAATAAATTCAAAGGGAAAAGACTTCATAGTCGACTGTCCTTCCCCATTTCTTAGACTCTCAGCACCTAGCCAGAGCCCCGTACACAGCGGACGTGTGTGTTGTATGAACAGGGTTTGTCATGGTGATCTCTCTGTGGTTGATTTATAGCTCCTTTGGACTGATTACAGACCTACAAGAGCACATTCAGGTGCTTCTGGAGGGGAGGTACTGCAGAGACTCTTCATCACTTCGGCCTCATCAGAAATGGCCTAAGCCACACAGCCTCAAGACAAGGACATTAACTAAAGAAGCAAACACACTGAAAACTTCTCTGGGCAAGAGAGGGTGGCTTGAAAACGGTGCCTTTCAGAAGGCCATTTACCGAATGAAACTTTGGAGTGTCGGGTAGCTCCCAAAGATTAAATTTAACATTCTTGCAAAATGACATTAAACAGCAGTCCAGCTGCCTATGATTACAGATCTTCCGAGTCTGAAAGTCAGCCAGAGGATGCATTTTGCTTACATCTCACTACTGCAAATGGACAGTCACGGTACATTAGAAATTCTGGCACTTTAAAAACTCGCCTATTTTTCCCTACAGACTGAAGGTTTTACAATTAACTTGGATCTCATTAAAATTTATTACAAGCATTCCAACGAAGTCTGTAGAATCGTGGTTACAAAATTCCAATAGTGCAGAGAGGAAGAGATACAGATACTATCAGCAGCCTGTCTCTGGCTGGCCAATGCAGTCTAAATTATGACCACCTGGTACAATTATTTTCTTTGAAGTGTACACATTTTCTTAAGTCCTCGTAATCAAATACTACTTTAGAGCAGGTAATAACATTACTTCCCTTGTGGCAAACAATGACAACTTGATTAGAAAGATAAACACAGCTCCATTGAAATGTTTTAATCACTAGAGGTAGCGCTTCCTGATTCTGAATCTCAGTGTCAGCTTGCGGTTTGCAGTATTCTCAGCACAGTTCTTCAAAATTAAAAATTTTTTTTCTGCACACTACAAAACTTGGATCAATGTATTTTCAGAGTGGATATGAGGCTTTCTGCTAAAAATGCAAAATGAAGTTGGGGAATGTGATTTAAAAAAAAAAATAACTCCCCATTGTATGACTTCCACAAAATTCAGTCTGAATTATTTTTTCTTTAAATTTTGGAGATCTCATAAGAAAACAGGCAATGCTGATAATATATTGATGTAAGCTAATTAATGTAAACTAATTAATATTAGTTGGAGAGCAACACTTAAAAATGTGGAAGGTGGGGGCACCCAGGTGGCTCAGTTGCTTAAGTGTCCAACTGACTCTTGGTTTCAGCAGAGGTCATGATCTCAGGGTCATGGGATTAAGCCCTGCCTTGGACTTCAGATTCTCTCTCTGTCCCTCTCCCTACTTGCACGCATGTGTGCGTGCTCTCGAGTGCGCTCTCTCTCAAATAAGTACATAAATAAATCTTAAAAAAAAAAAAAGTAAAATGCGGAAGAGGCACAATAGGCAGAGGGCAAGAGCAGGTCTGTATGAGGCACTGGTACATAATCACAGGAAGCAAAGAGGACATAAAGCATTAGCCACAATAAGCCTGCCTTTAAAAATGCAACTGACATTATGGTTCAAGAGGCTTATGGATTCTCTTATGATTTTCTAATTTAAGAACAATTCCTCATCCCAAACCTAATTCCTTCCTCCTCCACACATACACTGTCCTCTGAACATACCCTCTACAGGACCAACTCCACGTATTCCAGTTATACTCCTGCCGTCTCTCTGGCCTCCCACCACTACGCACATGTGCACACACACATATGCATGCACACACACCTGGCCACATGGTCACTGGGGCATTCCCAGGGGAAGGCACCATGCCGGGTTCACAGGTGCTCAAATGTTTACAGAGTGGGGACTTAAATAAACCAATGAATGTTAAATGAACTAAAGACAGAGTCACACATTGGTAAAGCTGAGAGAAACTTAAGAAAATACCTAATGCAATGTCCTTTTTAACAGTGGAAGAAAGCAAGCAGAGCAAGGTGCAATGTCCCATCACAGACACGGAAACTGGCCCCAGAGCTCATGGACATGTTTGGATACTTTCCAACAGCTATGGCCTAGAGTTTTCTAGTTTATAGATGGTAAAGTTACTTTGTTACTATTCCCTGACCCCTTGGCTTTCCGAATCTATGATAAAAAGGGGAAATGTAAGAATTTAACTAAAATTCAAATAAATTAGCATGATTAAAAAGATTGCTATCATTGGCCAGAAAGATGTTCTCAGTTTATAAATGGTTTCTGAACACCTATTTTAGTCTTCTGCTCCCACTGTCAAATGACTAACAATTGGCTGCATTACAAAAGTCCTCATTATGTTTTTATTAATAATACTATCATCCTCATCTTTTCACAGACCTTCAAACTCAGGGATTCTACGTGGTGATGAGAACTCAACTGTGGATAAAAAAGGGAGGCACCATGTTAGAAATATTAAAAGGTTATGTGAATGGTAACTATGGCATATCCACTCAATAGGTTATTTTGTAACCATTACAATTACTTTTCTGAGCAGTTTATAAGAGCATAGAGAGATATGACTACATTTCAGGCTTACATGAAAAAAAATATAATTGGGCATAAAGAACTAAAACTCAACAGAGAAAAATGAGTGGAAGTAATTATACTAAAGACAGTGGTTATATTTAAGTGGTAGAATTAGAGATTATCTTTTCTGTTTTGCCATTAAAAAAAAATGTCCTAGAATGTATTTATATCACTCTTATAATGGAAAAATAAAACAGATTTAGTCTTTTACAGAAATACAGAAGTTGGGGGGCACCTGGGTGGCTCAGTCGGTTAAACATCTGACTCCCGATCTCAGCTTGGGGCTTGATCTCAGGGTCATGAGTTTAAGCCTCATGTTGGGCTCCAGGGAGCCTACTTAGAAAAAAAAGAAAGAAAAGAAAAGAAAAGAAAAGGAATGAAAAGAAAAGAAAAGAAAAGGAAGAAAAGAAAAGAAAAAAAAGAAAAGAAAAGAAAGAAAAGAAAAGAAAAGAAAAGAAATTCAGAAGTTAGTGTTAGAGATCGTACAATCAATACTGAATTTCCCTTAATAAGTTTCTTTTGGGTCCCTATTTTTCCCTTTTTTCCAAATCCTGTAATCAAGGCTCTGGCAAGAGTATCTTTTGAGCTCAGAAATGAGGTCCTGATTGAAGATATAAAGTGAGGAAACCTTAGTGCTACTCCTTCCCTCAGGATGTGTTTGAGAAACATACTGAGAAATTTACTCTATTTGTTAGAGTGAAGAACTTCCTGCAAATGCCTTTTACTGCATTTTTTATGTTCTTAGAAAACCTGAAAGGGCCCTAAATAATTCACAGTCTCTTTCCTTGGTTTAGTTTCCCAATGTGTGTTCAATTTTATCCCCATGACAGTAAATGGCTTTCCTTTTGAGATCACTGATTACTCTGACATTAATGGCTCAATTAAATCGTAGGTGTAACTTTAAGGTACCATCTATTTTGCGAAGAATAAAATAAGCTCAGTAGGAGGTAAACCCTCTGGCTACTTCCTAAACTGCTTAGAGCACACTCTCCACCCTTTTTAAAAGCTATTTCTCCAAAACTACATTATAGGACTTGGTGCGTCTTGCACGGCAGGTAGCTTTGCTTGGGCACAGCTCCCGGGAATTTCTAATACAGAGCTGCATCAGGGAATCACAAAGCAAAGGCTAAAAAATTAATGCCACTCTTTCTATCTCACCTCCTCTGGGAAAGTTGTATGTGATTGCCTGACACTTGTAAATGGATCTGCAGGTCCCCAGCTTTACCGATGCCCAAATGAACACAACAAACAGCCAGCTGAGTTCTCTCCCTTGCTTCATCTGCACTATCTGGTGCTCTCCGGACAAGGTGGAAACATATGCTCATCGGAAAGCTATATGGGTTTTTAGTGAACTGTCAGAACAGAAGTAAAACCCTTGCTGGTCTTAGGTTTAACTCTGAGATGAAGCTCTAATCAGTAAATAACTTAGGCAACTGTGTCCGAGGCCTGCAGAGGAGGGCAGGAGTAGGCAGGTTGCCCACTACAGGTACACTGGGCAGACAGCTCTTCACTCCCATTTCCAATGCCTTCGGGTTCCTGAGTGTGAGGCAGAGAATCTTACTCTCAAATGAATGGCCCTACTCATCTCACAATTCCCTCAAATACAAGGCATTACAAGCCATCCTACTTTATCCCTAACCAGAGCACATGTCGGCTATTTATTCATGCCTAAACTAGAAAAACCCCAAACAAACACACACACACACACACAAAACCCTTAAAAACAACTTGAGATTATTTGAAGAAATATGAATGATATACCAGCATAAAAATAAATAGTACGAAGAAGGATCCCCTCTCCAGCTATTTCAACCCTTCCACTTTGCCCACTATGACAAATTAAGAAAATGTATGCTAATGATGCTCTGTGAGACAGTGTGAAATGCTATTTTGATCTCTTCTCAAATCATGCCACTGCTTTCTTTGTAAATTTTTCTATGCTAAACCCAACCTGTTGAAATGTGTATGAACCTGTACTTCAATTCAAAGAAAAACATTCATAGATCAAATGCAAAATACACCCTTCTTCTTACTCTGAATTCTGCTTAGTATTAATAAATGCTAACAGAAATATCTAAGCTTTTTTTTAAAGATTTTCTTTATTTATTCATGAAAGACAGAGAGAGAGAAAGAGGCAGAGACAGAGGCAGAGGGAGAAGCAGGCTCCATGGAGGGAGCCTGATGTGGGACTCCATCATCACGCCCTGAGCTGAAGGCAGGGGCATAACGGCTGAGCCACCCAGGCATCGGCATCCCTCTAAGCTGTGATAATGAGGATCCATGAACGATGGCTCAGAACCTCTCCTTCCAAAATCTTGTTTTGCTTGACTCTTACAGTCTCATTCCCCATCCCACTAACAAAAGTATGTCTAGGTATTTTCTTGTGCCGATGCCTGGAAAGCTGTGAGATGTTTTTTTTGTTTTGTTTTGTTTTGTTTTAGCAGATATTTTGTACAGATTATGTGGGCCATGTAGAGGGGGAAGAAAAAGGCAATAGAGCAAGCAGAAGGTTCAAGATAAAGTCACATACCAACTTGCAGAAACTATGGAACCTGACTTTTCCAGTGTCGAGATCAGTTAGTTTTAGAAATGGAAGACATCTATGGGATCCTGTTCATGTCTTTTATTCAAAGATTCATTTATTAAAGTTTACTTGTTCACTTTAGAGAGAGAGAGAGAGCATCAGTTTGAGAAGGGGTAGAAGGAGAGGGAGAAAGAAACTTTAGCAGACTCCTCACTGAGCATGGAGTGCAATGCGGGGCATGATCTCATGACCTGAGCCAAAACCAAGTCAGATGCTTAACCAACTGGGTCACCCAGGTGCCCCTATCCCTTTGATTTAGGGGAAAATGGGCCTCTGGGAGGTTGGGTGACTCACTCAAGATCATATACCTGGTTGGCACTAGAGTTAGAATATAGTCTGGGTCTTTTGGTTCCAACACCTCTTTCAATTATACCACAAAACAGCTTTATTCCTGTCAAAACTTAAAAATAAACCACTTTGATGAAAGTCTTTCTAAACTGGTTTACACAATTTCTATTTTTATATACAAAATATAATTAACATTCTCTGTGAGTCAAGATCACTACTCTGAAGATCAGTCATGTCAGTTCTCTAATAGAGTCTACAAATGCCGATTTCACAGAGCGTAATGCAATGCTGGGAATATGACAACTGCTTTTTACAGATTTCTGCAGATTTCCTCTTTACTCGTATTCCTTGCTGTCCTCAGTGTCTGCTCCAATTGTCATCCCCTTCCCCCACCTTCTAATTCTAATTTTAAACTCCTGTTTTCTAAAGTCTATTCTCTAGAGTAATATGAAACACAGACAAATGCCCACCATATTCATTGCAGCACAATTCATTATAGCAGAAACAAATAAGAACCATAAATGTCCAACACAGGAGAACGTTTAGTGAGTAGTACTTTTAAGAACTGAATATTGTGCGGCCATTAAAATTATCTTCACATAAAGAGGTTTTAATGAAATGAGGGAGCCTTATGTTCTAATGTTAAGTGAAGAAAGCAGAATATAAAACCACAGAATATCAACCATATTTCAAAAATGCTTTGAGTTTGAGAAATGCACCAAATGTTTACAAAAGTAGGATTATTTATAATTACTATTGTCTTATATCATTCTACTTATCTCTATTCCTGCAAAAAAAATGCACTCCAAGTCAGAAAAAGAATTTAAAAAAAGAAAATATCACATTGGAAAATATAACCTAATTAATCAGAACAATATAAAATAAATATATATAGATGATAGGTAAGAATCTAAAGCCTCTGTTGTATGGGCTTGTCCACAAAATTTGCAACATGGTATGGCTGCATGTGGCATATCCTAACTTCTAATTTCTTTGCTAAATTTCAGGTTTGTCAGTTTGCCAGATATTTGAACTGTGAGTGAGTAAAGTATTAAGGATGGATACTTAAGGAAAAGAGAGGAGGATGCTGAGAAGGAAAGATTAAGAAAGAGAAGGGAGGGAGAAAAGGTTCTGAGCCAATGCTTTCAGACAAGTGTCTAAGTATTTTTTCATTAATTGGTTTTTAGAAGTTTAGAAGCCACAGATGGTGGCAACTGTCAGTAAGTCACTTGGGCTGATTTATCAGTGGATGAGCATTAAAGACAAATTAACCTCTCAAGAGACCAGGCTAGTGTCCAATTAACAATTAACTACTTCCTCAAACTAGGAAAGCTGAATTAAGAATGTGAGAACATCAAAGCTGGGATAGTATAAGAAGCTAAACAGTAGAAGCAATGAGTGTCTTAGTATAGGATGTTTGTCTCTGAAGGTATTGGATATATACATATATATGTAATTTTTTTTACCAATTTTCTATCCCAATTCTTTTGTATTACAATGAAATATTTTTTTCTGTTAAACAGCAGTATCTTTTTTTGTATTTTCTCTTTCTTTAAATGGAATCTTTAGTATATGAGTAATGCAGGAGGAGGCAGTGACCTTTTGATCTGACAACACATAGTGACATTCATTTATTCATACACATATACTCAGCCCCCACAAAATGTGTCATCTCATGCAGGAATGACGACCAAGGGTAAATCAGGCCCAGATAGGTGACTTAACAAATAGATGTTGCTTGACTTCTCAAAGCATCTGAAGATCATTTATTAAAATCTCATTAAAAAAAAATTTCCCTCTGTCTTCCCAAACATTATATGCCAAGAAAACACTCTTAAAGGCATTTTAAACTGGTCTGAGGGACAGACAAGATCCAAATCTGTTCTCATTCAACATTAGTAGCATTTGCAATATGATCTCTAAGGACTTCCGCAAACATGCTATATTTTATCATAATAACCCTGTGAGTAATTACTAGCCCAACCCTATAGATGCAGAAACAGAGGCTCTATGAGATGAATTTGCTTAAAGCTCACACCAGTATTAAGCCAGAGGAAAGTCCCCTAATGTAGATCTCCAGCTTCTGACCCTGTATGCCTTCCACTGCTTCACACTGCAGGCTTTACTGACAAATCCCATCCCAAAGTATTTGCCCCTAAAGTCCACGGATAAGTGTCTCTATGCAGAGTAGTAGTTGCTTCACAACAGTGCAGGTGAGTGGAAAATTATTCCCAAAGAAGGTAAAATTGAGTGGGAAGAGGCTGAGGCTGATGGTCATTACCACCTCCGTGTCCACTTGAGCCCCGTCATCCACACAGACTATGTCTCTCTTCTCTTCATAAAACCACGTTCATGATTTGTACTTCAGGGTTTAAACTAATGTTGGTCCCAAAAGAATACCTTTGAAAATCTGAGCCACTTTCACTATCCCTTTACTCCACATCCCTCAGCCTACCTCTGATAGTTTGTCATCATTATGGAGCCTCAGGCATTGTTTTCCAGAAGTCATACACAGATGTTTCAGCTCCCCAGCTAGACTTTAAGCAAGATTTGTATTTTCTGCATCTCAGATTCCTCCCCCTCTTTTCAACACTCTTTCCTCTTTCTTCCAACTACCTAGGATATTGCTATGCATTCCACAAATGCCTTCTGAGGGAATGAGAACCTGTCTGAGTGCAGTGAAAGCCCAGCTTGATTAGTAATTAGGAGGCTGGAGTCCCAGCTCTACATCTAAGTATGTGATTTCAGGCAGGTCTGTGGGTCCCAGCTTTCTCAGCATAAAATGGTTATGGGAACAGGAAGTGGGTGGGCTACGAGTTCTATGATCTCTGAGATTCTATGAATATTTATATTATTTTGATTGGGCTGATCATAGCCTTACTTTATTTCATCAGGGATGAGAGAGGAGACAAATGTGAAGTCCAAAGAAAAGAATGTTAAAAACAAGACAAATACAGAGATCAAATAACCAACCACCCAACAGGCAGAGGAAAGCCAATGTGTCTGGAAAATTAATAAGCAAAAGAGAAAGAGAGTAGAGATGTCTTGGGCTAGAAATGTAGATTCTAACAGGGATGTAAAGGGTTTAGAGGGCAAAATGTAAATGGCAGCAGATTGGCAACTCGAAAATTCCTGTAGTGCTTAGACATAGGTAGCATAATGTTTGCTTTTTATATTTGCTCTTCTGTTTGCTATTCAAGCTTGAAATCAAATGTTGAGAATGTCAGCACTGAGACTGCTTAGATCATGAGGAAGAAAATAAAATGCAAAGTAACAACTTCCTTGTGAAACCAGAGACAGAAGTTCCTGATATTGAAATGGGGATTGATATTATCAACATTTGACCATTAGCAACCGATTTTCCTATATTTTCCTCCATTTAGGGGGAGTAAGGGGCAAGTAATGACAATTTTAATCTGGGTATTTCTCCTAAGTGTAATTTTATTAAAGATTTAAAAATCCAGGTAATAGTGTACTGGTTTCATTAAAATTGGGCTTTAGCTGACAGACCTTATATTAAATTAAAATGGTGTTACAAGGAAGTCTGTCCATGCCTTTATTAAGAAATTCCCTTAAATAGGATGAACTTAAAGCAGGTAGTAAGCCAAAGCCTCCAATGTGGTATTAGGGGTGGGAATTCATGAGAGGAGGTAAAGGAAAAGAAATTGAAGTTTACCTTGAAACTTCAAGGGGAAAAAAGGTACCTCTTTAGAAAAAGAAAAAAAATCTCTGAAATTAAAAAATAATACTTGAAGTAATAACAATCCTGGGATTATCGATGTAAAAGTTTTTAGTTGGTATCCAAAACTGAAGTGACACTTTAAACGATTAAATCAATAAGAGTACATGGTTCATGAAAGGCCAGAAAAATTCCATTTAAAAAAGAGCAAAAATTTTAGAGGGATTTGATTTAAGAGCCATTTTTAGAAATCTCTTGATGAAATTTTTGATACTAAAGCTTCAGAGAAAAAACTTACTGTTAATCCATGTTATATAACTTTGAATCCAGTCTGCCCTTCATCTTCTACCTCAGAAAAGGGCCTAATTGTAACCAAAGTCTATAAAGACACTTCTGCAAGGAGAAAAAAAGTGTATGTGTGTGTGTGTAAAGACAAACATACCTGCTTCATCATAGGATACAGTCAATTTTTCTAGCATTTCTCGGTCAATTGACAGAATCTGCTGTTCAAGGATGGTCTGGTAAGACAAAACACTATTTTCTTTGTCCTTCTCGTAGTCCTGAAGATGCTGTTTAAGAGCCTCTGGGAGTCTTGATTTTACATATTCAGCTGCAGTCTGCAGTTAAAACAGATAGAAAACCCATTAGTATTTTTCATCTTAGGCTTTTCCTTCCCCTCACGTGCTGTAGGGAAAACTCAAAGCACTGCGGAATCAATGCTTTGGACAAGCATATCCTCGTCGTTGTCATTTTTAGAGTCCATTCTACTAAGTATGGATATTCAAATAGACTCACAGAGCTGCATGAATTTTCCACCAGGTTTAAAGGTATGAGAGATGATGGATTTGGTTTGGCATACAACGAGTTAATACTCAGTTTCAACTATTCCACTGAACTCTGAAGGCTCCATGATCATAATTTTATCCTATTTATTGGATATAAATCTCACTTGCCCTTGTCTAGAATGTAGAAGCTAGTCACTTATCTCAGCAGTGAGCCCACCTATGCTATGAGATCCACATCTCTGCTTTGATGTTCTACGCTCATTAATGCTTCATAGGAACTCTTATGAAGTGAATAGAAAGGAGAGTGCTCTGCTGGGGCTGATGATGGAATAATGGGATAAACAGAGAATGAAGAGATCTAAGACAATGATGCTCCTTAAACTGTTTACCACTTAAAAAAAAAAAAATATATATATATATATATATATATTTCTTATAAATATATAAGAAATAAGAAATTTCTTAATTTCTTATAAGAAATTTCATTTCTTTATATATATATATATTTATTTCTTATGTGCACGCACACACACACACACATCATTCTTAACTTGTTTTTTCTCTGCTACAAAATCTGCCCAAAGCCTCCAGATGAGTAACCTCTGAAATTACATGCAGTGATTTTTCAACCAAGTAAGCATGCTTCCATTTAAGGTAGGAAGGAAAGCATGCGTACTTTGAAAAAGACCTCCCCAAAGATTCTGATATGCTCTGCTGATGGGCTGGAGAAAGCATACTCTTCTCCCTCTCAGTTGAGAATCATAGCTAAAAGTTAAACAGAACTTTAAGAGAGAAATTAAATGATAGAGAGGCATGTATGAATCAGGGGAATTCTGAAATTCTTAAAACACCCCTTTTAAGAATGCCAAGAGTTTGGCATCTCCTTGCAGTATGGCCCTGCATCACATGCATAAAGTCTGAAGTTGATAAAATAAATAAAGGCATACATATATTGTTTAAAATTATACTCACAACCACTTGGAAATGTAAATAAAAGAAACTGTTAAGAAGGACTGCCTAGCAGTGCCTAGAAGACCCCTCCACATAGTTTAATATTTTAAAAAAATTCCCATATAGCTATTAATTGCATAATTTAAGACAAGTTTGAGTTAAACACACCCACAGACATATATACTGTACATGCTCATCAACAGGGGTTTGTTGTGTGTGTGTTTTTTTTTTTTTTTATCAAACAGCATGTTCTATACCCTTGGAAAAAAATGAGATAGGTCTATAGGTACCAGCAAGGAAGAATGTCATGGTATTACTGTTAAGATTAAAAAACAAAGTCACAGAATACCAGTCACAGTATATCCTTTTCATGGAAAGCATACACATACGTATATGTGCTATTCTGTAATATCATACATGTGGGAGAAGATATTGAGGGCTATATTCCAATTGCAGAACATACTCACTTTTTACTCCCCACATTTCTGTATTGTTTCAGTGCTCTTACTATTGTAATTTCTAAGAATGATCTTAAAATGTTTTTCTGTGACCTTCAGAGTTTTCCTTTTAAATGTTAGTACAATTTAAGATGAAGAGAAGCTTGCCAGAACAATGACAATTGACCTCCCAGGAAGGCCTACCGGGAAATGATGAGGAAAAGTTATAGATCAGTCCTCAGAGTGGTCAAATATAGCACACAACACTTTTTATTTCCAGATTTACATTTAGATTTCATAAGTCAGTTGTTGATGAAATTACAATTTTAAAATATCACCAAACATTGTTCAATTTCCTTGCCAGCCAGCTAGTGCAGAACAAATAAAATTATTCCATGAAATGTAAATGGACTCAGAACATTAGCACAGCATATTTAATTCTAGAATTTAATAACAATTTTCTCCTGACACTGGAAAAGGAAGAGACACACAGTTGAATAACTATTCTTAGACTCATACTACCTTGCTATTCAGTGTAACATCTGTCTGTAATTTTTTTCCCCTGGAGATAATCTATGAGGTACCAGAAGTAATTTAAAATGTACAGTTTATAGGTATTGGTATACTCCCTATTACTGAAAGTATACACATTTCCTTCTGATTATATCTACTGATTTACTTTTCTAATTAAAATCATGATGTAGGTCTTTGGACAGAGTCTATATCTTTTTACTATATAGGAGTTATATTTTGGCATTTCTTTTTTTTTTTAAGATTTCATTTATTTATTTTAGAGAGAGAGAGAGAGAGAGAGAGAGAATAGGTGGAGGAGCAAAGGGAGAAGGACAAGCAGATTTTGCACTGGAGTGCCAGGCCAGTCATGGGCTTGATCTCACAACCCTGAGATCATGACCTGAGCCGAAAGCAAGAGTCAGATGCTTAACCAACTGAGCCACCCAGGGACCCTGACATTTCATTTCTAAAACAGTATAACTTCATGCATGGGGTTCTTTCTGTTGGGAAAGATTTTTAAGAGGAAAAGAAGGAAAGCAACTCTAGCAAAATACTAGATTCTGTTAAGATCTTTCAAGAAATCACCTTTATACCAAGGTAATGTTCTAAATGTATTCAAATGGCAGTTAAAAACTTACGTTTGTTCAAGCTTGAACCTATGTTTAAAAAGAGGCTGTCATACAACTACCATATGATCTCACTTATATATGCAATCTAAAACAAAACAAAAGAAAACTGTACTCATAGATGCTGAAAACAGATTGGTGGGTGAAGGTAGTTAAAATTTACAAACTTCCAGTTATAAAATAAATAAGTCTTGGGGATATAATGTTTTGCATAGTGACTACAGTTGATAATACTGTATTGTATATTTGAAAGTTGCTAAGAGAATAGATCCTAAAGATTCTTATCATAAGAAAAGAACTTGTAACTGTGTGTGGTGGCAGATGTTAATCAGACTTATTGTGATGATCATTTCATAACATATACAAATAGCAAATCATTATGTTGTACACCTGAATCTAATATGTCAATTATATCTTAATCCAAAACCAGGCTGTCATCTTATTAACTGAGATTGTAATTATTCTACAAGTGATAGATAATACAAAGAAAAATTTACATTTAAAATTTTCATTGGAATTCTAAAAAAGTGAAAAATTAAATTAAAATTTAAGATTACTTATCTATTCTTTAATCAATGAAAAGTGCTACTGGAAGCTTAAATCCTAAATTGCATGTTCTTATAATTAACCAATTCAGAAACAATAATATTATTACCATTATCAATATCTTACATTTGTGTGGTACTTTATACTTTTCAACAATTTATGCCATTACCATTCTGTATGTTCTTTTTTTTAATTTTATTTATTTATTCATGGGGGGGGGCGGGGCAGCAAGAGACACAGTCAGAGAGAGAAGCAGGCTCCATGCAGGAAGCCCGACGTGGGACTCGATCCCAGGGCCCCAGGATCACGCCCTGGGCTGAAGGCGGCGCTAAACCGCTGAACCGCTGGGCACCCGGGCTGCCCCAGAGTAACTTTCAATGAAAGTACACAACTTCCTGGTTTGGGCCAGTCCTCCACATCCTTGAACGTTTGGTTCAAATGCTACAAATTCTGTTAGTGAACACACCTAACAACAACCAACAGCCTTTCAAGTATTTATACAGGTATTTGTATAGAGGTAAGTATTTTAATTCTCCAGTTTGGCTGACATAAGAACTGTATCTTATACATCCTTGAATTCCCCCAATATCTGCTTCAGTGCTTTGCACCAAAGAAATTTAATATCTTGACTATATCCAAGAATCAGGTACTTTGAGATAGCCTTTGGAGAAAATCTTCTGACAGCTCATAATTCTTTGCCTACATTCCAAACTTGCTTTCATGATTCCAGATAGAGCCTGGGAGTCATCTTCCACCAGCAAATGGTACTACACTTACTTTTTAATTATCATTGATGCCATTATTTTAGGAAAGTAAGCAGCTTAAACCCAAATCATTATTTATATGCCAAAATAGCAAATTATGTACTTCACATACAAAGCTATATTTAATGTCCTCTTCATACTTGTTTGATCTTCTCCATCCTTATCTGTTTCAATTCATTGGACAATGAGCTTGCTTCTACTTAGGGACCCTGTGAGGTGTCATGCAGACTGTACTTCCCAATGGGGCCCCTCAGTTAAGGGCTGCCTTGCAGAGGTTCACTCTGCCTATAAGCTCAAGTTTGTGCCTGTTCAGCTGGTGGCAGAGAAGCCTCAGGGCAGAAAATGGAAGATATGGAGTTCCTCGGCTCCCCAGGTTACACATGAGAAGATGGTTAACAGCCGGAAAGATGAACTAAAAGCTTGTGAGGTAGGACACAGAATGTGCCCAGCCAATGTATCTTCTTACGGAAGTTGTATACATGCCAACTTCAGTCTGTAAGACAGTAAAGGGCCAGAGCAGACCCTGTAAAACAAAAACAAAAACAAAACAAAACAAAACAAAACAAAAAAAACACTCAAAAAGATAAAAGAAAAGCAGAATGACTAAGGGCCTAAATTTGGGAACCTAGTAGGTAGAATGCTGATACTGGTCATTAGGCTAAAAAACTATGTACTATTACAGTGGTTTGTTCTTTAAGAAATAATCAATATATATGAAAGAATGGGGGAGGGTGCAAAGTATTTTAAAAGATACCTAAATGCTTCACAATTCATCTTAAAAACCTGTCAGCCAGCCAATTCCAACATATTGAGTGTCTGCCAAGTAAAGTGCATCAGCCCTGCTGCTGGGAGAACAAACTTCTGCCATAAAGGTACCTGCAAGCTTAATGTGCAAATAAAACACACGTGAAATACTGGAAAAACACACTTCACAAACCAATAAAAAAAAAAAAGCATGACTCTCAAGATAAATTAACATATTTATTTAATATATGAGCCATATTAAGTGCTGAATGGCCTCTAGGGAGAAAAATTAAGGAGCAGGGCCAAGAAAAGAATCAGGAAATCACTGGAGTTTAAAGATCATTGTTGAGGTAAGAGGCACTTTTATTGGAGAAAAGAAAAGCAATCTAGAAAGTAGTGAATGTGAGTTCAGAGGAAGAAATATTAAGAAATGGAGTTGGTAAAAACTAAGGTAAAAGAGAACTCGGCAGTTGGAGAAGTTTTAACTCACTGTTAAACCAGGGTGTTTTGATTTGTAGCAGTTAGTAACAGGAAATACTGAACATCTTAGAGTGAAATAAATGATCACATCTTATTTGAGAAAGATTGTGGCTGGAACTGAGTTTAAAATGGACTTGAGGGGGTGGACTCATTTAAAATGGACCTGGGTGGCTCAGTCAGTTAAGCATGCAACTCTTCATTTCGGCTCAGGTCATGATCTTACAGTTGTGAGACTGAGCCACATGTCAGGCTCCTCATTGGGTGTGGAGTCTGCTAAGAGTCTGTGTGTGTGTGTGTGTGTGTGTGTGTGTGTGTGTGTGTGTGTGTCTCCCCCTGCCCCCTTCTCTCCTGCTCTTTCTCTCTCTAAAAAAATAATTAATTAGAAATAAAATGCAACTGAATAAAATTAAAGAGATAAGTAAGAAGTCTGAAGGAAAGGAAAACTGGCCTTCTATATTGTGGTTGGTGTATAAATTGGACAATCTCTTTGGACAGCAAATGAAAAAATGTAATATGAATTTTAAAATGCTTTCTAGCTTTTACCTACAGTACTTGCTTTTCTAGGAACTTATTTTAAGAAAAAAGTTAAAGATGAGCCTGAAGATTTGGGTGTAAATATGTTTATCAAAGTATTATTCATGATAATGAAATCGGTCTTGAAATTGGTTGACTCAATTATGAGGCACCCATGCAATGGAATATAATGCAGCTATTCAAAATCATATTATGAAAGAACACTAAATTATCTGTGGAAATGTTCATAATGAAAAGCAGATTACAAAGCAGTTTGTATACTACATGTGTGAGGAAAAAATTGGCTGAACTATATTAATATTGATCACAGTTATTTCAGAGTAGTAAGAGTTCAGGGGATATTAATTTTTTTCTCTATGTAGTTTTCTGCATTTTCCAAATTTTCAAAAATAAAAATGGTAGGAAACGTTTGCCCACTTTCTATGTTCCAGGCACTGAGGTAAATGCTTTATGTGTATTCCCTTATTTAATCCTCACAATAACCCTGATAGGTTTCTACAGATGAGGAAACAGACTCAGAGAGGTTAAGTAATTTATCCCTGGCTCTGCAATGAGTGGTGGAGCAGGAAACACCAATCATTTGTGAGCCAAAAGAGAAAAAGATCAATTTTTGAAAAAAGAAGGCGATGCATACTGTGGCCATTTCTTTTTAAGGTAAAGCAGCCCCAAGCTGGGATAAAGCCCCTGAGAAGAAAACAAAAGGGCACTTGAACCAAGCCTGGTGATAGATGGGAATAAAAACATGTAAAATGGCTTCCATGTTGCAAAATTGGAAACTAAAGATGAGGTAGTGATATTGAGAGGGAAAATTGAATAAGTGAAACAGAATAAACTTACTTTTGAACACTGAACTATAAGCCTGAAGACTATCCACCTCCACCACCACCTCACAAGGAGAAAGTATTAGATTTTTTTAATAGAATTCTAAAGAAAAATACCAGACGAATAACTTTGGTTACAAGTTCTAGGGAGGCAAAAGCTATTTTCAAGAAAAGATACTAGATGATATTGAATTAAATTCTAATAAAGCCCCCATTAGAGAAAGATTGCAAGCAAATTAGACCTATGTTCAAGTCACTTACAGTATTTTTCTCAGAGATTTTGCAGAGTTCAAGTTACTATCCATTTTGAACTTTAACAGACAGATTCAAGCTTCTGATATCATTGATGAAAGTGTACTTTACAATTTTTATTTAATACTGCATAGTTCATAGCTTTGGGAGTTTTAAATTTTTTGCCTTTTCCTTTCTAATCAAATATTCTATCTTATTACCAATTCTCAGACTTAGTTTATCACATGTAATTGTATATTTAAAAATTTTAGGTATGGTATTCAAAAAAAAGAAAGCTCCCTCTAAACTCAATAAATTCTTACTTAGAAGATATTTTTGAAACCAAGGAATGGATTTTTTTAAAGATCTTTTTTTTTTAAGTAATCTCTACACCCAACGTGGGGCCTGAACTCACAATCCTGACTAGATCAAGAGTCACATCCTCCACCTACTGAGCCAGTCAAGTGGCCCCTCCAAAGAATAGCCTTTATCATTAAGTTTGTAATGATCTTTGTCATAAAGCCCTGATGTAAAGACCCAATTTCAAAGCAATGTTGAAAAATTAACAAATGAGATCCTCAGATTACAGAATCTGAAAATGCATCTTAAAAAGACATAGCCACTTTTGCCTCAAGGATGGGCTGGAGTATGCTTTGCCAAGATAAAAAGAAGTTTCAGGGGATCCCTGGATGGCTCAGCGGTTTAGCGCCTGCCTTCGGCCCAGGCCCTGATCCTGGAGACCTGGGATCGAGTCCCACGTCGGCTCCCTGCATGGAGCCTGCTTCTCGCTCTGCCTGTGTCTCTACCTCTCTCTCTCTCTCTGTGTCTCTCATGAATAAATAAATAAATAAATAAATAAAAAAGAAGTTTCAGAATTTTAATATCTTTCAAATTCTCTGACTATAAATTTACCATTCTCCTTTTGTTTTCCTTAATGCAAGCGTGCACATGCACACACACATAACAATTGTAATTTGGCTAAAAGAAATCCTCCATTGACATGAATGGGGCAAATAAGATGGAGTATAGTTCAGTTTATATTTATGCCACATATATGCCTCATTTGGAACACAGAGGGCTACTGCTTTGGATGAGTGTTCATTATGAATGAACACAGGCTTTTAAAACTGGGGATCAGAAGAGACTAAAAGGGCTGATCCTTGGACCCATGTTACCCACAGGTAACAGTGATCTTGTATACAGGTGCTGGATCTGGCATCTGACCAATGAGCCTTAAGGTGAGAAGTGGACTTTGGTGCTGACAAAGACATATGAGGGAGTTAAGATGGAAAATCAATTCTGCAAGTACTGAGTAGAGAGAAAAGCTGAATTTTGGGAAATGGTGGCCAAGGAATGATAGCTAGGTATTCACAAGATAAAGGAGAGACCGTAAAGGAGATCCTTCATAATTCGTGCCACGGGAAGATAGAAGAGAGAAGGGAATGAGGAATATTTTTATTGCAGACAAGGATTGCCTGCCCTTGAAGAGACGTGAATGTGCCTGTGCTGATTTGGCAGCAGCCAGCACACAGATCACACGTTAATTTACTTAGGTCCACCTTGGAATCCATCTTTCTTCGGGTAACATATCATTAACTTTTGACAACTGCTCTTTGGCTCCAGGCGCTTTAAAACCAAGTCAGAGTGAATGCCCTTGCTCACCAGAAAGAGGACATAAGGCAAGAGAGTTGTTCCTCTCTCGCACACCTGCCAAGAGCCTCATTTCTTGCCATTTTTAGTCTCTGCCTCTTTGAACCTGGAAGATGGTTATTTAAATAAGAAAAGCATCCCAGAGAGGACCATCTTGCACTCCTGAATTCATAATTCCGGCTCAAGAAGGTGAATTTGATTCCTCCAAGAGAGAAGGCATCAGGAAAAAGTTCCAGGCTTATGCTTGAAGTATAGAAATGAAATCCTTGGCTTATTATGGAGATTTGAGATTGCTCTGGAGAACCTATGCTGGGGATGTGCAAATGTTAGTCAGGCATGTGACAAAATGACCACCACAGAGGGCATAGCACTCACCAAGGGAGGGAGCTGAAATCCTATTACCTACTTAAAATGGAGATTGAAGTTTTCATTTAGTTTAATCATAAAGGTGCTGACTGCTAAGTTATAGATTATTCAGGATGATTTGCCTGGGATTCTTCAAGTGACAAACCGTTAATAACTTTATCAGTCATCTGATCCATATTTGATCTGAGGCCTTATTCACGTGGTAGCACCAAGCATATCAGAGTATGAAAATATAACTCAAATTTCACTATTCCACTCCCTGAATGACAGCTTCCCAGACTGCAGATGGTTGTTTTTTACGTATATAAAAACCAAATTACCTTCCTTTTCTAGATCCCTATTCTTGAATCACAGTAAGATATCATTAACTAAGGTATCAAATATTGTTTAGCCGCATAGTCTATTTTCCTAATCCTACTACTTTGGTCAACTCTACATTCAAACTCCAAGGGATTAAAAGGTTCATCTATTTACAGTCTGAAAAAAAAAGGTGAAGTTATTTCCCTACTATCAGAAGGATGATTAGGAAGCCTCTGCCCCTTCGTTAACACACACAGTCTAGAGAGTCAGGGGATTAGACTACATAAAGGCCATGGTCCTTCTTTTAATTTTTTTCTCAAAGCACACATACGTAGCAGTGTTCTCCTGAGAGATGGCAACATAAGAACAGCCAACAAGCAGATTTTTTCATAAATCTGTTGAGAAAACAAGCAGCACTCCACCAAAGAAGTCTTGTTAAATTTTTGTGATAGGTGAGTTCCTATCATTTCAGCAAATATAGAAAGAAGTAAGGAACTGTTTCACATTCTGTACACTTGAGATCTATAGAAGAAAAATAGCAAGGTAATGTTTGTTTACAGAGAGAAAAATGTTGTATATTTCAAAGAAAATTATGGTTAATTACTGATAAAATTCCCTTCCATTTCTGAATCTTGGGCTTAGGGAAATACTAATTTCCCTAGGTGCTATCCAAACGTGTTCTAGAAAGTTCCATGCAGAATGCTAACTGAAAATGCCCTTGTTGATTCAGGAAGCTAATGGGACCAACTGTTATAAATGAATTATAAAACACTCACGAGTTATTAATCAAAAAGAACTCCGTAACTATAACAATAGAGCAATCCCCCAGGGAGGCAGCCAAAACACAGTCAGACAAAACGTTCCTTGGCTGGCAGTTGGAGCCAGAAAACCCCTCTTGGGCCTCACTTGGCTTCTGCTTCACGGCTGCCTGTCAGGCTCTTTGGGGATCACCTCCAAAGAGCAGGTATGGTCAGGGTGGTGGGGAAGTCCAAGGCCAATGCCAATTGTGCTGATGTCTCCAGCCTGATATGACTTTAAAAAAATGCCTTCAAAGCCAGTATTAGATTTAAGCTCCTTGTATGTGCCTTGGAAATGTTGAGAAGCATCCATCTTTCTGTTCAGGAAACTAGGAGCTATCTCATTCTACCGTTCTCTTTTCTGCATAGAACTTTCAATGACTGGTTTTTTGTTTTTGTTTTTGTTTTTGCTTTTTTCGATGACTGGTTTATTGCTAGTTCTCCACCTATCAAAAGGCAAATATCTGAAGGAGTAATACACTAAGAAATGTTCAGTCTTAATATGGACAAAATGAACCATTTTTTACATATAGGTATGTAAAGTGAGCAGCAGTAAAGCACCCAGAGAAATTCCTGTGAATGAGACATAAAGTGGGAAAGTAAAGGTCAGGACAGACAGACATTTTTACTCTGAAATTTAACTCTGCATGGAGGAAAACACAAAAATCTGCACTATCTTAATGTTTAATTTACTCTTCTCCATCTCTGGCTCCACTTGCAAGGCCCACCATCAAAACTTTTTTGAGGCTAACCTAACAAACAAACAAACAAAAACCCAAACCTGGGGCACCTGGGTGGCTCAGTTGGTTAAACATCTGCCCTCAGCTCAGGTCATGATCCCAGGGTCCTGGGATTGAGCCCCATGTGGGGCTCCCCCACTCAGTGGGGAGTCTGTTTTTCTCTCTCTCCCTCTGCTGTTCCCCCTGCTTGTGCTCACTTGCTCTTCCTCTGTCAAATAAATAAGTAAAAATCTTAAAAATAAATACATAAATAAATACATAAATACATAAATAAATAAATAAATAAATAAATAAATAATATCCCCCCCTGCCCCCAACCTTAATCTGTTGCATCTCACACTTAGGGAAGTAAAGAAATGCATTCGGTAGTATCTACTGCATGTACATGGTTCTAAAACTTCTCCTGCGCAGATAGGAGTCATACTTAGGTTGCAAAACTAGTCTTCCAGAACAAAAACTATTGTTTTCCTCACCTGTACTGCCACAGCACCATCCTTTGTTGGGACCTCTGTCACAGCTCTCAACCACTTGCACTGTCTCTCCAGTCACCTATTTTCCTCCTCACGAATTTATGAACAACTAACAGGTGGAGCAAGCATGTTTTTCACATATATGGGTTTCCCTAACATCAAACTCAGTTTGATGGCATGCTGGGAGAAAAGGGTGGAGAGGGTGTACTTGAAAACTAAGCTTAATGCTCTATGAATGTTAATTCTATATGATCACACACATAAAAGATAAAAGGACCAGGCCCATTGTGTTTCCTTCTATCACTCTGACATTTCCCACTCTTCTGCCATTTATATAAATGTCATACTAGTTTACAGTTTTTGAGCACTAAATTTTATTTAATACAACAGGAAACAGGACTGCTAGTTTGGACACAGCCAGCCCCTATTATATCTCAAACTTAGTGTTTCTTATTGTTTTTGTATAATTTTGAATGTAAATGAAAATCTGAGAAGAGCAATGGATCTCTTCCCAGAAATACACACACACACACACACACACACTATGCATACATACATATACAGATGACAAAAAGAAATAAAAAATATACAAAAGCAAAAAAGACTCAAATGTATATATGTATAAAAAGACTCGTGTATGTATGTTACCTATATGTATATGTACACACATCTCTATGTATGTTGTATGACTCATGTACATATATGTTACATGTGTGTACACATATCTCTATGTATATGTACGTGTGTGTGTGTGTGTGTTTGTGTAGTGTCTCATTTTAGGAACCCGAGTATGAAGTTCATGAACCAGGTCTCAGGGAAGCCGTATTAGATCCAGTCATGGAAAGGACACTAGGAACAGGGCTTTAGTTTTCTCTATAAAATTTGGTGGATGGACCTGATCAGTGTTTCTCAGGGGTATTACTAGGATCAACTGCTTCTGAACCACCTGGGATGGCAGCAGGGGATGTCTTCTTAAAAATGCAGACTATGGGTTCTGCTCCATATTTAGTAAATCAAGATATTTCGGGTGGGACTCTAAAATCTGCTTTTTAAACTTGGCTATGTTTTTACAAGCTCACTAAAGCATGAAACCTACCAGTTTCTACCCCTTAAGAGTTCTGATCTTATAAGGTGTAGGCATGCATGCATATTTTTGTAAAGCTATACAACAAATTCTGATGTATATCCAAAGCTATATCAGACCCTCCACAATAACAGCCCTGCTGCATCCCCCAGGACTCAATTTGGCAAGTAAATATTTTTAATTCTTGTAAAAACCTTGACTGTATGCAGTGACATTCCCACACGGCCTGTCTACCCTCCTTGCCACAGGCCTTTTTTATTGTATAAAATTGCCAATCTGTTCAGCCTCTCAAAGGCTGAGCCCTCCCTAAAGCAAGCTAACTGACCTTGAGTACTTCTGATGCCAGGAGCACCTGGAACCCTTTTTCCAACAGCTTGTGCGCAATCAAGCAAGTCTCAGCAAGCTGTGTGAAACAGGCCACAAAATGACCTGTGGCAAAGCACCTTGAAAACACAGTGATAGCCTTTTGACCATGCCCAGGCATGGTTAGAACACTGTCTTGACCTCTGCCAGGAACTGCCAGTGGAATTTTGAAGCCTGGAGAGTGGAAACAAAACGTGGCAGAAAGGAAAGCAAATCAGCCTCACCAGCAGTGTTGCATAACTTTGCATACAGAGTTTGAAAGGGTATCTTATTTTAGCAAGAGGAAAATGGGATACCTAATTGCGTGGCAAAGCTATAATTTAGCAGTGAATGCACCTGCTTATGTAAATATAAAATGACACATTTTAAAATTTGAATGGGCAAATAGTTCACGGACCTTACAGAGAAAAATACATCCTTTCCCCAGTCCTACTTCAACCCCAAACAACAAGGGCTGGATGAGCAGGCACGCAGTCATGGGCTAGAACTACATCCTCTCAATTCATATTTATTGCCTCCTATGTGCCCGGCACTGTGCTGGTTGCTAGGAATAAATCGTGGGCAAAGGTAGACCTGTCTTTGCTTTCATGGTGGGGAGACAAAAACTAACCAAATATGTAGTCTCTTAAGTAAGTATAAATATAAACAGAAGTGCTCTAAGGAGAGGAATAAGGTGTTTTGAGGGTTATAGCAAACCTGAACAACCCAGTGGGGAGAAAGGAGGCTTCCCTGAGAGAATAATGCTTGAGCAGAGATCTGAACACTAAGGTGCACAGGTAAAGGGATAAAGGAGTTAAGAGCTAAGAAGAGGTCAATACAGGCAGTAAAAAGAGCCTATTTTATTGATATGCATTTTCTAAAATGTGGTCAATGAGAGCCATAAATGAATAAAAGTTGCAATTTTATAGGAGGGAAGGCTTCAAGATGGGCTTGTACATATGGGCCACTGAGTCCTTTGAAGAGCATATATGCAGGGGAGCGATATACACTACACTTGTCCAAATAAAACCAAAAATAACTTTCTATTGTTGAGGGGGTTTGCTTCTGAATTTCTTTTCATTAACATGGGTTCCTTATAAAGAAGTTAAGGACAACAATAGGCCCCAACAAGCTCTTGAGCTCCCCAGGTAATGCCTCGTGTATTTTTAATTTTTTGTCTTGCTCACCTAGTCTTCACACTGTTGCCTAACTTTGTTTAGTATACACAACTGGAAGAGCCTTCGCTCTCCTTCCACATCACTCTCAAGTGTTGAATTTACACCAGATTTTGACCTTTTTGCAATCACATACATAAATAAATGCCATCACACTTCTAGGGGTCTTATACTATTCTTTTTTTTTCTTCTTTAAGTCAGAGAAGATGTTCATTTTATTTATTTATTTATTTATTTATTTATTTATTTATTTATTTATTGATGTTCATTTACAAAGGTAACTATGAACTAAAATAGCATTGACTAATAAGTATAAACTATCTTGGAATCATTCATCACAACTTGTAAAATTCTTGCCCCAAAAGTCAGAGGAATAAAACCAAAATGAGATAAATAAAACTAAACCTCTTGTAAGAAATGTATGGAAGTTGCCTCAGCAGGGTAAGAAAGAAGCCCAATGGTCTTGCCACTTCATGATCCTTCTATGTGGATAACATGGTCCTATTCCATGCAGAAAGTTCCCCACAAAGAAAAGAGTAGAATAAAAGACTCAAATGGATACTAAAACTATAGCTTAGTATTTCCCCCCTGGGAGAGACTTAGTTCAGAAAGATAAAATCTGAGTAATTGAGACATCTCCAGGGTTTTCCCACCTACCTGGGAGGATGGCTAGAGAATCATAAGAAATGTAATTTACCCTTCTGGTTGGGCTAGCCCAGCTTTTTCGCATGCATATATTTGACAGCTACCATTTACAGAGTTCTTATTGTGAGCTGGGTACTAATCTTGGTACTTTATATAAATTACTTCATTTAAACCACACAACAACCCCAAAAGGTAGATAGGATTGTCAATGTTTTGCAGATGTGCCCCTGCAAAGGACCTCTCATAGTCCTTTGCTCTTCAACAAAATCTAGAGTTTCATAAGTATTCTGTGTGGGCAAGTTTTAGGAATTTGGGGCTAAAAAAAATAAGATAGTAAAACTGAGATGAATCCAGGGATGAACTTGAGACACAAAATATATGCCTTCAGATTGTTTGTTAGAGATGAATTAAAAACCGATTGGGTTCCCTAGCACCCAAAGAAAAGAAATAAAGGCAACCATTGGTATAGGCTACAATGCCCTTAGAACAAATTCTAGAAAGGACCAAAATTATGCTTAGGGCAGACATCGTTATTCATTATTATTCAAATAAAGAATTATCCAACATTGAACACAGACCCATATTGAGAATCCCCCTCAATACTGTATTCCAGGCAGCCGCCAATCAAAAGTAGCACAAGAGATGAAACCTGTTTATGAGCCTGGGTCTAAATCCAGGGTGGCAAACTATGGCCCACACACCTGTTTTTGTAAATACGATTTTACTGGGACACAGCCCCAACCAATTGTTTACATATTGTCTATGGCTGCTTCCAATTTCAATGGCAGAGTTGAACAGTTAAAACAGAGTACATATGACAAACAAAGCCTAAAAACATTTATTATATGGCTCCTTACAGAAAAAGGTTTGCCAGACCCTGTTGTAGATGAATAGCCAAATTAGAGCAAAATCAGCAGATGTGTGTATGCGTGTATACACATTATGTATATGTATTTATATTATTGATGTTGTTGAGCTCACATTTATTATTTGCCTTCATATATTGAAGAGTGTGGCATTCTAGCTGTATACAAATAAGTTATATGGATTCATCACCTAGAAATAGCTCAAAGCCTGGCTAAAGAAATGACTAAAGAGGTAATCACAAAACAATTTCTAAATCAGTTCATTTTAGAACTAGATCAGTTTTAAAATGTTAAGAACATAGAATTTACTATGTGAACCCAACAAAGTGATTTAAAATATCTAACATCCTCGAGAGATTTCTCATTCTATTGCTTTCCACTTGACCATATAACCTAAAAAGTCAGCAGAAACAGCAGCTCTGTAGCAACCCTCAGAGGAAATGGATGGATAAAAATGCAGACAGGCATTATAAAGAATAGCTGCTTTAACTTGATATAACATTAAAAATGAAAAGGTCATTAGGCATTCTAGAAACAATGGACAACTGGTGATGCACCATAAAAAAACTAACTTGAGCAACTTTGGATTCTCACGACTGTCATTTATCAGGAACCACATTATCACAAGAAAATTAACAAGGTTCCAAAGAGACAGGTAAAGTTTGAATTAGGATTCATAGTAGATTGGCAGGGACATAATAAATTCATAATTATAGTAATCCACAGCTGCTTCAACCTTGGAAAATAATGAATTCCTTAGTAACGGCTGGTATCTATGAAACGGCAAGCAAAAACCATTTGCTATGGTGCAGTGTCCTATCTTTATGTCCTATACCCAGATAGTCCAAATCCAAGGGAAATCCACCTAAAGATTTATTGTTGCAACAAGCAATTTCCAAATGTCATAAATCAGCATGGAAATTGTCAGACTAGAAAAAAGTATAAACTTTGTCATCTATGTCTTCCTTTTATTCCACAAGATAGTACCTAAGATTCTTCTTCAAAACATATTATGTTGATCTAAATGCCCTAGGATGGAAGAGGTCATTAAATAAATCAACATGACTTATGAGACACACTCAACAAACCAAGCTTTCTTTCCTAACACAAATCACATATCTACATTCAGGCAATTAAATAGTGAAGGTTAATAGAACTTGAGAAGACAGGTAGCTGGCCATTTGGCTTTGAATAGATATTAACATTAAGTGAGTTGCCAGTTTGTTTTGCAATCTTTCCTTCAAGACCTGTACAAAACAAAATTTTATATATAACACGTTTTAATCTAATATTTTAATGGCATCCTTCCCAAGAACTAGGTAAATTCTCAGAGTCTATTCCAGTTCTTCAGTTAAAGAGAAAATTAGATTTGGATAAATGTGTGTCCTATGTAATTTTTCAAATGAGAGCTCTATAAATGATAGCTCAATTCTGTAATACCTCATTTAACAAGTGTCATCAGGGAATGAAGAGTTCCACATAAGTGAATGTCCCATTTAACTCTACTATTCTAAATAATGAAAAATTATTTTAACCTCTTTTGATGGAAATGTTTCTAAAGTGAAACACACACTTCCACAGTTTTTCAATGAGAATACACAGAGGAAAATCTAGCATTTTTTGATGCCTTAAGGCCATCTTTGGAACATGAAGGGATGTGGAGACACTCATTTCTCCTGCACATGAAGTTGGTTCTCACACTCAAGCACCCTGATTGGCTCTTGGTTCTCTTCTCTCTCCACAGTTGGATAATCCTGCATGTAGCGGTTACTTTATTGCTAATTATCTAGCCTAAAGACTTGGAAAATGTTTAACCTTCTTATTGGAGAAATATGTATGGGCTTTATGATTATTTTCTCCTTAGTCCTTTTTTGTTTACTGCCTGGTTCATTACGGTGCTCTAAGTAGTTGAAATGGTGTGGGTGCGAGGGAGTCCAGCCTTCGGAGAGGTGGAATTTAAGTAAAAAATGTGAATATTGATGCATATCTACTTTCTATTAAAAATTGTAAAGAATTTCCCTTTAAATTCATGTACACTAAGAAAACCCATCAAAATGACATGAATAAAACTGGTAACTTTATACCTATGATGCTTATGATGCACATGGATGGGTCAATGAATATAAGGAACTCATGAAAATCTAAATGGAGTTGGTATGATTTGTCTTATGAAAAGTTATTTAGCTTTCCATTCTTACCTAAATTTTCACTGTTTGGGCAAAAATTTGAACTATTTTTTTCATCTCTGGTTCTTTAGCACTTTGTACAATATCAGGCATTAGGTACTTATTAGGCTCATAAGTACTTGGGGAATGAAAGAATAAAAAGACCTAAGTGTCACAGAAACATTTTAAAAATTCAATATCTAACTTTCAAATGATCAGATGACCTTACCTCACTTAAGTTATTACACAGATTCTTTTCCATTTTATTATAAAAATTCATATGCAATCTAAGAAGTTAGAGTTGTATATACTGGATGGCCCATTTGCTCTCAGATCTCTGCCACTGGTTTTCACTATTTTCTATATGAGCTAAAGCAATTAGAAATTGGGGTCTGGAAAGTTCCTAACTTCACAGAATTTAAATATCTTTATAAACAAGCATTATAAAGTTTTCCAGTTTTATTCTATCACACACTGGAATAGGTAAACAATAACTTAGTTATATAATCTGACTAGCCAAAGTAATGTTTGAAAACATTACTCATAATTGACCAACTTCCTAAAATACTAAGAAACCAAATGTACATGAATGAAATAACAACGATTAGGGAGTTTTTCCTGACTATGCTTCTGGAAACCACTGTAAAACAGTGGAAACTTCCATATTAATGAACACTAATCATTTTCACTTCCATATGGTTTTGGTTAAGCATGAATCTGTAGTAACCCTTTCCTCCACCAGATGGCATCCATGAATCAAGCGAAATGCCCAATTTCCATGCTACTCAAGAGGGAAACTGAAAAAATTTAGTAAGGTGCAGTTGTCCTTGTGTCTACTAGATGAAAAACAGTTAAAATTCAGTTATGAAATGAAGATGGCTGCCTGTACTGGGTTGCAAAGCAGGCCTAAGAATTCATTCGAGTATTCATTCTTTCAACATTTATTGAGTGGTAACAATGCTCCTAGCATTACACTGACTACAGCAAAAAGAAGAGTCCTTGCCCTCAAAGAGCTTATGATTTAAAGAAGCGGATGAGTGGTAGAGTACCATAAATGTCTCTAGCTGAGACACCTTGAAAACTCCAAGACACACAAGATGTAAGAGTTGAGTCTTGGAGGGATGTAAGGAAGAAACAGAACAATGGGCAGGGTAGCAATCCAGGCAAAGAGCACAGCCCATATGAAGACCCAGGCATGAAAAGCCCTGGTATGTTTGAGGCTGAAATTGACTTTTAGGGCTGGAGTGAAGAGTGTTTACCTATGTTTCAAGATGGGAAGGGTAGGTAGAATAAAAGGCAAAAGATGAACACCAGGCAGGAACCATGTATGTATACTTATGAATTTAAATTTTTTAAGATTTTATTTATTTATTCATGAGAGACACACAGAGAGAGAGAGAGGCAAAGACACAGGAAGAGGGAGAAGCAGGCCCCATGCAAGGAGCCCGACATGGGACTCGATTCCGGGTCTCCAGGATCAGGCTCTGGGCCAAAGGCAGCGCTAAACCGCTGAGCCACCCAGGCTGCCCAAATTCTATAATAATAATAAAGAGCAATAACTAATATTTATTGAAACAGTTCTATGTACAGAACACTAAGCTAAGCACTCAAATTTATTGCGTTTATTCTTCATTATGACTCAACCCATTTTTCGGATAAGGCCAAAAAAAGTTAGCTAATTTGCTTAGCTTATTAAATGGTAGTGTTAGGATTTGAACCCAATTCACCTTTGACTGTAGGATCAATTTATTAAATCTGTAGTTTGGAAAGGATCTTCTTGTAGAGTCTATAATATAAACAATTCCTTAAAGTGTTTTATTTTTTTTTTTAAGATTTTATTTATTTATTCATGAGAGACACAGAGAGAGAGAGAGAGGCAGAGACATAGGCAGAGGGAGAAGCAGGCTCCATGCACCGGGAGCCCGATGTGGGATTCGATCCCGGGTCTCCAGGATCGCGCCCTGGGCCAAAGGCAGGCCCCAAACCGCTGCGCCACCCAGGGATCCCCCTTAAAGTGTTTTAAACAAAAGAAGGGACTGCCAGGTTTGTGATTTAAAATAGTAAGTGGGGCAGTAGTGTGGAAGATCTATTGATAGGGGGGACTTCTGGCAGAAGGGAGACCTGAAGTAGATATATAAATTTCATTAAATTAAACCAGATGGAAACAGATAAATTATTTCCAAACACAATTGCTTACCAGGGCCTTACACTGACTTTATCATATTGAGATTAAAAAAGGAGGTTTTAAAAAAAAAAAAAAAAAAGGAGGTTTTTTTTTAGAAAAAATGTCCAGGCTGCACAGTTAATTATGCTGGTGTTTTATAAACTAAGTACTTCCCACGGAAATGCCAAGGTATGATTAAATCAAATTTCAGTTCTTTTTTTTTTTCAGCTTTATTGAGGTGTAAGTTGACATATACAGTTGTAAGATATTTTAAGTTCAACTCTCAACAAATGTCAATGATACAATTCACTTGTTCTTTAAGTAGGGAGTAATCAGGGAAGGAATGACTTAGAACAATCTATAAGATAACTTACTTTTCTAATTTACTTTCTAAATAGAAAAGGAAGAAATATAACATTTTTGTTAAGCTATTTCATGGACCTGTGAATTAAATGGATCAAAGCTTGAGAGTAAAAAAAATGGAGTTACTATTCTCTCTCTAACTTTAAAAGATGAACTGAACCAATTTTGGATGCTTTTAAAAAGAAATTTCCCAGCTACATCTCAGAACTCATTCTAAACAGTATGTTGGAACAATCCTATTGGTCTGTCCTTAGGTTCTTTGTCACTGTGGACCTGTTCTAGTAATAGTCTCTTCCCACCACCCACCTACTTTATTTATTTATAAACTACTTTATTTATTTATAATTTATTTATTTATTTATAAAACCTTTGAAGTAGGCTAGGCATTCTTTCCTTGGGCAATTCCTTTTACTCCAAAGTAAACTGAAGGACAATAAAGTTTTGTCAGGACACCTGGGTGGCTCAGTGGTTGAGCCCCTGCCTTTGGCTCAGGGCATGATCTTGGGGTCCTGGGATGAGTCTCAGATCAGGCTCCCTGCAGGGAGCCTGCTTTGCCCTCTGCCTATGTCTCTGCCTCTCTCTGTGTGCCTCTCATGAATAAATAAATTAAAATCTTGTTTTAAAAAAGTTTTGTGTTGTTCCAACTTCTTTTGGAAGGACTCCTGAACAAGATAGGAAAGCTGAATCCTAGATCACACTGCAATTGGTCAGCTCTGCAGTTATGTTCTCTTGAACACAACCTTTCTTGCCTTTTCTTTCTTTCCTTCCTTCTTTCCTTCTTTCCTTCCTTCCTTCCTTCCTCCCTTCCTTCCTTCCTCCCTTCATTTCTTCCAAGATTTTATCTTGAGAATGAGACAGCATACGTAAATGGGGGGAAAGGCAGAGGGAGAGGGAGAAACCCAAGCAGACTCCCACTGAGCACAGGGCCTGATGCAGGGCTGGCTCTCACAACCTGAGCTGAAACAAAGAGGTGGATGCTTAACCAATTGCACCACCCAAGTGCCCCTTGAATACATTTCTTAAACATGTTTGGCCTTAAGAAAGGCCATCTGTGAGACAGGGGAGTGGGCTAAAGGGAAAATACTGGGTCCAAGGATCTTCAAAATCCCTTTGTGTCTTAAACTTTACTCTATGAATTTTTAAATTTTATTTATCATCTATTTCCTTCTATCATACCATCCTACTTTGGAGGTGCTAATGAGTAATATAAAGCAGTATACAAAGAATTTATAAGGTCTATATGACCTAGAAAGCCTGAGAATTAACTATAATTTGGTAGACTAATTGCAGAAGAAAATAATAGCTCATGGGTTCTTAATACCTATTTTGCAAACTTTCTCTTTTGCAGGTATTATATTAAGTAGTAATCTCTCAAAGTTAAATTGTATACGCCTAACCAAGAGAAGGCATACTGATTATCCAGTTAAAAACATGCTCATATTTTCATGTATCATTGGAACAGAAGTTTCTTGCAAACCTCTATGTTAGCTTTAGTGACTTAGCAGCCATCAATCGACATTATGAAGCCATTACTGAATTAACAGAACCAGCTAAGAAATCAGATGGCTTCAAATTCCTTCTGTCACATAAGCGACAATGAACAAATCCATCTCTTAAAGAACAGCAATTCTCTTACTGAGTCTTAACTAAGGCAGCAAAAATGAGACCTAGTACAACTGTCTTTCAACATTACAAGAGTATAATATTAATAAGCAGTCATGTCTTAAGAATAGAGCAGAAAAAATACTTGTAAGAATTTAAAAACACAACACTTAGGGCATGCACTATTGATGCCAGTCTTTAAAAAAAAAAAAATTAAAATATCTGGTGCACCCGGAGTGGCTCAGTAGGTTAAGCTTCCGACTCTTTTTTTTTTTTTTTTTTTTTAGATTTTATTTATTTATTCATGAGAGACACACACAGAGAGAAAGAGAGGCAGAGACACAGGCAGAGGGAGAAGCAGGCTCCATGAAGGGAGCCTGATGTGGGACTTGATCCCGGGACTCCAGGATCATGCACCGGGCCGAAGGCAGGTGCTAAACCGTTGAGCCACCCAGGGATCCCCTAAGCTTCCGACTCTTGATTCAGCTCAGGTGATCAGGATCCATATCAGGATCACAGGATGGAGCCCTGTGTGGGGACTCTGTGCTCTGTGGGGAGTCTGCTTCTCTCTCTCCCTCCCTCACCCTCTGGCCCTGCTTTGCTCATGCACACATGCTCATGTGCTCTTTCTCTAAAATAAATAAGTTTTAAAAAAGTATTTTAAAGATTGAAATATCATCAAACTTAAAACCACATGCTCTTAATTTTATGTAAATCTATACCTGTTAAAAATAATATTCAACAATAATTTAAATATTGACATACACTACACACACTTAGAAGATATCCTGAATGTATTGCATAAGTTTGTACCATTCAATGACTCAATACTAATTCATTGCACTTTTGGGCATCAAACATCTGGGACTAGATGAATATAGAATTTTTAAAATAGTACAAAGTGTTGAAATGCTTTAACCAGACAACAGGCATTTTATTCTTGTTGTGTCAAAGATTACCCTTACGTGGTTCTGCATTTCTTTATCATCAAGTGGAATGGACAATAAATAAGAAGAGTTTTAATTCAGAGATGACTATGAAATGAATTTAAATTATTTTACTAGCTCCTGGGAAACATATTTTATTAAAATTTATTGAGTTTGCTTTTAATTCTGTGAGACTATGCAAATACTCAGAAATTTAATTATTTCAAACAAAAACATACAAGCTGCTACTAGAGGTTAAAAAAAAAGAACCAAAGTTATTTTGGTGAATATACTAAAAATACTTACAACTGCTAACGTTTATTGAGCATTTACTATGGGCTAGACACTGAGCTCAGAACCACACACACATTATTGCAATGAAAGTAAACAAAAATTGAGAGGAAAAAATACCCACTTGGTCAGCACAAAAATCCCACTAGATTGGTTTTCTCAAGTGAAAATCATTCTACTTCAGAGTGGTTTTGTCAAACATTGCATAATTATTAATATACATGAGGTTCCACCTATGTGAAATGAAAAATATAAGAAAGCAACTTAAAAGGTCACGGCCAATAACATCATTATGATGACAAATTAATTAAACTCTCCTAAAAAAGAAATATAATATTATTAGGCAGGAATTATTAAGCCCATCTGGGAAACATAAATCTCACAACTATTTCTATGCTTCATAGTTTGGGTTGTTTTGCATTACGTTTCTGCCATTAGCTATCTGGTATAATTACACAAGCAAAACACCTAGTATGTTAAAACACAGTTCTGTTGCTCCCGAAGTCATGTTTCAAAACACAAAACCAAATTCCAAAACCTTGGGAATATTAAAATCTATTCAAGTTCTATTCACTTATAGCTGTTTAGAGAAGATACTGCAGAAGTTCTTCATGTGTCCTTAGAATGATACCTAGGACTGAATGAATCTTGGGCCATGAAAATAATGTCAAGAAATTGAATTAAAGGGGCACCGGGGTGGCTCAGTGGTTGAGTGTCTGTCTTTGGCTCAGGTGATGATCCCGAGGTCCCCCGCAGGGAGCCTGCTTCTCCCTCTGCCTATATTCTCTGCCTCGCTCTCTGACTCTCACAAATGAAAGAAAGAGAAAGAAAGAAAGAGAAAGAAAGAAAGAAAGAAAGGAAGGAAGGAAGGAAGGAAGGAAGGAAGAGAAAGAGAGACAGAAAAGAAAGAAAGAAAGAAAGAAAGAAAAAGAAAGAAAGAAGAAAGAAAGAAAGAAAGAAAGAAAGAAAGAAAGAAAGAAAGAAAGAAAGAAAGAAAGAAATTGAATTTAAAATTCTGCCCCAATTCTCCACACAAGACAGTTGTACTAGAGGAGAGAGACAAACAGAATGGCTAAATGGAGAAACTGCCTCAGATCTGACCCAGGTGAGTCTTAGATTATTGCCAAATCTTCGAATTTCTTCTGCAGGGCCTCACGAGCCATCAGATGGTAGCCTGGGAGAGCAACGGTGGCTGAGGACACAGCAGCTGGCACCTCTAGCTTTACTAGATTGTCAAAATGTTTTTCTGATCTTTCTACAGTACAACAAAACACGAACCATTCAAAGGGAGCATGCATTCTTTAGGAGCTAATTTAGTACAAGGGCCCGATGACATTTTCCAGCAGTGGAGCCGCTAGTAATTAAATATCAAGGAGTTAATGACCTGGCTGACTCAATGAGCCTTGATTTGGTGCAATTAGGACTCCTTTACTGAGGCTGACTCTCCTCTCAGGCTCCTGAGGTGCTCAGCCCCAGGCCCCAGCCCCAGGCAGCATCCACTATTTATACACCACTACTTCGGCACTGCCTAAGCATACGCTGTCTTCACATTTCCAGTGTCTCTGCTGCACTGCAGCATATCTGCACCGGCAAACTGTAACTGATGGATCACTATTCTTTTGACTACGTGAAACCAAATACGAGAAAAAGGCATTTATATACCCATACAGACATAGGCAGCCAATCACGCTCCCTTAGTCTCCCCATCACCATCCCACCAGAAAGGTTATCCTGGCAGTTGCAAATGACACAGTTCTTTAAAGATGGAGCTGGAGCAGAGCTTAGATTAATAGATCAGAATCTAGACTACATTCTGCAGGATGACAGAATGAAATGAGTGCCAATATAAAGTTCACAGGAGTCATTATTCATAATTAAAAGGAGTTGAACAGTCCCTGCAGAGTCATGTCCTCATGGCTTTCAAGGGAAAAAAAAACCTACATATAAATGATCTTGTTCATTTTAAGTGATGATTGCTGAGAAACCCTCTCCTCAGGCTTTTATCAGCCACTAAGGAAGTAAAGCACCAGGCATTTGAACACTGGGATGGAACGGTCCAGACCCTCCTCAAAGTCCTCTGGGTCATCCCAGCAGCTAGCCTTCAGCAAGCAGACACATTTAGATGATAGAACACCACATAGCCATCAAAAATGATGAGGTAAAAGAAGGTCTCACAAGATTAGCAAAATATTCACAATACATTGCTAACTGAAACAGAGAGTGTAGCAAACTGCCCTATGGTGTGAACACCCATCCCCATAAAACAAGAGTGCGCATCACTACATAGAATCACTATCGATAGTGGTTCTCTCTGGGTGGAGAAATTATAAGAGATTTTTTCCTCAAGTTTTTTGGTATTTCTTAGGATTTCTTACAATGAGTACATATTACTTTTGTAATAAAATAATCTGGGGAAGGAAAAACAAGAAGATCATCAGACCGCCTCCTTCTGCCAAAGAAGAGGGAGCCAAGGAGCTTTGAATCATCTCTTAAGTGTACCCCTTAAATGCTAACCTTTCCTCTTTTCCCGTTGTTTGACTTTGGTCGCAGCAGGAAACCTACCAAAAAAGTATTTGGGGTGGGGAAGAGCAGAGCTGGCACAGAAGCAACCTACAGAAAATCAAAGTCCAAAAATAGAAGATGCAGCAAGAAGTTGTTCTGCGCTAATACCAGCACAGGCAGGGGAAGGGGGCTGTGAGGCATTCTTCTTAACACAGTTTAATGGTTTCCACTTTTTAAAAAAAATTGATCATCTCGATTTCTTGTTTTTCATATCCTCAACTTGTCAACTCACATTTAAAATGAATAATGGCTAACATTGAAAACATTTGCTCTTGTTACCCTCTAGCTTTGAAAGGGGAAAAAAAAAAAGATAAATTCCCTGTGGGAATCGGATTAATGACATATGGTAATTACACCATTAGGTTGAAATATCCATAACAGCCTAAACCTCCATTAAACACATTCCTCAAGAGGCACTTTTATGAAAGAGAAATTCAGTCATTTTCAATTCATAAACAGAAAGCTATGTGTCAAAATCTTTTTTTCTGTAATCAGATTGTCTGAAGTCATTTGCTCCACCATTCCTGGCTGGGAAACATTTCAGATAAAGAGAGAAAGTTAGGTTATATCCCAGGCAAAGGATCACACACATGCAGATGCAATGTCTGAGGCTCTCAATGCAAGAAAAACTGTCAAGGCAACAAAAAGAATGTACACTTTCTATTTGTGTGCTCAAATTCTTGGTCAGCGTTGGCTCATTTCCCACCAACCTCCTGAGCACCCATGTCTCCCATTCCCGCAAAGGAAGAGGTGGGGCAGGGAGGTAGGTGGGGCCCACTCCAAAAGGATCATGAAAACTGCTGATACACAGACAAGAAACCCCAAAAACAAGGAGAGCTCTTGCTGTTCTCTTCCCTAAAAGGGACTTCTCGTTGCTTATCACCAAGGCCTCTGAAGATGGCTAACTGCTTATCTTATTTTTGTTCCAATTATATTTTTAATTGCTTTGTTTTCTATCGGGCTTAATTTTGTAGACAATTTTAAAACTTTTCTGAAAAAGGGCAAGATATAAATCCCATATAAAAAAATAATTTATTCAAGTGGTAACATTTCAAATTGTAATAAAATAAAAATAAATTGCTTCCTATATTTCTTTTTTCTTCCTATAATATTTCTATTAAAAAACAGCTGTCCTCAATTCCATTATTAATAATAGGTGTACAGTACTAAAATACTTTAAAATATGATTTTATTAGTAAACAAGTGCACCTGGATGGCTCAGTCAATTAAGTGTCTGCCTCCAGCTTGGGTCATGATCTCAGGTTCCTGGGATCAGTCCCGTATCAGGCTCCCTGCTCCCAGAGTCAGCTTCTCCCTTTCCCTCTGCCCCTCCCCCCTCCTCATGGTCATGCATGCTCTCTGTCTCTCTGTCTCTCTCTCTCAAATAGATAGATAAAATCTTTTCAAAAAAATTAAAGTGCAGAAGTGTTTCATTTTCTCAGCTGCAGCACAATATGAAAAGAAGCTGAGTTTGTGTTCATCATAACTGTCGATCCTGTTATTTAACTGTTTTAGAGGCAACTGGGTGGCTCAGTTGGTTAAGCATCAGACTCTTGATTTCAGCTCAGATCACGATCTCAGGGTGGTGAGATCGAGCCCTGTGTCAGGCTCTGCACTGGGCATGAAGTCTGTTCAGGATTTTCTCTTCCTCTCCCTCCGCCCCTCCCTGCTCACATGGTGCTTTCTATAAATAAATAAATAAATAAATAAATAAATAAATAAATAAACAAACAAACAAACAAATAAATAAACAAAAAGCTAAAATTTAAAAATCTGTTTTGCAAATCCTTGGTTCCATACTGTTTGTTTTAAAGGGGAGGAGCACTAGCACAAAAAGCCTAACTCCAGGTAGTGTGGTAAGCGTTTTCATAATTTATATCATTTAATCCTCAAAGCCATTTTGCAGGATAAGGAAACAGAAGCACAGACAGAGGGCAGCCCCAGTGGCCCAGAGGTTTAGCACCGCCTGCAGCCCAGGCTGTGATCCTGGAGACCCAGGATCAAGTCCCACGTCGGGCTCCCTGCTTCTCCCTCCCTCTGCCTGTGTCTCTGCCTCTCTCTCTCTGTGTGTGTGTGTGTCTCTCTATGAATAAACAAATAAAATCTTTTAAAAAAAGAAGCACAGACAAAGAAATCCACTCCCCACCCCCTTAAGGGTATTTAGCACTAAATGACAGGGCCCAGTTCTCCTGTACTTCAACAGACACACTTCTGTAATATGCACCCCCATGAGGAATACCTGCATGAGTGGCGGCCATGTGACAATTACCCAACCAGATGCACAGATAAGATGTCATAAATCTTGGCCTCAGGATAAATGAACTTAGGGAGAATGGTTTTACAGGCTAAGATCAGTCATGAACAGAAAATTCAAAAACAGACAGATGGTCATGATAATGATGCATCAAATGTGAAAGTTTTTATTATCAAAACACCTTAAGGTTACTTCATTAATCCTCACAACAAACCTGAGAGGCAAGTGGCAGGTATTACCACTCCCCCCACCTTGCTCCTAGGGAAACTACCACCAAATGACCCACCAAGGATAACCACTAGTCCGTGGCAAAAGAGAAGCCATAAACCAAGTTTCTTAATGCACTGCCCAGTGCTACTTCTCCCATGTCAGGCAGCACTCAGGAAATAGTTCTTATCAAAATGAAACTAAGAACTGACAGCTTGGGCAGGTGTAGTCCTCATTTCAAGCAGACATTGCATCCCAGTGGAAATACAGGCCTTTAATGAATTCATCACATTTCAGTCTAGCCAAATTATTTTGTGTTCACAATATGCTCCTAACCATATTCACCTTTTTTGCTTTCTTTTTTTTTTTTTAATTTTATTTATTTATTCATGAAAGACACAGAGAGAGGCAGAGACATAGGCAGAGGGAGAAGCAGGCTCTCGAAGGGAGCCTGATGTAGGACTTGATGCCAGGATCCCAGGATCGCGACCTGAGCCAAAGGCAGGTGCTCAAACACTGAGCCACGCTGGGTGCCCCCATTTCTTTGCTTTCTTGAAGAAAATGTAAGTAATTTGTTTTGGAGGCAATATTCTTATCAGTAAACTATTCATAGCCAGAAGGGGTTTCCTCACTCATCTTTTTGACCCTTCCTCTTCCCTGCGATCCCTGCTTTGAAATGGAATAAACAGAGGGAATAACCACAGATAGAGAAAGCAGAAAACAAAAAGAACAACTCTTCTGGCAGAGCTCTTCAGATTTCTGATAACAAGAAGCTCTGAGAGGGCAGACCACTTAGAGAAATTATTATACACAAACTTCTATTCCACTAAACAGCAATGTCTCCCAAAGTAGTCTTGTTAAACAATTCTAAGCTCTATTTGGAAAGAGTGTAGAGAACCATCTGAAGAAAACATTAGGAAGAACAGGCCTGAGTGGTACCCTCGGAAAACTCAAGTCCTAATTAAATGTAATATTTCATTTAGAATTCCTGACGACTTTTACTACATTAGGAATGCATGAGAACTGCAGGCTTGGACAAATAGTGGGGGACCCACTCTTCACACTTCCTTTTCCAAGAATGCCTCCTAGACATGAACCCCAAAGTAAGGTAGGAGATCTCTGCCCTCCCTTGTCCTGTCATTATTCTTCTTGTCACTTAGCACAATCTTCCATTGTACAGTTAAGTGTTTATGTGTTTCCCCCATTAGATCACAAACTCTGATGGTTTGGCTCACCACTACAGACCGAGCGGCTAGCATAAATGCCTGGTAAAAATAGGCATCCAATAAATAACTAAATGGATGAATGAGGACTTGTGGATTCCAAGTGATGGGTGCAGTTTCCCACTGGCTCTCTACCTTTCTGACAATTTCTCCAACCCTTGAGTGAAGTTTTCTTTGAGTGAAGTATAAGATGGTCAGTTTATGGACCTTTGCAAAATATAACCACTGAGTGTGTGGACATGGTGTGTATTTGTACAAACTGTAGGCTGCGTAAACTGAAAGGGAGAGAAATGTTGGGCTCCATGGATGACTCTCATCTTTCATTTCATATGTTTGCCCCCTACTGTCCTGATTACTGGCATATATACATTTAGTTAGAAGAGCAGCACTGGGTAGTATTAACAATTCTACCTTAACTAAGTAATGAAGTCTGTTTTTTTTTCTTTTCTTTTCTTTTTTTTTTTTTTTTGAAGTATGTTTTAACTAGACACAAAGTAAAGTCACCCAGACTAACCTATATAAATGTCTTAGAGATGTTTGCTTCTTCAAGAAGTAGAGCCACATTTTATTTTTCATTCTATCTCATTGAGTCCCTATACCTCTTCAAGGCAAAGGGAGTTAATTCCTGACATTTGTGTAGCACTTCACAGTTTACAAAGCACTTTTTCCTTTAAAGGTCTGTTAAATTAGAAGTTCCAACTGAGATACCAAGACAGCAGTCAAGACATTCCAACTTGAAGTCCAGGCTCACACACACATTTGTCAGAGAAATACTGAACAACCTACTTTGGATTCTAAAAAGCCCTAATCCACATTCAAAATGAGAGGGTCAAGAGAATGAAAATGAAGAAGGTATCTGAGGAAGATTTCTTGGGAGAATGCTGTGTTATTGTCCCTTCTCATGTATAACACGGAAGGAAGGGTGCATCTCCCCTCACTTCATGCTGGGACAAGAGGGGCTTCGAAAGGGCCATTGAGGAAGCCTAGCATGTACCCCAGGCAGGAGTCCATGGGGGATGCAGATCTGAATCCCACCTGGAAAAGGTAAAGAAATAAGATCTGAATCCCACCTGGAAAAGGTAAAGAAATAAGAAGTGATGGAGAGGTGGGAGGGTGACGTGACTATGCCAGACAGGCCTATACTACCAGTCTGTCCAAGGACCACAAGGGACAGATGACCTCCCAAGACAGATGTGGGCTACGTGGGGGAGAGGGCTGGTCTGAAGCCACTTGGGTCCTGCTCAAGAAGGCTGCCTCGAAGGGTGCAAGGACTCCACAGTGGCAGGAACCACTAAAAACCAGGAGGCTGGGAAAACGCATTGCTTCCATTACAAGGAAGTAAAATGTAGGGGCATTTACACTGTGGCTGAAAACCCCCCACAAAAGACCAGGAAAGAAAGAGTGTGTTCTAAGCACTTATGGAACACTAAGGGCGTGAGGCCATCTTGTGTTACTGTCAGTGAAGAAGCACTTCCCCGTCCTTCTCTTTTCCTCTCCTTTTCATTCCTTTTCCAGCTGGACCCTAGTGAGATCGGAAACTTAAGGTAGGATTCCCAATTGTCAAAGGTCTTGGCTAGGGGACAGAGGCAGAGAGATTTACTTTCAAATCAAGTTTGAAGTTTTGATTACCTCATTGAACTGGCCATTCTCTCTGATCCAACACTGTATTTACAACTTAAAAGGGACTGTAATCAGGTGTATTGCTTACAAATTACCAGGCAGGTCATAGGATCACTCAAGTTTTCATCCTTGGGTATTGGAAGAACTTCCCCTACTAAATACATTCTAATGGGCAGTGGGAAACAAAAACAAAGATGTGTTCTGACTGGAGCCCATGAATCTTGTTTATTCAATTGATGGTTTCTAGATTAACTGAAATTCCTTCAGTAGAAAGTCATAGAAACCGGGGCACCTGGGTAGCTCAGTGGTGGAGCATCTGTCTTTGGCTCAGGTTGTGATCCCAGGATCCTGGGATTCTGGATCTGGTTCCCCACAGGGAGCCTGCTTCTCCACCCCTGCCTATGTCTCTGCCTTTCTGTCTGTGTCTCTCATGAATAAGTAAATATAATTTAAAAAAAGAAGTCATAGAAACCCAACAAAAATACCTGTTATGAGCTGTAGCCTCTAAAATTCATATGTTGAAGTCCTAACCCTCAGTATCCTACAATGTGACTAGATTCGGAGACAGGGCCTTTGAAGAGGTAACTATGTTAAAATAAGGTAATTGAGGCGACTCCTAATCCAATATGATTGATGCCCTTATAGGAAGAGACGATTAAGACACAGACACATACAAAAGGAAGGTCATGTGAAGACACAGAGAAAAGTCAGCCATCTGCAAGCCAAAGAGAGAGGTCTCAGAAGAAAGCAACCCTGCCAACACCTTGATTTTGGCCTCCAGCGTCTACAATTGTGAGAAAATACATTACTGCGATTTAGCCATCAGTCTATGATACTCTATTCTGGCATCACAGCAAACTACCTTACACACTAAGTAGGAATTATAGACTTTATTTATTTACTCATCAGAGACACAGAGAGAGAGGCAGAGACACAGGCAGAGGGGAAAGCAGGCTCCACTCAGGGAGCCCATGTAAGACTCGATCCCAGGACTCCAGGATCAGGCCCTGGGCCAAAGGCAGGCACCAAACTGCTGAGTCACCCAGGTGTCCCACTAAGTAGGAATTTTGAGGCTAGAAAGGAGGAAACCTGTAGCAAAGACAAGAGGTTTACCTCACATCCAAGGAACTTAAGCCCCCCTGGCCCTTTATCTCTACCCCTCAGCATCTTACTCTCCACAGTGGGAAGAGGAAAGCACTACACTACTAGCAGCTCCAAGCTCAAGTCCTCACTACAGTACCTGGTTAGAAAAAAAAGGCCTTGTCAGGTTTGGTTTGAAGAATCCCACAGAAAGACTGTAACTGGTGTGAAAAAGAAAACCACAGGCCCAAAATGGTGTCATTTAGGCAGTCCCAAAACTGGGGCTTAATACATATTCTAATTGCAGTTTTAACCTCCCCTAGTAATTAGTCTTAACTGGTCAGTCAGGTGTTTTTGGATCAGCACCAAACTGTCTGCCTCCTGGGCCCTTTCATCCCCCAAAGGAAGAGGAGATAATCTGCATGTTAAGACCCCCAAGGGAAAGCTGACCTTGCCTAGAACAATCCTTTTCTTGCTCCACCTTCCTTCTATGAAAACCTTTTACTCTGTACAACTCCTCAGAGTTCCCAACCTACTTCCTGGCTAAGATGCTGTCCAATTCATAAAGCCAACTAGATCTTCAAATTTACTTGGTCGAATTTTGTATTTTATCACCAGTCCTGCTTCCGTCATGTTTCCACCTCCCAGAGCAGTTGCTGTATCTAGCTGGGGTGAGGTACCAGGCCCTGTTCAGGATGCATATATCATCTGTTGCTAAAAGTGCAAAAGGGTACCAAGCAGATTAAATACACAAACTCTACAATTTGCATCCATTGTCTCATTTTATCTGTTGGAGAGCAAAAAACTGAATGACATAATCAAGGTCATACAAAAAAGCATGTGGTTAGCTGGTATGGCACCCGGATCATCTAGCTGTATGTAAATCTAGTATCCTTTTCAATACTCTAAATCTCTTTTTAAGAAGATTTTCTAGAGCAAATAGATCTAGTTCATTTGATATCTCCTAATAGGAAACTAGACTGACCTCAAATGTCACTTTCAGCTGTGGCATTATATGATTCTAAAATAGGTTATTAAATGATTTATTCTGGTTTTGTGGTATACTCTGGAGTCATTCATTCTGCTGTTTATTTAGTCCATTCAATGTATGTTTACAGAGCACCTATTATCTACTACATGCCTGGCAACCTCTTCTCTTACTGTACTTCTCATGTAGGAGCCCCAAAACAGAACTGAACCACTGAACCACACAGCAGCTACCTGACAATAGAATGGAAAAATTAGTATAATAAATTCATATAGTCACCAATTAAAATAAGCCATTAGTAGCAAGATTCATTTGACTAGCCACAGGGGAAGACAGAAGCAAACAGATTTTCTTATAGACATGTTAATCACTAATACACACACACACACACACACACACAGAGGAAATGATAGATGTCATAAAAACAGGAAACTTCATGGTATAAAAATCACATAATGTGTAATAGTTTCACCACCAGCCTGTATAAGTGTCTAATTTAAAAAGAAAATTTGCCAGCATCAGAATCTAGACACACCTACAAAGTAAAGGAGGAAAGTAAAATTTTATGTTGGTTACTTTTTAGGCCTTAAATGTAGTTGTTCAAACAGTTCTTCTATTTATCACTTTATAACTTCTCCCTATTTTTAAAATATCCACAGTAGGTATTAGAAACCCATGATAACACACCACACAACTTCAAAGACACAACTGGAAATTATTTTGCTTTTCCAACTGTACTTTCTTGAGAGAGCTTCTGGTTAGAAGAGATAACATAGCCGGCTTTGATTCTGAGCCTCTGCTGATGTTGGTGTATTAAAGTGACACAGGGTAGGGTTTTTCTATCTTCCCTCCAGGCATGGGATGTTCCTTGTACACGCATCTGGCAAAGGCAAAGATGCAGAGAAAGGCCCCCTGCCTCATCATCCTTCAGAGTATCTATTTGCATGATATCAACCCATTTGCCTTAGGTAGAAAACTTAAACTCTGGCTTTCTTGATTCATCTATAAAACAGAAATACTTGCTGTGAGGCATCCTGGGAAGATCAATGATTATTTATAGGGCTATAACAAGCTCCTTGGAATATACTTGAAATAAAACAAGCACGAGTGTCTTGCCTCTTAAGGAAGTTTCTCTATCAATTCATGCTCTACATATCCGATATTCCAAACGACTAAGGAGGCTCAGGAGAATATTTCCATGATGACCATTTATTTAGAGCAGAGTGCAGTCCTGTGAAATTAGTACTTGACTTTGTATCCACCACCCACAGCCACCACCACTACAGCACATTCATAGCAGAGCTAGAAAAGGGCTTTTCAAATTGAGACAAATATCCCCTCTACTTGGTTCGAGGGAGTCAGAGCTAGCACAACCAGCAAAATTCTTTTGCTCCAAATCAATTCAGTACCTACTTCCATGACCTTAGGAATGTATTTAGCACTGTGGAATGGTCATGGAGAGATCTAAGAAGTCCTTGTCCTCCAAAAACTTAAAGTCTTGATGTGGAATCTGGCTTATGAAAATGATAATACAGAAAACAATCATGTGGTGTAAAGAGATATGAAATAGGAGTTCTGGTTCCAAGCCTACTATTTATTAGCTGCTTCATCTCAAACATGGTAGCCTCTTCACTCAATTCATTTGAACAAAGGGCTTAGCTAGATGATCTTTTGTTCCCAGAATTTGGAAGTCTAATTAAGTATCAAAATGCATGATGCAATCTATTAAGATTCAGAAATCATAAAGGGAGGGAAGGTACTGCTGGAGCCCTCCAGAAAGAGGAATGCACTAGGTTAAGATATAAATTGGCAGAGAAGCAGATATAATCATCTACCACCCTCAACTCTGTCAGGACCATCCTATAAAGAATGCTAGCACCTTGTAAGAGTAAAATGAGCAGGGTTTTGGCTGACTGGCCTTAGCCTTAACTAATTCTTCAAACCTGGACCAGTCATTTGCTTCTCTGGGCTTCAATTTCCTCCTTCAAAATAACTGCTTTATTTTTATTTTTTTTTATAACTGCTTTAGATATATCATCAATTTTATTTGAAGAAACTACATGATATAATAAGTATGACTAGGGGCACCTGGCTGGCTCACTCAGTAGAGCTTGTGACTCTCGATTTCAGGGTCGTGAGTTCCAGCCCCACATTGGGCATAAAAGTTTACTTAAAATAATAATAATAATAAGCATGACTAAACCTTAAGCTCTTTAAAATTATAAGGTAGTTCTTTTTATCCTTATTAATAATGCTATAGATATTAAAACTCAATGAGACAAAGAACTAAAAGAGTTTGATATTCTACTCCCAGCAATGGGGGCCTACTTTATGCAGAACGGCCTTCTGAGAATCCAAGGACAACTGCTGTAAAAATTCAAAACCACAAATTCTGTGGTTAAAACAATATGCCAAACTCAACTCAACCATTGTTTTGATCACCAAATGGCTAGCTTAAAGTAAAACTATATTGTATTTCCATCTATGTGCTCCATGACATATGGATACTAAATAAAATAAAAAGCCTCTCCAAAATTTCATGTTTCCTACTTCCAAAACTCACTGGCAGCATGGATTGGAATGAGAAGTTCAATTTTATGCATGCAATACACTTATAAATAGGGGTTTTAGTGAACTGGTAAGTCAGATTTGCAGAACAGCGGCTGTTGCAAATGGTCACGACTGCTTCTCATTTGATAATAACACATAGTTTCCATATTTAAAATTCCAAGAGCTGATTTCAATGATTAGGAATAGCTTCCTGATTTTCTGATTTTTACAAGTTGAATTTGTTTGGACAGATGCAGTTTATTCTTAAAGGGAATATAAAACAAACAGAAGAAAATAGTCATTTCACACATTTTTGCTGAGCTAGGTAAATATGAACCTTCTAGCACTTCTGCAATAAGGTTTTATGTCAGTAAAGAGCTGACAAAAGGATAACATATCTGCAAGGAAATCTAAATGTGAATTATTTCCTATCATCAGACATAAGTCAGAATTTAACTTGTAATTTTAGGTTCACTTTGCAGAAATATAATTGACCTATCTTAGTCCCATATGGAGAAGTCAGCCTCACTATTATATAACTGCTCCCTCTGCTCTAGAGATTTTTGTCTATGATATGCCATGAGGTGCTATATATTACATTTAGATTGAGGAGGACATGTGCCAGTACCTCTGTCAAGCCTTCAAAAAGCAAATGTTTTTCTCGGCATCAACTATACTAAAGATGCTGCATTTTCCTAACACGAAAGCTCTATGACTTATTAAACTATTTTATATTGTCCTAGACAAATGTGCAGGTAAGTGAGTGCTGAATTCCGCATTTGGAAGTTGCCCCACTGACTATCAGGCTACATTTGGCTGGCTAGATTTGATTCTCTCATTCTTTAGGACAGAACATGCCAAAGCTACAGATGATTCATTTTCTGGGATAGACCTTCCTTTGATTCTGGAAGTTTCAGAATATAAAATGACAGAAAAAAAACAAAAGTTTTAAATGTCCCTGTCAAATAGTCTTTTGTTATTACTCACACTGCTTCTAACTTTCTACCAAAGATTTGATTCTTCAATGTATACAATCTTAATAGGCTTCAAGCTGATGCGGCTGGGTTTTACTCATAGCCCATAGCCAAGCACTGTGGGAGCAACCCCACTGACTGTTCCAAAGAGGATAATTATTTTCCATGGGGCAAAAGTTGTGTCTCATTGGCAACATCCAATCACATCCTCCTTCATCATTTGGTAAGCCTTATACTCTTTTCTAAAAGAAATAGAAACAAGTGATTATCATTTCTAAAGAGAGACTTTTAACAGGACATTTGCAGAAAAATTTACATCTTTTTTTGCTAAAGTAGCTCATCCTCTGGAAAAGGGGGGCACAGATCTTGGTTTTACTTGCCCAAGAATAGCAGATAATGGGGGCTGTAAATTCCATCTGCTTCTCCTGAGAAGAAAAAGAAATCATCTTGTGAAGGTGTCAGGACTCCCAGAGTCCCAGGAAAAGATCGTCCTGAGACTTTATTATGCTCAAAGGTTCAAATGCACTCCTGTATTGCTTTGTTGAAAAAGACGATTTTGCCTAGCAGAGAATCATTCTTGGGTCCTGTTGAACACAAGTAGTATCTGAATTTCCTCAATATTCATTTAAAATGATGACAACTAAAGAGGAAACTGGTATTTCCTATAGCTAACTACTTTCCAATTTAACCTTCAAGGACCCAATTCCATAATCTTTGATGCTATGTTATTTGAGAGCAGTGGTGAGAGAAGAATAAAACTCTTCCAAGCATTGCCATGAGTTGAACTCACTTGGGAAACGAGTTTGCATATACTATTTAATGACCTAAAATTTATGAAAATAAGGCCACAATTTTTAAGTCATCCTGAGTGATTAGAATAGCTTCTAAAGCCTTTTCTTGAGAATCAGGAAGTAAAGCATGTCATTTTCATATGAAGATCTTTCAGAATGATAAATATTCATTCAAAAATATCTTCCAGTGGAAATAAAGCAGGAACCGGCCTAACTGGTTTCTGTAATGTGTGACTCATCCCAATTTCCAATGATCAGGCTTTATTGTGATATCTATAGTAAGATCTTAAAAGGCAGAGTAGCTTCATTTAAAAATAAACCTCATCAGTGAACAGGGAATAAACTGATTGCTTTTGGAAGTGAACTTTTTTCCTTGTCACGAGGTTACTTTTGATGTAACCAAACACAAATTCTAGTTATTATTTGCTAGTAATTATCTCCAAGTTAATTTTATAACGAGTCCAACTGAACAAGGCATTCGTTTCACTCCAGAGAAGGGGAAAATTAGTACCTTTAGTAGTTTATTCATTGGCAGAAATCAGGCCCAATATGTAAACACTTGCCCTTATCATCTTCAGATTTCACTGCTAGGATGATCAACCTCACTTTATCATGTGCTTTAAGAAAAGAGAATCCATGTTTGCCTTAACAGTGATTGCATTTTTTTGTCTAGTATAGTGCCTGCCGTAGAGATGGTTCTTTAAAAAAAAAGGAAAGTTTTTACATATGTTTGCTTATCTGTAAATACCAAAAATGCATAAATCTTTTCACTTTTTACTAATGTGGGAATTATGATTTCATGAGAGGTGACTTTACGGTAGATACTGAAATATTCCTAGTCAATCAATATCATTTTAAGTTAGAGTTATGTGGTCCTAAGAATATGTAAGAAGATCTCATCTAGCTCAAAAGTCTTCAGATGTAAATGGAAGAGTCTTTTATATAACTTAGGAACCAAAAAGATGCAAACAATGATCCTGGTATATGATGGAGACTTGTGTCAGTTATCAGTAGAACTTGGTAAGGTGTAGATCATCTAAACCCAAGGCCATATGAGCATGCAATGTTGTGGCTGGTTTGATTTTCTATCAAGACCATCGAAACTTTCTCTATGTCAGCAGTAGACTGTTACTTCCTTATCATCCATGTGTTCACTGGGGTAGCATTTTAAATTTCCTTTAAAAAACTTTTCCCATGCATTCAAAACTTGGCTTACTGTTTGGTGTAAGAGACCTAGCTTTCAGCCTGTCTTGGCTTCCAACATGCCTTCCTCACTAAGCTTAATCATTTCTAGTTTTTAATTTAAAGTGAGAGACTTGTGACTTGTCCTTTCACAAACACTTAGAGGCCATCATAGGGTTACTAATTGGCTTAATTTCAATATCGTTGTGTCTCAGAGAATAGGAAAGCCCCAGGAAAGGGAAAGAGATGGGGAATGGCCAGTCAGTGGAGTAGTCAGATCGCATACAAACATCCATCCATTAAGTTCACCATCTTATATGGGCATGGTTCCTAACACCCCAAAATAATTACAATAGTAATATCAAAGATCATTGATCACAGATCACCATAACAAATATACTAAAAATGAAAAAGTTTGAAATATTGTGAAAATTACCAAAACATGACACAGAGACATAAAGTGAGCAAACCCTCTTGGAAAAATGGTGCCCAGAGACTTGCTTGATGCAAACTTTGAATATGTAAAACTTTCAATATGTAAAAATGCAAAATCTGCAAGGCACAATAAAGTGAAGTACAAGAGAATGAGGTACGCTTATATTAATTTTCTGTTGTCTTTGTTTTCTGATATCCTTTATAGGAACACAATACAGTGAAGAAAAGAAATTATCTAAACTAAATTTCAGGAGTTTTAATGACTTTTGATAGAGAAATCTGATCAGATTTGTATATCTTTGGCAATATCAGAGTTTTGTTTTTTTTTTAATCAGAGTTTAGAAAGTAATTTGTAAATTTCTGATTTAAGCTAAGCAAGATAGGACTGGAAAGCCAAATAAAAATAGAAGGAAAGACTGCCATAGTCACTACTGTGCACTGTCTCACAAATGTGGCCACAGTATAATGAGGACCTTCTGGTAACTATGCCTTCTTAGCTGCTGGGCCACCTGGGTATATGCTAAATTCCATGCTAAACCTGGATGGTTCTATAGTCAGTCTCTAATATATGGAGAAAGTTTGGTGAATGAGTAAAATAACTCTAACATTAGCAATCTGAGACAAAGATTACCTCACCACCACCCTTTGATTGCTAAGAGATTTTCCAAAACAAATATTCTCAGATCTTTAAAAGTGTATGTGTGTATGTGTGTGTGAGACAGAGACAGAGACACAGACGGAAATAAGGAGACAGACCAAGAAAGATGAAAGACAGAGAGAGACAAATAGACCCGTCTTTAAGATTATGTGACAGCCACACACTTGCAAAGAATAAAAGACCCTAAATCCTTACACTGTAGAACATGCCATGATTAAACTTGCAAAAACTTGGGTGGGGATGGAAAGCGGGTGATAGAGAATTTAACGCGAGAGTATATGAAAACTCAAGCATATATGCAACTGCTGGCTTCCAACAGCCTCACATAAAGGTGCAGTCTATCCTTGAGGGGGAGGAAAGGCCATATTACTGAATTCTTAAAAACTAAACCCTCTTACGTGTAGTTTTATCCATTTAGAACTTCCAGATGGGTCACTGAACCTCACTGTGAAAGAGGAGGCCAAGAAAGGCCCTTCCAGATCTGAGATACTAGGAGGCTGGGAAGAGGAGGAGCAGGCTGGGGGTCTAGTGAGTCCAGTCTGGGGGCCCCGGTCCTTATTCCCATAGTGCATCCAGAGATGGCAGACCTCTGAGCAGACAATTAGGTGACTCTGGAGCAGGCTGTCCTTGACTGGCACTCGTAAAGCCTGACTTCAAGGCCAAGGACCACGGGTAGGCACTTTCGGGAGTTCCCCACGCCCAAGCAGTGGAGTGTCTTGGCAGAGTGAACAGAAGGAGCCATGGTGACCATGATGATAGCTCACAACCAGGCCTCTCCCAGTGTTCCCAGGACCAAATAAGCCCTGAGAGACCAAGACCAGGGCAATACAGTGTGCATCTGTGTTTGTGTGGGGGTGAGGGTGGGGGGGTGGGGGCTGTGGGAAGGGGAGGTGGAGAACCCAAATAATGGTTGACATCAGGTTCCTCACCAGCCCCGGCAAGAAAGGCTCAGAAGTTGATTTAATTTGAGTGATATAAATAGACAAGTAATGTTTTCTTGAGCCCAAGTTTCATAGAGTAATTCACACCATCTACTCTCTTATTAACTTTCTAAAGCAAAACAGGAAGAAGCAGGTATCTGACATTTTGATGCAGCTATTTCTGTCATGAGGAAATTTTTATTCAGTCTAAAAACAAACTATTACTTTAGCTTTTGTATAACAAATAATACAATCTGTTCAACAGACATCTTCTTCCTTCCCAAGAGTCTTACTTCATCCTTGAGCCTAGGAGGGTACCCTCCATAGGTGGCATGAGAATGAGGTCGTGCATACCTGTCATATTAATTGGTTTGGTTTTTTGTTAAGTGCACCTTTTTATTTTTAAGACAACACTGTTCCTACTTCTCCCCCTCTGGCTCCTGCTGCTTGTTCTCTCTCTCTCTCTCTCTCAAATAAATAAATAAAATCTAAAAAAAAAAAAAAAAAAAAAAAAGACAACACTGTTAAATGACCACAACCAAATATCCTATTTTGGAAGAAAGCCCAGTTCTTAAGTGGCTCAATTATGATCTCAGATAATGAAAAAGCAGAACATAGTTGACACAGGCCAGATGAAGCGGGTAAAGGAAAAAAGAGAAGACTTCAGAAAAGGCCTCTCAGGCAGTCATCCTAAGTCAGAGGGTTCACACAGCTGGCCCTAAAATATCCAGTCTAACTCGACTCTTCCTGTACTTTGTGTGTTTCACCAATTTTATTCTAAATAGTACTAAAGGCTATAATTCTCACTCAAACAAAAGGAATTTCAAAGCCATTATCCTACTCTGAGGAAATTTCACAATCTTTTTCACTAACCATCCAAGGTTTAATAATGCTTCTTTTTAATCTTTGTTTTATTCCTGGTGCTGTACTTTAAGCCTGGTGCCCTCTTCATTCATATGGATCATTGTGCTTCTGAGTCTAATGACATGAATGTGGCATTTTGAAATCTAATGCTATCACCTAATGTTTTCTACTGCTATCTAATTTTTGGTCATTAGCAAACTTGTCAGTAATATGCTTTTCTCTTTTTCTGGATTCAAATTATTCCATATAACAGCATTTTATTAATTACTAGATCCAAGAAATGACACGTTTCTTATTGTTCTCTTTCAGCCAAGTCAATGCTGAACTATTAATGGTTCTTAAGGTATCATTTTCTAAAATAACTTTTTAAATTATAGGAATATATAGTCCATTCAATTGTATAATTTGATGTGGCTATTTTAATATCAACCAAGAGCTCTTAAGGAACAATATATTTAATCCATAATTTCTGTATTATATTAGAATATTTCCATATAGTACCACTTTTTTTTTAAGATTTTATTTTTAAGTAATCTCTACACCCAATGTGGGGTTTGAACTCACAACCCTGAGATCAAGAGTTGCATGTTCCAGGGACTGAGCAAGCCAGGAGCCCCCATAGTACAGCATTTTTTAGATTCACTTTTGTATTTCACATCTGAAAGACACTCTTGATCCTACTCTGAATTCTAATCCACTGTGATGCGTTGTGATAGCAATTTCCAAACATATTAGAGGACAAATTTTCAAAAGTTTGGGCATGCTGTTTTTCCAAACTACTATACAAATAAGCCTTGGCTACCTAGAAGTTATATTAGATTCATTCACATTTATTCAACCATTCATTTATTCAAGAACTATCTATGAAGCATCTATTGTGTGCCAGGTACTACTGTGCGAAGTGGTAGGCATGCATATTAGTGAATAGCTTTGGTTTGATGGGAAAGATGAGCAAGTAAACAGGCCATTACCATACAGGGTTGTGAAAGTCATGAGAGTACAAGTAAAGGACATCCAAAGGAGGGGCTGCAAAACCAGCCTTTCCTAAGGGAAATGACTTTAGCAGGTGAGTCCTAGGTGAGGAGTCAGCATGTATATGTATGTGGGCACAGAGGCAACAGGTCAGGGAACAAGAAAAAGTTTTCCTGATGGTCAAGACCTTAAATCTTGAGGCAAAACAACTTATATTTAATCATTCTGGTTTGAAATCTGTCTAGAATTTTATTGCAAAGAACAAAAAGAACACTGATGATATTTTAATGTTTTCTTTATAATTCAGGGCCACCACATCACATAACAAAAGGATGCCCTCAGGCTCCATTGGGACTTGCTACACCTATATTAAACAGTTCTAAATTGCCTTGTCTTCAAAGTCATGTCCTTTATTTTATTTTAATTCTAGTATAGTTAATATACAGTGTTATACTAGCTTCAAGTGTACAATATAGTGATTCAACAATTCCATACATTATTTAGTGGTCATCACAAAAGGTGCACTCCTCCATCTCCATCACCTATTTCACCTATCCCCTGCCCACCTCCCCTCTGATAACCATCTGCTTGTTCTCTATAGTTAACAGTCTGGTTCTTGGTTAGTCTCCCTCTGTCTCTTGTCTTTCTCTTTTTTTTTCCTTTGCTCATTTGTTTTGCTTCTTAAATTCCACATATGATTGAAATCATTTGGTATTTGTCTTTCTCTGACTGGCTTATTTTGCTTATAATATACTCTCTAGGGCAGCCCAGGTGGTGCAGCAGTTTAGTGCCGCCTGCAGCCCACGGCGTGATCCTGGAGACCCTGGATCGAGTCCCACGTCAGGCTCTCTGTATGATGCCTGCTTCTCCCTCTGCCTGTGTCTCTGCCTCTCTCTCTCTCTCTCTCTGTCTCTATGAATAAATAAATAAATAAATATTAAAAAAAGAATATACTCTCTAGTTCCACCCATATCATTGCAAATGGGAAGGCCTCATTCTTTTTTATGGCTGAATAATTCAGCCATAAAAATAATATATGATATATTATATAATAATATATAATACATTAATATATTATATAACATATACTGGATTATTATATATTATATCCATCATATTTATCATATATATGATGTGACATATACACACATATACATATATCACATCTTCTTTAGCCATTTATCTATCAATGGATACTTGGGCTGTTTCTATAATTTGGCTATTGTAAATAATGCTGCAATAAACATAGGGGTGCATGTATGTCTTTGAATTACTGTTTCTGTATTTTGGGGGTAAATACCCAGTAGAACAATTACTGAATCATAGGGTAGTTCTAATTTTAACTTTTTGAGAAACCTTCATACTCTTTCCACAGTGGCCTCACCAGTTTGCATTCCTATCAACAGTGCAATGTTCCTTTTTCTCCACATTCTTATAACACTTGTTGTTTCTTGTGTTTTTTATTTTAGCCATTCTGACGGGTGTGAGGTGATATCTCATTGTAGTTTTGATTTACATTTCCCTGATTTTAAGTGATGTTGAACATCCTTCCATGTGTCTGTTATGTCCTTTTTTATATGGTGGTATCTTCCTCTGATCTCCTATCAGTGTTTCTGCACATAGAAGTCCTTCTCCAACCCACCTGCCTTTTTGCTTTGAAGAACTGTGGACATGGAAACCAGATAACCAGGCTTATGCAAATCATGTCTAATATAAGAATACTAAGCTATGCATAAGGCTGAAGGAATTCTACTATGCCTAAAGAGTATGAGATAGGAAGGAAGGACCTTATGAAATCTATTCTAGTCATCCAGCGATCACTTTGTTTACTGTCCATTGATTAATTATATTCAAAATAATCAGGCCAAAAATGCAAGTTCTAGAAAGGTCAACAATTTCTAAAAGTAGAAACACTTTCACTGGCCTGTCACTCTATAGTTTACATAACAACAGAAGCTTAGATGAATCTAGCTAGAACACACTATTTATAATGCCAGTAGATTGGGAGATTTCTCTAATACCTTTAAGCATTAGTGGGATTGTAAGACCAAATTTGTCCTACTAATGCATTCACAGAATGCCTACTCAATGTCACTGAACCTAATACTGTCATGTAAAGCCTCTAAGTCAATGAGAGCAGATGATGCTATCCAGTTGTAGAGGAACAGAAATGAATGGCACTGGAAGCATTCAAGAATCCTAATTCCCTCTCTTGTCCTCAGCACCTGTTCTCTAAGCTCTTGAGAGTGGTGTCTGTGTTCTGCCCCCATGAAGTTAAGCTTAGAAGAATGCACAGAGATGGAACAATAAATAGCTCATGAACAACTGTTCCTGTAGCTTAAACATTAAAGTTTCTGGCAGAAAAGGGTTTGGCACTGTATTTTCTAAGTCACTTTAAAAACTGGTGGTGGTCAAATTTTCTTTTCTCTCATATTTTGGAAAGCCTGACTCCCTCAATAAGCTCCATGATCTTAATCATGCACATATTCAGCCCAAATGCCTTTCTGATACCTAGAAATGGAACAAGAAGCATATGGAGCAAAAAGCAGTAGCTAAAGTTGGAAGCATATGTTTCTCAAAGGTGCTGCCAGAAAAAAAACTCAAATATAAAACTGGCACTCAACTGGCAGCTGTCTAAAAAAATATATTTTAAAAAAGGTGGATTTCAGAGTGTACTGAAAAGAGATATGTAGGCAGGCATCTTGGTTGAAATCTGAGATCATGAAAGTTGAAGATGACAGAGTATTTTTAATCTGTATTTTTCTATTAATCTGTATACTCAAATGAATGACATTAGAGCAGATGTGTTACATTTTTAGCATCTAGATCATTATTTTTATTTCAATTATGCACCGAATCCACTACTATGGCAAGATTTCCAATAATTTCTAGTGGCCAAAAATTAGTTTCAATATTCACAGCACATATATCTGATTTAAAAAATCTCTATCAGAATATATATAGAAATATTACAATTCAACAATACGAAGGCAAACAACACAATTATATAAAATTGACCAAGGCTTGAATAGACACAAGCCACTGATGATGTAGAAATTCCACTCCTAGGTATTCACCCAAGAAAAATGAAAAGATATTTCTATTCAGAGATTTGTAACATGAATGTTCACAGCAGTTTTACTGATGATAGTCAAAAATTGGAAATGACCCAAATATCCATCAATAGCTGAATGAATACATATTATTCACAAATGAAAAGAAAAGAACTACTGATATATACAGATGAGTCTCAGAGACATACTGAGCAAAAACAAGCCAGACACAAAAGACAGTACATTGTACGAGTCCATTGAGATGAAACTCTAGAAAAGACTAGTTTAATCTATAATGACAGAAAGCACACCAGTGGCTGCCTGGGACCAAAAGTCAAGGTAGAGGATAACTGAACAGAAGCACAAAGGAACTTTCTGGAATGAGGAAATGTTCTGTATCTCGGCTGTGGTGGTCATTACACAGCTATACAACTATATCAAAACTCACTGACATGTACTTAATATGGTTTGCTTTATTACCGATAAATTATACCTCAAGATAAAGACAAATTATACCTTAAGAATTAGTTTCATATTAACAAAACTAAAAAGTCAGATTTTCTTCAGCCTCTGACATCATTGTTCACTGCCCACTCCTTGAGAGCCAGGTTCCCTAATTTTGTTCAGAATACAGCATTTACCTATTTTGCGACTTCATAATTTAACTTTTCCTACATTAACTCTTTCAAACTCATTAATCCAACTCTACTAGCTATTGAAAGATCCAGAACTCTACATGCTGTTAGGAATCTCTGCTCTTCCTCCCTTTAAACACAGCCCCAGGGACAGCTCATTTATTTCAAAAAATTCATGTATCATCTGCATGGAACACTCGTGTTATTCACAGACATCTTAGTTATAGGACATCCCACTAAACATCTCATCTATCTTCTGAAAACTTGCTTCATATTCAACTTACCCCATCACAGCATATAATGCCACTAAATAAATCTCTTAAATTGGTTACCAAATCCAACTTTCACAAAAGAAAACTTAGGGTTATTTATATCACTGTTCTTCACTTCCCACAGCTACTCTGTTTCCAAAATCTCCCCCTCTCCCCACTGGAGGATCTCCTACTATATTGTAAAATCTCTGGGAAAGAGATAATTTATTATTCCACATTTTATCCCTCACAGTACCTACAGCAATGTCCTAAACTTCAACAATTTCATAATAACTGTTTGTCACATAAATCTGTAGATCAAACTACCAACCAATCTGCTATAATTACTACGTCTTCAACTATTTCTATATGACACACTTCAATTTAAGCAAATAATCTCTTGCATGGACAGTCACATTCTTATAGAAGATCATAGGAGACTTAAAGAAGTAAATTACTATAATTGATGGAATTTCAGGTCTTAGAAGAGGAAAGGGAATGCCTTCAGAATTTCTGATACAACTGCCTCTTAGTATCCTTTTCCCTGCATTTAAGGATTTGCTCTCCCAATACAGAATCATATGAATAAAGGTAGTTCCACAGTGGTTTAGAGTGCACCAACCCTAGACAGAGGCTCTACACAGAGTGCATCAGTATCTTCCTCTGTGATTAATGGACTGGATTAAATGTTAATATATAGGGAAGTCCTTTGTAAATGCAACACTAACAAATATAAAGGATTATTTCCCTATAAGAGGTAGGGAGGTATGGATTTGCAAAGGGATGCCAAGTAGACCCCACCTTGCATAATGATTTGCCTGAAGCACTACATGAGGAAAAGCGAAAAGGTTTACCCTGGCTCAGGAGGAGTTTTGAAGACTAAATATCCCAGGTATACTCTAAATTCTGTTCAATTTTCAGGGTGTGTGATTCTAGCCTTGTCAAAACCATGTATCTTATAGCTTTGGCACACCATTGTTTGGTCTTCCCAAGCCCTTTAAATCCCCACTCTCCCTTCTCACTACTGCTCCTGATTTAACACAGATTAATCTCACACACTGAAAAGTCTTTTCTGCCAACCTCTCTGCTTTCCTTCTTATATGCAGAGATACAAACTACCCTCAAGATTTCAAGACTCCACCTCTTTCATGCAAGAAACAGAAGAGAGGCGCCTGGGTGGCTCAGTTGGTTAAGTGTCCGACTCGTGATTTCGGCTCAGGTCATGACCTCAGGGTTGTGGGACTGAGCCCTGAATGAGGCTCTGTGTTGGGCATGGAGCCTGCTTAAGATTCTCTCTCTCCCTCTCTGCACCCCTTGCCTTCTCCCTACCTGAAAAAGAAAGAGAAAAAGAAGAAGCAGAAGAACTGATGTTCATGTAGGGTAAATACCAAGTGATCCACATATTGGAAAGTGGGAAAATCTGAACCTTTTAGGGATGTTCCTTTTGGATTAGAATCAATAGAGTCAATAGAAGTTATATTAGAGTCAATAGGGGTTATTGACCCTATTAGGTTAGAGTCAATAGAGGTTACTGTTCTTCCTTTGAAATGCCTCCTTCCATGTGTAATAAGCTGCCTCTTGCTTGGTACAACCCTTGTCCCATAAAGGCCTAGACTAGGAAGCAATGCTAGTATACTCTTCTTTCTGCCACTGGGGTTTATTTTTTCCATATCATTGAAGTGACAAGAACCCATGAATAAAAATAAGAAGGTTGTACCTTGTGAGAGGAGTTCACGGAGTGCCCTTTTAGTGTAAATCATAGATTAGAGGGGTAAAATCAGTACCCACTCATAAGTGGTTGAGCTAGGGCTTCCACAGAGAGCTTTGGCATCAAAGCCCAGCAACAGGGATGCCTGGGTGGCTCCGTGGTTGGGCGTCTGCCTTTGGCTCAGGGTGTGATCCTGGGGTCCTGGGATCGAGTCCCACATCAGGCTCCCTCTGAGGAGCCTGCTTCTCCCTCTATCTGTGTCTCTGCCTCTCTCTCTGTGTCTTTCATGAATAAATAAATAAAGTCTTAAAAAAAAAAAAAAGCCCAGCAATAATGAGCAGTGTGCATGTGCTAGGAAAAGCTAAACTACAGAGCTCTCTGCAGAACCTATGGCAGTGCTACACGGCTATGGTGGAGGTTGGGGCTCCTGTCGTGCCAACCCTCTCTATCACAGACACATACAATACAACCTCATTCTAAATCTCATTACTCTCCAGTAATTGACATTCCTACCAAGAACAAACTCAACATTAATCTTTATTGAGATCTCTTACTTATATTCCACCATAGCTAAAAGAGAGGTAAAAGATGAAGCTGTTATTATCAGAAAAATAGAGCTGTGGTAGAAAAAAATACCAAAAAAAAATCCTAGTTGTCCATGAAGCTACAGATGCCATCAACGATGTGCAAACCATCATACACTAACAGCTAATTTTGCTGGCCCTAAATGAATGCTAACCTATCTTGTTTGTTCATGTTATTTAATTTTTAAACTATGTATAAAAATGCCATATTGTTGAAGTTGTTTATAGAGTAAATTCAAATTTCATTTCCTAAATCCCTGAGTTCAAGAAATGTCCTTGAGTCCCAAAAGAAATGGCTTACCATGGTGTATATCATCTTGGTTACCTACTCAGCCTCCAACCAAGACATTTATTTATTTATTTTTAAAGATATTTATCTATTTATTCATGAGAGACACAGAGAGAGAGGCAGAAACATAGGCAGAAGGAGAGGCAGTGGTGTGGGACTCGGTCCCAGGATCCTGGGATCATGACCTGAGCCAAAGGCAGACGCTCAACCACTGAGCCATCCAAGTGCTCCCAAGACAACATTTAAAAAGTTATTTCAATTTCTTTGAAAAAAATGGAAACACAAAAACCAAAAGAAACACTTCATAGACTTCATTTAACATAAACAGTTCTTAAGAAAACTTCTGGGGGTGCCTGTGGGGCTCAGTTGGTTAAGCATCCAACTCTTGATTTCGGCTCAGATTATGTTCTCATGGTTGTGAGACTGAGCCCCCATCAGGCTCCGTGCTGAGTGTGGAGACTGCTTAAGATTCCCTTTCTCCCTCTTCTCCCTCCCCCTAAAAAAAAGAAAAGAAAACTTTTAAACACACGTATTAAAAAAAAAAGGTTTAGGAAACAACTGGCTTTAAAAAGAGAAAGAAAAGCCATGAAATTAACTGACAGAAAAGTGAAAAGTTTCAAGTTCTGATTATATTTGAAGACGGAAAATCCATGATAGAAAGCATTATTGTTCTTCCCACATGTTGAATGCTTTAACAGAACAGCCACTTTCTTCTTTCACTTATGGCTTCAAGAGGGAAAATAGTTAATATTTATGGCAAGATTTGACACGACATGACATGACCTATCATAACAAGAAATGGAATCTGCCACCACAGCCCCTTCCTTCTTCTCAGAACTAAGGGGTATGAACTAGGCCATAGCACCACCTCAGCAACAGAGACCACTTTCGCAGCTTTTAGAGATCCAAAGTTACTCCTGCAAATGAAGACCCCCCTCAACCCACCATGGGATCTCCTGGGGGCGCGGGGGGGAGGGGGGCGCCAACCTACAAGTTGCTATAAATACAGTTCTCTTAATGTCGCATTGTTAACTTCTAAAAACTCCTTAGCTTCTATGATAACTGCAGTCCTCTGATTTTCCTCCTCTTTGATTTTTCCTTCTTGGTCTTCTTTATAGCCTTTTGTTCAACCTCTCCTTAAACAGTTCTCTCTTTGGCCCACTCTGAATTCTGAACTCTCTCTGTGGGGGAGGGTTCACTTATTCTCATGGCTTTAAAAATATCCTCAGGCTGATGTTCCCAGATTTCTATTCTGAGCCCAGGCAACTCCTGAGCTTCTGACTAAAATTTCTAATGAATCTAGCGGACATCTATACTAGACCAATGCTCCAAAACCTTGAATGCAACCAGTCTAAAATTGAACTTGTTAACATGCTTCCTAGGGCCAACTCTTTCTCTTCTATTGACTGTTAGGTAACAGCATCACCTCCTAACAATCATCCCAGATGAAAATCAAGAAAGCTCCTCACACATCTATTATCAGCACCTAAGGTATCTCATATTTGCGGTCTCCATTTTATTCCCATGCCATGGCCTTCATGCAATTCCTCCTCATTCTTCTTGCACTACTGCCTGAAGCCTCTGTGTACCATTCTCTTACATCTCCAGATGATCCCTTAACTTCATCACTATTTATCTCCTCTTTTCAAAAAAAAAAAAAATCCATAGAGGCCATATACAAAATGTAAAGTTCTTAGCAAAGCACTCAAGGACCTTGAAAATCTGGTCCTATTCTCTCTTGCTGGTGTACTCTTCTATCAAATGCTTCTGAGCACCCTTCACGTTATTATTGCTTGTACATGTAAGAGTTCACCTGCCTTCATAGTTGTATTTTTATTCAGCTGTGCCTTATTCATGCCATTCCCTGAGCCCAAAATGAATTCCCCTCTCCTCTACTGTAATATCATACTCACTATCCAAGGCTCAGCTCAAATACTAGTTCCTTTGTGATCACTAAGCACTCTCATAAAGGAGCGCAGAGAGCCTATATCTCCAACACAGTACATGGGACCCTGCCTATCATTAGTGTCAGTTGTTTACACATTTAACTACCCTACTTGGTGGTGAAATGCTTGAGAGCAAAGACTATCTTGGTAATCATCATATTCTTACACTATTTATCTCCATACATTCACATTAAGTAGACAGGCCCCCATAAATATTTGGTGAATAAATTTCATCAATCCTTAGTCTCTGTGGAATGATTACTATTTCCAAATATAAGATATGCTTTTTAAAAAGGAGAGTACTGATAAGCAGATTACATATAGTCTCAAGTTATGTTAAACAGACTTTCTCCTCCAAGTTTATGGGTATTTATAAAATAGGGCTCAAGAAACTGATGAACAACTATTTAACAAAAATTATTTATTTGCATAAACAGCATGGCATCCATTTCTTATTGTTCCAAATTTAACAAGGATCCATATTTCTTCCTTGTAAGTCACTTTAAGGACAAACACACACAGTAAAAGCAACTCTTAGATCACGACTTTGATCATAAATAGAATCTAATATAAACATGATCTAATACTTAAAAAGGAAAGCCTAAGATCAACTTTCTTGAGTTAGCTGTAACCATTATAGTGTCATTCTTTAAAGACTAGTAAAAATTCAAAACTTTTTAGAGGAGACAGTGGGTACATCCAAAGGAGTTCATATTCCAAACAAGGACAATACAAAGAAATTAAAAGACTTTTCTTTTTCCTTTCATCCCTCCAGAATCATTTTCTACCCTCTCCCATGCTCTGCCCTGAAAGACTGATCTATATAGCCAGCATCAATTGGGCTCCCTTGCCTCTGGCTTCTCATTGGGTCTGGCCGATGGGAAGCAGGAGATCAGAAGGTAGGAAGAAAAAGAAGTTAAGACATTTATCTACTTGGATTCCTCCCTGCCAGACTACAGGCTGGCAGTGTGTGTTGTTACTGTAGAACAGTGCCTCTCTCCTATCTTCAGCTTTTGCTGGTTTCCACCAACATGATACCCCTTGTCTTAAGGCTTAGGGATATTAACAGCTTTCCACTATTGCTAGCCCAAGGATGTTTCACCATCTCTCTTTGATTTCCCTTTACTCTGACTTTTGTAAATAGTCTTTTCATTAAACATAGTGACAACACTTAGAAAGGAATTTGGCAAGTTAGTTTATAATGAAGAAAATACTGAATCTCAGCAATAAATAAAACAAAACAAATAAACATAATATATATCTAAGAGGGAAAACACTAAAGTGTCAATTAAGAAAAATGGAGAAAGGCAGAATAAAAAATATAAACTTGAGAGAAAAAGAGAAAAGCATGCATAAGTTTTTTAAATTTTATGATAATTTCTTGAACATAAATTTTGTAATTTTTTTTTAAGATTTTATATATTTGAGAGAGAGAGAGAGAGCAGGAGCTGGGGAGCAGAGGGAGAGGGAGCAGTAGGCTCCCCACCAAGCAGGGAGCCCAACATGGGGCTCAATGCCTAAGAGATGCTCATGACATGAGCTGAAGGCAGATGCTTAACTGACTGAGCCACCTAGGCACACCAATTATTGTTTTTGATATGATTTTCTTCCTTAATACATTGGAAATAATGATTTAAAAAGTTTAATTTTTATCCTAAGCTGCTTATTATCTATATTTTTACAAAGTCATGCTACTGTTCCAGTGTTGAAACTCAAGGAATTATTTCAAATTTGTACCTTTACTACCTTCCATGTTCTCTGGACACTGTGCTTTTGTTGCATCCAAGTATATACTATGTTTCATTTTTTTAAAAATATTTATTTATTATCGAGTCCCACGTTGGGCTCCTGGCATGAAACCTGCTTCTCCTTCCTCCTGTGTCTCTGCCTCTCTCTCTCTCTATCATAAATAAATAAATCTTTAAAAAAAAATTTATTTATTTATTTTTGAGGAGAGAGAGTGCAAGCACAAGGAGGGGCAGAGGGAGAGAATCTCTAGCAGACTCCCCACTAAGCATGGAGCTGGATGCAGGGCTTGATCTCACGACTCCAAGATCATGATCTGAGCTGAAACCAAGAGTTAGACACTCAACCAACTGAGCCACCCAGATGTTCTGATGTTTCATTCCTAACATACATTCAATGGTATATGTCTCCTAAGATTGCCCCCAATAATCCCTGGCTTCTAGTATTTTTTTTAAGATTTTTATTTATTTATTTTAGAGAGAGAAAGAGAGACCAAGCGAGGCAGGGGAAGGGCAGAGGTACAGGGAGAGAGAGAATCTCCAGCAGACTTCCCACTGAGCATGGAGTTGGATATGGGACTCAATTTCACGACCCTAAGATCATGACCTGAGTCAAAATCAAGAGTCAGATCCTTAACTGCCTAAGCTATCCATGTGCCCCTGCCTCCCAGTATTTATGCCCTTATGTAACCTCTCCCCTTGAATGTCTGTTAGAGCAAGTGACTTGCTTCAAACAAATAGAATATGGCAAAAGTGATGATTCCAGAGTTAGAAAAAGATTATAGCTTCTACCTTGGGTGCTCTGTCTTGTGTTACATATTTGTGATATTTTTAAAAAGTTTTAAAATATGTTTTCTCTAAAGGTGCCTGGGTGGCCCAGTCGGTTTAGCATCTGACTCTTGGTTTTGGCTCAGGTCATGACCTCAGAGTTGTGAGATTGAGTCCCACATCAGGATCCTTGCTCACGGTAGAGTCTACACAAGACTCTTTCCTTCTCCTCCTGCACCGCCCCCCCATCATGTGTATGCACTCCCTCTCTCTCAAATAAATCTTTTATTTATTTTTATTCTTTTTAAAGATTTATTTTTTATTTATTCAGAGAGAGAGAGAGAGAGAGAGGCAGAGACACAGGCAGAGGGAGAAGCAGGCTCCATGCAGGGAGCCTGATGTGGGACTCAATCCAGGGTCTCCAGGATCACACCCCGAGCTGCAGGCGGCGCTAAACCACTGGGCCACTGGAGCTTCCCTCAAATAAATCTTTAAAAAAAAAAAAAAAAAAGTTTCCTCTATTTCTACTTTTCCCATTAAAAAGTAAATGGGAAAATGTTAGCCAATACTAGAATTTTAACAACAGAAAACTGTTCTTAAAGGCAACAAGGACTAAGGGAGGAAAAGAATTAGTGAAAGATAATATAAAGAGCTACATAGATTTGAATCTATAGATGTGATGACTTGCTCTGAGGGTACTGAAAGAAACTGCTTAAACCTCTTGATGTTCACTTGTCCTAATATTGAAAACAAAGTATCTGTAATGTACGAGAATTATAAATATATTATGATTCTGATTAGGACTATTAAAAGAAGATAGCCCTACAAGTTACTGTTTTGTAAGCTTAACTTTAATGAGAGTCGCCAAAAAGTCAGGAAAATAAAATACAGTTCTCAGAACTATCAGATGGACATTCAAGTGATTGAAAGGTCAAAATTCCATGCTTATCAATCAATCAGTTTCAACCTGTAAAAACAATGTCCCAAGGTAAACAAGATTCAGTTGGGATGTAATGAAACAGAATGACCAGCTGGCCGAACAAGCTCTTTATAATGATTATATCAAAGTAGGGCCACAATGGGAACAGAACACTTAATCTGAAAGACAATATTATATATTAGAACTGGAAAGAAAATGCAAACGGGAAATTCAGTACAGTAACTTTATATGAAGTTAGTTTAGGGTCGCAAATCACACGATCAGAATTACCCTTAAGACCTCTTAGAAAGTGTCATGGAAATATAGATTGTAGCACCTCTCAGCCAGTCCTTCCTCCAGCACTGAATCAGGCCTTTATTTTTCTGCTGTAAACCAAATGAAGAAGTTGGAGCATGTTGTACAAAATCACATCTTTCAACACCAAAATAATACCAAGAATGGCAAAAGGCTCATAACACGAAAGGCACAAAGCAACCAAGATGACTGAGCAACAGCAGGTTCACGTCTCACATTGCAAGCTTGCTCCAGGAATAGCACAGGGGAATCACTCATATCATGAAACATGTTCTATTCTCTCTCTCTCTCTCTCTCTCCCTCCCTCCTTTCCTTGGCCTCCTTCTCTCCCTCTCCATTCCCATAACATAAAATGCATATGACAATAAGCCACTACAGTTAACGAAGGTAGAAAACATCTAGTTATAATGGCTGCTGACAGCAATGTAGCACTGATACTTTTAAAAAACGAGGTCACTAGCAATTTGGCCCACTGACTTGAGCTCAACTTCTGAACACAACCGGCCATAGTCATATCCTTACCATTTGTTCCTTTTCTATGCTGGGATTACACTAAGTACTCCCCTACCACAGAGGATAGACACATGGAGGGGTGGGGGGAGGGAGTGGGAACAGCACCATTCTAAAAGTCAAAAGACCTGGGCTCTAGATTGGTTCTACCCTACACTAGCTGTGTGAATATGGCCATGTCCCAAGACTTTTCTAGACCTCAACTTTCTCTTTTTAGAAATATAAGCATTATCCTAGACAGTGATCTAAGACAATTTTTGGCTTTAGATTATGCATCTAAATAAATCATAATTTCAGAACTACATCATGTTCTGAAATCTGTTTTTTTCCTGGTACTGTAATGAATCTCTTGTGAAGTGTTACAGTCTAATGCTTAAGAGCTGGGGCTCTGGAGTCCAGTAAATCTGGATTCATATCCCAGTGCTGTCACTTTCTGAGACAATGGGCAAGTTGCTAACCTCTATGAGCTTCTGTTTTCCCTTCTGAAATGGGGACAATAATCTCCCTTTTGCAATAAGACTGTTATGAAGATATAGCAGGTAACATATATAAATACCTAGTACAGCATCTAGCACACTCTAAGCTTTAAATAAATTTTATCATTGATGATGATGATGATGATGATGATGTTAGTGGAATAAAATGTTTTAAATACGTCTGTTTAGGGGGAAGCCCCAGGCCTTACTTACAGAAAAATGGGAAGCAAATAACATCCTAGGATGTCAAACCAATGCCCTTCCCTCATTAGCAACGAGTGCTGATCCACAAAACTCTCCAAATCAAATCCTGTCCAAGGTATCATATCTATTCTAACTTCATACTCTAGGACAGGCTTCCAAAGTATAGACAGTGGTCTTTGTCTACACAGAAATAGGAAATCTGTTTATTTTATTTTTTTTAAAGATTTTATTTGTTTATTCATGGGAGAGAGAGAGAGAGAGAGAGGCAGAGACACAGGCAGAGAGAGAAGCAGACTCCATGCAGGTAGCCTGATGTGGGACTCGATCCTGGGATTCCAGGATCACACTCTGAGCCGAAGGCAGACACTCAACCACTAAGCCACCCAGGCATCCCGTGAGAAACCTGTTTAAAACAGATTATATGCTTATGTGACAAAGTCAAAGAAGTTTATCTGAGATTTTATTCTGCTACAAAAATCACACACCCACTTCTTATCAACTTTTTTTTTTTAAGTTTGAAAGGTAGATTTAAAAAGGAAGAAACAGAAAAAGAAACAAAAATGCCTATTAATTAAAATTCTGCTAATAGAAAAGTTGAAGACAAGAACTTGTATACCATACAAAAAGTGAATTAAAAACAAATTATTTGAAAAGGCATTATGATAACAGAAAACACAATTAGCATGTTTGTTTTAGTTAGCTTTTATCTATCAAAGAGCAACTTAATCCCCAAACACAGAACCAATTCAAATCTATACAATACAATAGTGACAGTAAAATGAGTATTTCTTCTCTTAAAAAACCTGTTCTTCTAATGGATATTAACCTAAGAAAACCTTACTTTTACATGATATATACTATATATCCATTCTGTGCAAGAAAATGAATTCATTTGGCTGGTAAATTGCTTTAGCTGATGAGTTTTCCACTCACATCAGCTTCTGGAACACTGAGTTTCAACTGTTCTGTTTTTACTTGTCTGTTCTAAGTGGCATATATTTCACTGTATTTTATCCACACCTTGTACTGCCCTAAATCCCAACTGATTTTCATCCTCAAACACTTGTTCTTGATTTTTCTGATGATTTTCACTTCATCATAGCTACTGGAAAATAAATAGAACTTCAAAAGAAAGTAAAGATGAAATCAAATAAACATCTTAAAGCACTGATCTTGATTTGTCTTACCTTTGAAGGTAAAACAGAGCTTTGCTAAAAACTAACCAAGAGAAAGAAATCTAGATTCTCTAGAGTCACCCAAAGGGCCCAAAATGGTTTCCTTTGCCGGTCAGTTCAGGGTACCTAGAACTAAGAATAAGCAGCAATAGGGTGTGATAGTACAGAGAGTATCTAAAACAACAAAACAATTTTTATCTAATAACAATTTTAATTAATTAACATCAATTAATATCTGGATTATTAAAAACAAAACAAAAGAATTAACAAAAAAACTTCTATGATTAAGTTTTATAATTTGTCAGTTTGTTGACAGGAAAACCTGAGCAATTTGCTCCTGTGGACAGAGTTCTGAATCTGAAGCCCTGAGTCTATTTCTAACATTGCATCCACAGCCTTTGAATATGTAAGTTCTATGCCTCAGATTCCTTGCAACTTCATCCAGATGTTGCAAGGATCAATTTGACAGAGTAAAAAAGATATGAAATATCACCTTCCTATTCCTATAAAAAATATATATATATAAATTTCCGTGTGTGTATATATATATATATATATACACACACACACACACACACACACACACACAGAAAACTTTCAAATAGAGCAAAGGACAGAAAGGAATAGTATAGATACTGAACTTCAAGTTAAGGATTGTAATAAATGGATTACATGTATTAGCATTTTTATTTATTTAAGTATTTTTTTTAAGTAATCTCCACCTCCAGTGTGGGGCTCGAACTCATGACCCCGACATCAAGAGTTACATGCTCTTCTGAATGAGCCAGCCAGGCGCCCCTCTGTATTAACATTTTTAAACCAAGCATTATAATACTCACAAAGCATTATACTATAACAAAATATTCAAAGAGAAAAAGGCAGAATACAAAATTATAAAAGGCAAAAAAGTAACAGGCTTCCCATGGAGACTTCCACTTTTCCATGTTTTTCATTCCCTCCAGTGAGCTCACATGAACTCTAAGGAATTCCAGGAGCAGAACCACTATAGAACAGTGGTTCTCAAATTTTAGCACACATCAAAATCATCTGGAGGACTTCTTAAATGAAGAAGACTCTCTCCCTGAGTAGAATTTACCTAACAGGTTACTCGGTGATATTGATGCTGATATGGCTGATAAGGACCACACTTTGAAAATACTGTTTTAGAATGCTGGATGGTATGCCACCGCCACTATCCACACAATCTCCATAAGTGTTGGGGGAGGTAATCAGCAAACAAATTCTTGTCCATCCACACAATACCTCATTTCTCCTCTCCCTAGCATTCATTCACTCACTAGAAAACAATTTTATAATACCCTTAAGATGATTTCTATAAAGTGAAAGATGGATGCTTTCATAATCCAGAGGAAGAGAGAGAGAGAGAGAAGGGAGCAGAGAGAAAATTTGAAAAATAATGGCTGAAAACTTCCCAAATTTGATGAAAAACATGAATATAAACATCCAAGAAGCCCAACAAATTCCAAGCAAAATAAACTCAAACAGACTCACACTGAGACACAGTATAATCAAACTTTCAAAAGACAAAGAATTTTGAAAGCAGCATGAGAAAAGTGAATCATTACACACAACAGATTTTACCACAATTTTTCAAAAAAGGAAAAAAGTAATAGACATTCATATTAGAAAACTTTAGAAAACCAGAAACATATAAAGCATACAATCAAAACTAGCTATAATCCCTTTACCCCAAAATAGCTACTGGACTTTTTGGCATATTCCCTTCCAGTCATTTTCAACACATTAATGCAATTTCAATGCATTTCAATGCAATAACATTTTATATGAATTTCCTCCTACCTAACAAATTATAAGAATGTCAAATATTCTTTTAGAATGATATAATAACATCATACTATTTTATCATATGGATGAGTCATAATTTAACAGTACACATTATCTAGAACAACATTACAAAAACTATAGGGAAGTGGAGTTTCAGCCTTGGTCCCATACAGAAGTATTTTTTTAAGTACTTTATTTATTTATTCCTGAGAGACACACAGAGAAAAGCAGAGACACAGGCAGAGGGAGAAGCAGGCTCCATGCAGGGAGCCAGATGCGGGACTCGATCCCAGAACTCCGGGATCACGGCGTGAGCCAAAGGCAGATACTTAACCGCTCAGCCACCCGGGTGTCCCTTTGCAACACCTTTTTAAACAACAGAGCTGCCTGACCCACTATCATCATGACAGATTGACATCAACAACTTATCCAGAGTAAGCTCATTCAAGACCATTTTTTTTTCTTCTCTTCAACTCAGGGTAAAAATGGAAACAAGGCTCCAATGATTAGATAGATAGATGGATGGATGGATGGATGATGGATGGGTACAAAGAGAATCTGAGTAAAGATAAATATAAGTATAGATATAAATATAAATATATATCAATGGCATACATACATATTTTACAGTGTTACTTATGCACAATTTCTAGCATATTATAATTTCCCCACAATTAGAGTATAAACTCCTAGAGAATAAGTGATTTATCTTATCCATCTTCATTCTCCTCACACACACACCTAACACACGCCCGATATATGGTAGACCCTTAATGAATGTTTACTGGATTAAAAAAAAATGATAAAGTAACAGAAAATGTCATCCTTAAAAATTATAGCCACCATTTATTAAATATCTTTCCCATAAAATATTCTTAAAAATTGGTCTGATCATAATACTAAGAAAAAAAAGGATTAGGATATAAAATTTTATGCCCATTCTTGATAAAGACATTTTTCAACTATGCACAGACATCAACAAATGTTTACTGAGGAATTACAATATGTGAGGCACATTCCAAGCACTGGAGAAAAGGAGACCTATGAGCAGAGACCTGAAGGAAGTAAAGGAGGGAGTCACATTGAAAGGGGAGAAAGCATGCAGACAGAAGGAACAACAAATGCAAAGGGCTTGAAATAAACACTTGCTGTGAAGGAGGAACAGTAAGGAGATCAATGTGGCTAGAGAAGAGTGGATGAGGAGGACAGTGTTTGGGTACAGAAAACGAGTGTTCAGTTAATTGGAACATATCAGGGGCATGTTACTTTGGACTTATCAGGTATATAGTGGAAGGTACTCATTCACAGGAGAGGTAAGAGCTAACGATGTAAACTTTAGATTTATACAGATGGTATTTAAAGCCATGAACCTAAATGAGATCACCTAGGGAACGAGAGTAAAAAGAAGAAAGCAGAGTTGAAAAACAAGCTCTGAGACATCTCAACATAAAGAGACTAGAGGGAATAAAGAAAACTAGCAAAGAAATAGTGTCTAGTGAGCTAAAAGGAGAATTTAATTTTTTTTTCATTCCAGTGTAGTTAACATACAGTGTTATATTAATTTCAGGTGTACAATACAGTGATTCAACAGTTCCATATATTACTCAGTGCTCATCAAGATAAGTGTACTCTTAACCTCCTTCATCTATTTCACCCATTCCCCCCACCCATCTCCCCTCTGGTAACCATCTGATTGTTCTCTATAGTTAAGATAAAAGGAGAATTGTTTTAAAGTGGCATCTTAGAAGCCAAATGAATACAAGAGAAAATGAGTAAGTCAGTTGCTACAGAAAGCTTAGGATGAGGACAAAGAACTGATTGTTAGGTATAATGATATGAAAGTCACTAGCGGTACCAATATACTGTTCACTCATTTACCCTTTCTGGAAAAAATACTTGTGGAAGAAAAATTACTCCAGCCAAATGAAAAGTTAATTCAAATAAAAAACTCAAAAAATAGGTGTGATAACAGGCACAAAGTGGTTAGGAGAAATGAATCCAGTAAAACAAGGTTAAATTACTTCACTGTGGCTATAAATGTTCATGTAATTAATTACCAAGAAAAGGTTTTTAAAAGAGACAGTATAGTAAAATATACCTACATGGATGATGATGTGAAAATAAATTTTCAGATTATTTCTATAAAATACTTGAAGTATTGAAGGAAGAGGAAGGAGTAAGAAAGGATAAATTAAAGCATGCTAAATGTTTTCTTATTCATTTGGAGGTTATAGATATTTTTGTTTTGAATATTAATGAAGTGTGTATATATTGATTAAAAGGCACCACAGTAGGAAACAAAATGAATAATAATTTTCAAGTAATTGTAAAAGAAGTCAATAAAGCAAAAGAAAGAAAGGAAGGCTAAAATAAAACATACCAACAAAATATCAGAAAACACAAAACAAAATGCTGGCAGGCATAAGACCTATCATATGAGCAATCAAAATAAATACTAATTGGCTACATTTTTAACAAAAGTAAAAAAAACTATTAATATAAAAGACAATCCTAAAACAAAATGACACAGAAGAATGGTGGATACAATGTATCTCATATATAACAGATTAACTATGACAATTTTTACAGTAAATTTTTTATCTTATTTTTTTAACTTAAGTATAGTTGATGCACAATATTACATTAGTTTCAGGTGTACCATTTAGTGATTCAACAAGTTATATATTTTGCTATGCTTATCAGAAGTCTAGCTACCACCTGTCCCCTTACATCACTATTACAATATCACAGCCTGCGTGCCCTATGCTGTATCTTGTATTCCCTTGACTTATTCATTCCATAACTAGAAGCCTGTATCTCTCTGTCTCCTATTTTATAGTAAATTTAATTCACAAAAATTAAATGGAGCAACATAGATATTTTATATTCATTAGCAAGTATAATTTAAGAAGACACAACAATCCCACATTTTTATATATCATAGCATCTAGTTACATAAAGTAAAAACTGAGAAATATAAGAATTTCATGAATTCAAAATATCAGTGGAAGACTGTTGTCTCAGAATTTGTTAGCTCTTCAGACAAAGAAAAAAAAAGGAAGGGTTAGAATCATCCCATTAAAAAACTTGATAAATGGGATTCCTGGGTGGCGCAGCGGTTTGGCGCCTGCCTTTGGCCCAGGGCGCGATCCTGGAGACCCGGGATCGAATCCCACGTCGGGCTCCCGGTGCATGGAGCCTGCTTCTCCCTCTGCCTGTGTCTCTGCCTCTCTCTCTCTCTCTCTCTCTGTGTGACTATCATAAATAAATAAAAATTAAAAAATAAAAAAAAATGTTAAAAAAAAAACTTGATAAATGAATGGTTCATACCTTTGACTCTTTGGAATATTTATCACATTTGGGTATTCATTTCAAATATCCATGGAGGGCAGCCCCGGTGGCTCAGCGGTTTAGCGCCACCTTCAGCCCAGGGTGTGATCCTGGAGACCCAGGATCGAGTCCCACGTCAGGCTCCCTGCATGGAGCCTGCTTCTCATCTCTGCCTGTGTCTCTGCCTCTCTCTCTCTCTCTCTCTCTCTGTGTGTGTCTCTCATGAATAAATAAATTTTAAAAATTTAAAAAATACATCCATGGAACACTTATTTTTTTAAAGATTTATTTATTTATTTTAGAGGGGAGTTGGGACAAAAGGAGGAGAGAGAGAATCTCCAGCAGACTCCCTGCTGAGCAGGGAGCAGGACGCGGGGCTGGATCTCACAACCCCAAGATCATGCCCTGAGCTGAAATCAAGAGTCGGATGCTTAACTGACTGAGCAGCCCTCCAGGCACCTCTTCATGGAACGTTTATAAAAACTGATCATTTTATAGGCCACACAGAAAACCTTAATGAATTCCTAAACCAAGAATAGTAATTTTCTCTGACCCCAAAATAGTACAAACAAAAACAACTTAATAGGTAACAACAACAACAAAATTCTAACCAGTTATAGATTCTGACAACTAAAAAGTCACGAACCAATGAGAAAATTAAAACTAAGGTTATGAACTATTTAAAATTAATAACAAAAACACTACACCTTCTAATCTAAGAAATATGGCCAAAGCTGTACTCAAGAGGAAATTAGTTCCTTGGCCTGAAATGTGTTTCCTTTCATTCTCTGTATTTTGAAATCCAATTCATTAAATGCCTCCGTCTTGGCAAAACTATTCTGTACCTTTTATTTGGCAATTTTTTCCTACCTCTATGCTTTCTCACCATGTTTTAAAAATCACTTCATTTCATATTTACATCATTCTGCTTGGCTTTATAGACCCTTGATTTTGTGCCCATCTCAACTTAGTGGACTTCCTGCTACTAGAGTGTAGGGAGCAGCCGTTGCCACCTTTCTATCAACTCAGGTTCAGCACGGTTGGAGTCCTGGCTCTCTAACAGTAAGAACATAGGTTGGGAAGGTCAGATAGACCCAGGTTAGAATCTTAGCCCCGTTATCTTGGAACTGCCTGACTTGAGACACACTGCTTAACCCTCCAGCCTTCCTTCTTCACTCAGAAGTCTATTTCAGAAGCTTACATAATAAAATACCAAGTATAATATCTGAAACATATATTTGCTAAATACATGGAAGCTACTGTGAACATTAAGAAGTTACACAAGTAAAGGAAAAATCTAGGAAATAGGTGAATAGTGGAAAACGATGGACTTTGGAGCCAGACTTATCAAATACTGGTTCTGCCAATCACTTAACAGTAGGATCTTGAGCAAGTGACTTAACATCTCTGAGTCTCCATCTCCTTACCTGTAATTCACTAAAGCTATAGTTGAGTTTAGAAATTGGCAATATAAAATGCTTAACAGGTCACCTGGCCCACAGTTAGTGTTTATAAATAGTAGCCCTTGTCACTCCCACATTGCCTCAGTGAGAGGTCTGCATGAATGCCTGCTGAATTGAATTAGAACTTTGCTGTCAGAATCTCATTTGGGTTGGCTTGGTCCCCTGATAACCCACCAAGGGCCAGAAATGACAATAAGTTATCAATTTAGTGAGGCAGGTCCTCAAGAAGCTCCAACATGTGACAGTGGTTCACCTGAGGTCAGAGTAACTGAGGCCTCACAATTAAAAAGTAATCTCATATGAGGTTGTCTTGCTGAATAATTTGTTAAAAATCCTTTTCATGAAGTTAGATCATTAAAATTGACACTAGAGCAATCTCTGAGAGAGCCCTAGGCAGGTCTCACTCCTCATTAATATAAATTAAATTTCTCAGGAGATGTTGTGAGTCTTCCCACCTGACAAACAGTGTTGACATTTACTGGATTTCCCTCTGACCTTTCTGGACCTAAGAAATACCTCCAAATATTAGCTATGAATAAGTTATTATTTTGGTTTTTACTTCACAATTATTCTTGAGAGTAAAGTGATTTTGTCTACTTTATTTTTCAGAAAGACCCTTCATTTAATGTGTCACCTTCCATTTTATGCTTAAGAACACATGAGGTTCTGCATGCCTAAAGAGGAGCAAGTGTGAAATGAATGACAATTCTGGGACATTATTCTTTATCGGAGATCTTTTTTCTTCCATTGAATAAAAACAGGTGATTTTTTTTCCTTCCTTAGAAGTCATAGCTAAAAGTCTTTCAATTGGTTTTTCAAATACAAGGAATGATATTAAAGGTATATTAAAATATCACTGTTACTCCCTTTGTTGGTACTAATGAATTTCATTAAATTACATAGTTGTAAAATGTTAAGAGGGAGAAAGCTTCTTGCTAAGTGAGTGATTGGGTGGAGGTGGGATGCTAAGAATATTGTTATTAAAATATGCAAACATGAATGTTCACCAGGGATAGTGTAGACTGAAGCTTTTAGCTCTGCCATTTCCCTGCATCCAGCTGTCAGTCTATCTAATTAGATAGTGCCATTCTGGCAGATGAATTTTGAAGAATTACAGAATCTTAGAGCCAGAGGCATCTTTGAAATTACCTAATACAACTTACATATTACTGATCAGAAAAATGAAGTCTGGAGTCATTTGCTCAAAGCTTTAAACCTCATTAGTGGTCAGAGCCAATGCTAGCACTGAGCTCTCTTGGTTTCTTTGCCCATTCCACATTCCTTTTTATTAGGATTAAAAGTAAAGACTACCTCCACTATAGAGGTTCATGGAGGGGTGACAGCAAATGACTAAGAAAAGTAAAGAGTGACTATCTCGTCAGAGACTTTAGGAGTACTGTCATCATCTGATAATGAATCTTTATGAAAGCAATAACATAAATGTCAGTTGGTCACTGTGGCTAGACTTGTAATCATGATAAAAGATGTCAAAAGAAGAGTGCACACTAAAGTTATACTTAGTGGGTCCACCCAAAGATTGAAACACAAAAGAAAAAACACTGTTTCTACTTGGCCGTAGAACCATCTGATTATCTAAAGTTTCCAAATGACCTTCTAATAAGACTAGACAAGATCATAATGAAGCAATTCCCATTAATGTCAGCTTGAGTTATGATTCTATCAAAATTTCCATCATAACTCCAGATAAAGATTTTAAACACAAGGCTCTCAGCCAACAAATATCTTTTCTTTTTGACTATGATATTGTAAAGAAAGATTTTTATCACGTTAGAACACTCTAGCAGTGGAAAACAAAATGTGAAGCATCGTTGTTCACAATGGTTCCTACACATACTTTTGAAAGAGGGTAGGAATACTCTGGTCACTATCTTGAACATGTCATCAATCTTTGAGACAACACACTTTTCTCCTAAAAATTGATTTTACTATGAGTAAATGGGAATAAATTTCCTTTTAAAAAGTGAATATAATTTTTTGAGGAATCATTTGTCAAAGACTCAGTTCTTAGTTTTAAATGTTTAAATATGATCACTAGAAAAAAATGAATGGAAAATAAGATTTAAAAATCAAGATGTGCAGCTGAATTGATTTATAAAATAAATTATGATCCTCTAAAATACCCCTTTTTCTCAACATCTCTAATTCCAGTTAATAAAAAACATATATACTAAAAGAATTTGAAGGTAAAGATTTTTTCCCCACTATCTTATTTATATTATATTATATTATATTATATTATATTATATTATATTATATTATATTATATTATATTATATTATATATACATATTATATTATATTACCTAGAGTTGTCTACGTAAAAAACTCAAAGTAAAATTATAAGGAAGGAATTGAGAAACAGTACTTTAAAAAATGCACTTCCCCCCAAATTCAATTTAAGATATATTACTGAGCAACTACAATGTGCAGGATTTCTCCTAAATGCTTCGTGAGAGCAATCCCTGAAAAAGTTTTCACTCAACTTATACAGTAAGTACAACAAAACCACTATGATATCCAACCTAATGTGGGAGAGGAGAGGGGAATCAGAGAAGCTTTAAGAAGAGTAGCATGTGAGAGAGGACTTTAGAAAAGGGTAAGATTTGGGGGCACCTGGTGGTTCAGTGGTTGAGCGTCTGCCTTTGGCTCAGGTCATGATACTGGAGTCCCTCATCAGGCACCTTGCAGGAAAACTGCTTCTCCCTCTGCCTATGTGTCCGCCTCTCTGTCTGTGTCTCTCATTAATAAATAAATAAAATATTGGGGGAAAAAAGAAAGAAAAGGATAAGATTTTGAAAAATAGGACAGGACAGCAAATGGCAGAGTAGAGCAATTTCCTGGTCCTAAAGTATCAATTAAAAAACTTTTGAAGGAGAGGGAGTTTCCTGCTAACAATATTAGATCACTTTACACTGTCTTTAGATAACACTTTTCAATTTATAAAACATTTTTCCTTCTCCTCCCCCTTTTCCTTCTTCTCCTCCTCCTTCTTCAGGAACAGATATTGGGGGTTTGAGGTGACTCCTTGATGTCTCTTTGAAAGAAAATACCCAACAGGATCAAAGGCTTCCAAACAAAATCGAGTACTCTTTTATAAATTTCTCAGAAATGCTACGAGTGTCAGATTCTAAGACACAGATTAGACAAGTATTATTCCCATTGTATCTATCACAAAACTGGTTCAGAGGGCACAGTGATGACCCAAATGAAAACAGTGGGTGAAAAGTAGGAACTCAGCCAGGTCTTCCAATGTTAAGAGCTTTTCACACCAGCTCACCAATGTGAGGATGAAATTCAGTCAGGCTATATACCATAGTGAAGTCCCAAGTGACATCTAGCTTCTGTTCTTAAGCAATAATGTGGATGTAACATCAGATACAAGCTATGAAAACTTCCTTTTCTTCCCCAGGACACAGTGTAATAAAAGGCATGGGAGAGGGCACCTGGGTTGCTCAGTGGTTGAGTATCTGCCTTGGGTTCAGGTCATGATCCCAGAGTTCTGGGATCAAGTCCGACATCAGGCTCCCTGCAGGGAGCCTGCTTCTCCCTCTGCCTATGTCTCTGCCTCTCTCTGTGTTTCTCTCATGAATAAATTTTAAAAAACATTTTTTTTAAAGGCACAGGAGAAAAAAGTGTATTTTTTAAAACCTTTAAATATTACTTTAAAAAAAGTAATAAAACAGATAACAATAAATTAGCAAGTTTCTATGAAGTGAATTAAAATAGCATAAAATTGTAAAATTTCAAAATCGTTAAATCCACACTTCTAAATTGATCATGATGCCTGATTATGGGAAAATCAAATCTGCTGAAATCAGATTTATTATTGAGCATATTTTTATGCAAAAAGTATGCTAAAAATATGAGCAAAGCCAACATGCTTTGTGTTGTTGATATTGTTGCTGAACAATATTCCATATCTATTGAACTGAAACATGAATAATAAACTGGGGATCTGGCTAGATGGCTAGACAGCTCCTAATTCCACAGTTATTAACTGGCGTGGTCAAGGTACCTCTCTCTCTAGAACTTAGTTTCCGATCTGAAAAATGAAGCAACTCAACTAGGTATTATTTATGGATCCTTCTTTTCTAAAACTGAGCCTATTAATATCCAAGCTTCTGGACATATGAGAGGCAATTGAAAAGACTACATGAGCCATTTTCCTCTAATGTAATATAATAAAACTTGCACACCTGAAAACCTAAAGTGCACACAGAACAGATAAGTCAAGCTTCATGAAACCAATATAATACCTCAATACTTACATAGCACTTTGGTGTTTCACAGTGCATTTTCACTTCATGTTTCCTCAACCCCTTGAAGCCACACTCATCTAAGTATTTGCAACAGAAACCCAAACAAATGATCTATATCTTTCTTGCAATGCTGGAGATGTTAAAATAGCAACAGAGTTTCAGTGTAGTATTTATAAAGGTCCTAAAAGCATTTGTTATAATGATTATCCAAGGCCCATGATAATTTTACTCTGGCAGAATTTATAACAGCAGATTATATAACTCAGCTAAAATGGCCTCAAGTATTGTATATTGTTTTAAACTACAATGAAGGTTAAAGATGATTTAGAAACTCATAGGGTCATGGGTGGCAGGGGATAATCTTGGTTTGATTTAAGGAGGTCTGTAAATAAAAACAATTTCATTCACTTTCACCTTTATATTTTGACATCTGGAGAGTGGTTTGTTGGAATCAGGAAAATGACAGATGAGACTGAACAGGAAATGCTATTCAGATATTATTTAACAAAAATGCTGAGTGAGCTATTTCAAAGGCTCAGCTGGAGGGAAGGCATTCACTATATGCTATTTATGATGCTCGTAGAAACATCTCAGAGGTATAAATTTTGGCAACTTATACACATTCCTTTAGGCATTTTCCTATATTGGTTCCCTGCCTTCTATATATAAAAAATTCTTATCCATCACAAAAAGGAGAGATATTATCATTTCCAATAGGAAGCATATGCATTTTGATGATGAAAGGAAAGCAAGTTCAATATATTTTGAGGTACTTGGTCAGGAAGTAAACACATCTTGCTTCTGAGAATCACTGAAGACAGTCCTCTATGGGTCCACTATATGATAGTACAGTATGTATGCAATTTTGCATGTGTGCACATGGGCGTGCATGCACACACACACATACACACACTTCTAAAAAACTATTAAGAAAAAATTATCATAGAGATCTTTGTCGAAGTACTGAACATGTATACTTTAAAAAGAAATACAGTTATGCAGCCAAAAGAATAATGATTTCTACTGAAATGATTGATCCCTATTATTAGTGAATTCCAAGAATCTAATAAGCAATTGTGATCTTCCCCAACCTCCACAAATCACAGTATGTAGCAAAAATTTAATTTTACTTTTTTCCTGGCTTCTCACAAAAGTGCTAAGAATCTAAGAATCAAATGTGCAAAGAGAAGTAATATCAGTTGCAGAACATACCCTTGAAAATCTGAGCCAAATTATGTGTTTGCTTTATTTAAATCTCAAAATATCAAACCTCAATCTTTAGCAGAAAGTTTTCTATACTTTGTATTGTTTGGTTTGAGGATACATTAACGTGGGTTCACAATATTCATATCAAAGTAAATTGGGTTTAGAAATAAACTTATAGGGATCCCTGGGTGGCTCAGCAGTTTAGCGCCTGCCTTCAGCCCAGAGCGTGACCCTGGAGACCCGGGATCGAGTCCCACATGAGGCTCTCTGCATGGAGCCTGCTTCTCTCTCTGCCTGTGTCTTTGCTTCTCTCTCTGTCTCTCATGAATGAAGAAATAAAATCTCAAAAAAAAAAAAAAAAGAAGAAATAAACTTATAAATTTTCAAGGCACCTGGGTGGTGCAACCAGTTAAGCGCCCAACTCTTGGTTTCCAATCAGGTCGGGATCTCAGGGTCGTGATCTCAGAGTCATGATCTGAGGATCATGAGATGGAGCCTTCCCATTACCCCCACGATTTAGGCCCCCACCCAATAAGCCCCAGGTTCATCATGGAGTCGGCTTGGGTTTCTCTCCCTCTCTCTGCCCCTCCCCCCTACTCTTTCTCTCTCTCTCTCTCTCTCTCTCTCTCTAAAATAAATACATCTTAAAAAAACAGAAATAAACTTGTGAATTCAAAATTGTATTCTCTTTGTGTGATAATAGTCCAGATATGATATTTGCCAGTATTTTAGGGGTGATCTATTACCTTTGTCTTTGCTTATATGTTTATATTTTTCTTCACAACTTTATAACAAGATTTTTCTTATAAAAGTTGAGCAATTAGGGTTTAAGCCTTAACTGTTCATGCAACTCACAGCATAATTTACACCTTATGTCAAGTCATAGATGGGAGAGAGATAGGGAGTGGGAGGTTGCAGGAATGGATGGGAGATATCAGAATCACCAGGGAGCCTACATTGCTCCTAAACTTTTTTAAAATTAATTAATTTATTTATTTATTTACTTTTGCTCCCTAGGTACTCTCCTAGTCCTGTTCCCCCAGTTTTACACTGGTAAGGATAAAGATAAGTTTAACGTCTGTCTTTCAAAAAGCTCCACAGGTATAAGAATACTGACCCCTGACAACTGGAAGAGAACATCATTGGGGAGATATTAATATAAAGTCAAGGAAAAAAGGTTCTGAGGTTCAATAAAGCCCTGGAAATGACACATACTAGTAAATCTTCCTTCATGGGACTCACACTGCATATTAGCACAGTAAATTTTCAGAAAAGTTTGGGAGTAAAGAAATCTGTTTAACTTTATTTAATGATGTTAAAATTTTATTCATCTATTAAGCTTTCCCTCAACACCAATTTGGGCAGATAATTTAGGAATCCTGAAATATTTATGAAAATGTCCCTATTCCATTGTATGGGGGCTCTGTGCCAGATTATATGTGTGCTGGCACTTTACTACAGTGACCAGATTTTTAAGAACATCCAGTAAAAGCTTAATCTTATTCAAGTACAAGGTTATTTACTTGGTAACAGTGCCATAGTGGTTATCAAATGCATTAGTCTACTCAAAAGCCACCATTAGCACTGCTAAAACTATCTGTACCATTGGGTCCCTGATAGCACATAGGCCACAAATTTATAATGGCTGCTTAATCTCCATTGTCTCTGAAGAAATAAGGCCACTTGTTATATCTCAAGTCTTTTCTTTCTCATCTCCGTATCATTGCTTTCATTTTTTGCTCTGCCTGGAATGCTCCCCCTACTAGGTCTATAAATGTCAGTCTTACTAACCCAGGTACATCTACCTACCTAAACACCAGCTCCTCCACAAAGCCTTTCCTGATTTTCCACAACTGGCTGGATTCTACCTCCTTTAAAACTCCCCAACCACTGTGAGTATCTCTTAAAGAATCAAATTCTTGTGATATAACCATAGGTCTTCTCATCTCATCCTCCAATTAAGTGATAAATTCTTGAGGTATGGAAACTGTGTTTTTTTCCCCATATAGATGAAGAAATTTAAGCCTAGAAAAATGTAGCAGCTTGTCAAAGGTCACATAACTAGTAAGTGGCAGTGCTGGGACTTACACCAGCTCTGTCCAACCCCAAACGCAGGATTTCCCCCCTTGTACTCCATCCCTCCATCTCTCAGACAGCAAGCAAATGGTTCCTATGGCAACAGAAAGACTATAACCTCTTATTGGAAACAGGTACCATAAAAGTTCTACCTATCTGCCCTAACTCATTGCCTGGCTTCTGGCTTGATGTGTTAACTCTATCTTCTGCATTTAGACCTTCATTTCTTCAAGTATATTCTGGGAAACAATAGTAATGAGAGATGCAAACTGTTTCTTAAAAAGAACTTTATGGGAAACCATATGCTAAACAAAGTTAAAAATATTGGTTGCTTACTGCACAACTTTTCATATCATTTAATATGCTACTATGCAGCATTATATATAGTTTTTGTATATGTATTTCATATTTTTAGAAGGTGTAAGATATTGGTACATATTTTAAGTATCAAAGAACAGAACACAAATTTCATCAAATTCAATAGAGCAGTGCCTCAAAGAGTTTTATTTTAATAGCATCATTTTCACAATATAATATATACAAATTCATTTCAAAACTACTTAATAACATGCATCTAAATAAGAAATATCACAACCAAATGCTATAGGATTTAATGTTACTAGGATTTAAAACTAGTAACAATATACTTTATGCCAGCAAGTGATTAAGTGCTACCACACAATGTCTGACATTTAATGAGGGAGTCGCATGGATATAGAATATGTTTCACTCAGTGATTAATATAGGTTCACTATATTTAGTTTCTACTTGAACATTTCACCTTTTTTTCCCCATCCCTGAACTCAGCCAAGGACATGGGATAAATTTGATGACTAAAAATCAGGAAGTTTTGATGAATGAAACTGATGAGAACAGGACTGACTCTTCTAGGAGAAAATGAGACTTTCCTCCATTAAGTCATATTCAGACCAGTTGCAATTATTTAAAATAAACTCAGATAATATTGGTGACCTCTCAGGAGGGCAATTGGTTGACTTGGGGACACAGGTGAGAGAGAAACTTTTCATTTACACAGTTTGATATCTGTAGTAGGTAGAACAGTGTCCCCAAAAAAGGACATGTTAGAGTCTCAACACCCCTCTCCCCATACTTATGAACGTGACTTTATTTGAAAAGTAGGTCTTTGCAGATACAATCAAGTTAAAAAGAGGTCATAGTGGAGTGGATTAGGGTGGGCCTTTATCCAATAACCAATGTCCTTAAAGGAAGAGGGAAAATTGAATGCAGGCAGAGAGGGACACCAAGGGAGAACCCCACTAATGACAGAAGCAGAGAATGGAGTGATAAAGTTGCAAACCAAGCAACACCAAGAACTTCCCTAACCAGTAGAAGCTAGAAGAGGCAAGGAAAGATTTTTTTCCCAGAGTGTTCAAAGGGACCATGGCCCTACCAACAACCTTGTTTTCAAACGTGTAGCCTCTAGGACATAAGAGAATGCATTTCTGTTGTTCAAAAGCACTCACAGTGGTACTTTGTTATGGCAACCTTAGGAAAATAATAGAACACTTTAAAAATTGTATACATTGCAATTATGGTACATATTGAAAATTAATCAAATTTTAAAAAGTAAGTTCAAGGGAATGAAAAACAAGACACAGACTGAAAAGAAAATATTAGCAAAAGATATATCTGATAAAGGAGACTATCACTTAAGATATTAAAAAAAAATCTCTTAAAACTCAATCGTAGGAAAATAGACAAGTTAATAAACAGTAGGAAAACAGAAAACAGCCCAATTGAAAAATCAGCTAAAAACCTATCAGACATCTCACTAAAGAAGATACACAGATGGCAAATAAGAAAATGAAAACATACTTCATCGATATCATATGTCATCAAGGAAATGCAAATTAAGACAACAATGAGATACCACTACTTATCTAATGAAATGGTCATAATCTGGAACAATGACACCATCAAATAAATGCTGGCCAGGAAATCTGATTCACTGCTGGGAGGAATGTGAAATGGTACAGCTGCTTTGGAAGACAGTACGACAGTTTCTCACAAAACTCAACATACTCTTACCACACAAGCCAGCAATCACACTCCTTGGTATTTACGCAAAGATGTTGAAACTGTCCGCACAAATATCTCCACACAAATGCTTATAGCAGCTTATTTATAACTGCCAAAACTTCAAAGAACCAAGATGTCCTTCAGTAGGTGAATGAATAAATAAACTGTGGTACATCCAGACAATGGAATATTATTCAGTCCTAACAAGAAATGAGCTACCAAGCTATGAAACAACATGGAAGAAACTTCAAGGCTCCTAAGGTAAGAAGCTAATTAGGAAAGGTGACACATGCACAATTCCAACTACATGACATTCTGGAAAAGGCAAAACTATAGAGATAATAAAAAGATTAGCAATTGCCAGGGATTAGGGCGGAGGGAGGGATGAATAGGCATAGCATGGAGGATTTTTAGGACAGTGGAACTTTTCTGTATGAAACTATTATGATAGATCCATGTCATTATATATCTGTCTAAACCACAGAGTGTAAAACACCAAGTGATCCCTAATGTAAATTATGAACTTTGGGTGATAATGCTGTGTCAACATAGTTATATCGATTGTAAGAAATGTACCACTCTAGTGCGGAATATTGCTAATTGAGGTCATCCGTATGTGGCAGGGGGAAAATGGGAAATCTTTGTACTTTCCACTCAATTTTGCTGTGAATTTAAAACTACTCTCAAGAATAAAGTCTAATAAAAAATATTTTTAAGTCATAACGTAAGCCACAAGTTCTGCTCTTTTAAAAATAAATAAACCAACAAACAAACTCTACCCCCTGGGGCACCTTGTTGGCTCAGTCAGTTAGAGCACAGGACTCATGATTTTGGGGTTGTGAGTTTGAATCCCATGTTGGGTGTAGAAACTCCTTTAAAAAAAAAAAGTCTTTTTAGGAAAAACAGAAGTAAACTCTACTCCCAATGTGGGGCTTGAACTCACAACCCCAAGGTCAAGAGTCATATGCTCTATCGACTGAGCCAATCAGGTGCCCCAAGTTCTGCTCTTTAAAAAAATTTTTTTTTAATTTATTTATTAGAGAGAGAGAAAGCGTAAGCAAGGAGAAGGACAGAAGGAGAGGGAGAAGCAAGCTCCCCACTGAACAGGGAATTCTACGTGGGGCTCGATCCCAGGACCCCAGGATCACAACCTGAGCCAAAGGCAGATGCTTACCCAACTGAGCCACCAACCCAGGCACCCACTGCTCTTTTTTATATTATAAATTTGCTAACATGTTGAACCCATGACTAAAATATACTATTTTCCCTCAAATCTTTACATGTTCTTTGTTTGTTTCATTTGTTCATTCAGATTTCAACTAAATTGCTAATTCTATGCCAGAATACAGTGGTAGACTGGGAAAGGTTCTAGAGAATCCAGAAATCAGATACATCTTGCCCTTTAAGATGATATCTACTCCAATAAATAATTGTAGAGGAAAGAGATTATATCAACTGGTAGTGAAAGCATTATTCATGTATCTTGGGGAATTAAGATTAAGATCAAGTTTTTAAGTGCTATTCAACTATGTATACAAGAAAGATGATCTTTCTCCTTCCCTCTATTCAAAGATTAATGATATCAAATGTACATCAGTTACTTGACTTTCAAGAAGGATCTTGGGAGATAAGACACAAACTGCAAGAGAGTGAAGTCATTTCGTATGTATCATAGCATAAAAACCCTATTAAAATTCTGAAAAGGAAGAATACAAAAAAAAACTTTATTTTTTTTAAAGATTTTATTTATTTATTCACAAGAGACACAGAGAGAGAGGCAGAGACACAGGCAGAGGGAGAAGCAGGCTCCATGCAGGGAGCCCAATGCAGGACTTGATCCCAGGACTCCAGGACCACGCCCTGAGTCAAAGGCAGATGCTCAACCACTGAGCCACTCAGGCATTGCCATATAAAAACTTTAAAAACACACCTGAGAGAATAGTTGAAAATGGAAGAAGACGCTGAAATCACTAGAACTCTAGTGTTAAGAGAATGAAAACTAAAGACAAATGAGCCATGTTGGATGATTCTATCATCTTAAAAAAGTATAAGAGTATCTTGAATTTATTCTAAAAAGATACTGATCAAAAACATTATGTACAAAAAGCTCAACAAACTTCACACCTATCCTCTCTCCTAACCTTCTGTGACAATGCTATTGCCAAATTAAGAAAAAATAGATGACTGAGTTTCCTGAAATTGACAGCATAATTTAGTGTTTCCTCATCATGAAAAAAAGCTTAAAGAAAACACTTAAAACAAATGATGCCCTCTCTAGGAACCAGGTCCTCAATCTTTTTAGAAGTAAAAATATAGCAAAAGTATCAGACACCATGTTAACATGCTTCTTCACACTCAAAGGATTATTGTGTGAACATGCAGTTTAAATCATTGCCAAAAAAAAAAAAAAGTACAGTCTTCCTTAGTGCCTAATTATATGTATGCATTGATATGCTTCAAGATAAAAGAACATTACCTTAGAGAATGGTGTTTTTTAAATGCTGCTGAAAAAGTAAGAAAAATAACAAGCTGCTCTCTATATTAGGAACCACATGCAACCAAGTATTTTAAAAATTACCATAAAGTAAAACAAAGAACTACTGCCCTATGAAATACACACTGAGTTTCACTATATCGCAAATCCTAATACCACTGTATTTGGGGAGTTGATTGTGTATCATTGGAAAAGAATGAAGGAAAAGGATAAAGCTGCAACATCTGGGTTGGAGGGGAGGACTTACGGTTACTTGTTCTTGTTTAGAATGCTCCCAAGTCAACTTGATGAGATCAACCTTAGGTTATCAGGAGGTTAGGAGGTTTCCCCAGAGGACAGAGATACTTTAGCAAAACTTCTTATTCTGCTTGTACTGGTATTTGCTAAAAACTTCAAATGCATTTAAAGTAAGGATTCCTTGCTTAAAAAAAAAAAAACTGCATAATGCTTTTTCCTCAGTAATACAAAGTAGAAGGAACACATATTTGAGAGTAGAATCATTTGGATTGCTACTAACTTAATAGCAATGAAATCTTCCACTTTGCTGCAGTAAAACATTATGACAAACCCCCATCTAGAGGATTGGAAAATGTTACTGCATTTCTTCTCCAGAAATGAATATACTCAATAAGCAAGTGTTCTTCTCCAAGCACCAAATAACCCCTTCCACGGAAGCTTATTTTCTGAACTCTTCACCCTACGTTATTCCTAAATTTTACTCCTCTTCATTTTCCTAATTTTAACCTAACTGGTCCTGAATCCAAAGACACATGTTTCCAATTTGCATTTGGCTGCAGAAAAAAAATCTTAATGTACATTAGGGAATGCAGAGGTGAATGTGAGAGGCAGGAGCACGGTGAAAAATAAAATAACAGTCAAAGCAAAAACAAGAGTTTCCTTCCTATTGTTGCCAAGTAGATGATACAAATTTCCATTCCTTGTAAAGAATTACCTAATTATAGGAAAGAGCTTGCTCTCTACTTACAATATCACAAGTGAATATTTTAAAGAGTGCTACAAGCTGTCCTCTTAAATAGGGGCCAGAAAAGCAAAGCATGGGTAACTGCATCACATGAGCGACAACAAGAAGCACCATCTCAATACCTGTCAATCACACCTTTGCCATCATCTCTCTATTCCCTAATCTCCTAGGGCAGCAGTTAGCAAGTCTTCAGATCAGCAGCATCAGCATCAATTGGGAAATTAAAAATCCAAATTCTTGGGCTCTACTGTACACCTACAGAATCAGAAACTCTAGGGGCAGGACAGAGGAATCTGTTTCAACAAGCAGTCGATGGGATTCTGACTTGATTAACCATATCCTACAGCAACTACTATCTGCCAATTCATTCTGGCTCTTAATCATATGCTACTGGAATTGTTACTAAACATTTTGATGTGTATACATTCTCCAACTAATTTATAAGATCCTTGGGGCAAAAATTCCATCTTCTCTTGTCCCCTTTGCTTACTCTTCTCCGCTAGTACCTTTCCTAAAGCTAATAAGCAAAAGGAAAGATAATGAGCATTTCTAATGACAGGAACTGGGGAGGGAGACCTTGGAAAGAGTTCCCCTCTTTTTAATATGATGCTTCCATCCACCTGAGATATCTATTTCCCTTAATTATGATCAAGCAATAAAGGACCTGAGTTCTCCAATTTACAGTCTAGAGAGGATTCGCTCATTCTTAAGATAGAACTGCTCACCTTCAGGATTTGGATAATCCAACTGAAAAACAAATTAAAAGTTCTATAAAATATTTCCCTCAAAGGCCTGGCAAACTTCAATAGAGAGGAGAGGAAGATGAGGCAGCACTTCTTTCTCAGAAGCACACGGTAGAAATCATATACATGGGAACATTCATTAGTTACCCCTGTGGCAAGATCTAACCTTCCAAACTCTTTTAATATGAAAGTGGTCTTTTGTTTGCCTTCTCTTTCTTTGCTACATTCACAACATGAAAGGCAAATATCTCCCTTCTCACACAGGGTGTCCTCTTTATCCTTGAGCAAAATGGAACTGGATGCTCAGTGGCTAATGATTCAGGTTCTGAGTTTTAAAAATGTTGGGAACTTAGTGGTGGTTCCTGGGGAGGCTCTAACCACAGGGGAATTTCTCCATCTGGCATAAATAAATGAAATTTGTTCAGATGTGTTCTGTTAGCATTGAGCATGTATCCTGTTAAACTGAATGTGCAGAGATGTTCTACATTGTGATGAAAAGGATCACCCTATACCTGCTCTGTCCTAAACCCCATATTTTTTAAGTGTCTGCACACTTAAGAGTAAGGCGGTCTCCTAGGTTCTTCCACTCTTCCATAGATCTGGTTGGTTCCTCAAGCAGATCTGAAAAGGGGCCTTCTTTTGGACAGAATGTTTATATGCATGCCCCTGGACCCCCCAATTTATATGTTGAAACTCTAATCCCCAGGGTATTTGGAGATCTCCATATCTCCTTTGGGAGGTAATTAGGTTTACATGAGGTCATGAACTTGGGTCTTCATAACGGTATTAGTGCCCTCCTAAGACATCAGAGAGCTCATGCATAAGCCTGTTCTCACTCCACCATGTGAGGACAAAGCAAAAAGATAGCTGTCTATAAACTGGAAAGAGCTCTCACAAGGAACCAAATCTGCCAGTACCTTGATCTTGGCCTTTAAAGAGCTGTGAGAAATAAGTGTTTATTGTTTAAGCCACTTGGTCTACCGTATTTTGTTACAGCAGCCTGAGCAGACTAATGAAGGCCCTAACCCTGAGTTTCTCTTCCATGGCTTCTCACTAGACCTCTGACCCCAAATCCTCAGTAAAGATAAGAAAACCTTTTGTATGTATATGCCAATGCAGGTGTAAGCTGAATTACCCGTGTGCTGTCCAACTGGGCCAATGTAAGTGGTGCCCTATGGAGAGAAGATGGCAGGCACTGGGTGCCCAGCCTCAAAAACCAAATGGTTGGGTGGCTCAATGGTTGAGCATCTGCCTTCACCTGACGTGATCCTGGGGTCCTGGGATGGAGTCCTGCATCGGGCTCCCTGCAGGGAGCCCGCTTCTCCCTCTACCTATGTCTCTGCCTCTCTCTCTCTGTCTCTTATGAATAAATAAATAAAATTTTAAAAAATGGTTTCTATAACCAGGCATAATCAGAAAGCAAGAGTTGCCAGATCTGAAGAAAAGGTAAGTACTGAGGTAAAAGGCATCTCAGCAGAAACGACTGTACTCCCCAGCTGGCCGTGAACTCAGACTTAGGAAGAACTTTAAAGACCAAATTTCTCTCCAGCCTGGTTGGAATGAACGAAGTTCTCTGCTGAAAATTCAGGTAACCAAAAAGTATTTTTAAAATGTGATATTTCTTATAGACTTGAGTTTGGAGTCAGATTTATACCTGTGACACATATGGCTCATAATAAATAGCCCTTAGAGAAGAATTCAAGTTAAATCCAAGTCTCTGCAGTGAAAGCCAGAGCAAATATTAGACTTAAAAAAAAAATGCAAACCTTTGTCCTAGGCTGGATTCTTGCAAACCTAGATGCTCTAGAATGTGGCAATGTCCCTTTCTTTGTGACTAACTAGTAAAACTGCTCTTTTCCTCTCTGGTTGGGGGTCCACAGACTATGATTGGTTACCTAGGTGCAGAAAATCACTCTCAAAGGATATAAAAACAGCAAAGGCTTTCTGTCCCATGCTAGGCTCAGATTGCTGTGTGTAAGACTCAAAAAGAACATGAAGTCTCTTTTCACTCCCTCTGTGTCATTAGGGAAAATGGGACATGCCCATATCCCAATAAGGCACTTCAATCATTGTAGTTGTGCTCTCATAGAGACTCTGCATTAAAAGGACTTTTGGCAACTCAATGCAGGGTATATGGGAGTTCTGAATTTCCAGGACCCTGTTGTTTGCTAGGAAATCATTTCCTCTAAATATAAAATTCAGCAGTGCCAGCATATGGTATAGCATTGTATCTGCAGTAACATACAGGAGCACTTTCAGAGAAGAGATTTGGGCTTTGGTGAGGAACACAGAGCTGATTTTTTTCTAACATCTTGTTTGCAAATTTTCTCCTATAAATCATCTATGCTGATGAAGCTAAGCATGATATATACATTTAAAAAAAAGCTAAAGAATTCAGGATCTCATTCAATATCAATATTTTCTTTGTTCTCCTTCAACTCAAGGTCTGCAGTTTGCCATCATCCCATACTAACAATGTGGCAGGGAGAGTACATACACACAAACACACAAAACCAGCATTGTCTCCAAATTCTTCCCTCAGAAGCCCTCAATCCCTTGCATTACTGTCACAAATCTCTCAAATTTCAAGTATTAGAGGTAGGAATCTTCTACTTTAAACACTTACCAATTAATGTCATTATGAAGAATAAATTACATTTATTCTTGTATACAATTTGTACTCTTCCTACAAAAAATAGATTTGATTAAAAGAATTGGTGGAAACAGGTACCACAGAAGCCACTACGATCCCCATAAAGCTCCTGTACTTATGCTTTTCCTACAAGAATAAGTGGAGCCTCTTAAAACACTTCAAGACTAAGGCTTAACACAAATGGGAGGTGTGAAAAGTGTCTCCTTGACTGACTCCAAGAGGGAAATTTGCGAAAAACAGCTAGGGTTTTTGTGTGTTGTCACTGAATATTAGGGGCCCCACAGGAGCTAAATGCTCAAGTATCACTCATAGTCATTCTGGCTGTACAGGATGGTGGTTACAAACACATATATGGTCTTAGAGACATATATAGTCATGGGTTCAAATCCCAGCTGCTAGCTATGTGATTTGAGCAAGTTTTATTTACCCTAAGTGTGTTTCCTTACTTATAAAATCAGGAGAGTAATAAAATCTATCTCATAAAATTATTGTGATGATTAAATGAAAAGACCTAGAGGTATTTAGCATAGTGTCCGACACATAGTTAAATTCTCAATAACTTCTGGCTATTTTTCCTTCATTACTAAAACTCCCTCTAAATCCCCTGGTTGGGACATCCAACCCAAAAGAAAATTAAAATTTTTATTTTACTTCATGAAAGATGTGTTAAGAGTCTCAACAGAGGGAATGAATTTATATTTATAGACTTATTTATACAGAGGATGCCCAAGCAACATTTAATCATGGCCACAATTGGAATCAGATGTAAAGCTGCTATAAATATTCAGAAAACTAGCATTTTTAATATCTCAATATTGAACATAGACTTGACATTTCATATTTCCAACAATAAAAAAGCTCTGCAATAATATTCCAGGTAAATAATTCCATAACAAACCAAATAAATACCACTCTCTTAATTTACAGAATGCAAAATGAGGGAAATTAGATCAGCAAGTCCATTTTATATCAATAATCCTGTCTTTAAGAATCTGAAGACTTGATTCTATGCTAGGAGTTATAACTAAGTGCTCTGGTTTGAATATTTTATTATAGTCATAGTTCTGGATATATAATGTTGTATAATGAACCCAAAGTATCTTAAAATAATAGCAATACCTAGTCTGTTTATGAATCTGTAATGTGGGCTCAATAGAGATAGTTTATTTCTGCTCCAATCAGCATCTGCTGGGCCAGCTCAAAGGCTGGGGGCTGAAATCATCTGAACACTTACTCACTCACTATATGTCATCTAAACTGGGAAAACTCAATCAGCTGGGAGCTGGAACAGCTGGGACTTCTCTGGCATCCCCTCTGATTTGATGTAATTGTCTTTCCATGTGATTTCTCCAATATGGCAGATTCAGGATACCTAGACTCAGGTTCATAAGGAACAGGTCACAAAAGAAGAAAGAGAACGAACCAAGAGGAAACTATATTGCCTTTTATGGCTTCACATTGGAAGTGACCCATCATCAATTCCATCACATTCTATTGATCTGCCCAGGTTTAAGGCGTGAGAACACACATCTCCTTGTGGTCTATGAAACCACACTGTAAAAAGGGCATCTAGGAGAGGATATATATTGGTGGGGCCATTTTTTGGAAGATATAATCAGCCGCAGTTAGCTTTCACACAACAAATCAGTCAGGGTTTTTGGTTATAAACAACAGGAACCAGCTTTGGCAGACTTTAAGGAAAAAAAAAAGTAGTTTATTTGAAGGATATTGAGAATTCTAAGACTCAAAGAAAAGCCTGGTTGCCCGTCCTGGAAATGAGCCAGAATTAAGGGAGGCTAGGAAACAGAAGTCTCAGCCACAGAAGAACCCCGTGAACACACCATTCTCCTGCCAGCTGCCATGACAATAGTGATGCTGCTGGACTCTCAAACCACCACTGCTAATAAGAATAAACTGCCCATGCTTCTTTGAGTCATATTTTCAAGACTCAAAGATCTGAGTGATTCCAATTGGCTTAGCCTACCACATGTCCAAGACCTAGCAAACAGGGACTAGAAAAGGGAAGATCTGGTTTCCTGCCTTCTACAAAGGCCTATACAGCAAGTAACTCACTCAAATAAGAATAGAAGTTTGGGTGCTGGGTAGCCAAAATCTCAACAAATGTCTGATACACAAAGAAAACTAACAGTCTTCTACAACTTTGAAGTGAAAGATCATGTCATTTTCTGTTAGCAAAGAGCAAGAACAGAGGCTGATTAAGAATCAGATTTTAACATGGAATAAAAGCCAAATCTTCAATCCAAGTTGCAATCCAGGAGAATGAAAAAATTCCTCAGAGCGATATATATTGAGTAAACTAAGATAATAATTGAACTGGAGCCTAGTGGATTCTAACACTTATGGACATCCCACAAATAGAAATATGCTTGTTCTCTTCACAGAGGATGGCCTTATATACACCCAGTACAAGGGTAAGTAATATTCCAACATTCACCTATGGGTCAGCTCTTCTGAATTTAAAACAAAATCTTCCAAACAATGACTAGATTGCCAGGTTGACACATAAGCATCTAATTAATCTGAAACAAATGTATGCAGTGGACTACAGACAATAATATTGCCTATAGGACATAAGCAGTATTCAGAACATGGCTTTTATGGGGGAGGAATGTCCACATGCTCATCAGAACTTTGAACACCAAAAAAAAAAAAAAAAAAAAAAAGGAACTTTGAACACCCTTGCTTTAGCTTTGGCATCACAAAGAGTATCCTTGTCTCATCTTTGGTGGCAGCAAAGGAGGTACGCTGATATGGTGGGAAGAAAAGGCTTCCCATGGCATGGTGACTGTATGGAAGGAAATTCTGCATATTGACTTTTTAAAAATCATCTTAGACACTACCTACATATCAGGCAAAGGTGGCTAAATCTTCCACAAACTTTTCAGTGCAAATGTTGACAGACAAGTAACTCTCTCAACATCCTCAACAGTATAGTTACTATCTTTATATAAGCTCTGAATGTGTAAAACCAGTAGTACCTTCAGTGTTTCTCTTACATTACTTTAACAAATTAAAATATAATCGAAATATTACTATGTGCCACATCTCAGACACTGATTCTAGTTTGTTCCTTGTCATGCAGGTGTACACAAAATAATGGAAAATAATATAACCTCCATGCAGGCAGGAACCTGACCTATCTGGTTCAAGGTTTTGTCCCTAGTTCCTAGCATGAGGAATGTGGCAGGTGCTTGACAAAAATTAATTGTTGTTGTTGCAGCTTTACATGTGTTGGAAAGAGAGAGGAATTAAAAAAAAAAAAACAGTAAAAAGAAAATAATAATGGGTTTTTTTAGAAAAATATTTGGGCCAATGATATCTTTTGTAAGCACTGTTCAGTCCTTTCTTATAGCGAGATGCTGTAAATAACCCCTAAACCTTTCTCCTCCAAAATTCAGATGCCTCATCTCTTTGCCCCTACCCCACCCCCACCCCCAAGAATGACAGGAAATGGCCAACAAACATTTCTTAAATTGCTGAGTGATTGCCAGCTATTAGCTTCAGTGCACACTAAAAGCCCAGATCACCTTTCAACACTATAGGAGTGTCTCACTTGGGGCAGAGATTTATTTCTCTGGAAATTACTGTTCTGAGTAAGAAGGAGAAAAGATCTGTATTGCATATAACATAACTTCACTGTTCAGGAATTGCTTTAAAAAATAAATAATGGATTAAAGGGATGCTTTAATTGGAACACAAAAGTGGACATTTTCTCCTCATTAAAAATGTTCCAGTTACACTATCTGAACATACACATGAACCACAGTAAAAAGGGACACTTTAATATAAATTTTTAAACTAACACCTATGTAAAATAGTGTTCAGTATTGCACAATATAAGGAAAAAAGGGAGGGAGGGAAGAAGGGAAGGAAGAAGGAAAACATACACATAATTTACCCACAGAGACTGCTGAAAAAAACCACTAGATCTTAGGATTGGAAATAACCTTGAGACATACCTAACCATCTCATGTCAGTTTAAAGGCTATCTAAGAAGACTCAAGATTCTACAACCTAATCAGACTAATAGGGTAGAATTATCGGCATAGTTAGTCTTGTCTAGACGGTGGAGGTACTTGGTTTAACAAACAAATATTTCTAAATGCTTCCTTGTCTCACCTTAACTTCCTTATGTTTCAGTCTTAAAACTATTTCCTTTTATTTTTGCCCTTAGCAGAGATGAAGAACAGCTAATCCCCAAAGTCTAAAATCAAACAGTTCATGTGCATGAAGACCTTTATGATAATATATCAGCTTTCTACACCTGCTCCAGTGGAATAAATCAGATCTTTTCTTTCAATCTTTTTGTTTTCATTTTTAGATCCCACTGTTATATACTTCTTGATTCTTCCAAATCATCTTCTCTTTCCACTCAAGTTCAAATCCTATTCCAAAAAGGATTTGAACACTGCCAATTATAAGAAAATAGTTTAGAGGAAGTGTAACAGCAGACTTTGAAACTGAAGTCTTGACATTTATTATGTGTCTGTATATACACACACACACCCACAAACACACACACACACATATACGTACACATACATATATTTAAGGCTGAGGTAAAAAGGGAATAAAAATTTCTAAAATATCCCACAGTAGATCCTTGGATTTCAAGCCAATTACTTTGAAGTTACCTATTTAAATTTCCAGATTTGGATTCAATCAACGGGTCATGCTATTTAATTTCTGAGAAATCACAAAGGTGTACTCAATAGATGATTGGGCAGGTCCCACTTGTCTACTGAGATTTAAAAATAACTATTCTTTTCTACAGCTGCTTTCACTCTATGATGATGATGATGATGTCAGAATTTTCCAAGAGCTAAAACCATACTACAACATTTGTCTAAATCAAATTACAGAAGATAATTTAAATAATTCTCTATTAATTATTGTTTTCATAAATTGTGTGTAAAGACCTGTCTTATGTGGAAGTACCTCAGGAAGCCTAATATCAGCTACAGAACAACAAATTATAATTTTAAGGTTTTAAATTCAATGGCTTTAAAGCCACTGTTACCTGCCAAAACACAGAAACGACAAAGAACAGTTCATGAATTACCACGGAGACACAGCAATGTTCTGCTGAGTGTTCACCACCCTGTGTTGTGGGTCTTGGGCCACCGTGACATCAACAGCTAATGATTTGCTGGTTCCTGCACCAGAGCAAGTGGCTATTAATTATTATAGTGGCATAATTTTTTTGAATGGGTAATAAATGTAAAATCCTTTTTGAACTAATTGGATATTCCTCCTGTCTTAACTCCCAATAAGCAATCTTCCATTATATTTTTATATTCTTGGGTTACTTTAGAAGGATAGTTGCTTCTTGGCCTTAGACTAACCTTGATCCTCTGTCGGAAAAGAGGACAGGATGACTTTCTCACAGTGGTAAAGAGGTAGTTATAGCACTTTGCCCTGAGAACTTTTACCTAGTATTTTAGCCTTCTATTCTGTGGCCTGCTTTATAGGATCTGTCATCCTCCTCCCCTCCTCTCTTTTATAGTTAGGGTCTGGCAGGTGCAGGAAAAAAATACTAACCCAAGACCAATTCTAAACTATTGCCACTGAAGATATTAGGAGGGATTGAGTTACTGTGACAGCTGGATAAAAGCATCAGCCAGGGCAGCACATGATTCTGGTAACAGACAAGTCAAGACTAAAGCATCCTATAGCAATACCTGAAGTACATGCCAGGGCCTCTGCGCTACAACTACATCTGTCAACTACATCCTTTCTAGAATTTTCTTGGCTGGAGAGAAATGTTTCAGTACTCAAAGATAATGCAAACATGACCAGCCATACTGAGTCATGTTTGCATTATCTTTGAGTACTGAAAATAAGTACATTTTACATAAAAACCTTCCTCCACTTAATGATGTGGTCATGTCCTGATAAACCCATTGTAAGTTGAAAATATCATAATTCGGGATCCCTGGGTGGCACAGGGGTTTGGCGCCTGCCTTTGGCCCCGGGCACGATCCTGGAGACCTGGGATCGAATCCCACGTCGGGCTCCCGGTGCATGGAGCCTGCTTCTCCCTCTGCCTGTGTCTCTGCCTCTGTGTGTGTGTGTGTGTGTGACTATCATAAATAAATTTAAAAAATCTAAAAAGAAAATATCATAATTCAAAAATGCATTTAATACACCTAACACACTGAACATCACATCGTAGTCTAGCCTACCTTAAACATGCTTAGAACACTTACATAAGGGATTCCTGGGTGGCTCAGCAGTTAAGTGCCTGCCTTCAGTCCAGGGCGTGATCCTGGAGACCCAGGATCAAATCCCATGTCAGGCTCACTGCATGGAGCCTGCTTCTCCCTCTGCCTGTGTCTCTGCCTCTCTCTCTCTCTCTCTCTCTCTCATGAATAAATAAATAAAATCTGTAAAAAAAAAAAAAAAAAAAAAAAAGCTCTTAAAAAAAAAAGAACACTTACATAAATTAGCCTATAATTGGGTAAAATCATTTAACACAAAGTCTATATTACAATAAAGAAGTAAATATCTCATGTAATTTATTGAATTCTGTACTGAAAGTGGATAACAGAATGGATGTATGGGTTCAGATTCCCAGTTCAGAGCTCTGATACAGCTTCTGAGCATAGTGCAATCCTAGAAATTCTATTCAGATAAAACATGCTCCCTGAGAACAAGGGCAAGACCTCAGAGTTTAGACCCAAAGCAGCAACTTAAGGCCAGAGGCATCACATTTCGTGAATCTGAAAAGTTTGTATCTAGCTGCATAGGAAATTTCTTAGAGTTCTTTTTTGGGAGGTGGGGAAGGGGCAGAGGAGAAGGAGAAAGAGAACCTTAAGCAGGCTCCATGCCCAGTGGGAAGCCCGATGTGGGGCTTAGTCCAGAGATCATGACCCAAGCCAAAATCAAGAGTCAAAAGCTTAACCGCCTCAGCCCACTCAGGCACCCCAAAACTTCTTACAGTTCTGATTGCAATTTTTTCACACTTTGGAAAAGGCAAAGTTCAGAGTCATATTAAATAGGTTTAGATTCAAAGATTAAGTGTGTTTGATTGAAAATATAGGTAACTTTGTAATAGTGAAACCTTGACTTGAAAAAAAAATTTTAATTCTTAAGTGTTACTAAAACACCTCAGTAAAATAAAGCAGCTGCATCAAAAGTAATTAGGTCCCTATTCCTCAGTTTTAGGTAGGAAAAAACAAAACAAAACAAAACAAAAAATAACCTCTCACTTTTACTGAAGCCCATCCAAGGAAGAGGGACCAGTTACAAGCAAGCCCTGCTCTGAAGGCCAGGGGGTAAAGAACGCTATATAAATGGTCTGACACGAGGGCTACTGGAGTTAATGTTATGGCCATGTTGTACACATGCGGCCCTGAAACATGACTCTAACCCTCCAGCTCCTCCAACACTGAAGTCTTGGCACGGTGCCTTGAAGACAAGTCACCGTCTAGGGAGTCACCAATGTTGCATATGCTGTCAGCCACCTACACTTCCAGGTGAAAAATGGCAGGGCCCTCCTTCTCTCAGACCAGGCAATAGGGAGAACAGGTAATAGACGTCACTTTCATATTTGTCACTATACAGAAAAGCAGGTCTCTTAGCCTTTTTAAAAATATCAGGTATTAACAGCGCTCAGTATGACGCACGTGGCTGGGTTACAGTGGATTAAAACAAGATGCCTCCAATTCCTTAGTCTTAGAAACCTAAGGTTTCTATGATACTTCTCAAGTTCATCAAAGACTAATATTTATTCATAACCTTTTCTGCAGACCAGCCTGATCTTTTAAAAACCAACTATATTCTTTTTCTTGACAACCAAAATGTAATCCAGTAGGAAGTCAAGCATTTGAAGTTACTTAGCCTAAACTCTGATCATTTTTGAGAATATGTTAAATACGTTAGAGTGTCATGGCCATTCTGTCCTGGAACTCAGCCTCCTAAAAAGTTCCCAATTAAAAGGACTAAATCAAAATGACTCTTTTCAGCACAGCTGTTTAACCTTTAGGATGACAGCATGCCACCAACTGCACTGTGCCAGCTGCATTTCACCAGCCATTCATCAAAACATTGCCATAGTTTTTTAACCAAAACAACAAAGAAAATGAATCCTATTTTCACATACTTCATCAACAAAGATGAGGTTTACAATGGTCTGTTTGCAATACTGACTAAAAAATATTTTATTCAGGATAAAAATTTCTTCTAGATTTAAACATCTAAGGAAAAGGGAGGGAAGGGAGGAGGGCTAGGAAATGTGAAATATCAAGAAAAACTCTATACTGTTAATATGTCACTGAAATTATATTAGTTCTAGATAAGAGCGAGATTGGAAGAGGGAAACAGAGGACCCATAACACACAGGTATATGCACTTGAAACTGGATGTACAAGGATAGAAATACAAGCAACAAGCTGTTTGCCATACTGCAAAAAACAGAATATGGAACTGATTTTAGGCTAGAATAAATAAATCAGAGTCTGATTTTTCAGATTCCTGCTAAATCAAGTAAGCTTTCAGGTACTTTTAAGAGTTCATGAAAAATTCAAAAACAGGTAATTTCCAGTAACTACATATTATTTGCTGATCATCTTTTCTCTCAGTTCTTTTAAAAGTTATAAAATCAATTGATTCTAAGAGTATAAAAAAGGCATTTTAAAAAAGAGTATAAAAAGGCAATGAAAAAAAGCTTTTGTTTGAGAGGGAATGAGATGTCATATTAGTTGCCCAAAATACCTCAAGAATAAAGACAAAGCACCTAAAATATAAAAGAGAATAGATTCTTTATTTGGGGATAGATGATTTCCATGATCACACCTTTGTGCAGTACCATGGATATCACAATCAACTTTTAAGAGAGATCTTTTAAAGTGGTTTTGAGCTGAAAATCTTAAGATTCAAAGACATAATGCTTATATTATGTGGCGATATATATCGTTATTTCAGTATCATTACTCTCATCATGAACACACATCATCATCTAAAATAGTAAAAATTCAGCACTCAATGTGCAATATTTCTTTTTTTAAATCCAATTTAATTAACATATACTGTATTATTAGTTTCAGAGATAGAATTTAGTAATTCTTCAGTTGCATGTAACCTCTCATGCTCATTACTGCAAGTGCCCTCCTTAATGCCCATCACTCAATTACCCCATCTCTCCACTGACCTCCCCACCAGAAACTGTTTGTTTCCTATAGTTAAGTCTTTTATGGTTTGCCTCCCTCTCTGTTTTCATCTTATTTTGTTTTTCCTTCCCTTCGCTTATGTTCATATATTTTCTTTCTTAAATTCCACATATGAGTGAAATCATGGTATTTGTCTTTCTCTGATTGACTTATTTTGCTTGGCATAATACCCTCTAGTTCTATCCATGTCATTGTGAATGGCAAAATTTCATTCTTTTTGTTGGCTGTGTACACACACACACACACATGCATATACACACACACACAAACTGAGTCTTTATACATTCATCTATCAATGGATATCTGGACTCTTTCCATTTTTTGACTATTGTGAATACTGCTGCTATAAACACTGGGGTACATGTGCCCCTTCAAATCACTATGTTTGTATCCTTTGGATAAATACTCAATAGTGCAATTTCTCGGTTGTAGGGTAGCTTTATTTTTAACTTTTTGAGGAATCGCCACACTGTTTTCCAGAGTGGCTGTTCCAATTTACATTCCCACCAATAGTGTAAGAGGGCGCCCCCTTCATATCTCGCCAACATCTGTTGTTTCCTGAGTTGTTAATTTTAGCCATTCTGACTGATGTATCTCATTGTGGTTTTGATTTCTATTTCCCTGATACCAGTAGTTCTAAAGGAAATGTAAGTAAGTCATAAAGTATGCATGGGACATGGATCTTTCCAACAAAGCAGAATGACATTGTAAAGATGAATCATGTTTCCATAGATTAAGGCCCCTCTTGCTTGAGTCCATCGTAAAATGGTAAAAATGGTAAACAGTTCTACCAGCCTTATAATTTATAAAACTAATTTATAAAACTAATGAAGTTAAACCATCCCATTAATATTAAAAGCCCAAATATTGTCTACATGACCATTCTTCATAGCACTAAATACAAAGCAGATATTTTGTAAGTAGGAGGCTTTACACTCTTGATATTAAAAAGCACTTTAGCCAATACTACCTTTCTGGACACAGAGAGGAAAAAACTTCCCTGACTATGTCTGATGGGAGATGAGGGACCAGGGGAGAACACAGTAGGTGTATAGTTTAGGATATGAGATGCCTTTTGAATAACATTAATTGTGGACTTGGCATTTGGTCCCTGACAGAGATATCAAAACACTTTTTAAGAAAAAATACATTTGCTCTCCAAGATGCTAAGTGACACATATTTAACATTGTCTGTTTCTTTAATAATCCACTATGAATTTACCATCCACTAATTAACAGATATTAATTTAATAAGTCTTTATCACTCACTGAAATAATTTCTACATATATCTGAAAATCTGTTAAAAGACTCATTTGCCTTATAACTATAAATTCAGAAGGAAAAAAAAAAAGAATGATTTTGAAACTAATCCAAGTGGGGATAATTACTACAATAGCAAAAGACAGTCTTCTTATAGTAGTTTCATATTAGGCAATCTTATGGCTTAGACCTTAAGGTCAACAATAAAAGATGATCTCTGCGGCCTTTCATCTACCCTAAAATTACTTTCTCAAAGCTTTAAAATGTTTCTAGAATTTTATGAATAAGTTCATAGTTGTCCTATTCACATACTTTATGATTTTAGAAACCTGGATCGTGTGTCCTCTGAGACTTTGTCTTTCTGGAAAGTCAGTCCTCCTGGTTAGTTATTATACTGAAGCCACTTCAGAGCCTCAATTACTGACTCTCAGAACACCTCAGCTCTCTGCTTTCAAATATTTGACATCAGAACTGGATACATTAAAAACAAACTATGACTAGGACAAAAATACTAGAATTTTTAAAATTTCCTTATTTGTCTGGGTTTTCCTGAACTATATAAACCGCTACAGTGGATTGTCTTCATCTGCAGACAACACTTGATAGATTAAAGTGCTAGATTTTTACCTGAAGCTGGGACACTTGATAGATTCAAACCCATCTTTTTAGAAATAGCATTGGATTTTTTGGTATATGCATTTATTTAAACTTGCAACTCTGAATTCATCGCCAATTTTTCTACTCACTCATAAGATATAATCTCCTAGACAATCTTGGTTAATACTTTATCCAGAAATTTCTGCAACCTTCTACTCTTCACTTCCCACTGAGAATAAAGCACTGTAATTCCTCAAGGAACAGTGAGCATCGGGCCTTTCTCTGAGGATAAGAACGATTTCTTGTGGAAATGGTACCATGTCAGTGGTGGTGGTTATCCATGAAGACAAGACTCATCCATTTATGCCTAGCACCTGGCAAATAGTAGCTGCTCAAAAGAAAATATTTGCTGAAACAAATGATCCAAGATTTGAAAGCAACTACATGGAGATAAATGGATTGCTCTGGAATTCTAATTTTCTAATTTCTAATTTTCATTCACATACCCTTTCACACCTTCCTTCTGGGGCAGTGGTAGACAGTAGTCAAGAAAGACAGAGAGAATGAGGTTCAAAGATCTCCTTGGGACATGATTTTCCAAAGAGAGTTAGAGGGACCTACAGTTTGATATAGGGTGATAACAAATTTAATAGAATTCTGAGTGATCAAGAAAGATTCTGAGATGTCCATCAGAAGGCTTTCAGGCACTGCTGAGATCAGCTTCTTTACCTACCCAAGAGTCCTTCATATACCTACATCCATCCAGTTGGTTTTTCCAGCTCAAATATTTCAATTAGATTAGTTAAATTCTTCAGAGAATGAACTTTCTTACCGCAAGTTCTCCATGGGAGCTTTCCAGGGACTATCAAGTCCCTAGGACTCCCTTTGACCCTTGGAAGAAAAGACTATTCAAGGAGAAAAGTGGAACATGAGGGTTTCAGAGAGGAAGAACAGTTTATTTGAAGAATTAGGCTTATTTCACCAAGGGGCCAACTACTAATTTTAAATTGTGAAGGTTCAAACTGCAGCAACATACTTGATCACACCCAATCTAGAAAGTGGCCCTCACAGTCTCATAACTTCAGAGTCACACTTTATACAGATACTAGACACTTTTCACAGCAGCACATGACTTAACACAGGACCAGAACCAATGGCTGGAGCTTTAATGATAAATGACAACCTGTTTCATTACTGGGTGATGAGAGCCAAGCTGTCTCCAGGTAGCAATAATGATGGATGAAGTTAAATTTCTATAGGAAATAATAATTTAATCCCAAAAGGCAATTAGTGGGGTGAAGGGAAACATATAAATGCCAAGCAAGAAAGAGTGAGGTTAGCTGGCTGGTAGACAGCACTGGGAACCCCAGGAGCTGGGAAAGAAGGCTACAAAGCTATAGTCAGACCAGATAACTGAGGCCTTAGGTTTACTACAGATTGTTTTGAATGTGGTCTCCAGGCCTGTATTTTTAAAATTCTACAGATCTGTGCTATTTTATTTGATGAAAATAATTCTAATTTATGCTATAAATTTATAAAAGCACACAATGTGTGAAAATGTATTGATGGAAGAGTCTGGAAAAATAAAAGCTACATAAGCATTTTGTCTGAAAAAGGCTAGTAAATGAACACATTAAGTGGTTATCAAAATTAATGCAATACCCTTGTGCTGTGTAACAATTTGTCTTGTTTCTGTTTTTAAAGGACATGACAGCTTGTTCTTTATTTTTTTTCTCCTCGGGAGACCTATAATTTATACTAAATTAGAAAAATTAAAGCAAGAGGTATTCTCCACATTAGTGTTTTTAAAAAGCTGAGCATCATTTTATTCTGCTACTTCGCTCAAGCTGCTTTTTTTTTTTTTTTTTTTTTTTTTTTTTTACTACTTTCCTAAACATTGTCTCTTCGTATTTGTGGTTTTTAAATTTTTTTTCTTCCAAATTTTTATTTAAATTCTAGTTAGTTAACATATAGTGTAGGGCAGCCCCGGTGGCTCAGCGGTTTAGCGCCGCCTGCAGCCCAGAGTCTGATCCTGGAGACCTGGGATCGAGTCCCACGTCAGGCTCCCTGCATGGAGCCTGCTTCTCCCTCTGCCTGTGTCTCTGCCTCTCTCTGTCTCTCATAAATAAATAAAATCTTAAAAAAAAAAAAAAACATATAGTGTAATATTAGTTCCTGGAGTAGAACTTAGCGGTTAATCACTTACATATAACACTCAAGGCTCATTATACAAGTGCCCTCTTGGCCTCTTCATTTTAAAACTCTATCTATAGTTTTCCCTGAAAACTAACACTCTTTTGGGAATTCAGCAATATTATGGTTTCAGAACTCTTTGTGTGTGTGCGCGCACACATGTAGGATCAAAGGTGAGACAGAAACTTTCTGTGGATCTTGTGAACAAGACTATCCCCTCACCAGGGCGCCTGAGTGGCTCAGTTGGTTAAGCATCTGCCTTCGGTTCAGGTCATGATCTCAGGGGCCTGGGATGGAGTCCTGCATTGTGGGACTCCCTGCTCAGAGGGGAGTCTGCTTCTCTCTCTCCCTCTGTCCCTTCCCCATTCATATATGTATGTGCACACACACACGCACTCTCTCAAATAAATAAGTTAAAATTCTAAAAGAATAAAAATCAACTTTAAAAAAGACTGTCCCCTCGCCAAGTTTTAGCCAAATTGTTCAGTATTTCAAATATGAAAAATGACCTTCTGCTATAAACAATTCCTTTACCTCATTCTAAATCAAAACCCACCTGCCTTGTTTCACATCTCATCAGTGCCTCATTTGATTTTCCTAACAGTCACTTGTGCTAGGCTGATAGTTGGTTTCTCTCCAGAAAACATAATTGCATTTTGCTAGCCTTTCAATGCTTAAATCAAAAGGATGACTAATGTAAACATTCCAGGGGTTTCCAGGCAGCCTTATGAAAGAAACCATTTTCATCTGCAGGGTGAAGAAAGTTTTATCAAATCAACTCAATCCCCTTAAAAGGCCAGCCTTGCTCTTCACACATGTTTTGGGACAGAAGAGTTTATTCTCTTTGACAAAATAGTAGAAGTAATTTAAGGAGCAAGTGAAATATTAATAGAAGCTACTATTTCTCATTATCTTCATTAGTATAATCATTATCATCAGTATGGTAGCTATGTCCCTCTCTCTCTCTGGCTAACTAGTGAAACTGCTTATCATCATCAGTATGGTAGGCAAAACAATGATTCCCAAAGATGTCCACATCCTAATCCCTGACAGGGATTATCTTACATAGCAGATGAAACTTGGCAGGTATGATGATGTTAAGAATCTTGAGGTGAGGGGCAGCTGGGTGGCTCAGTTGATTAAGCATCCAACTCTTAATTTTACCTCAGGTCATGATCTCAGGGTTGTGAGATTGAACCCTGCATCAGGCTCCCCACTGGGCATGGAACCTGCTTAAGATTCTCTCTCTCCTTCTTCCTCTAACCCTCCTGCACCTCTCTCCTTCTCTTAAAAAAGATTCTTGAGATGAATGAGAAGATCATCCTGGATTATCCTTATGGAAAGAAGCAGGACCATCACAGTCAGGAAATGTGACAATAGAAACAGAGTCAGAGTGATGCCACTGGTGGAAGGGGCTGTAAATCAAGGAATGTGGCAGTCTCTAAGAGCTAGAAAAGGCAAAGGGCAAATTTTCCTTAAACACTCTAAAAGGAAAAACAGCCTTGCTGACACCTAGCCCCATAAGACTGACCTCCACACCATAATAATAAAATAATAATAATAAAATTATTAAATAATAAAATTATTTATTATTATAAATAAATAATAAACTCATGTCATTTTAAGTTCCTAATAATGAGGATCAGCTATCAGTACATCAGCTGTTCCTCATTATATTCCTAAGTCTTATCATTACAGGTTCCATTGTAATATCTGGGTTGATGTCATAGAGTATATGGTGGAGAAGAAAAAAACATCAGCTTTGGAGTCAGCAAATAAAAATATATTTCTGACTGTTACTAACAATATACTATGTGATCTTCCACCTTGATTCAACTTCTTATCTGAAAAAAAAAACAAAGGTAAATGACACTGTAAGAGCCTGCGATGGATTGAACTCCTCCTCCCCCACCCCCCCAATTCATATGTTGAAGCCTTAATCCACAATGTAGTTGTATTTGGAGGTAGGGCCTTGAGGAAATAATTAGGTCACGAAGGTGAAGCCCTCACGCCTGGGTTTAGGGGCCTCAGAGGAGTCACAAGAGAGATTGCTTCCTTTGTTTTTCTAATTATTTTTTTAATTTGAATTCAATTTGCCAACATATAACACCCAATGCTCATCCTATCAAGTGCCCTCCTTAGTGCCTGTAGAGCTTGCTTCCTTTTCCTCTCTTTTGGCCATGTGAAGATATTGCAAGAAGGCAGTGTCTGCAAACCAGAAAGAGGGCCCTGACTAAACATAGAACCTGCCAGAATCTTGATCTTGGACTTCACAGCCTTCAGAACTGTAAGAAAAACAGGTTTACTGCTCAAACCACCTATTCTGTGATATTTTGTTATAGCAGCCCAATCTAAGACAGGATCCTTTAAGATATAAAGTTCAATAACTTTCACTTCCAAATATAACTTCCAAATCCATTTAGGGACTCCACTCCCTTCACTAAGTGCTTGTCCTAAATCTACAACTCCTTACGCAGTGATTCCAGTTGGATGTCTTATCACGTCATCACCTCATCTTTACTAACCTGCCTCCTTCTGTTAATAACACCCTGATTGTCTCAGTCTCTCAGATATATTTTTACTTAATCTTCAACCCTATCTTTTAATATATTTATCAGTCACAACATCCAGCTGCCTACTTCATGCAATTAGGGTATATTACTTCTGAGGAAGAGAAATGAGGCAGTAGGATGTTGAATATGGAATAGACTGGCATCAACCAGGTTTTACTGGTTGTAGGAATAAAGAGAAAGGAACAAAGGTTAAAATATGTTCTGGAGGAAGGCACCTACAAAAGGTAGTTAACGCTCACATTTTTATACAAGTTGAAACTTTTCAGGCTGGATTTCAAAATCTGAACTGTTTGCCTATCTAATCTTATCTCCTAATATTTACCAATCTGTTGCTTCTGTCACAAATTCATCAATGAAACTCACTATATCAGCCAGGCTCATTCATCCCCAGATGATTTCAGCCATCATCAAATTGTACATGAAAATTGCTTTCACACACTTTAAACCGTGTTATCCTCACAACAACCCAAACGTGAGGGCAGATGAGGATAGTTTACAGACTTATCTAGGTTATAGCCAAATAAAGAGTAGAGTCAGGACTCTCACCCAGGATTTCTGCAACCACATTACTTCATTATTGCATACCAGTTCCCATGTTACTGCGTCCATTCTACTTCCCTACTTCGTGAGCACTCTCACAAACACATAGTTTTTCAGACATTTTATAGGTGCTTTCCTTTATATCTATATGCAGTTTTCTTAGAAAGTCATCATCACAAAATGTACATATTAACCCAGGGATGGAGTGGCTTATGAAGAGACCATTTGCACGTGTGATTCAGAAAGGAAAAATTTTTGTTTATTATTTGTAGTATCAAGCAGAGTTTTTCTTCTCTTTCTTTTCTTTCTTTTTTTTTATATTGTTGTTGTCATTTCATTTTGTAGGCTCTAGTGAATACAATTGGATCAAGATGTGTAAAAGTTACAGAAGGTGAAGTATGCTATAAAATAAAGATAAATGAGATCAAAATTTAGAACAACTACTCTTGACCCTTCCTCACTGATATTACTCAAATGGAGAAGCTACCACTCCATAAAATAACCATTACTATTTGTCTAACCTTGCTCAACCAAAGTAATTTAACTTGCATATGATACAGGAAGGCAGGGAATCAGAGAATGTGTAAAATGGAACAGCTTTGGAGGTTAACTAAAATGAATTAGCCTGTACTTTGCCATTTGTATGAGGCAAAAGAAAGGACAGCTCAAACTGACAGAAGAAAAACAACAATTATTATTGGGCGAATATCTGGAAAGGCAGTAGTAGATCTAGGTATCTATTGGATCTGCTTTCCTCTGCAGAGGCTTCACCTCCATCACCCCCATGTAGATTTTCCCTATAATTCCAGCTTTTTATCGTACTTAATTTAGGAACCTTATAAGTAAATTCTCAACAGTTCCAAACAAAACCCAGCAGTTGACTGCTGATTTGTCCATCCTGGGGTTGCCCACTGACCCTAACCAACTAGTGACCAGAAGAGGCAGCAATTAATTGATCTAGTCTGGGTCACACACACACACACACACACACACACACACACACCTCTAGATAAAAGCAACTGGACTGGGTTGGATCCACCTGAACAATGAAGACCAAATATGGGAAGGCAGCAAATCCCCTAAGAACAACAAGGAATGGAAGCTGAGCAGAAAAAACAAATGTCTATCATATCAACCACTTATTACAGCTGAAAAAACTGAAGAGTCCAGGCTCAGAGTTAAGTCTATATCTCAAGATTTCTGTAACTCATTCAGAAATTAAGCAGATAAATACCACCTACATAGAAAATCTTGGATTTTATTTACCGTGCTTCATTGTTTAGCAAACATTCGTAAGCCCTTTACTGTTACTCAAAATATATTATGAAATATAAAGGGAGAAATCTCCCTTTAAGGGTAATATATTCTCTTTCACTATAAAAACAAATCAGGAGGTAAGTCTCTATTGTGATTCATAACACTTGAAGCTGGCTTTGAAAGTTTCTCATTCTGAAATGCTTTACCTACTGCATACATATGTATATGTGTATTTATATATATATACCTGATTCCATATTCTATAGACAGCTCACATTATATAATATGGATATTTTCCTTTTAGGACAATAGGCTTTGCCATTTTTCATAACAATTGTGACACCTTAAATGCTTCACAAGTAATGAGACATTATTTTTTCTCTATTAATATTTAAAGGTAAAGCTGGAATATTAAAGAGAGCTACCAGAATAGTCAGGAAAGAAAGCAGTCATAGGGAAAAGTTTTTAGACCTAAATGAGGAAAACTAAAAGCAGAAAAGAGGAAGTAAGCAATATGTACAAGTGTATATCTAAAAAAGAAGTTGAGGGACACAGAGAAAAGACCCACAGAAGAAAATAATCAGTTGGGGAATGTGGGTAGAGAGTTTAAGCCACAACGGGGACTTTGTCTTACCACTATAAAAGCATTTATTATTTTAGGCCATAATTGTTTATATGCCTGCCTCTCCCACAGCCTATAACCTCTTCAGGATAGGAATCATGCCTTCCATTTCTGTACTCACAGGACTGGTACAGAATAGATACTCAATACGAAAGAATGGACAAACAGAAGAATATAAATGAAATGGAGTCCACAGAAAAAAGAAGTATACATATGAAGTTCAGAAAATGATATGGTCCCAAACGAGAAGAGATGAATGGCTTTTGCATTATACTTTTTCAGGCAGCCATCTTACTTTACCATTTAGTCACAGAGTCTAACCTTGATAATCCAACCAGAAACACAACCAAAACGATTTTAGTTGTATAGCAAAGTAGGAGTTCTGTTTTGGTTTTTAATTCTAAACTTGTAGTTTTTATGAATAATGGTTTAAATCTTAGGAACTATTAGGGCTAATGATGAAACATGTTGAATTTTATGAAAAGTAATTTAAAAGTTATGGTAGTAAAATTTGCGGGCCCACACTGTTAGAATTCTAAAAAACATAATTAGAAAAAAGAAACCACGACCTTCTAGAAGCAAATTTCCATAGTTTGCCTGAAAACCAAAAGCATTTTTTAAAGATATGTGTAACATCAAGAATATTAACCTCTTTCTTTTTCTATAAAGTGGTAGAAACTTTAAAAATTCAAAATCCAAAGGCACCTGGGTGGCTCAGTTGGTTAAGTATCTGCCTTCAGCTTAGGTCATTATCTCAGGGTCCTGAGTTCAAGCTCTGAGCTAGGCTCCCTACTCAGTGGAGAATCTGCTTCTCCCTTTCCCTCTGCCCCTCCCCACTCTCACTTGTGCTCTCTCTGTCTCTATCTCTCTCTCAAATAAATTTTTAAAAATCTTTCAAAAAAATTCAAAACCCTGGTATTTTTGTTTGTTGCTTTTGACCAAGTGAAGGCTAGGAAATTTAGAATCAAACTTCAAAACACACTTTTGAAAAGGAGTTTCAGAAATCTGTTTAAAATTATTAGAAAGGAAAGTATTACTAATTGACACACACACACACACACACACACACACACACACACACAAATTAAGCAAATCCACTGCCTGCCTGTTCTAGGATAAAACAAGTAGGAAGAAGGATATTAAATGAGAGGATCAGAAAAAGTAGAAAATCCAAATTTCTAAGCCTAGTATTCAAGGCCTTCCATGATTTGGATTCAATGAACAGTTCCACTCTTTATCTCCCACTGTTCCCTACTCACTCTCTGTGACACCCAGACAAGTATATTCTAAAAAGACCTCATCTTGTACATTCCACCATTTTTATCACTCTACAGAAGTAGGAAAACACCATCCAGACAAAAGTCTAATGACAGTCCCAAATGGCTCTGGCTCCTTCAAAAGGAGTTCCCTGAATTTCAGGTAAATGTGAGCAAACAAGAGTAGCTCCTTCCTAGGCCCTAGTCTTCATTTTTAAACTAGCTGAACCACATCAGAGAGTTAGATATCTATCCGGTTTACACATAAAAGACATTTTTAAGGTCCAAAACAGAAATCTCTAAATAACTTAGCATTGTCTGCTTAGCAAGCCGCCACCTAAAAATTCAGTAAACTTTACTACTCGAGTACACACTAACTTGATACTGCTATCAATAATTGATGTATGTGGATTCATAATTATAAACACCTGTCTATCTAAGGAAGGTCCAGGTACAGGGAGAGAAAGTTTAATCGAAGTTTGACATTACATGTTCTCTTTCTTCTGAATACTATAAAAAGATGAAACATTTTGATGGCATCTATCAAAATGAATTAAATTGGAAACAAATCCAGTGCAAACTATCTTTAGTTTCACAAATACTTTGTATCAAAATATTCTTGCTAAATTGCTGAAAATGTATGTACTTTATGGATTATTTCATTGACAAAATTTCAACCCCAAATAAGTTATTTTCAATACCCATTCAAAATAACACAAATGTACCCCTTATCATTTAATGCTTTCCAGTTGTGTAAATGATGGTAAAAATGACTTTTAATATTTTAATGATTTTAATATTTTTATACTTCATAGTTGGCCAAGGTCAAATATAAGAAATACTAGGATTATTTTCCCTTTCGTGTTTTCTATTTTCTATTCCACTAGTGCAATCTAGAGCATTACTCAGAAAGGCAGAAGTTCATATTTTCACCTCTATCTAGATCTATTCAGAATTTTGGAAAAAGGGCAGCCCGGGTGGCTCAGCGGTTTAACACTGCCTTCAGCCCAGGATGTGATCCTGGAGACCAGGATCGAGTCCCACGTTAGGCTCCCTGCATGGAGCCTGCTTCTCCCTCTGCCTGTATCTCTGCCCCCCGCCCCCTCTCTCTCTCTCTCATGAATAAATAAATAAAATCTTTAAAAAAAAGAATTTTGGAAAGATTATGATGATATATCCTTAATGCAGGTAGGAATACATACATTGAACATTCTCAATTCTCAGTATTATAGATCAATGAGAAAGGGCAAAGTGGGCTGAATCATGGGCCTCCAAAAAGACAGTTCCATGCCCTACTCCTTGAAATCTGTACATATTACCTTACATGGCAAAAGATATGATTAAATCAAGGATCTTGAGGAGTTTGATGGGTTCTAAATGTAATCAGAGGGAGTTTTCAGAGAAGGAGGCAATATGACCACAGAGACAGAAAATGGAGCCACAAACCAAAAAATGCCAGGAGCCACTAAAAGCTAACAGAGGCAAGGAAAGGCATTTTCCTTGAGTCTCCATAAGGAGTGCAGCCTCCAGAAATGTGAGAGAACAAATTTCTATTGTTTTAAGCCACCAGCTATATATAATAATTTGTAACAGCAGCAACAAGAAACTAATACAGTATCATAAAGAATACCTGTTTTCAGTTAATTGGGGGAAATGACACTGCTTTTGTGTGAACCCCAAAGAAAATAAAATATAGATACCATTGTATTATAAATATAAATTCTATAATAAACCACCTCAAGTACCTTTAGAGGTGACTATGCACAGAATATGGGTGGAAAAGTACAATGTTAAAAGCATAGTTGCTCACTGACGGAAAAGTTGGAAAAGTCCCACCAGTTTGAAGGGAATGAATTGGTTTTTGCAGTGTAAGGGTCTGACTTTTTGCATTTGGATAATATGCTCCATTGGATGATCAAGATAAAATTACCAATCCACCACATCCTAAATCAATAGATTATCCAACTATAACAATTTTACTTGCAGGGGAAAATAACATGACAAAAATGGGGGAAGCTCTTTCTGGTATCCTTTTTCACTGAACTCTGTCAGGAATTAACATGCTTCTTTAAAATACGGTTCTACTTTTAAAGAGTAAATATTTTCCTTCATTGCTCTGAAGGGAGAAGACTATATAAATGTGCAATTTTTTTGTAAGATATAGACTGCACAAGAAATCTCAGTTGTCCCAGTTGCCCCGATTGTCCTGGATGCTTAGCTGCCCCAAATTCTCTAGCTTCTGATGTTGACATAAATCTTACTTCTCAAAATGGTTTCTTATCAACAATTTCCTTCTGAGAAGGGATAATAGCAAGCATCTTCCTTTGTAAAACACTTGTCATGAACATTAAACTCACAGAGTTTAATACATCCTAACTAATCTTCATTTGATCTAAAGATTAAAGCTGAATTTCACTTGACAGTTCAGAAAATGATTATCTATAAAACAGACCATGGGACCTTTTCTTCATCAGAGAGTTCTAATTATCTATCCCATGGGGGAAAAATAGACATGATATCAAAAACAACAATGAACTCATTTTCTATGAAGAGCAAAACCAGGACTGACACTTGAAAGAATGGAAGATCTTTGCTCAGAGAAAATAAGATCAAGCCAGGGTCACCCTAAGGAAAAATGACACTGTGTGTCTAGGCCTTACACATTCCTCCTTCCTTTCAGTTTCCTGGCTTGCCTCCCTCCATTCCCTGAATACTGGTCTTAAACTCTAGTTAAACAATGTTCTTACGAGGCACTCTACCCAAGACATTGTCCTTATAAAAAGTCTTATTCTCAAAAATTTATCTCTTTTCTTCCCCCATCAAAGCTTCATGTAAGATGTTCAACGAATATTTTCAATATTTTGATAAGTTATTCTTCTCAAAGACGAAGTGTTTACTTCTTCCAGGAAGATCTAACTTCCTAAATTTAAGGAATAATTTACCTCAACTTAGAAAGCATTGTACTAAACCAAATTACTCTTGCTAAGCAGCCATGGAATCTACTGGCAGAGGTAATTTACTCCTAAGAAAAAACAGTCACTTAAATTGCCTTTTTTCATAGGTTAGCCTCAAGTTTAGACATAGCCCTCAGCTTTCTAAAGTAAAAAATACAGTCACTGCTTTTTTTTTTTTCTTATTTATTCATGCTAGACACAGAGAGAGACGCAGAGACATAGGCAGAGGGAGAAGCAGACTCCACGCAGGGAGCCCAATGTGGGACTCAATCCCGAGGATCCTGGGATCAACCCCGAGCCGAAGGCTCAAGCCACCCAGGCATCCCTCAGTCACTGCTTTGATGCCTTTTTTAACCTTAGATGATAGACAATCAAAAATATATCTACTTAAGTAAATACAGATTAATAAGAGGTAGGTACTGTCTTTAATTTGTAATCATCTCTAATGGCAGAGGCTATCCCTCTGGTTTTCTAAACAAGATCCCACCAGACCACTCCCATGTTTAAAATAAATCCTGCCTACGAGATAAGTGAAATTTAACATCTGTCAGGTCTTACACCTGCATAATACTTCAAATCCTTTGTGATAGAAAGAGGGAATAAAAATAAATGTGTAGATTGGTAATATTTACAAGGATGGCTTTAGAAAGGGATAGGCACTGGGATCAGAAAGGACATAGAAACCCCTGCAGGAATGACTGTGGAAAGAAATTACTCTTTCTTTTCTGACAAGTATGGGGAAGGAAAGGGAGAATAATGACAAAAAAGCAGCCTTCCTTAAAGTGAAATAATCTCCTTCCTCCCGTGGAATCAGCAGTGGAGCCATGACATGGAGCCAGCTAAGCTTCCCTACTCCTTGCTCAGCTCAGAAAAAAATTTTAATTGCCCCTAATTCTAGTCCAAGCTCTGTGACAACCAAGAGAATACAGGTCTCCTTGACATAACTGAATCCTCTGTCTGCCACCCAAATAATGGAATATGTTGAATGTGAGAGAAGAGAACATTCCTTAATGGACATGCCACATGGCATTTGTTAAAGACCCATGTCTTTTTAGGTCTAGGTCAGTCCAAAGCATTCTAAGGCAGTCCACACCAGCAGAGAAATCATGAAAAGGTGCATGTGTAGGTGAGGAGGAAAAAGATAGGTTTCTGGTATAGAAATGTCAGGACCAGAAAACAACACAAATATTAATGTTTGATACATGTCCACATAACTAACAAATCCTGAATTACTACCCTGAGATTCAAAATGACATCACTGGGCTGGATGGTATCAATTTCTCCACTCCCCATATGAACTCTCCATCCTGCAGCATTACCAGAGAGAGAAGGCAATAGCTTTGTAATATCAAAATTAATTCACAAAATATCTGAGTCTTCTTGGTTAATTTAAAAGACATAAGCGAGGAAGAATGATGGTAGAGAGCTGGTAGGTTGCTAGCTTCAGTAATTGAATAGATGGTGGTTTCACCAAATGAGAGAAAGAAAATGAGAATATAGAAGAATTAATTCAGCAAGAAAGAAGGGTAATTTCATTTTTTAAAAAAGATTTTATTTATTTATTCATGAGAGACACAGAGAGAGGCAGAGACATAGACATAGGGAGAAGCAGACTCCCTTGGGTAAGCCTGATACAGGACTCCATCCCAGGAAGCTAGGATCACGACCTGAGTCAAAGGCAGATGCTCAACCACTGAGACACCCAGGTGCCCTGGGTAATTTCATTTTAGACATGTAGAGTCTGTGAGGCTTTGGATTATCCTAGTAGCAATGTCAAGGAGGCAGCCATAGAGATAAGAAGAATGCTCACTCAAAAGGAGTACACTAAGGACCCCAATCTGGGGATTATGGTCAGAGAACAGAAACAGGGAGAGTGGCTGAGATGTTCCAATGCAGTGTAGAGAAGGATGGGAACAGAAGACACAACCTGGGGACACCAACTTAAGATGCAGTCAGAGGAAGAGGAGCCTATGGAGGTGTGAAGATTGATGTAAAGGGGATGTGAGAGAGGGCACTGTTCCAGAAATAAGAGAGTAAAGAGCTTCAGAGGTGGAGAAGTTATAACAGTGTCAAATCAGCAGAGAGCTTCAAAAAGATAGCATTGAGGGGGGAAAGGTACATTGGATTTGGAAACTAGGTCACTGTTGACTTACCAAGAACAATTTCAGTACTCTGACGGGTGCTAGAAGCCCAACTGCAATGCACTAAAGAGGGAATAAAAAGCACCAAAAGCTCAATTTACCCTGAAATTGAAAAAAAAAAAAAAAAACTTTGAAGCTTCAAAAAACAGTTATCTGCACTATTATACTCCAGTTTTGTCAACTAGAATTCATTCATTAATTCAAGAAAATATTTATTAAACATCCACTTTGTGTCAGAACCCGTATGATGCACCAAAATACAAAGATAAATAAAAGACAAGCCCCATCTTTGAGGAGTCAATAGTTACAAAGAGATACACAACCATTACCACCTCTCTCTACCTAACCAGACTGCCCGAGATTCATAATTATATACCATGGTAATTACAGCAACAGAGACAGGAAGAATTATCTGAGCAGCATAATAATAGGGAAGACAGGGACAGAAACTATGTGAGCTGGAAATGGAGGAAGGAGTGGGGAATCTGACAGGATGGGGCAAATGGGTTGACAGTGGGGGCATCCCACGCAGAAAGAATCTGAAAAGGGTTGGATATTGATCCAGATCTGTGAGAAGTTTAGCATATTGGGAAGAAATTTCATACCAGTCTAAGTATTGTAGGCAGGGCTTTGGAGTTTGTTGGGTTGTTCTGGTTGTGTATTTGTTTTGGAATGCCAGAACTTCATAGTTATTTTCAAGGCAGAATTACTAGTAGCAAAGAGAGAATGTGAATTAGGAAGGGTTCTTGGGATCATACCTCTTACCAGTTGAGATCAAGCACAACAACTATTTGAAGTCTAATGTACTTCATGCAAATTTTGCATTCTACCCTTTTGTATTTTTTATATTAAGCAACATCTTCAAATTAATATAAAATATTGTTTTTTCTCTAAAATGTTTAGATAGAATTGATGCTATAAAAAGTTGTGCAAAGTTGACCCACACACACAAAAACCCCTACTTAGCCACCAAGGTTATACATATAACCTTGAATGAGTCTCATTCATTAACTTTGAAACATGACCTTTGGCTGTAGGAATCAGAAGGGAGTTTTAAGGAGGGAAGCAGAGTGATGCAACCTGTTTTTAGTAATATAAGTTTGGATTCATGATAGAGGTGAAGCACTATCAGACTCAAAGTTGTAGATTGAAATGCTTTGCTTAAAAGAATATTACATTAGCTTCAGTTTACATTTTTGGTATATTTATTCCTCCCTTCCAACTAATGTTTTTGAACTCTTACGTCATACTGTTACAACAAGCATCCTATTGTAAACTACCTTGACTCTGTTTTTGACATATAAAATTGGCAAACATTAACCAAAAAGGATTGACAAATAATCAACATAACATTCTAGAATTAGTGGTGATGGTTGCACAACCTTGTGAACATACTAAAAACCACTATTTGGGGATCCCTGGGTGGCGCAGCGGTTTGGCGCCTGCCTTTGGCCCAGGGCGCGATCCTGGAGACCCGGGATTGAATCCCACATCGGGCTCCCGGTGCATGGAGCCTGCTTCTCCCTCTGCCTATGTCTCTGCCTCTCTCTCTCTCTCTGTGACTATCATAAATAAATAAAAAAAAAATTAAAAAAAAAACCACTATTTGTATACTTTATTTAAAAAGGTAAATTTTATGGTATGTGAATTATAAAATTGCATGCCAATAAAAATGTTTTTAAAAAAACATAGCAAAAGCACTGTACATATTGTCAAAGTATACTTTATAACTAACCACCTGATTTTATTGATAACCCACCTATAGTATATATACTTCTGTTATTCAGTATTCTATATAAAAGAGGACTGTTGTAAAAAAAAAAAAAAGTGGGGGGAGATTGTTGTATTTTTTTTTTTAAGTAGGCTCCATGCCCAGCATGGAGTCCAACATGGGACTTGAATTCAAGACCCGGAGATCAAGACCTAAGCTGAGATCAAGAGTTGGTCACTCAACTGACTGAGTCACCAAGGCACCTCAAGATTGTTGTACTTTTAAAGGCTTATTTTACATGCCATAATCTTTTTTGAAATACATCTTTCAAATTGAGCAACTTAATGATTCAAATTTTTGAAGGAATACAATGAGGTATACAGCATCTAATGCATGGCTGCAAAACTTAAGAGAAAATGGGTAATTTAAAACAAATATAAAGTATCTGCAGAGATTTCCCAGGACAGAAAGGCCAAACTTTCATAAAAGAGAAGTTTGTCTTAAAGCAAAGAACTGCAAAGAAAGAGGCAACAAAACCACATGGAAAATTTATTTTCTATTAATGAGGTGTAACTGCACCATATGTGCACCAACTGTTCACAAACAACCTAATAAAAAGCCATGGATGAACAAAGTTCCAGGCAAAAAGACTTGAAATATGAAAAGCCAGTTCTTTTTTTTTTTTAATTGTAGTTCATTATTTTAGCTTGAAATCTTTAGAACTTTAAAGCATGTGTTTTCATCTTCAAGGAGAAACTTCCTTTCCATTTTCTTTATTGGGAGGTAATTTTATCAAAGTGCTATTCCATTTGTAAGTCTTTTAATGATATTATCAAGTACCTTTATAACAAGAAATTTGTATTTCTTATTTTAATCCTCATATTTTTATTTTGGCAAGAAGTAAGTATTATCTTCCTTTTGCAGGTGGAAAACTAAGGTGGTACAACCACTTCTTAGATTCTTGATACCTCTACTTTCGATTTATTTTTCTCCTTTAAAGGCTAATAATAAGTGGGGGATGGGTGGGTGGCTCAGTCGCCTAAGCATCTGCCTTCAGTTCAGGTCATGATCTCAGGATCCTGGGATGGAGCCCCACATTGAGGCCTGCCCAGTCCTGCCTCAGGCTCTGCACTCAGTGGGGAGTCTGCCTCTCCCTCTCCCTACGCCCTCCTCCCCCCAACAAGCCTCCAACCCCCCACTCATTCTCTCTCTCTCTCTCTCTCTCAAATAAATAAACAAAATCTTCAAATAAAATAGAGGCTAATAAGTGGAAGATTCCATCTCAGATGTACTTCCTTCTCAGAAGAAAAACCAGCTTGAAGTCTGACTGCATATGTGACAGTTAAATTTCAACCTAAAAATTTTATTTGAGTTCACCAAATGGTAGTATCACAAGTGGACATAATTTTTACAAAAATAATTGAAATGGATCACAGAATTAAATGTAAAACTTAAACTTGTAAAACTTTAAAGCATAAGATACATGATGAATAAGTTCTGAGATGTAATGTATAGCATGGTGACTATAATTAACAGTACTGTATAACTTGAAACTTGCTAAGAGAATGGATCTTAAATGTTACCACTACAAAAAAAAAAGTAATTTTGTGAGCTAAGAGAGGTCTTAACCAACATTATCATGGTAATCATTTCACAATACAACAGATGTGTATCAAATCTTTACATTGGACAACTTAAACTTGTATAATGTTATATGTCAATTATATCTCAATAAAGCTGAAAAGAATTTTAAAGCATAAGAAATATTTATACCATACACAAAAAAAAAATTAATTCAGAATAGACCATAGACCTAAATATAAAAGTTAAAACTATAAAACTCTTAAAAGAAAACATTGAGGTAAATTTGTGACCTTGGGTCGGGCAATGGATTCTTAGATATAACACCAAAACCACAGGAAACACAAGAAAGATAAATCTTACTTCAGTGAAATTAAAAATCTTTGCATTGCAAATGACACCATCAAGAAAGTAAAAAGACAACTCAAAGAATGGCAGAAAACATTGGTAAGTCATCTGTCTGATAAAAGATTTACCTCCAGAATATATAAAGAACTCCTACAAGTCAACAATTAAAGATAACTAACTCAATGCAAAAATGGACAAAGGTGGGGGCGCCTGGGAGGCTCAGTCAGTTAAGCATCTGACTCTTGATTTCCGCTTAGGTCATGATCTCAGGGTTGTGAAATCTTGCTTAAGATACTCTCAAAAAAAATAAATAAATAAAAATAAAAAATTTTTAAAAATTAAAAAAAAAAGATCCTCTCTCCCTCTCCTTTTGCCTTTCCCCTCCCCCACCCTCTCTCTTTTTAAAAAAAGGAGGCAAAGGGGATCCCTGGGTGGCGCAGCAGTTTAGCGCCTGCCTTTGGCTCAGGGCGCGATCCTGGAGACCTGGGATGGAATCCCACGTCGGGCTCCCGGTGCATGGAGCCTGCTTCTCCCTCTGCCTATGTCTCTGCCTATCTCTCTCTCTCTCTCTCTCTCTCTCTCTCTCTGTGTTTGACTATCGTAAATAAATAAAAAATTAAAAAAAAAAAAGGAGGCAAAGGATTCAAATAGATATTTGTCTGAAAAAGATATAACATATTCTCTTCATGTGCATGCACACACACACACACACAGGAGCACATATTCCCATTAGGGAAATGCTAATTAAAATCACAATGAACTATCACTACACATTTATCAGATTAGCTAACGTAAATAATAATAATAACAATACCAATTTTGGTAGGGATTCAGAGAATGCAGAGAAACTGGATCTCTCATACTTCACTTATAGAAATGTAAAATGCTACAGCCACTCTGGAAAGAGTATAGCAGTTTCTTTTTTTTTTTTTTTTTTAAGATTATTTATTTATTTATTTATTTATTTATTCATGAGAGACACAAAGAGAAACACAAACAAAGACAGAGGGACAAGCAGGCTCCCTGCAGGGAGCCTGATGTGGGACTCAATCCCAGGATCTGGAGATCATGAGCTGGGCCAAAGGCAGATGCTCAACCACTCAGCCACCCAGGTGCCCCTAGTATGGCAGTTTCTTATAAAACTAAACATGTGTCTCCCAAGACAGCAATTATACTGTTGGGTATTTATCCTACAAAAAAGACAACTTACAGCTACACAAAAACCTGTACACACACACACACACACACACACACACACACAGAAAACCCTGTACGCAAACGTTCATAGCAACTTTAAAAGTATTAACCAAAACCTGAAAACAATCCAAATGTCCTTCTAGTGGGTGAATGGTTAAACCAACAGTAGTACATCTATACCATGAGATACTACTCAACATTAAAAAGGAATGAGCTACTGATAGATACAATAACTTGGATGGATCTCAAGGGAATTAGGCTGAGTGGAAAAAGTCAATCTGAAAAGCTTACCTATATAATTACCTTAATAAAAAATTCAATTAATAAAAAAAAATCATGCATATCAGATTTATGTATTTTCACAAATATCTGTGTGAAATATGGAAAGTATCTAGAGCCTGGAGGATTAGCTGTTGTTTGTCCTTCTCCTGTGGTAAATGACTTAAAGAGTGGTTCCTAGGCCTGGAATGTTTGCCTAAAAAAGAACACATACTGCATGATTCCAGTTATATAATATTCTTGAAATGGCAAAGATGGAGAACAGATTAGTGGTTGCCAGAAGTGAGGGAGGCAGAGAAGGAGAGAAAGGTAGTTAGGGCTAAAGAGGGTAACACAAAGGGGTCTTGCATTGATGGAACTGCTCTATATCTTGATGGTGATGGGGTCCCATGAATCTATACATGTGATAAAACTGCACAGAACCACACACACATACACACACACACACTCACATGGGTGCATGTGAAACTAGTGAAATCTAAATAAGCACTGTGAATTGTGGTTGTGATAATTGCACTACTATTGGGGAAAAGTGGGTGAAGGGTGTGTGGGATATCTCTGTATTATTTCTTGCAACTGCATGATTATCCCAAAATTTTTAAAAAATTTAATCCAGTTTAAAGACCCAAATAGATAGATGATAAAAAAACATATAAGAGCTTCTACAATTGGAGGTCTGAGTACACAAGGATATTTTCAGATATGTGACATATGTTTATATATATATTTGTTGTTACATGATTATGGTATATATTTTACTGAGTCTGCTCTCAGAATTCCAGAGGTGATGACCAGTATAGGTATCTGCAACTGCAAAGCAGAAACTGGCACAAAGTATATGTCAGTGGAGGCTGCGAGGTGAGACTCTGTTGAGATCAGATCCCAAATTCTAAGACCTCCTAACTATAAAAAGGATTAATGGTAATGCTAGACTCAGTGATTACAAACAAAATCTTAAACTTTTTAATTGGAAAGTCAAAATGCTTCATAGATTAAAAACTGAGGATAAAATATTCTACATTAAGAGTATTGGTCAAATGGAAACACATTTGTGGAATATTTGATTATACATCCATGAGAAAAACATCATAATTGGTTTTGCTTCTATATGGTGTCACTGGCATAGCATATTGAATACCTTGGCAGAGACTATTAGTTACCCATCAAAATCTGATCTTCCCCTCTTCCACATAGAGACCACTCAGGGAGGAGACAACATCTCCCAGCCTCCACTCCAGCCAGGTATGGCCATGTGACTAACTTTTAGAATGAAAGTGTACATATCACATGATAGTGTCTTGGCACCCTCCTTAAAAGACTACTCTGATCTATAAGGATTTTTTTGTCTTTTCTTTCTCCTAAGTCAAGATCCTAGGCTCTGAACATATCCACATCCTCTAGGGTGGTAGGAAGGGAAATAAAATACAGGAAAAAGAATAACGCAGTTGGGGAAAAAATTAAATTAATAGGAGGACTAGGAATGAAAAAAAAACTTAAGAATTATTACCCAATATTTGGAAAGATTCCTTAATAAGTATCATTTTTTATAGTGGAAGCCAAAAACTACTCTGGAAAAAAATGGAATGAAGAGGAATCTAAATATTCTTAGCTCTGAGTTATATGCCTTTGGAGTCTGAAAGAGCCAGACAAATATTTAAGCAGAGAAGAAAAAACACATCTACTTTCAGTTAAATGGTGAGTTAGAAGTAGGCCACATCTCATTTTTCTATCCCAAAGTGCTTAATTTAGAATCAGATTTTAAAAACAATCCTCCACAGGCCAGGTTTGGCCCTTCCAGTTGGCACCTGGACATCACACTCTTGCGACAATCTGGAACAATTGAAAATAGCTTTGGGCATTCAAGCTATCATGCAGTAAGAAAGGTCAAATTTGAATTAATGTATTTTAAGACTTTAAAAAAAAAAAAAAGGTTTTATGCAAGCCTTAAAAGAGAACAGGAAAAAGAAAGGGAAGAATGAAAATTAAGCAGCTAATCCAACCTATATCCCCATCACAAATGAAGACAGAGCCGCTCAGACTTCTTATTACTCTCTTCCACTGTAAGGCAGCTCAGTTCAGAGATGTGCCCTGCTTCTACTTTAACTACAAAGCCATTTCTTGCATTTTGTCCTCGTTTTTGTTCAAGAACTTTCACTATTTATCCATTTTCTACAGAATAAAGTCCCAACTCTTTTGCCTGGCATTCAAAGCCCTTTCCAGTGCGCCTGGGTGGCTCAGCAGTTGAGCGTCTGCCTTTGACCCAGTGCATGATCCCAGGAGTCCCAGGATCTAGTCCCACATTGGGCTCCCCGCATGGAGCCTGCTTCTCTCTCTGCCTATGTCTCTGCCTCTCTTTCTGTGTCTCATTATTTAAAAAAAAAAAAAAAGCCTTTTCCAATTTGAGTTCAACCTACCTCTCCAGCTTTATTTTCCATTATCGTCCGTGAGTCCTCTAGTAGAGCCAAACTCACTGGGGAAAAGGCTGGCACATTCTGGCCTAGCTGCCTTTGGTAATGCCACCCGCATCCCACCTAACCAGCTCCTGCATGAGTGCTCCCTAACTGCCTCAGGAGGCATAAGAAGCCTCTCACCTCCAAAATCTTTATACCAGTTATGTAATATTCCAAATCACTCATTTGGACCTCATCACAACCTCTCTCATACCAACATTTATTTATCTTCATTCTATGTCTTACCTCCTCAAATAGACCTGAAGTTCCCTGAGGGAAAGAGCTTCAATCTTCCTTATCACTGTATTTTACATAACAACTAACCAGAAACAAATTAATGTTATATGACCTTCAGCTAATAGAATTTTAAAGCACTCGTGCAAGGATGCTAAGCAAATTGCTATTTGTAAGCCAAAGGGAGGAATATATATCACCAGAGAATTTCAATACTTCATTGTTTCCATATTTCATACAACAATAGTTCTTTTAATCTCTTTAATCAAAATAAAACTACAGGCATCCTGTTGTGTTATCAAGTCAGGAAAGTGTAACTACTGAAGACAAAGTTATTTGCACCTGCTGGAAAAAGCAGCAATAAGTTTAATCGCAGCAAGCAGGTTTCTCCGCTTGACTCCACATAAAATATGACTGTGCTGCTCCCTGCAGTCTATGGAAGAAAAGGATTATAAGAAAGCCTATTCAAAGACTAATCAATGTTTGGGCAGGAAATAATTTTCCTGCTGTTTTAAAAATACTAATCAATTTTCCTCTCAATGTTATCATTACACACTAAGAATACACAATTGAGTTGTACCTGCAATCACCATTGTGTATTTGGAAACAGAGATCTGCATTCATTTTCTTATTCTAGAATTAAAGAAAATGATGTGTCTCTAAAACCATATTACTCTATGATCTCTGATTCTCTGAAAATAATCTCTATATAGTTAACAATCATGTTCATTGGGTCCTAGCTGTGAGAATATGGCTGAGTTCCAGGATAGGTCTTAAGAAATAATCCCAAATTCCCTTTTAAGAGGTGATCTACCAGGAGAAGAAACATACTAATAAAGGAAGTCTTGGACTCTGGGAATTCCAGGCTGACTCACAATATGGACATTCAAGTTCCCAAATCCAGATTGCCAAGTTCCATTTCTGCCCAGGTCAATGCTGGGAAAATTCCAGGTACAAACAGCTGGTAAGCAAACACTCCAGAACACTCAGGTAGATCTTGCACTTATGGAACCCAGTGCAAACTGGGATTCAACAAAAATTCTGTAAACTGATTAAACACACATCTCTCCCCCGGAGAATTCCAGAAATACTTCAAAATCAGTGTGTTCTTAAAGACATGCTTTGCAAATATTTCATGATGTTTTCCAAAGGCTCTGATTGCCAAAGGAAACATTTTAAAGGTGCCATTAGCAAATTAAGTTGGGAAAAACTACACACAATGTATTTGTACTGGAGATCACTGGTTAGATGAAATGTTTTGGGAAAGTACTCTTAAAAAGAAATCAATTTTTTAAAAAAAGAAATCAGTTTATCTTCACTTAAGCCAACATTTCCCAAACTTATCTGAAATCCTAGTAATACTTCCATGGGGCTACCCCATTTCACCCCATGATTTTTATGTACTATATGTCTCATCTCTATTACTAAAGAAATTCAAATAGGAAAGATATATACACTCAAGGTTTATTTTTGGTATCACTTAGGGAAAGGTCCCCCAGAGGACTTCTCAAAGTAGCATTCATGACTTTGGCAAATTTGCCATAGTATAAGTATGTCTGGCCCTGAGCTGTGCAAGTTCAAAATAGAGTTTGTCAGCATATCAAAGAGAATCTACATTTCACTGCCAGCTCCACAATAACCACAGTCATAAGCACAACACCAGAATGTCATTTATTCAATTACAATTAATAATACGTAGCCATAGAAACACCTATATTCTAACCTGTAGAACTCACTCATTCCCTCCCTCTGGTAGATCCATTTAGTAGGTCAAATTGTATTCAGGTGAGCACACAGTGGGGGTTGGGAGGGCAATGGTTAGATAAATTGCATTTTTAATGGCATCAGACTAAGAAAAGCCTGAACCGTCCATCTCATAATATCTTCTTTTAACAATAAACCATAATAGTACTGGGCAAAAGTTTGGTCTGGAGGTGTGAGAATCTTGTATTCCTCCTTAAATCTCTGGCTGAAGCAGAACACAGGCCATGATTCCCCTAGTGCCCACACCCCTGCCTACCACCTCCTGTTGTCTTATACCCACTCTTCGTGGGTATTTCCATTTGCCAGCCCCTGCTTGATCCATTGTGGGTTTATTTTACAATGTAATTCACAGAGAACAACCTTACTGAACAAAGTTTTCAAGTTCTTAAGGATGAGTTCATTGTACCACCCAGGTTTTCTTTGTATAATTTGCTATTCCCTTTACCACCCTATAACTATGAAAGGAAGGTAGGAAGGCAACCCACTACCATAGGATTTTAAGGCAAAAGTAATCCTTGTTAGATCCCTTAATCTATGAACCAAGGTCAGTCAGAAGGGACCCACCAGGGAAGACCTGAAACTGACTTTTCACAACTCATTTCTAGTTTTCATTCTTCCATTTCTACCCCATGAACCTAAACCATGAAGCCTTCTACAAACATCTCCCTAACCTACCCCAAGAACTGGCTACATTTGCAGGCCCCAGTATAAAATAAAAATGTAGGGCCCCTTTTTCAAAAATTATTAATTATTTTGAGATGAGATGATGATAGCAGAGCATTAAACAGTGCCCTTCTAAATGTGGGAACCTGTGCAACCACACAGGTTGCATCCCTATGAAGCTAGCCCTATCCACCCCCTTTCTTTTAACATTGCTCTCCAATTTGTTTTTCTCGCTTCCAAGGGTCCTGCCCTACACTTGGCAACCTGAATCTGATCTCATTTGCTTCTGACTCTGTTTTACCTTCCTGCAATAAGGACAAATATTCCTTTCTCTGGCACGGACACTAACCTTCTTGACAAGATGCACAGCATATCATTTACATCTATATGGTCTTATGACCCCAGTTACTGAATGAAGCAAGAGTCATCAAAAAGAGTGTGCAAATATTTAAGGCCCAAAATGGAGTATCATTTTGTTAGACTTCTTTCTTTATATGCACTATTTACCTTGACAATAACAGGGGCTTGAAATCAAGGAAACTTACTTCTTTATCTTTTATAAATTCATGTTTCCATTCTCATTTATCACTCATATAACTTATACACTTAAAACAGCATCATTTTTATTTAGCTCTTTTTTAGATCTTTTCTATTCCTCCCTCTTTCACCATTCAACCAATAGACCCAGATAGTCTTAAGGCTTTCTAAAGCATAGTATATACACACAAGAAAGTTTTAGGTGGCATAAGGATTTTTTATATTAGTTAATTACTTAAGCAAATTGGAAACAATATAATGAAACAAATATACAATAATATATAATATATAAAATATATATTGAACAAATATAATAATATCAACCTGTGAGTTCATGGTTATTACATTTTTAAATTTTATTTAGGTGTTATAAAGTATGTCATTTTAATGAAAAACAGTTAAGGAAATTTAGTGATGACACTCTGAAAGGAAAAAACATCAATGTGGAACTCAAATAAATTAATGCAGAAAAGATGCTTTAGATAATAGGGCAAGAAAACTCTGATTCTTAAGATGAAAGAAGATTTTGTCTTTCCTCCACTGGAATTAATGTCTCCTTAAGAAGAGAAGTGGAGTATCAGTTTGTATTTAGAGAACATTATTTAGGGCTTCCATAATCCTTATCAAATGAGACTGATAAAAATCCACTGAAAGGTCAAAAGGATACCAGCCAACTAAGGAACCTAAAAATGCTTGGAATGTACATAGTAATGACCAAGACTGCTCAGTTGACTAAAGGAGTCCATTCGTAAAGAATAGAACGGGTCCAACCTCCACTCATCTAATTGACTATCCATGTACAAAGCAGTTGCTATATGGACCAAGATTAGGGAGGAAAGCGGAATGTAACAGTGACATTAGAGTTCCAACACTGGCCCTACCATGGGTGAATCATGTGACCTTAAGTGCTATGGTCAGATATTGTTGTCTGCCCTAAAATTTGTATGTTAAAGCCCAAATTTCCAATGCAATGGTATTTGCAGGTAAAGGCTTTGGGAAGTAATTCATTTTAGATGAAGTCATAAGGGTAGAGCCCCTATGCTGAGATTAGTGCTCTTATAAGACAAGGAGGAGACAGAGCTTTCTCTCTCTCCCCCTCCCTCCCTCTATCATATGAGGATATAGCAAGAAGGCAGTTATTTGTAAACCAGGAAGAAAGCCCTCCCTTTCCAGACACCAAATCTCCTGGCACCTTGATCTTGGACCCTCACTTTTAGAACTGTGAGAAATATTTGTTGTTTAAGCCACTCAATCTATGGCATCATTGCAGCAGCCCAAACCGACTAAAACATTAAACAATTCATTTAGCTTCTCTGCATCTGTGGATCACAATGGAAAGCACAATGGAAATGTGGATCTCTGGAAAGCACTGCCTAGGCTGAGTCGCCCCCACCCCACCGAGAATTCAGACTGTTCTCCTTCATCCCCATAATCCATAGCAATGTATCTATTCAGAGTAAAACTTTACCCCATTGTACTCTGGATAGTTAACTTTGAGTTAACTTTTTCCCCATACACTGTGAATCTTTGAATAAAATGAAGTCTTATTCATCTTTATACTTCTAATATTCCAAAAAGCCTGTTGCATAAAAGGTATGCAAAAAGTAAATATAGATTTACACCTGATTTATAATGAACCCACTACATTCCAAACTGCAGTGTAAGAACTAGTTATAGAACAATATAAAACTATCATTAACTACATAAATATTACTTGTAGAACAATCCAAGGTATCTGCCACAGCACCATTTCCCAGCTGGAAATCACTGGGAGTTGAAGAGAGACTGCCAGCACTGACCTGAAACATGTCAAGCATTGTGCTAGGTGCTTTGAACTTAATCTTCACAACCTGCAAGTAAGTACTATTATATCCATTTTGCTGATAAGAAAACCAAACTTTAGAGAGCTTCAGCTTCATTAAGATAACACGAGTGGGATAAAATAACATAAGAGGGAGCTAGCACTCAAATCTATATTTCTTATGCCTCTGTTCACTGCTTCACACAGATCTTGAGCTTCTCACAAACAGCCTGTCTGACCCTAGAAGGTAGCCTAGGGGGAAAAACACAAAATACTAAATCAGTTCCATGAAGTAGCAATGCAGGGAGCCTAGCCACCTGCCTCTCATCCTCTCTGTATCAGCCTTTGTGTGGCAGAGGTCATATTAGCTGCCTGAGATTAATTTGGAATAGTATTTGAAACATAATGTCTTAGTGATATAATTCTGAACAGTTTAAACTTAATTCCGCTCAGATTACAGAATAACACCAAGCATCACAAAGGATTGCTGACAAAAAGAAGATATATATGAGCAAAGCTTCTACTGCCATCAACTCATATTCAAACCACACCTAATACCCCATACTCCTAACTCATCACTGATTTTTATTAAAAAGTTAATCCAGACCACACATAGGTTGATTTGTAATCATGTGGCCAGTAATGAAAAACCCGGTTTCTCCCTGGCAGCATATGAAACATATTCAAACAAGTGCATTCCAGTGTGTCCAATATTAAACCCTCTTGGGTGCTGTCCAAGGTAGGTGGTGGCTATAGTTGGTACTGTTCAACTGAATTCCATCCATAACACCCAACATAGTTCCTGGCATAGAAGAGGAATTTGGAAAATGTTTTGTTGATTTATAATCTGTGCTAAAGTAGGTAATTAGAAAGCTTCTCTAAATAGTTCTTAAATACTCTTAAATCTACTACTGCTGTAATCTTATACACACAAGTAGCAGACTTGATATTTTTAAACTATTTAGTTTTGAAATTCCATGAGAAATTATAATATCAAGATTTACCAAGAAAAAAAAAGCTTTGAGTACAATTTTTAGGTCTTAATTTTCCCTGCTGCAGAATGTGCAACTATAGACTGAGAGTAGAATATGACCTATCAATCTTACATAATCTTGAAACCAAAAAAATTCAGCAATAAATGAAAATTTATTTTCAGAGCAACAAAGTATAATTATGATTGACTTATTTCTCTTCCATGTGAATCCAAACCTCTCTAATCCATTTAGAAAACTAGATATTAAACTTTTAGGGTAAGGTGGGAATAGTATAAAGTACTCTCACTCCCAGGAAAAAGTTTACAAGTGATTTCCCTTCATGGCTTTACCCTACCCCAAACTAATGCCTCCAAAGGCATTTATATGCTCTTTATATTTATATGCTCTTTCTTTCTGATCTAGTATAGATTAGGGTTTAAAGCTCAGGGTCAATCTTTTCTTGGGAAGGTTATTGGAAGATTAAAGGAGTTAATCCATGTAAAGCATAAAGACCATGGCTGGCTCAGAGTTGACATTCAATAAATAGCAGCTATGACAATGACCAAAAGGATAATGAGGATAAGAATGATGATGATGATAACAAAAAGAAAACCTAACACTGTTTTTAAATTAAGCTAAAAACCACTGTACTCAAAGAAATGCCTTTAGCAGAGAGCAAGGTCAGCTCATAAAGCCATGATTCATCATGCCACGCTTTTAAAATTCTTTCTTGTTTTTTCAACTACCCTAAAGATTTCAGTCTTATGTCACAGGCCAACCCACTTGAGTTTCCCAGGGCTGAGAAGCAGCTTCCAGGCTACACCTTTGCAGGCTGAGGTGCAGCATGTGTGAAGGACAACCTGATGTGTTGAGGAACAGGCCAGGAAAGGTATGCCAATGGGACCAAAGATTGAGATTTTTGCCCTCTTTAATGAACTGGAAAGTATCTGTGTGTTCATCTTGCACCTCCCACCCCCTGATAAACCAAAGGTGCTGCTCCTGTAATAACCCTACTTCCCAAGCCCCTCTTAATGCTCAACCATATCTCTGCCAGCTGACAAGTAGAGCTGACAGGCTACAAATGAAACCTGTTCCAGCCTGTCTACCTGCAGGATGTGAATGGAGTTAGTGAGGCAAGAAGGGAACAGAAGGCCCCCAATAAGGGAAAATCAGCCATTTTTTAAAGGTGGATGGAAAAATAGTAAACTCTATCTGACATACTTAAAGATATGAAAGCAGAAGAGCTTCCCTCTCTGGTAGTTGAGTGAGTTATCTGGCAGCCTCCTTAACCTCAGTTTTGCTTTGTTTTAATTAGAGAAATGTGGTAGGAAGGAAAGTCTAAGACAAATCAGAGATAGAAGCATAAAAGTTGCTTCTTACAGCTAGCTGTGGACCAAAAAGTGAGGTAGGCAAATGCCAACTGTGCTCCCCTCTTTCATTCCATTCACCTGTTCATATATCACACATTTATTGACCGCTTACTGGTGACAGGTACCACAGGCGCTTTTAGGATACAGAGATAAAGGGTTGGGTCCCTATCTTCCAGGAGATGGATGGGGTTTTGATAAACAAAAACAAGGAGTGGTGCATTCCAGGTCAAAGAAATCCACTTAACTGGTAGGGGGAAAACATGCAAAGGTAGGCAGCAGGTGCAGAGCATGTTCTGGAATACTGAGGAGACCAGAGTCTTCTATCATTTGCTCTTCTTTGGGCCAATAAATGACAACATGGATCATGTTCTGTGTGACTTCCCTGCCCTGGAATTAGTGCTTCCTTCTAACAACTGGTCTCCTTAACTAAGCTAAGAATGGCAATCCTAAAAAAAAAAAAAAAAAAGAATGGCAATCCTATTGGAGGTACACAGTTCAGACACAAAGCAGGGTTTTTGTGTTTTTTACCTTATGCATCTCTCTCAGGGTATCTAAGCCATTTTAGCTGATTTTGGTAATCTATTATAAATAAAAGGTGTTTGGGGTGTTATGCTTTGGTTTAGTTTCTAGTGGTTCTACTTATCTATGTGGAAAGGTTCAATTTCCCCAAGGTTACAGCAGGTTGTGGAATCTAGGGGGAGACTATAGGAGACTCAAGAGCTGTGGCTGAGCAAAACACACAGATAGCCCATGACCATGTATGTATCCCACTCCTTAACAAAAACTGTCATCCCTAACCACCCCAGCAACACTTGTTAACCCCTTTCTATACCTTTTTTCTCCTTAGTACCCATCACTATTTAACCTACCCTATTTATTTTTACTTATTTATCTATTTATTGTCTATCTCCCCTCTCTAGAACATAAGGAATTTATCTTATTTTGTCACTACTGCATCCCCAGCATCCATAAAAATGTCTAGCATATAGCAAGCATTCAATGAGTACTTGCTGAATGCATGGTGAATATACAAATTCTATGGGATAGTCCCAATTCTAAATATTCTGTTGCACAATCCCCATAAATAACTCCCTAACTACATCATGTGCCATGATTTAGGGTTTGGCAAATACGATCAAGCAAGGAATGGAATACATACATATGTAGCTAAAGTAGCTTACATCTGCTAATCATAGTTAAAAATATTTAATAGTTGTTATTTCCAAAGATGCTTAAGCACCATACCTACATAGCATCAAGAAGCACTAAACCCACATGGCTTCTACATACAGTAACTACACTAATGACATTAAATCATCAGTCAATTGATGGAACACAGAGGCCTGTGTGAAAACAGCTAATATCTATCCCTTTTTCAAGCATATTGTGATTTGGCCATACACTTTTTTTTTAAGATTTATTTATTTATTCATGAGAGACACAGAGAGAGAGGCAGAGACATAGGCAGAGGGAGGAGCAGGCTCCATGTGGAGAGCCTGACATGGGACTTGATCCTGGGACCCGGGATCATGCCCTGAGCCAAAGGCACATGCTCAACCACTGAGCCACCCAGGCGTCCCTGGCCATACACTTTCATACTTTCTGTCCTACCTCTCCAAGTGTCTTCTTTAAAAGTAGAAGTCTGGGCAGCCCCGGTGGCGCAGCGGTTTGGCGCCGCCTGCAGCCCGGGGCGTAATCCTCGAGACCCGGGATCGAGTCCCATGTCGGGCTCCCTGCATTGAGCCTGCTTCTCCCTCTGCCTGTGTCTCTGCCTCTCTCTCTCTCTGTCTCTCTCTCTGTGTTGCTCATGAATAAATAAATAAAACCTTAAAAATAAATAAATAAAAGTAGAAGTCTTTCTGGATATTAGAGTATGCACATACTTTTCCCAGTTCTGCTAGTCCTATCCTTGGAATTTAAAATACATGCATACCTGAGCACACATCTTATACCAAAACACTTTCGCAGTAGGCATTTTATATATCAAGGCGTGCATAACTCTAGAAAGGGGAAAGAAAGAATAACAAAAAAGAATATTACTTATCTATCTTTAAAGATTTTTTTAATCAGCCAGTAAAAACATATCTCAGAGGATAACAAGATTTCTGCTGGAAGCTAGCCCTTGCACAGGCTGACCACATTTTCAGATGCAAAATTCCATTACACCTCCCAACAACCTCAGCAACAGTAGTCTCTGGTCAAAGGACCAGAGAAGGAGGGAGGGGGACTGTCCTCCTTCTAAATGGGGAGGGAAAGCAGCCAAGCAAAAAGAGTTTGAGAAAGAACAATGGCCTCCCAGTGAGAAAGCGTGTTAAGTAGGTCGGTATTGGAACCGTATTTTCTTGCACACAAATCCATCATTGTTCTCTTATATTTTCTTTTCCTTTTCTTTCCCACTTCTTTTCTTTCTTCTGCCCTATTCACCATTATTGTCATCTAATGTGAGAGTTTTTTTTAAACCATGATATATTTGTTCAATTATCTGTAGACCTAGAGCCTCTTCATCAAATTAGTGGATCTCTATTTATAGCTGATAATTCTGTACAGGGGATCTAATAAAAATTCCTGAGGGTGATAAAAACTAAGTCAAATTTTGGATTGCTGTTTTTGACCCAAGGATCATTGCCATTATCTAATACATTTGCTTCAATGAGTGTTGTACATACATATTTTCTTTTAAAGATAACACGTTTCAATAAGCAAAACTAGGCTGAGTAGTATCAAGAGATAACATTTTCACAATTTGCTTCATTCTCTACTCCAAGATCACATTACCTTTAAAAATGAAATTTAAGAGATATAACGATGAAATAAATCTAAATAGACTCTGCATAATGATTCTATCAGGGAGAGGATACATCTGTACCTTGTAAGTATAATCAAGTAAAATGTACTGATACATTTTTACCAATTAATATGTAAAATTGCCAAAGAAACTCTATACTACTCAATACTCAAGTGTAACTTTTTTGTTGCTATCAATACATCTCCATATCCATAAATTTAACAAAACATTTCATTTACTATACTCAATTTACCAATTGTTCTACTGGCTTCTGATGATATTTAAAAATATAATGAAGGAAAAAACTAAAACAAACAGCATCATTAAGCCAGAGTCTAATAAAGTCCCCAAACCAGAATCTGAGTCATGGATCAAAATCCATGTGAAAGCCCAAGCTGCAGTTCACCATATTCTTTCAACAATTAAGGTTGAAACACCCAAATGCCAATACATTTCTGTCTATCATAAGACTAATCTCAGAGGCAAGACTATTACTTTTATCTACAGTGGAGTCATGTCTGCAAACAATGAAATCCTGACAAGATTAGTGAAATCTCAGAAAGCAACATCAGATAAGGGAAGACTGACTACAGGATACAATTGTTTTTTTCACTTGGGCTTTCAGTGACAGAGCTTGGATTTGTGACCATCATCCTAGCAATGGAGGTACACTGATCTATCCACATCCTCACATCTGACACCCATTATGCCCAAATGCCCACTTTTGTCAGATGGACAGCTAGGGTTAAAAGGACAGACTTTGATCACACAGAATGAGCAAGCTAACGGACACCCACAGGATTCCAGCCTATGACCTTTCCCTCATAAGAACTCCCTCCCCTAGTCACACAGTAACAATGCAAAAACATGCATTCAAAATACCACGAAGTTTATGATTCAGTAATTTAACAAGCACACATAAATAACTGTTTTTGAAATTCAATGAGAACTTTATGTCTAGATATGAACTGCATAATAAAAGCAAGAGTTCTTCTAGTCTCTGGATATTATGTCCACAATAATTCAAATAAACCAACTTTACTATCATAAATAAAAAATAAATAAATAAACCAACTTTAGATTAAATCAGACCTGATCACCTATACTGAATAGCACTGTTGTCAAGGCTACTGGTATTTAAATTTCAGGCTTAGAAGCTATAGAACTTAAATTATTTAACTTCTCTGTGCCTCACTTCATCATCTATAAATGAGAGGCACTAACATGCCTACCTAATAGGGTTCTTACGAGAATTAAATGTGCTAATATATAAAAAGTACTTATCTGAGTACCTGGCACATAGTAAATATTGAAAAACGGTAAAAGTTATTTAGTATTCGTGTTATACTAATTACCTCTGGTCATATCTATACTAATAATTATTTTATAAATATAGAAAATGAAAGATGAATATTAGAAAGATGAATCACATATGATGATCAAAAGTACAATCATCTACACATTTGCACAAGAGATGAAGACCCTTAACATTACTTCATACGAATATATGATACATTTTTTAAAACTCCCTCACTACTCTAGCCATCTGTAATCAAGAGGAGCATTAAGAAAAATCAAAAGCAGTAAACAACTAGATAAAGAACAGAAAACAACATTAACTGGTTTCTTGTAAATTAGAACTCCCCTGAACTTTGTCTCACTAAAGGCTATGCTGGCAACCTTCCAGGCATCCAGAGCTTGTACAAATGATGCAGACTAATTTATGTAAATTGGGCTTTTTTCTTTCAAGATAACAGAAGACAGTTCCAATCTTATGAGTAGTGACTTTTTTTTTTTACTTTGTCTTCTAAGATTCACTTTTCATATTCTTTTTGTCTCTTAGTTTTTGTTTTTATGTTTTCCCCTTTTGAGTTCATGTTCTTTTTTATCTCCAAATTTTTATTTAAATTCCTATTAGTTAATATACTTTGTAGTATTAATTTCAGGTGTAGAAGTGATTTATGACTTCTTTTTTTTTTAAGATTTTATTTATTTATTCATGAGAGACACAGAAAGAGTCAGAGACATAGGCAGGAGAAGCAGGTTCCATGCAGGGAGCCTGATGTGGGAATCGATCCCAGGACTCTGAGATCACACCACGAGCCAAAGGCAGATGCTCAACCGCAGAGTCACCAGGCATCCCTAAGTGATTTATGACTTACATACAACACCCAGTGCTCATTACAACCAGTGCCCTCTTTAATATCCATCACCCAATTAATCCATTCCCCCACCCATCTGCCCTTGAGTAATATTGAGTTTGTTCTCCATAGTTTAGAGTCTGTTTCTTAGTTTACCTCTCTTTTTTCTCCTCCCGTGTTCATTTGTTTTGTTTCTTAAATTCTCCGTATGAGTGAAACTATGATACTAGTCTTTCTCTGGCTGACTTATTTCTTAGCATAATATTCTCTAGTTCCATCAATGTCACTGCAACATGCAAAAGAATGAAACTGGACCACTTTGTTACACCATACACAAAAACAAATTCAAAATGGATGAAAGACCTAAACGTGAGATAGGAAACCATCAAAATTGCAGAGGAGAACATGGGCAGAACATAGTAACCTCTTGGACATCAGCCATAGGAAATTCTTACTAGATATGTCTCCAAAGGCAGGGAAACAAAAGCCAAAATAAACTAGTGAGACTTCATCAAGATAAAAACTTCGGCACAGTGAAGGAAAGAATCAACAAAACTAAAAGACAACCTATGGAATGGGAGAATATATTTGCAAATGAAATATCTGATAAAGGGTTAATATCTAAAATATATAAAGAACTTATAAAACTCAATGCTCAAAAAACAAATAATCCAGTTAAGAAAAGGGCAGAAGACATGAGTAGATATTTTTCCAGAGAAGATATATACATGGCTAAAATACATATGAAAAGAGACTCAACATCACTCATCATCAGGGAAATACAAATCCAGACCACAGTGAGATACCACCTCATGCCTGTCAAAATGGCTAAAATTAACAACACGGGAACAACAGATATTGGTGAGGATTCAGAAAAGGGGAACCTTCTTACCCTGTTGGTGGGAAGGCAAACTGGCACAGCCACTCTGGAAAACAGTATGGAGGTTCTTCAAAAAGTTAAAAATAGAACTACCCTACAATCCAGCAATTGCACTATTAAGTATTTACCCAAAGGATATGAAAAAACTGATTTGAAGGGATACATGCACCCTGATGTTTACAGCAGCACGATCAACAATAGTCAAATTACGGAAAGAGCCCAAGTGACCATTGACTAATGAATGGATAAAGAAGATGTGGTGTATGTGTGTGTAAAGACAGAGGGAGAATGGAATATTACTCAGCCATAAAAAAGAATAAAATCATGTTCTTTTAAACATAGTTCTTTTTTGAAAATTCTTCCTTTTAGATATTCTAATTCAACTTTTCTTAATTTAGCATTCAATTTTATGCACTTTAGGGCCTAGGATAGTGCCTTAAACATAATAGACACTTCAGTTATTTGTTCAATAATTGTAGCAGAGTATCTATGAACAGCCCTGTCGTTTCAACATTCTTAGATCTGGTGAATGTTAGTTTTCATTACTACTAAAACATTTTCACCATCATGGGACTACATAAATTATCACTTACAGTTGGGTAATTTCTATTGACCACATTTCAAATTGAAATATGCTTTCCAATCTATACTGCTCATGGGTAATTACTATTATTATGCTCAATTTAGTTAGGAAGGCGGCGGGGGGGGGGGCTGGATGACTCCATTGGTTAAGCATCTGACTCTTGGCTTCAGCTCAGGTCCTGATCGTAGGGAGGCAAGATCAAGCTCTGAGACGGGCTCTGTATAAAGTCGGCTTAAGACTCTACCCCTCCTGCCCCTCCTCTCTCTCTCTCTCTCTCAAAGAAATAAATATTATATAAACAAATAAATAAAATTAAGAAGGAAGTTTATTTATGGAAAATAAGGCAATTTTGTAAAGACAGACTTTTAAGGAACCTAAAGACAATGGCATTACATTAAATACTAAATGCACAAACCAAAATTTTTGAACCCAGAAACACCAATATTTTACATAAACATACTCATAAATTATTATATATATATACGCAAACATATGTGTGTTAGATAGATATGAAATAGGTATAAAACATCTAGTAGATATAAAATATCCCTAGGAAATTTTTCCTTTGAAAGGACACTAATCATGGAAGGTGTCCTATAATAAAAAAGTAATTACAAAAGGAGCAAAGATCAGAGAAGATAAGAACTATTTTAGTTTATTTAAATGATAAGAATTTTGATTCCTTTAGATCCAAGAATCCTAGGATGCATAATTTCTTCATACAAATAATATCTCATTTGATAATCTGCCAAGAGGTCAACTTTTATAAGAAAAGCTAAAGTGAAAAGATTTTAAAAGAATAACAATTATGTTGGGTAATTTCTCTTAGATCTTACTAATTATAGCATACAATTAACACTGTTACAAAAAAAAGAACAAAAAATAAACACATACACACTGTATTATAAATCTTTTTCAAATTTTATTTTTTAAAAAAAGCCTAGAGGCTATGTGGCATAGTGGGAAGAACACAGTCTTGGCCACCAAAAGACATCAGGTCTGATTCTACCTTTGCCTCTTTAGTCCTAAAGCTATCAAGAAAATAAATAAAATTACATAGGTAATATATTCAGTACAGTACCTAACACATAGTAAGGGCTCCATAAATAATACCACTACCATTAAAAGAAGACACACTGAATTCATATTTAGTTTTGTACTCCCTTGAAATTCTACTAGAACGTAATGGAAATCAAAATAAAGAAAGAACCCCACAAATATAATAAAAAGAGAAGATTAACAAAATTTGAGAGCTAGGAAGCAGACGTATAAGTCATAACTAACCTAGCAGAGTTGACAAGGCTGAACCCTAGATATCTTCCAGGACTCTCAGCTATACTGTTTTAAACTAAAATTTATCAAAGAAATGTAATTATCTATTATGGTTTTATTATGTTAAAACATTAGGGGTTAAAACCCCTAATGTTTTAACACTAGAGATGCCTGGCTGGCTCAGTTGGTAGAGCACATGACTTCTGATCTCAGGGTTGTGGGTTCAAGCTCCATGCTGGAGATAGAGCTTACTTTAAAATTAAAAATTAAAAAAAAAAAAAAATCCTATCTTTAAAATGCTAGCTAAGCAAAAAAATTTAAGGTTACATATAAAACTGCAATCCAATGTCTCACACTGGAGATAAAAATTCTAATATATTCCCATTTGTTTTAACTGCAGAAATAAAGAAAAAAAAACAAATTATTAGAATTGGGCAAATTCACCAATAAACAAAACAAATTAGAATGAGGGGTTATAATGGCTTTAGAGGGATCCCTGGGTGGCGCAGCGGTTTGGCGCCTGCCTTTGGCCCAGGGCGCGATCCTGGAGACCCGGGATCGAATCCCACGTCGGGCTCCCGGTGCATGGAGCCTGCTTCTCCCTCTGCCTGTGTTTCTGCGCCTCTCTCTCTCTCTGTGACTATCATAAATAAATAAAAATTAAAAAAAAATAATGGCTTTAGAGATGTTATATAAGGATTAAATCAATCAGTCACCAAGTTGAAGGTTCTCAAAGAGCAAGTAAGGCTCACCAAGTAAGAATAAGAACTTCTTTTTAAATTTTTTTTTTTTTAGGTATTTATTTATTTATTTATTTATGATAGTCACAGAGAGAGAGAGAGGCAGAGACACAGGCAGAGGGAGAAGCAGGCCCCATGCACCGGGAGCCTGACGTGGGATTCGATCCCGGGTCTCCAGGATCGCGCCCTGGGCCAAAGGCAGGCGCCAAACCGCTGCGCCATCCAGGGATCCCGAATAAGAACTTCTTATAGTTAAGTTTCCCAGTTCCCAGTACCAACAACGCATACACACCAATGGATCAAAATGTAGATGGAAACAAAAAGTGGAACAGTGTCTGCTTTGGGACGTGGTTCTCCTACATCACATACTGACTGTTAAGCACTAGTCTACAAAATATAGGCCCACTTCCCAGCTGTCAAGTTCAAGAACAGTCTCTGCAATGCACACTGATGAAACTGCAAATTGGTGAAACCCATTTGGAGAACAATTTAGTAATATCTAGTACAGTATAAGGTGTACATATCTTACCATCCAGCAATTCCACTCCTACAATATATCCTAAAAACTCTCATACATGTAAAGGGGCACTTAGGTGGCTCAGTTTGTTAAACATCTGACTTTGGCTCACGTCATTATCTCAGAGTCCTGGGATGGAGCCCAGCATCAGGCTCCCTGCTCAGCAAGGGGTCTATTTCTCGCTCTCCCTCTCCCTTTGCCCCTCCCCCTCCCCACTCATACTCACTCTCTCTCTCAAATAATCAATAAAATACCTTTAAAATTTTCTTTAAAAAAAAACTCTTATACATGTTCAAAAAAGAAACACGTATAAAAATGTTCATAGCAACACTGTCTATAGTACCAAAACATGGAAAACACTGAAATGTCCATTAACAGAAAATGAGATAAATGAATCCATGATATAGCCACACAATGAGCAGCAGTGGAAAGGAGTGAACTAATGCTACATGCAGCTAAATAGTGCAACAAAAAATATATATACAGCATAATACCATACATATAAAGTTTAAGACTATACAAAATGATACTATAAATTTCTTAGAGATACAAACATATATAGTTTGGGGTTGGTTTTTTTAAAGAGAATGATACACAGCCAATTTAAATGGGGTTTCTACTGAGGCTGAAAAGAAAGAAATCAAGGAACAGAATACAAAGGTAATACATTTAATTTCTTACAGTAGGAGGTATGAGTGTGGGAGTCTAATGCATTAAATTTTATATCCTTTTGCATATCATTTTATGTCTTAAATATTTTATAATAAAAATTTAAATTTCATATAAAAATTCTGAGACTCTCTAACTTTGTAGGACTAAATGTTGAAAGTATGAAACCAAATAAAATCAACAGTGATTTCGTCATCATGCACCTTATCTAAACACATGTGAAGAGTTAGTGAATAATAACTCTGTGCCATAATAGAGATGCAATAATGCATTCTCTCTTAAATGCTACCCCATACAGTCCTTTATTCCACTCTCACTGCTTAGGCTACGCCTCATCATCCCTCACCTGAACTGGTCACCTCACTTCATTCCCTGCCCACCTCTTATCTAGACTTTATATTATCCCCACTGCCCACTTTAAAAAATCACTTCAACGTACAGGTGGCCAACAGACACATAAAATGCTCAAATCACTCATCAGTGAATGCAATTCAAAACCATCCTATCAGGATGGCTAAAATCAAAAACATAAGAAACAAGTGTTGGTGAGGATATGGAGAAAAAGGAACTCCCATGCACCAATGCAAACTGATGTAGCCACTGAGGAAAAGAATATGGAGGTTCCACAAAAAATTAAAAATATAATTACTACATGATCCAGTAATTCCACTACTGGGTATTTACCCAAAGAATATGAAAACATTAACTCAAGGAGATATGTGTATCCCTATGTCTATTGCAGTATTATTTACAATAGCCAAATTATGTAAGCAACCCAAGCTTTTGTCAATAGATGAATGGATAAAGAGGTGGTATATACATACATTGGAATATTACTCAGCCATAAAAAAGGACAAAACCTTGCCATTTGCAACAGCATGGGTGGCTCTAGAAGGTATAATGCTAAATGAAGTAAGTCAGAGAAAGACAAACACCATTAGATTTCACTCACATATGGAATTTAAGAAACAAAACAAAACAAAACAAAACAAAACAAAAGAGACAAACCCAGGGCACCTGGGTGGCTCAATCTGTTGAAGTGACTAACTCTTGATTTCAGCTGAGGTCATGATCTCAGGGTCCTGGGATCTAGCCCCACATTGGGCTCTGTACTCTGTGGGGAGTCTACTTGAGCATTCTCCCTCTCCTCTCACTCTGCCCCTCCCCCTGCTCACTCACACACACATGTGCTTGCTCTCTCTCTCTCTCAAACAAATAAATAAATCTCAAAAAAGGGGGGTGGGGAATGCCTGGGTGGCTCAGCAGTTGAGTGGATGCCCTTGGCTTAAGGCACGATCCCCGTCGGGTGATTGAGTCCCACATCGGGCTCCCTACAGAGAGCCTGCTTCTCCCTCAGTCTATGTCTCTGCCTCTTTCTCTGTGTCTCTCATGAATAAATAAATAAAATCTTTAAAAAGAGAGAGAGGGAGAGACAAACCAAGAAGCAGACTCTTAACAAATTGATAGTTAACAGAAAGGAGATGTGTAGGGGAGAAGTGAAATAGGTGAAGGGGATTAAGAAAACACTTATCATGTTGAGCACCAAGCAATGAATAGAATTGTTGAATCATTACATGGTACACGTGAAACTAATATAACACTCTTAATTATACTGGAAATAAAAATTTTAAAAATAATGATAAAAGAGTCCTTTAAAAATCACTTCAAAATAAGACACAAATAGAACCTATCTAGTAGATCAAAATTATTGTCGATGTTCTAGTTTCTGGCATTGGTGATGGGCTCATAGGTATTCCTTACATTATTAAGGAATTCTTAAAATATTAAGAATTCTTAATGTACATTCTTAAGTACATTAAGAAACTAACAATAAAATGACCAATGATGCACTCTGTCATGAAGCAAAGACTACGATCAATCTGAATCTATATATCTAAGGTCCATTAAAAAAAAAAATAATAATGGTGTCAACCTACCTCTCCAGGCTAATCTATTTCCCTCATGGATCCTACAGGCTAGTGGAAAAAGAAAGACTACTAATAAAAGTAATGCATAAAATTTAGGCAGTGAAACTTATTTTGTTTATTACCGGTTACTTTTTTCTAAAATGTAAGCTCCAAGAGTGCAAGAATTTTTCATTATTGTATCCCCAGCACCCAGAATACCACTTGACACATAGTAGGTGATCAATAAATATTTGTTGAAGGAATGATCAATATATGGCAATATAAATGTTCAGCCAATATTAACTGCTACAGTTCTTATCACTGTATCTCTAGTACGGCCTGTTCTACTAGACATTCAATGATAATGGGAATTGAATTTTGGAAAGGCAAAACATTTTCCCTTCAACAAGGCTGGAATCTGAATGAAAACTTAAGTCTATAGTCTAGACCTCTGCCAAATGACTCTTATGACTTAAACTACTCAGTTTCTTATTCAATGAGACTATGTAACATCACTAATCCACATATCTGAGCATGCCTTGCACAATTTTTTTAACCTTCAAAATGTTTTGTCAGGGATCCCTGGGTGGCTCAGCGGTTGAGCATCTGCCTTTGGCCCATTCTGCAGCCCTGGGATCAAGTTCCACATCGGGCTCCTGTGTTGAGCCTGCTTCTCCCTCTGCCTCTGTCTCTGCCTCTCTCTCTCTC